>NC_041729.1:29805587-30463920 GCF_004115215.2 Ornithorhynchus anatinus | reverse complement strand
TATACTGGGATCTAGGGGGAAGCATCCAAAAAAAGGGAGATGCGAGCCCAGTTCATGAGGAGCTTGCCCGCTAATAGAAGAGGCAGTATACATAAGTCAATGTGGAGTTTTCTTATTTTTTTAAAACTTAAGGAATGAGCTTTGGTAAGGTGGTCCAGAAGGATGCACACCATGTTGGCTCACTCCTGGGAGGGTCTTGGGAAAAAACCTTGATGCTTTCAGCCTGATGAAAAATCCAGATCCAAATCTCCTTTACTTAAGGATCTTGGAACTAGAACATAGCTACTTTGCTAAGGAATCTGTGTGGTTTTTTTTAAAAAAAATAATCGCATTTCAGGGCTTATCGTGTGCTGGACACTGTACTAATCGCTGGGGCAGATTTAAAACAATTAGGTTGGACACAGTTTGTCCCACATAGGGCTCACAATCTTAATCCTTATTTTATAGATGAGGTAACTGAGGCACAGAGAAGTTAAGTGACTTGCTCGAGGTCACACAGCAGACAAGTGGCGGAGGTGGGGTTAGAATCCCGGTCTTCTGACATCCAGGCCTGTGCTCTATCCATTAGACCATACTGCTTCTCAGAGTACTTTGTTGAAGTACTATGTCAGTAACAGTACCTTCAAGCTAGGCTTATGCAGTTGTTACAGAATGGCTGAGCAGTTATTCAGATGGACAGCAGAGTTTGATTTGTTGGTGAAGGCAGAGAGACCCATGCTCCTGTGATGCATTCCTTCTGAGAGCAAAAAGCCCCCCCACCAAGGCACCTCTCCTTTTCCTTTTCTCCTTCCTCCCCTGACTTCTCTCCATCGTCCTCCCTTCCTGTCTAGGAATGGAAACCCCAGTATGATTTTACATATCAGTAATACTTAAGTGCTTACTCTGTGCAGAGCATTCGTTGTACTGTGCACTTGAGAGTACAAGAGAGCTAGGAGATCAATTAATTAATTGTATTTATTGAGCTCTTACTCTGGGCAGAGAACTGTACTACAAGTGCTTGGGTGAGAACAGTCTAACAAAAGTGGTTAGACACATTCCTTGCCCACAGTGAGTTTAGAGGGGGAGGCAGACAATATAAATAAATTATGGATAGGTACGTAAGTGCTTTGGGGTTGAGGGAGGGGTGAATAAAAGGAGTAAATCCAGGTGGAGCAGAAGGGAATGGGAGAAGGGGAAATGAGGGCTTAGTCAATGAAGGCTTCTTGGAAGAGATGTGACTTCAATAAGGCTTTGAAGGTGAGAAAAGTGTCTTTTGGGTGTAGCAGAATCAGGAGGTGGGTGAGAGGTTGGCAGCGAGATATAATAATGTTGGTATTTGCTATGTGCCTACTATGTGCAGAGCACTGTTCTAAGCGCTGGGGTAGATACAGGGTAATCAGGTTGTCCCTCGTGAGGCTCACAGTTAATCCCCATTTTACAGATGAGGTAACTGAGGCACAGAGAAGTGAAGTGACTTGCCCACAATCACACAGCTGCCAAGTGGCAGAGCAGGGATATATGAGACTCAGGTACAGTGAGTAGGTTGGCATTAGAGGAGCCAAGTGTGTGGGCTGGGTCCTAGTAGGAGACTAGCAAGGTAAGATAGTAGGAGGCAAGGTGGTTGAATGTTTTAAAGCCAAAGGTGAGGAGTTTCTGTTTGATGTGGAGCTGGGTGGCTAACTGCTAGAGGTTTTTGAGGAGCAGGGAAACATGGACTGAACATTTTTGTGGAAAAATGAACTGGGCAGCAGAGCCAAGTGTGGTGTGGAGTGGGAAGAGACAGGAGGCAGGGAGGTCAGCAGGGAATCTGATAGAGGAATCAAGGCTGGATAGGATAAATAGATTTGATTTCTGCCCTCAGGAAGCTTGCAGTCTAGTGAGAGACACACCAAAATAAATTACAGGAAGCAATACAGAATAGCGATATATAGTGTGTGTGCATGTATGTACTTTTTTATAGGGCACACATATGTAAGTGCAGTTGGTAGGGTGTGGTACCTAAGTGCCTATGGAAGCTCATAAGTTTTCTTTTGTACACTCTGACCATGGTGATTGTGCTGTTTCATTCAGGCATGTTCACAGATGGAATTTAAAGTTGTTACCGGTGCTATTAGGGTTCAGACGGTTACGTTATATTAGGGTTCAGCTAGTTAGGAATAGGAATACTAACTTCAATCAAGAAACTTCTTGGTAATAGGAGAGCAGAGATACTTTCCATTTTGGATCGTCTCCCAGTTTTCATTCTGATGAAAGGAAGGGTCTTGGTTAATTTCATTTTCATGGACATCATTAAATTTCAAGCCCTGAACCTAGTATTATAGCTGAAGTTTCGAATACACTGTTATGTGTTCAGGCATATCCTAAGAGGGCTGTGATTATGTAAAATGTGGGTGTATTTAATATACTTTTCCATTTACATGTAGAATTTATACAGGGTATGAGTGCTGACCTGTGAGTCTCTTGAGTTCTGAAGAGATGGTGAGCATAAGTGTTGGGCTCTGTGTTCCCAAAGATTTATGGAGCTCTTGACCTGTTGCCAAACTCATTATGTCCCTGCCCATCAGAATGTTGGATAAGTTTTCAAAAATAAGCCATCTCAGTTAGAAACAACTTCTCCATCAAAACCCATTAGTCAAAAGATGGGATAAAGCAGCCTGTATTAAGGAGAATGATTGAATAGATCTCTCTGATCAATTCAGCAGAAGACAGACATGTGAGTCCAGGTACATGGGGCAGCTTTTATTAAAATGAACTCATGTCTGATTGGAGGTGCGTTTAAATCGCTCTAAACCAAAGCCTCCAAAAATTAGCAAGTGGTCTTCATTTTAGAAAAGAAAAGCTCTTATTCTGTAGTAGCCAGGAACATGGCCCTAGGACAGTGATGTATTCCACTGCTCTCAGCTATTAAATTCAAATTTGCTTTGTGAAATGCTTCGCTATGACCTTGCATTATTTATGGCTACACCCCATAGTAATGAATTGTGATTAACTCTCTCTTGGTTTGTCATAACCTCAGCCAGTGTGCCCAGTTCATGTTTCTCACGGTTAAAGTTGAACCCTAATAATGAGAGCATCAAGAATTGACTTGTGATCATTCGGCAGCACTTGTAAGAGAAGATGAAACCCCTAATTGATCTTGTGATCTTGGTTTGATTTATATCCCCATTCCTCCCCTTTAGGCTCCACGAGTTCTTCACTGTGTGAACACTGGGTAAGCCGGCTCCCTGGTAGCAAACAGGCTAGCGTCACCTCTGCAGCTTCTTCCCGTCGCACATCTCTGGCTTCGCTCTCGGAATCTGTGGAGTTGACTGGTGAACGAAGCGAAGATGATGGTGTGTATAAATGTTTAAGGAAAATAAAGTGAAAGAGCAACAGTTGATTCTTTCCTCTTCCTTTTCCACTGAGCTACTTTAAAATCCCCTTTTTTCATTTGGGGATAAAGCTCTGGGCAGAACCATAAAATGCTTGATGGGATTATTGGGATTACCAGGGCAGTGAGAACTAGGAAGTTTTGGAAGTGGTGACACAAGCTCTGAAGCAAGGCTGGTGTGCTTGGCACATAGTAAGCGCTTAACAAATACCATCGTTATTATTATTGTTATTAAGCCTTCTTTCTGGCACCTCTCTAGCTAAAGACAATGCATAAGGCCACAGTGATCTTCTTAAAATACCTAGGAGTTAAAAATGAATGTGTTTAAAAGGGGGCATATAATCCAAAGAATGAAATTTAAACGTGAAGGATTGTGGAATTTGTAGCCATGCATATTGTGTACTTCAGCTGCATGAGAGAGGGATTACTGTGAGGAGTTTCAGCTACTGCTTTTCTTGTCAAGAAAGACAATGTGATGTTGTGGAGGGAAGTGGGAACTGACCAGTAAGTGTGGAGTCTGAATGGTATGTGTTTTGCTGGATGTGAGTTTTGCTGTATTATACATAAAGCAATGTTTTTAGAAAAAATGCCTCCATTAAAAGCTGCACCATGATGTCAAGTAAGTGGGCCTGAATACAGTGAATATGTGTACATTGGCATTAGGGCACTTTCACTCATTCAATCCTATTTATTGAGCACTTACTGTGTGCAGAGCACTGTACTAAGCGCTTGGAATATACAGTTTGGCAACAGATAGAGACAATCCCTGCCCAGCAGCAGGCTCACAGTCTAAACAGGGGCTCTCAATCTTGTGGGGAGGGAGTTTTTATTTCCCTTTGAAACTACTTCTGACATGCTGATTTCACTAACACAGTACTGAATTCAATCAATCAATGGTATTTAATGAGAGCTTTGTATATACTGAGCACTGTACTAAGCTAAGCACTTGGAAGAGTACACTACAATAGAGTGTACTGCCCTCCCGTGCCCTCAAGGAGCTCACAGTCTAGAGATGCCCCTGTAGGAAATAGACTCCTGCAGTAGAGTCCGTAGTTAATTGGCCGCTATATGATTATCTGGGAGCAAACAACCTTCAGCCTGTGAGACTTTACGAATTCACTAGCAACCAGTTACGTGTTAAAAATTCTTGATCCCTCTGCCACTAGAAAGGAAGCCTCAGCCCTTACCTGGTATAATCCGCTCCACTTTTTTTCTTTTTCTACAGGTGGATTCTCTACTCGACCCTTCGTAAGAGGCGTCCAGCGCCAAAGCTTATCCTCCAGATCCTCTGTCACCAGCCCTCTGGCAGTCAACGAGAACTGTATGAGACCATCTTGGTCACTGTCTGCTAAGCTGCAACTGCGTTCTAACTCTCCTTCCCGTTTCTCAGGGGAGTCTCCAGTTCACACCTCTTCCTCTACCTTGGAGAAGATCGGTGAGGCCGCAGACGACAAGGTTTCCATATCCTGCTTTGGTAGCTTGAGAAATCTTTCCAGTAGTTACATGGATCCAAGTGGCAGCCACAGCCGGCGTGAGCAGAAGGGGAGAGCTCCTCTTGCTGTTATGGAAGGAGTATTTCGAGACGAACTGGCCGTCAGGAAATCAGGCTCAAGCCTTGCAGACACGCAGAGGATAGGTTCAGGACAAGGGGACAGGGTGCATCCTATTTTGGATCCCTTTGATAACAATAATCAAATCGCCTTTGTGGATCAGAGCGACTCTGTTGAGAGCTCTCCCGTTAAAGAGAGCAAACCCTCCAGCGGCCCTGGCTTACCCCTGGAGAAATCAGACAGCACAGCCAAAAAGTCTCCTGGCTCCAAAGGAGTTCCTGAACCAGATAAAAGCTTGAGGAAAGGGAGGATGGTCTTGGCAAACCAGGAGTCCTCTCATTCAAACACCCCCTCTACGACTACTACTACTACTGCTATTTCTCCTCCTCCTCCTCTCCCCTTAAAAAGCTCTCTGAAGACTTCCAGGAGCAAGGCTGATTCCGTCAAGGCCAGTGGGCGACATGCATCCCCTGCCCCTCCACTCCCCAAGAAGGAGCTGGCAGCCAAACACCAAGACTCTGCGTCGTCAGCCGCTCATCAGAAGCAAAAGTCAGCCTCTGTCCCGGCCCCCACGGCCCCCTCCATCCCTGCCAAAAAATCCGCCCCGGGCTCTGTCCCAAGGGGTCCCTCCTCGGGCAGCAAGACCAGGACTTCAGACCGAAGCCTCAGTAGGGAGGGCTCCAAATCGAGCCTTGGATCGGACAAAGGCAGCTCCCTCTCCACCTCCAAACCCAACTCGCCTAGAGTCAACCAGTCTAGAGGAGGTGAGAACAGTGGGGACAGCAAGCACGTGAGGAGTTCTTCGATGGCCAGCCTGCGCTCTCCCAACCCAGGCACCAAGTCAGGCCTGAAGAGAGACAGTAAGTCAGAAGACAAGGGGCTTTCCTTTTTCAAATCCGCTCTGAGGCAGAAGGAGACCCGGCGGTCTGCGGATCTCGGCAAAACCACCCTGCTTTCGAAGAAGGCGAGCAGTGGTTCTGTCAGGTCTGTCTCTAGGAACCCAGGGGATGACAGGCCTGAAAAGAGCAACCAGCCTCCATCTTCCCAGCCTCCCAGTGTCAACGCTGTTGCTAAAGAGCAGGTTGTCTCTAAGGATCCTGCCTCGGTCAAACATTCGCTGCTGTCCCGAGGGGCCAAGTCTTCCCAGTTAAAACCAGGGGCCCCTCTGTCCCCTGGGGGTAAACAAGCTGCCGAGAAACCTTTGAAGACAC
This sequence comes from Ornithorhynchus anatinus, assembly GCF_004115215.2. Lineage (NCBI taxonomy): Eukaryota > Metazoa > Chordata > Mammalia > Monotremata > Ornithorhynchidae > Ornithorhynchus > Ornithorhynchus anatinus. The sequence goes on along the minus strand of NC_041729.1, from coordinate 30,457,810 downwards.
TACCTTCCAGCATGCATACATCTGCATGGCCTTCTCAAAAACCTCAGTGAGGCGTCTGCCATCCAGGTGTTTAACCTGTGTAAAGAAAGACTTTATTTATTCCCAGTCCTCTTCTTGTGTTTTGGGTTTTTTTTCTTGTGCTTTTGTTTTGTAAATTTGGTTCATGTGCCTAAAAGTGTGTATGTGTGTGTGTATGCGTGCGCACACGTGTGCGTGTGTGGAAAACTTAACTGCAAATTGTTAAAGCACCGCCTTACCTTTTTCTGCCATCAAACCAAATAGTAGCCATAGGCAAAGCATTGATACCAAGCTAACTGGAGTAAGTGTAGAACTTAACCGGGATTATCCCATAGCACTTGTACGTATTTTTCTCTCGTGACATGCAACAACTTTTGTCATACGCTAGGGTTTTGAAACCTGTGAACCAGTTAGGCTGTAATTTGTATATTGTGTAGAGCTGTGAAATACTTCCTTGGTTTTCATCTGAGTCCATCCTCATTGCCTTGTGGATTGCTTTCTGGTGCTGTGAATTATAGAAAATGCTACAGTATCAGCGGAGTTAGCGGGACTGTGGCTTCTTAGGCTCTCATCCCATTCTTCAGGCTTTTTCTAGGGCAATATTTGAACACTAATGTTGTTTCTCAGGTGTAGACTCAGCTAGTATAAGAGGGGTGAGCATCTGTGAATGAATTGGACTGAAAGATGCATTTTTCACGCAAGAATATTTGCAGTTTTCCATAATACAACCAGGTGTAAGGTTTTTCGAAAAATCTGATGAGAAGTCTCATCGCCGTCACCCCATGGAGATGTGTGCGTAGTTTAAGCTGTTCCTTGGCTTTGAAGTTTGGATAAGGCAAATCAAATTGGGTTGTAAGTTGCTAGCCTGTATCTTTTTTTTTTCTTTTTAAAAATAACATCTGCCAAGGAAATTGTGATTCTGTAATATAGCAGTGCTCTGTAACTCTAAGGGTGTTTACCTGTGGAAAGACTGGTTTTAAACTGGAATCATATAATTGGTAAGGTATCACCCTATTAAAATATATATAGGATATAGAGGTGCCATCCTCTGTTTCTATTATTCCCTTTTTATTTAGTGAAAGGAGTCTGCTGTATCCTGCCTTTTTCAGAAATGTTTATGTTTAAAAGACTTTTAACTTGGGGAGATAAACAGCAAGCTTACTGCCAAAAATCAGTAATATAAGGTTGAGGCTAATATAATGAAATATTAAACATTTCTAATATGAATATGTCCAGACTCTTCAACATCCAACTTCTTTTACTTTGTTCTGCAGGTTTCATCTCCTTCCTGGAGGTGAAAGTTGAGATCCAAGTTTATTCCATCTTGGGGCAGCTTGCATTTTTTTTCCCTGTCTAAAGAACAACTAAAAATGGAATCCATTTCCTTGAGCTTTGGGATCCATCTCTTGCGCTGTCGTTGTTTTCATTTGGTTTTTTTGTTTTGTTTTGTTTTTGGGGGGATTTTTTTTTGGTAATGGAAGTGTGTTCATGTTCTGTTTTTTTCTTAGGCTGTCAGGACGCTTTGGCCAGCATTTTGTTACTTCGCCTTGAATAGAGGTATTATGTGCTATGCTACATATTTATATCGAATCGCCAGTTCTCATGACTTCAGATATTAATATTTGTGAGTCTTGTGGCGTTCTGTAATTTAGTTTGGTTTGCAGACCCATTTCTAACCTTTCCTGCTCAGTATTTCAGAGTAACAAACTGACTGGAACAAATAGCTCCATATGTATTTAAGCATCCTGCAATGTCTGTTGCTGGAAACTTTTTTCAGATGTGCCTGCTGGGAAATGTTCTTTGCAGGTCAGTGTATTTGTGGTACAATTGCTACTAGTTTGAAAATTTAGCGATAATTAACCGGACTGGAAATCATTCGTTTTCAGGATTGTTGAAACTTTAGACCATTGTAACATTTAAGGCACCAACATATTCAGCCTTGTGAATAAATCTAGCATAGTGCTCAATGTATTCCATTAACATAAGACAAAAGAACACTACACCCTGTAACCGAGATTCAGCTTCATTTCTTCTCTTTAGAAGTATAGGCACTTAAAAGACCCAGAAGGAGTATTTCTCTCTATGCTGTAATTTGGCTAAAGGCAACTCCTTTTGATGTTATCTTGACTCCTAATGGTGTATAGAGTTCTTCATATTGCTATCTTTGTCCAGACATTGTTTTAAAACATAGTATGACCATACTTTTGTATACCTCTCAATTCTTACTGGCTTTTCATTGTGGTGAAAAGTGGCATGAAAATGTTTTCCAATTTAGACTTCCCATTTGTATTTGAACAGTCGAGTTTCATTCAGACATCATATAACTGTGGAACTCTGAAAACAACTTCTGGGTGATTTGAGTACTTGGATTGTTTTGAGGCTTTTTTTGATACCTCCTAGAGCAGTCAAGAAGAATAACTTTCTACAATGACTTATACCAACAAAAATTTGTTTAATTTTCAGAATATATAATTTTGTCATATTTTTTCGATTATTGTTTCTCTTTAATTTAGGAATCGATTTACTATTATCTGTTTCAGCTTTATTGGATTCACATTCAGTCTAAATGCAAGCATGCACGATTCTGTCAGAACATGTTGAACTTGTTCAAAAAGATTGGGTTTGATTCTGAAGTGGCCAGTGCTCTATACTCAGTTTTGTGGATCTTCAGTCATTTTAAACTCTGAGCATCATTGAAGATATCCCAAAGGAATAAAAAAAAATTTACATTTCTTTCATCTCAAAACTATATTTTGTCCCCATATAGTTAAGGAGAAGCAGCGTGGCTCAGTGGAAAGAGCCTGGGCTTGGGAGTCAGAGGTCATGGGTTTGAATTTCAGCTCTGCCACTTGTCAGCTGTGTGACCATGGGCAAGTCACTTCACTTCTCTGTGCCTCAGTTACTTCATCGGTAAAATGGGGATTAAGATAGTGAGCTTCACGTGGGACAACCTGATTATCCTGTATCTACCCCAGCGCTTAGAACAGTGCTCTGCACATAGTAAGCATTTAACAAATACCAACATCATTATTATTATTATGAGAACAAATCTCTGTGTCCACATTTATGTCCAGGAATTAGGTTAAGCATTTGGGGAGGATTATTAGCCTCAAAAGACTACTGGGACCCTTTACTGTATCATTGCAGTTGGTGTGCTTTTTATGCCGCAGTGCCCTTGAAGTGACCCATAATGGCCTGAAAGAGTTAATGATTGTCCCAAGTACCTAAACTACTATCCAAGAGTAAATCTGAGCTCAGGGAGAATTGTTCTCATTGTTTTACTGGAAGGATTGGACCTGGCCTCTGGTTACTAAATACCATTCTCATTTGGATTATTTAGAATTGCCTTTACATGCTTTTATTTTCCTTTTATCCATTCCAACTACTGGGGACATTTTGTTTTGTCTGCTTGTCCAAAGGTACAGCAATGTCCATGCTTCATTCCAAGAGTATTTTTCTAAAATGCCTGATGGGAATGGCTTAAGTTTTGTGGTGTCCAGTGGGAAGGTAACTGGACAGCAAAAACACTGCAGTTAATTTAAAAGAATTAGATTTTCTTTTTCTGGTGGCAGTTGACAGAAATGTTCATTAGATCCTTGATCCCATGACTCTAATTAGGGACTCGAATTGTTCTGTCTGAAATACTAGTATGTATCTAATTTTGAGACTTTTTACAATTAAATGAGTAAACAAGGTCTTTGGGTGTTATCATAAATTACTCTGATTTTGACCGCTTTATTGTACACCCAAAGTTTTCACTTACATATTGGCTGAGTCTACCTAGCCCAAATGGAGAGGATTGAGTAATTGTCCAGTTGATTTCCTTCCATGTCAACAGCCCAAATGGAGTAATTCAAGCCAAAAAAAAAAAAAATTACTTGATCTGAATGATCCCAGCTGGGCTCATTTGATCCCAGCTGATCTCTGTTCTCTTCCTTGTTTGAACAACCGATAAAAACTCCCTGTAAAAAGAATTTCAAAGGAACGGACTAGGTCAACTGTAGTGTAATCTCGTAGTAGTAATGGTATTTGAATGCAGTGCATTCAATCCATCAATCAGTTGTATTTAGTGAGCACTTTACTGTGTGTAGAGCACTGAACTAAGCACATGGAAAAAATAGGTTCTCTGTCCAGTAGGAACATATGGTTTCAGATTCAGTAGGCAGCCGTTCACCTGTGGTGAGTAACAATTTGACAAGTGGGCAGAAAGAAATCTGATTTCATTTACTTTATATGTATACCTCCTATGAGAACATCAGTGTGGTAAAGTGGGGGCTGGCCATTTTGAGGGCTAGTGTTCAAGACTTTCTTCAAAGCTTTCTTTGTACCTTGTAGAAAGATATGGCAAAAGTGTGTGAGTATAAATGTTGTGGACTTTTTGATTTAGCTTACCGTGACTCAGGGTACCTACCATTCCACCTGGGGGTCACATATGTCTCATATTCTTACGTCAGTCTTCCTCCTTAACCTCGAACGTGTGTTGGCAAGACTTACGCCAAAGAATTGTCCACACAGGGATCTGTAGTCATTGTGCTTGAATTCACTTTACAGAGAATGGCTGCAGCCAATTCATAATAGAGAAATTAGGTTAGACCCTCTCCTAAGTGCCTAGTACAATGTTTGGCACCCAGGAAATGCTTAATAAATTCCACTGATTGATAGCTTGATTGAAAAGTGAATTCCCACTATATTTGGAGGAAAATTATCCTCATTGACGCTGTCTTCCCACATCTTTACCTCTTTGTTCAGGGATATAACCCTATTAACCCAAATTTATTTTCTAAAAATCGTATCCTCAGAGTATGTGCTTGGTGAATGTTAGTGTGAAAAGGACGAGAGGCAATTTTTTAGGAGAATAAAGTAACCTCCATCCAAAACAGCTGCAGAAGCTCAAGGGATAGGGGATAGTGATGACTCTTTGCAAGGCCTCAGTTTATTTGGAACCCTTGAGAGACCTGCAGTTAGGGTATATTTATCAGCATTTACATCTCATCCCTTGCACTTCAGTCTTTAGAGTGAATATCCACTGAAAATTTCATTGATCTGCTATGTTGCCATTTTACCTATTCGATGCAAAGATATTTAAGCATTTCTAGTGTGGATTCTGGTGGGGGGTCAGAGATAGGATTTCAGTTGTATGCATATCAGAAGCATATTCTAAAGGAGACTTTTTAATGTAAAACACCTTGGATTATTTGGATTTGAGAAGTTTAAGCTGTACAGCCATATCGGTGCCTGTTACCATGAGTGTGGATTACATTGTACACCTTTTTTGCCCTTTTTATACATATAATTTATTGTTTATTATAGGTACAGATGACCAAATGCTTTAGATAAAACCTAATATCCTAAATTCAGGATGTCTCATCCTTAGAACCCCTTTGCCTCTCCTTCCCTTCACCTCCTTCCAAAATGCAGTGCTGTTGCCTTTTGATAGCTGCAATTTAAGCACGACCAGCCATTTTTTTTCCCCAAAAAATAATGAGAACAACCATTGCATGGCCACTTTCTAGTGTGGTATCCCAAATGCATGCCCTTATTAACTATGCAAGCAACTGTTACAAACCATAGACTGCACTAACTTTTACAAAGAAAGCTATTAGATATATTATGGAGCTCTATTTTGGAAGCTCTAATTGTGTTTTCCTGTGACCCAAGTGTCGATTCGGAGAGGCATGTATATGGTTTCTTGCTTTATTTGCACATCTTTGATTCTCTTCCTCGTGGAACTTTCAGATTATCGGTAAGACTGGTGCAAGATGTATTTTGTATGAAAGGAATCAAAGTGCTCAGATGAGAATAAATTGGTTTATATATTGTATTTTTCTGACTAGTGGAACCTCTTAATGGGTCTTGTAAATTACCTGCCATTTTCTACAGGATTTAAATGAATGACTTAAATCTTCTACTGCATCATGGTGTTGACAAGAAGATAGCTTCTAGCAGTGTTGGCAATTTAAGATGTGTTTGTACTTTTTTTTCTTACTGTTGTTTTAAAGCTATGATTTCTGCCTTCTAGTCGTAACGACTGTGAGCTCGGTGTTGGCTAGGGATTGTCTCTATCTGTTGCCGAACTGTACTTTCCAAGTGCTTAGTACAGTGCTCCGCACACACTAAGCGCTCAATAAATATGATTGAATGAATGAATGAACAGGGCTAGTTTTAGGAAGTCTTTGACTGTCCCATGCCATGAGTGGGGTTTTGTTGAAGTCATCTGTTGTAAAGATTTAGGGGATGTCAGGTTTCTCTGTCATTAGTGTTAGGGGGCCCCTGTGAAAGCTGGGATTGTTTTATGGGGTGGACGAGCAACACGAGAACCGAATGGGAGATGATGAGTTTGGAAGGCATTTCAGTTTGATGTACCAGGTACAAATTCTCAAAAGGTTGGAAATCAATAGTCAAAGGGCACTCCGTCCGTATTCTCAAAGCTCTACGCCTCAACCGAAGACGCATATTGAGTGGTCCGGAAAGCTTCACTGATTATGGAGACAACAGAAGAGCAAAACCACAGGCCCCATTTTATAGTCACGCTAGTAAATCTTGTCCCTGCTTCAGTTAGAGGAGAGAGTGCCTCCAAATGGAAGTGTCTCTTTTGTAGTCCACCATTAACCTCACCCATATCTGGTTATTGCTAATTGGCCATTTTTGCCGCCTCCTTTTCCATGATCTTTATCAGGTCAGCAGTTCCAGGAACTTTAAAAAAAATTTGGTAGATGAAAAGCAAATGTGAAAAATGTTGATTTTGAAATGACATATGACAACATAATCCTCTTTAATTCGGTCGCAACATTTGCCAACCAATCTCCAATAATTTTGCAGTGTGTATTATTGTATCAGAAGGCAACTGGAATTTAGTTTTAATCTGTGGTGAGCTGAAAGTACTACATGTTCTGCTTAATTCAATCCACTGGGGGAAGCATGGCTCTTTACCTTGAGGCGCATTGTTCTGCAGACAAAAGAATAGCACTATTCTTTAGGTTCAACTCAAAGGAGACCTCCAAGTAACCAATAGCACCCAGTCTCTACCAGAAAATGTTTAGAATAGGCCACGATTTAAAGTAAAAATAAGTCGAGGTCCCTTTTAAGGCCACTCAGTGCTCTCATTGCTTGAGAGACAGTAGAGAATTCTCTAACAGTCAAGAAAATAAATACAATATAAAATTCTCCTAGGTGCTATTCTGCTTGCTCTGGTGTGGTCACACCAAAGGGAAAACAGCTACGGTTCTTTCTGAGCCCGATATCCTTCTTGTGGCCTTGAAATTGTGCGTTCTATAGATTTGCTCACCAAATGTGCCTCACCATTGGTTAAAATTGAATTCAAGTTCTGGTACCAACCTAGTTTCTCAACTGAACTCCAAGCTTCAGTTTTTACACTGGAATTTCTACAGTTCTTCTGAAAGCTGCATGTCATATCACTGTACATTTCAATTCTTTGGTATCGTTCACACCTTTGATAGTGACTTCTGTATAAATGTTTTAGAGCTCTACAGTAATATAGTAAGCAAAATTTTCTTTTCCTGATGTTGAGGGAAAAACAGTAATTGTACCATAAATTATTATTTGAAGATCAGAGCATGACTGTCAATGCCCTTCTGTTATTTATTTGTATGTTTTATTATTCAAGTTGTATGCACTTTTAATATTCAGAATTTATATTTTTATGTTACAAAACTTTTCTTTCCGAAAGAACAGTTTGAATATACAGTATGTAGTTGGAATTAAGAGAAAAGCGGAAAAATGTAATAAAGTCAATAAATTTATTACGTGACATCCCATCTAAGCCATCTTCCTCTCTCTCTCCTCGGGCCAACCCGGAGATCTCTTTCTGTGGGAAGTAAACAGGCTGGGGTTAAAGCCTTTTTCCTTTGTTTCAGCCTCAGCACATGGAGTAAGAGAGCTGGACTTCACCAAGGTGGAGAGCGAGTGCCCAGAACAACCCACTTGTCTAGAGTCCGAAGCGATAGTTTGCTTCCCTCTGCCTATTTCCAGGCAAGGCCTCTCTTCCCTATGTCGTGGAAAGTAGCTTGGCCACATTGGGGCGCTGAAGATCTACGCACACCACCAAGTTCCTCTATAAGCAGAAATTCCACTGGGGTGATTTTCAAAATTCTTACTTCCCCCTAATCGAGGAAGTCATCGCAGAACTTGACCCTTGAATACAGTCCAGTAAAGGATTTTTCGTTCCCCCCTTTGGCTGGCTGGAAGAGGAAAAAGCTGCCATGAAAGTTAATACCTACATCTCTTAGCATTTCTAATTGTTTCACAAGAGCTGTGTCCGACGGTTATGAATGCTCGGGAATGTTTTGAACTCTTGGAAGAGCGTTGAGCATGGCTGCTGTGAGGGAGAGATCAATTGTAGCGGACTGAGTGAGAGCGGAGACGGGGCGTAGGTCAGACCTTTTCAGGGTTACACAGTGGGTTCACACCATGTTTCATGCTGTCGTCCTGGGAATTTCCCGTAATAATAATGGTGGTATTTGTTAAGCGCTTACTATGTGCCAAGCACTAATAATAATAGTGGTACTCGTTAAGCGCTTACTATGTGCCAAGCACTGTCCTGAGCGCTGGGGTAGATACAAGTTAATCAGATGGGACAGAGTCCCTGTACCACATGGGGCTCACAGTCCAGTGTCTGGCACATAGTAAGTGCTTCAGAACTGTCTTCATTATTAAATAGGAGGGAGTAGGATTTAATCCTCATTTTACAGATCCGGCAACTGAGGCACGGAGAAGTTTTGACTTGCCCGACACATGGAGGAGCTGGGCTGAGAACCCGACTCCCGGGCCTGCGCTCTGTTAGGCTACACTGCTTCTCATCACTTCTTTGCACCTCTAGCAGAAAACCTAAAAGTGAGCAATTGGGTGCTGGTCACTGAAATTCAGCATATCAACATGTTTTCCCTTTTCACCTCTTCCTTTTCCCTCCCTCTCCCCCTCCTCCCTTTTCCTTCCTTTTCCCACTCTTCCTCAAAACAAAGGATTTGGAAGTTTAAGGCACATTTATTTTTTTTTAAAAAAGTTTAATAGACCTCTCTTTTGGAGGCTCATTTTTCATCTATGTTATAATAATTAAGAGCCAGTAAAGTGGAGTATGTCAAGAAGAGAGATTGTGAAGGAGGAAGAGGAGTGCAGAGGAAAGGGGAAAAGGTTTGTAGTGATTTGGGGAGAAGGAAAAAGAACATTTGGTTAGTTAGGATGCCCATGCTCAAGATTGCGAAAGTGGTTTCAGGAGCCTATATCCTAACTTAGGGATACTCATCTGTCTCACATATCTTACCTGGGGAAATCAGATGTATTTTACTCCTGAGATGGCTCAAGTGGGATCCTCTGACAATTTTACTTTCCTGGAGCGAAAGAGAGATTGCTATATCAGCTTTTGTTCCTGAGCTTTAATCTTTAATGAAAAGTGCTTACCTCCACCTCTCCCCTCCCTTCACCACCAGACCTCCCAGCCACCATCCAGAATTTCGGACAGGCCCTTCCACTTCCTGCAGCCTGAGGTGGATTTCCAAGGATGAGAACGCAAAGGGTGGTGAGCAATCGTTCTTTCCCATATACTCTCCGCCTCTTGGGGCTAGGTGTTGGAGAAAGCAGACAGAATTCCTCAAAGCAGCTCTTTTGAAGCCTCAAGACCTCATTCAGTCTTGCCCATCACCACACCTGATGAAGAGGCTCTTTTGGCAGTAAGTAGCCAGGGGGTCTGGCATGAACCCAGAGAGCTGTTGGTCATCACTCCTACTCTCCTCACCACCCGCTCCAGAACAAGCAGCCGCTGCCTATCGGGGAAGCAACTGTCCTTATACCCTCTTCAGTTGCTTCCCCAGCACAACTTTCCCTCCTTTTCTTATTCTCATTTCCCTCGACACCAACTCTGGCACCTTTGCCTAGATTTTCTAGCTCTGTTCTGGCCTTTTTTTTTCCCTGAGCAGGGACTAGTTATGATACTACTGAAGTACTCTATCCTAAGTGCTGGGGTAGGTAGAAGATACTTAGGTTGGACATTATCTTTGTGGGCAGGGAATGGCTACCAACTCTGTTATATAATAATGTTGGTATTTGTTAAGCGCTTACTATGTGCAGAGCACTGTTCTAAGCGCTGGGGTAGATACAGGGTAATCACGTTGTCCCACGTGAGGCTCACAGTTAATCCCCATTTTACAGATGAGGGAACTGAGGCCCAGAGAAGTGAAGTGTTATACTCTCCCAAGTGCTTAGTACAGTGTTCTGCAAACACTAAGTACCCCAAAATTATGAATGACACATTTCTTGCCCCACATAGGGATCGTGGTCTAAGTAGGAGGGATTTGGATTTAATCCCCACTTTACAGATGAGGAAACTGAGGCACTGAAAAGTGAAGTGACATGTCCAAGGTCACAGCAGACGTGGCAGAACTAGGATTAGAACCCAGGTCCTCTGACTCCCAGTTGAGTATTTTTTCCATTAGGCCACCCTGGTTTATTAAATAACTGCCAGGAAAAAAGCAATGATTTCTATTCCAAGTGGCATGGGAGAGTAGTGATTATAGTAGTATTTATTAAATGCTCACTGTGGCAAGAGCACTGTGCTAAACGCTGGGAGGAAATACACAGGTGGGAATCATCATCGTTGATATTGAGAGCTTACTCTGTGCAAGGCAATGTACTGAGCGTTTGAGAGAGTTCAGTGCATCAGAATTCAGGACATATTTCTCCTCTCCTCAAGAAACTCCAGTGGTTGCCCATCCATTTATGCCTCAAACAATAACTCCTCACTATTGGCTTTAAAACACGCAATCCCCTTGCCCCCTCCTACGTCACTTTGCTACTTTCCTAAATAATAACGGTATTTATTAAGTGCTTACACTGTGCCGAGCATTGTTCTAAGCGCTGGGGTAGGTACAAGTAATCAGGTAGTCCCATATAGGACCCGCAGTCTTAACCCCCATTTTACAGATAAGGTAACTGACGCACAGGGAAGTGACTTACCCAAGGTCACGCAGCAGACAAGTAATGGAGCTGGAATTAGAACCCATATCCTCTGATTCCAAAGCCCACACTCCTAGTACATCCCAGCCCACACACTTCACTCCTCTAATGCTAACCTTCACAATGTACCTCGATTTCATCTGCCTCATTGCTGACCCCTTGCTCACGTCCTGCCTCTGGCCAGGAATGCCCTCCCTCCTCAAATCTGACAGACATTTATTCTCCTCCTCTTCAAAGCCTTACTGAAGGCACATCTCCTCCAAGAGGCCTTCCCTGACTAAGCTCCCCTTTCTTCCTCTTCCACCCCCCTCTGAATCGCCCTGACTTGCTCCCTTTGTTCATCCTCCCAGCCCCACAACACTTATGTACATATCTGTCATTTATTTAAATTGTCTGTTTCCGTTCCCACTTTTCCCAAACTATAATCTCATTGTGGGCAGGGTATTTATTTTTGTATCGTACTTTCCCAAGTGCTTCATACAGTGTTCTGCACACAGTAAGGCCTCAATAAATGCGATTGAATGAATGACTGAAGAGTTGCAGATGTGTTCCCTGCCCATAAAAAGCTTACAGTCCAGAGGGGGAGACAATTGGACATGGTCCCTGCTCCTCAGTGCGCTCACCATCTAAGAGTGTGAGGGGCACAACATCACAACATTCCCCTGACACCATTGCACAGGAAAGCGTGAGATTTGGAACGAAGGCTGAGCCATGCTTTAGTTTCCAAGTCCGGACCTGTGCCTTGGGAACTGCCTGACTTTGCAACCCGTTCCATGTTCTTTATCCCCTGCCCAGGGGTTTGGTGGGGTGCAATGAGGCATTTCCATGTGTCGGGACCCAGAGTTGCTTTCAAATCCTGCAAAATGGGTGTCTGAGACAGTTTGATCAGTCTTACTGCTACTGTGGGCCTGCACCCTCCCTTCTTGGCATAACACCAAACACCTGAGAGCTCTTTTGATGCTGTCTCTTCCTTTCAGGGAGGACTCTTTTTCTCCCTCTCGTGCTAAAAAATGCCTGCGAAGTCACTCCCGTGTCAGCAAATACATCCCTATTTTTCTCACTACTACTGGGAGGATGTCTTCTTCCAAGCGATTGTTTTCCTCCCCACCTTTTCCAGAGAGTGGGAGGACTTGTCAATCACCTGCTTCCCTCTCACATCCCCACTTCCGTCTTTCTACCGGTGAGGAGATTCATCAGCATTTACCAAACTGTCTTAAGACCTGCGGTGCCGGGCAAGTCATTGAAATGCAACGTGTCACTTCAGTATTTACATTTTGATATTCTATTAGCCTTTTTTAATGGCTCCTTATTGAACAGAGGCTTAAACTGTGTAAGACTGATAGTAATAGAACAATTAATTGTTTGCTTGTCTAACTCTCACAGTCCTAATTAAATATTGTTTTTCATTTAGGAGGTTATGCAATGATGATTTTCCCCTATCATTGAAAAGAACATGGAAACGTGAACGGAATGTAAATGAGCTTCAGCTGCCTTTTATAATGTCTCAAATTGTTTTTCAAAAGAACAATGGACTTGCACACTGGTGCCTGAGCTCTTAGGTGAGTCATCATAGAGTAGCCTATGCTCTAGCCAACTGTCACGAGGTAATGATTCTGTTCTAGCCCTGAGGTGGAAGGGGAGGAAGAATGAGTCGAGAGATCATGCAACTCTTTAGGGATGTTGACTTTCTATATAGGACTCCAGGCTCTGCTCATTCATTCATTCATTCAAATCTTTGTGTCAGCTACAAAGGTTTGCCAGAAGTAGAAATTGCATTTTTTCGGTGCTCACTGTACTAAATGCTGGGGAAAAAAAAGCATAGGTGAGATTTAGACATGGTCCCTAGTTCTTCAAGTGCTCCCAGTCTAAAAATTGTGACATGACAGACACAATAGGGAAGATGAAATGATATCCAATCACAATTACAGAAAAGCCCTAGGCCCAGCAGGTGGTGATTCCTCGCCAGGTGTTCAATTATTCAGTCATATTTATTGAGCTCTTGCTGTGTGCAGAGCAGGGTACTAAGCACTTGGTACAGTACAATATAACAATAAGCAGGCACATTCCCTGGCAACAATGAGCTTAGAGTCTATAGGGAAGTGCCAGGAGCTCTGGCATAGCCTCCAGCCCCTCCAGGTCCTGGGGCTGAGCCAAGGGCAGAGGAGCCAATGGCCAGAAGGAGAGGGCACCTCAGTCCAGTCCAAGAAATTGGACATTAGGCATCTTGGCAATCGGATTCCCAGCTAGCCCTCAGCTAGCCCTCAGCTAGCTTGTCTTCCACAGTCCAAATTTAGGGAGGGAGTGGAGGACCCTATAGCTGAAAGGGGCCACAAAGAGGTTGGTTTTTTAAAAAATGTATTAAACAATTACAGTGTATCAAGCACTGGATTAGGTACAAGATCATTAATGGTATTGAATGCATACTAGGTGCAGAGTGCTGTACTAAGGGCTTGGGAAATTATACTACAACAGAGCTGGTAGCCATGTTCCCTGCCCAGATAAGCAGATCAGACATGGTCCCTGTCCCATGGAAGGTTCACATCAGATTGAGTCGATCTCCAAGTGATTGAATAATTAAATCGTCCGGCACCAATGATTGTCCTTTCCTGAAGTCTCCAATGCTAGAGATTCCACAGCCTCCTTTGGAAGCTACTTATTTCTGCCAGGCAAGACTTTCTTCCTTGTGATCAACTAAAATTTCGCCTCTTTGGCCCTCAGTTGGCACCGTGAATGATCGATCAACATCTTCCCCCTAAAAACCTTTATATACTTGAAGACACATTGTCACCTCTTGGCTTTCTCTTCTCTTGGTTTTGCAATCTCAATTTCTTTCATCCTTCCTCATAAAGCCAGTTTTCCAATGCTTTAATTCTTGTTACTTTGGACTCCTGGTTCTTTCCCAGGTACAGTGATCAGAACACTAGCTGATATAGCCTGGGCCTGGGAGTCAGAGTGACCTGGGTACTAATCCCAGCTCTGCCATTTGACTGTTGTGTGACCTCTGGCAAGGCACTTAACTTCTCTGGGCCTCAGTTACCTCATCTGTAAAATGGGGATTATGACTGTGAGCTATATGCGAGGTAGGTTCTGTGTTCAACCTGATTAGCTTGTATCCCCAGTGCTTAGTGCAGTGCCTGGCACATAGTAAGTGCTTGGGAAATACCATAAAATAAACGAAAACAAAACTGGACATTGCTCTGAGAAATGCTGGGTGAGTGAAAGGATTCCTCTCCATAACCTTGCATGTGCCACTCAAATTGACACATCCCAAATACATGTTGAATTGTTAAATGACTCTCCTACAAGCTGATTTATTAAGCTTCTAGTCCACTAAGATGCTCTGGTCATATCAAAGTTTCCAGCCAACGTTTCTCCATTCTGTGATTGTGATATTTGGTTTTGGCCACAAAGGCACTTGCTTGCATTTGTTTCTAGTGTGCTTTATCCTATTTTTGTTAAAAACATTTTATTACATTTTTTATGGTGTTAAGCGTTTACTATGTGCCAGGCACTGTAATTTGCTCTGGGGTAGATACAAGCCAACCAGGTTGGTCACAGTCTCTCTCCCACACTGGACTCACAGTCTTACTCTCCATTTTACAGATGAGGCAACTAAGTCCCAGAGAAATGAAGTGACATGCCCGAGGTCACATAGCAGTCAAGTTGTGGAGGCAGGATTCGAACCCATGTCCTGTGACTTCCAACCCATGGTCTTTCCACTAGGCCGTGCTGCTTCTGGTGAAGTGACTTACCCAAGGTTACCGAGCAGACATGTGGAAGAATCGGAATTAGAACCCAAGTCCTTTTGACTCCCAAGCCCATTTGTATTACTTTGAATTCTATTCCCCTCTTGAAGGCAATTTAGCATATTCTGCTGATTTGATGAACTTACCTAGATTCCTTTTTCCAGACATTTACTAGAAGTAGACAATTAAGCAATCATTGATATTTATTGAGCACTTAGTGTGCAGAGCACTATATTAAGTGAATGGGAGAGGACAATTCAACAGAGTTAGTAGACACATTCCCTGCCCACAACGACCTTAAACTCTAGAGAGGGAGACAGGCTAATCTCTGATGGCCCCATGTATGTGAGCCACTGGTGCTTAATATAGTGCTTTGCACACAGTAAGTACTCAATAAAGTCAATGATTCATTTAATTGTATTTATCGAGCACTTACTGTGTACAAAGCACTGTACTAAGTGCTTGGGAGAGTACAATATAACGACAGAGAGACACATTCCTGCCTACAATGAGCTCACAGTCTAGAAAGGGAGGTAGTCAATATAAATAAATAAATTACAGATATATACAATTATATACATAGGTTCTGGGGGGGGGGATGGGAGGGAGGATAAAGAGCAGAGTGGCTCAGTGGAAAGAGCCTACGCTTAGGAGTCAGGGGTCATGGGTTCTAATCCCAGCTCTGCCACCTGTCAGCTGTGTGACTTTGGGCAAGTCACTTTTCTTGGTGCCTCCCCATCTGTAAAATGGGGATTAAGACTGTGAGCCTCACATGGGACAACCTGATTACCCTGTATCTACCCCAGCGCTTAGAACAGTGCTCGTCCCATAATAAGCGCATAACAAATACCAACATTATTATTATTATTATAAATGAAGGAGCAAGTAAGAGTGATGCGGAAGGGAGTGGGAGAAGAGGAGAAAAGGGTTTAGTTAGGGAAGGCTTCTTTGGAGGAGATGTACCTTCAATAAGGCCTTGAAGTAGGGGAGAGCAATTACCCGTCTGATATGAGGAGGGAGGGCTTTCCAGGCCAGAGAAAGAATCTGGGCGAGAGATTGATGGTGAGATAGACGAGATCGAGGTACAATGGGAAGGTTAGCATTAGAGGAATGAAGTGTGCAGG
This sequence comes from Ornithorhynchus anatinus, assembly GCF_004115215.2. Classification (NCBI taxonomy): domain Eukaryota; kingdom Metazoa; phylum Chordata; class Mammalia; order Monotremata; family Ornithorhynchidae; genus Ornithorhynchus; species Ornithorhynchus anatinus. The sequence continues at coordinate 30,441,957 of NC_041729.1, read as the reverse complement.
CTGGGTTGTAGTAGGAGAGTGGTGAGGTGAAGTAGGAAGGGGCAAGGTGATTGCTTTAAAGCTAGTAGCGGGGAGTTTTTGTTTGATGTGGAGGTGGATGGGCAACCACTGAAGTTCCTTGAGGAGTGGGAAAAATGCCATAGATTGATTGAAAGCAGGTGTCTTATCCACATTTTACAGATGGGGTAGGTTTTTTTGGGTTTTTTTTTGTAATGGTATTTAATAATGGTTGGTATTTGTTAAGCGCTTACTATGTGCAGAGCACTGTTCTAAGCCCTGGGGTAGATACGGGGTAATCAGGTTGTCCCATGTGAGCCTCACAGTTAATCCCCATTTTACAGATGAGGTAACTCAGGCACAGAGAAGTTAAGTGACTTGCCCACAGTCACACAGTTGACAAGTGGCATACCTGCTCCCAAGAAAGCTTAAGTCGAACCCAAGACCTCTGACTCCCAAGCCCGGGCTCTTTTCACTGAGCCACGCTGTTAATGCTTACTATGTGCCAGGCATTGTACAAACTGATGAGTATATACAAGCTAGTGAGGTTGGACACAGTCCATGTCCCATATGGGGCTCACAGTCTGAATCCCCATTTTACAGATGAGGTAACTGAGGCCCAAAGAAGCTAAGCTATTTGCCCCAGGTCACACAGCAGACAAGTGGCAGAGTCAGGATTTGAATGCAGGTCTTCTAACTCCCAGGCCTGTGGCCTTTCTACTAGGCCATGCTCCTTCTCACTGTAATTGAAGCCTAGAGTGGGTAAGTGACTTGCTCAAGGAGACCCAGGTTTTGAAACTTGGCTTCCTGGCTCTGGGGCTCGTGCTGTTTCCATTAGGCCACACTATGTCTGGTTGTAACCAAGTAATGCAAGAAAAATATTCACTTTTGCCTGGGGTATCTGGATAATTATGGAGGAATAAATGTTTTGCCTGAACGATCTGGATAATTGCCTCAAATTGCTTCATTTGTCCCACCAAATCGTACCTCACCAGGTTGAGGTGACTTCCATCCAAGCATGAGATTTGGGAAGCTCAAAACAAAAGGAAACACTTTCTTCAGGCAGGAAATATAAGACATCTGTTACCCCAGGAAGCTTTACTGAGCAGAAGTATCATTATGTTCAAAAAAGATTTGAATTAATAGATGAGAGGACCGAAGTGCTTTTTTTTTCTATTGGAAAATCAAAGATTCAGAGGGAAAAAGGAAGGCCAGGGTCATTTTGTCCTTCCTGTCAATGACCGCAAGCTTAGTTAGATGCATGACTTGTCTGACTTGGCAGTGGAGCAGTGCATGTGGTCCAATCAATCAATTAACGGCATTTGATTGCTTACTATGTGCAGAACATTGTACTAAGCGCTTGGGAGAGTATGATGCAACCGAGTTGGTAGGCATGTGACCTGCTCCCAAGAAAGCTTCAGTCTAGAGGGGACGATGGACATTAAAATAAATTAATGCAATCATATGCACACAGTAAGTGCTCAATAAATACTATTGATTGATAAATTATGGATATATGCACAAGTACTGTGGAGCTGAAGGTGGGGTGAATATCAAGTGCTTAAAGGGGACAGATCCAAATACAAAGGTGACAGAAAGGGAGTAGGGAAAAAGAAGGTTTAGGTGAAGAGAGTCTCTTGTAGAAGACGTGATTTTAATAAGGCTTGAAGGTGGGGAGAGTGGTAGTCTGTCACATGTGAATAGCCTGTCACTTGAGGAGAAAAAAGTTTATGGATCCAGCTTGCATTTAATGGTTCAAGCATTAGCAACCTCATTTCCCAGCTAACGAAGGCAGGTCTAGTAACTAGTTTTTTTTATTGCAATTCACTGTTTACCTAGAAAGTGATAGCAATAAAAATAATCGAGGTAATCAATCACTTGTCTTTATTGAGTTCTTATTTTGTGCAGAACACTGTACTAAGCACTTGAGAAAATACTGCACACAGAGTTATAGACATTATCCCTGCCCACAAGAAGCTTATAATCCGTAGAGGGAGACAGAAATTTAAATAAATTGCAGATGGGAAATAGAGCACTTCCTATGTGCCAAACACTGCACTAAGCGCTGGGATAGATACTAGATAAGCAGGTCAGACAGTTCCTGTCCCACATGAAGCTCACAGTTGAAGCTGGAGGGATAACAAGTATTTAATTCCCATACAGTTGAGAAAAATGAGGCACAGGGAAATTTTGACTTGCTCAATATCACACAACAGAGAAATAATGGAAGCTGGTATTAGAACCCAGTTTTCCTGACTCCCAGGCTTGTCTTTTTCCAGTAGGCCACACTGCTTCTCCGAGATATTGTTAGTCAATCGTATTTATTGAGTGCTTACTGTGTGCAGAGCACTGTATTAATGTTGGTATTTGTTAAGCGCTTACTATGTGCCGAGCACTGTTCTAAGCGCTGGGGTAGACATAGGGGAATCAGGTTGTCCCACGTGGGGCTCACAGTCTTAATCCCCATTTTACAGATGAGGGAACTGAGGCACAGAGAAGTTAAGTGACTTGCCCACAGTTATTAAGCACTTGGGAGAATACAATGCAACAATATAACAGGTATGTTCTCTACCCACAAGGAGTTGAGTCTAGAGGGGCGATGGACATTAATATAAATTACAAATATGTACATAAGATGAATAAAGGAACAAGACACAGAAGGGAGTGGAAAAAAAGGAAAAGAGGGCTTAGTCTGAGAAGGCCTCTTGGAAGAGCTATACTTTGAATAAGGCTTTGAAGGGTGGGAGAGAGACTGTCGGATGGAGGGAGGGCATTCCAGGCCAGAGGCAGGTTGTGGATGGAAGGTTGGTGGTGAGATAGACAAAACTGAAGTGCAGCGAGAATGTTAGCATCAGAGGAGCAATTTGTGTAGACTGGATTGTGGTAGGAGGGGTCAAGTTGATTGAGTGCTTTAAAGCCGATGGTAAGGAGTTTCTGTATGATACGGAGGTTGATGGGCCACCCTGGAGGTTCTTGAGTAGTGGGGAAGCATGTCCTGAGTGTTTATGTAGAAAAATGATTCAGGCAGCAGAGAGAAGTATGGACTGGAGTGGGGTGAGACAGGAGGCACGTAAGTCGGCAAGGAGCCTGATACAGTAATCAAGGCACGATAGGATAAGTGCTGGGATTAACGTGATAGTTTGGATGGAGGGGAAGGGCAGATCTTAGTGATATCGTGACAAGATTTAGTGATGGATTGAATATGTTGGGTGAATGAGGTAGAGGATTCGAGGAAAATGCTCAAGTTATGGGCTTGTGAGACAGGAAAGATGTTGGTGCCATCTACATTGATAGGAAGGACAGGGTTGAACTCGTGTAGACAAAAGAGTTAAAGGCACTTCCTCCTTGCGAGTCAATAGCATCTATTGAGTACATACTGTATACAAAATACTCTACTAAGTACTTGGGACAGGGCAGTACAGAGTTTACAATCTACTGGAGGAAACAGCCATTAAAGTAATTTACAGATGGGAGAAAGAAAGGAAAAAAACGATATGCACAGGGGGTAGTGTTTAAATAATGGGGTATTTCCCTGCTTTAGGGAGTAGACTAAGTCTAACACCCCTCCCCCATTAGATTTTAAACTCCTTGAGGCCAGGAATCATGTCGACCAACTGTATGTCACTCTCCCAAGAGCTTAATAAGGATTCTGCACAAAGTAAGCACTCTTGTCATATTTGAACACTTAGTGTGTGCGGAGCATAGTACTAAGCCCTTGGGAAAGTACAGTAAAGCAGAATTGATAGACATGTTCCTCACCCACAAGGAACTTACAATCTAGAGGGGAGATAGACAGTAATAATACATAAATTAGAGATATGGACAAGTATGGAGCTGAGGGTGTGGTGAAAAAAGAGTGCAAATTTAAATGTAAGGGTGTCACAGAAGGGAGTGAGGGGAAAAGGAAATGAGGGCTTAGTTAGGGAAGCCCTCCCTCTTGGAGGAGATGTGCTTTTATTAAGGTATTGATGGTGGAGTGGGCGATCGACTTTTGGATATGAAAGAGGGAGGGTGTCCCAGGCCAGAAGTGGGAATGAGTGAGAGGTTGGTAGTGAGATAGATGAGATTGAAGCACAGTGAGTAGGTTGGCATTAGAAGAGTGAAGTGTGTGGGCTGGGTTGTAGGAAAGCATCGGGGTAAGGTTGGAGGGCAAGATGATTGAATGCTTTAAACCTGATGGTAAGGAGTTTCTGTTTAATGTAGAGGTGGATAAGCAACCACTGAAGGTTCTTGAGGAGTGGGGAAACATGGACTGAACAGTTGTGTAGAAAAATGATCCGGCAGCTGAGTGAAATGTGGATTGGAGTGGGGAGAGACATAAGGCAGGGAGGTCAGCAAGGAGGCTGGTGCATTAATCAAAGCGGAATAGGATGTGTTTGTATTTCTGGGGTAGCAGTTTGGATGGAGAGGAAAGAGTGGATTTTAGCTATTGTGAATAAATAAGATAATAATGTTGGTATTTGTTAAGCACTTACTATGCGCAGAGCACTGTTCTAAGCACTGGGGGAGATACAGGGTAATCAGGTTGTCCCACATGAGGGTCACAGTTAATCCCCATTTGACAGATGAGGGAACTGAGGCACAGAGAAGTGAAGTGACTTGCCCACAGTCACACAGCTGACAAGTGTCAGAGCCGGGAGTCAAACCCGTGACCTCGGACTCCGAAGCCCGGCCTCTTTCCACTGAGCCGCTTCCCTCACCTCCTATTTCAGGGTGCACAAACACATGCAAAAACACCCATGCACACACACAGTCCCCCCAGCCCCGTTCATGATCAAAAAAGATGCTACTTGCAGTGGAAGTCACCTGTAAATGCAGGTGTGACCAAAAACGCCATTGTGGAACTGCACTGTGAGCGTGCTGACACGTTTGTTTTTATCTCTGTAGCTCATGATCCTATATTCGTGGCTCAGTGGAAGGAGCCCGGGCTTTGGAGTCAGAGGTCATGGGTTCGAATCCCGGCTCGGCCACTTGTCAGCTGTGTGACTTTGGGCAAGTCACTTAACTTCTCGGTGCCTCAGTTACCTCATCTGTAAAACGGGGATGAAGACTGTGAGCCCCACGTGGGACAACCTGATTCCCCTGTGTCTACCCCAGCGCTTAGAACAGTGCTCGGCACATAGTAAGCGCTTAACAAATACCAATGTTATTATTATTATTATTCCTTAGTCACTGGGGCATGTGCCGTGTCTTTGCATGTTGAGAAGCCTTAAATTGTAGAAGGCTCACTGAGGGTATTGAAACAGTACTGGACGTTCTCCGGGATTCCTTCCTTAGAGAAGCAGCGTGGCTCAGTGGAAAGAGCCCGGGCTTGGGAGTCAGAGGTCATGGGTTCGAATGCCGACTCTGCCCCTTGTCAGCTGTGTGACTGTGGGCAAGTCACTTCACTTCCCTCGGTGGCAATTTCAATTTCAAATGACCCCTGACTAATTGTAGTCCAAGACTCCAGTTACTTTCTGTTCTCTGGGACATTTTCCTTCCTGCCTCTCTTGTTGTTATTCATTTTGGTTAATCGGATTTGTTTTCATTGAACTGTATTTTACCCAATAATTCCTTTCCCAGGACATTCTCCAGATGGTGAGAGAGATTCACCGATTCAATGTTTTAGTACACGGATCGAATATCTAATTATACAGATGTAAAGAATCATAAAAACCTTCCCTTCCCCCTTCGGTTCCTCACATTTGTTAAGCAAGAAAATCAAGTTCCCTGCAATCGGAGAGAGAACATTATGTCAAGGCAAACTGATTGTCCCAAATCTAAGGGCCTTTCCAGCTCAAAGATATCCTAGAGGGATACATGTACTAGCTTATTGTTCTTGATGTCTGTCCCTGCCTTTTGTGATTTCTTCTTGTTTTTGGTTCCTCACTCTTTACCTCCTAAAACATTTGCTAAACTTGCAGCTTTTTTATGGCATTTGTTATTGCGCTTACCATGTGTTAGGCACTGAACTAAGCACTGGGGTAGGTACGAGCTAATCAGATTGGACAAAGTCCCTGTCCCTCATAGTCCCTTATTTTACAAATGAAGTAACTGAAGCACAGCAAGGTGAAGTGACTTACCCAAGGACACTCAGGAGACAAGTGGCGGAGCTGGGATAAGAACCCAGTCCTTTGACTCCCAGGCTCGTGCTCCATCCACTAGGCCTCGCTGCTTCTTGAGGAAGGGATTTGAAGGAGGAAAGGCTGCTCTCCCCTGTAAACAGTCATTCGGGTCTGTTTTCACTCTGGTAGTGAGGAGAGTATTTTTGTAAAAGTCCTGAGGATACATAGTGAGAAACACCGTGGCCTAGTGGATACAACACGGACCTGGGAGCCAGGAGGACCTGGGTTCTAATCCCAGCTCCTCCACTTGTCTGTTGTGTGACCTTGGGTAAAAGTCCTTTGTGGGGGGAAGTGCCAAGAACTGTATTAAGCACTGGAGTAGATACAAGAGTAACCCGATCCCACAGGGGTCTCACAGTCTGGGAGGGATAACAAGTATTGAATCCCCATGTGCAGTTGAGGAAACTGAGGCACAAGTGACTTGCCTATAGCCCCACAACAAGCAAGAGATGGAGCCAGGATTAGAACCTAGGTCCTCCGGCTCCCAGCCTTTTCCACTAGGGCATGCTGTTTCTCTACGAAGTGTCAGGAGGAAATCTAATGTGGTCAGGCACTGTCCGATGATTTGAAATTGCCCTCATTCCAGAATAGGAGACTGAAATGGGTGAAGACTCCATGCTGGGAGAAGAGCAATGGATGGGGGCCCTCCTCCAAGAAGTCCTCCCTGACTAATCTTTCATTTCCCCACCCAATTTTCCCTCCTTATAGTATCACCTACACATTTGAGACTGCCCACCAGCCACTTAAATACTCCTGCCCTACCAGCATTTATGTTCTTATTCCTATACTTGATTGCTTCCCTTAACCAGAATTTATTTTAGTGTGTCTGCTTCCCCTGCAAGACTATAAAGTCCTAAAGTGCAGGGCTTGCATTTACTTTATTGGTCTCTCTCAAGTGCTTAGTTCAGTGTTCTGGTTACACAGAGTGAGCACTTAGTAAATACCATTGATTGATTACTGTCATTGTACTTCCTCTGTACTGTAAGCTCATTGTGGACAGGAAACGTGCCTGCGAATTCTGTTGTATTGTTCTCTCCCAAACAGTACAGTGCTCTGCATATAGTAAGTGCTCAATAAATAGCATTAATCAATGCTACCCTGTTATGCTACAGGCCTTTGGACTGTAAGCTTGTTGAGGGCAGGGAAACACACCTACCAACTCTGTTGTAGTCTACACCCCCAAGTGTTTAATGCTCTGCTCATGGTAGGTGCTCAAATATTGATTGATTCTGCTGTTCCCCAGCCATTGGCCTCTAGCATTTTATGGTTCCAAATCCAATAGATGACCCTACTGCTGGTATTGCTCTCTGAATTTATCTGATTGCACAGATCTGGGCCCTGTAGTCCTTCCTGATGCTTGAATGTGCAGCTGTGTCCCCACATTCTCAGACCCTTTTCAGACTGCACCCCATTCTCTTCACTTTTCAGGCTGCCTTCTGTCTCCTTAACCAAAGCTTGAATTTTGACTCCTGCCTAATAATAGTAATTGTGCTATTAAGTACATACTGTGGCCAAAATAACCAGGCCAGACATAATACTTGGCCCACAGTAGAGAAGCAGTGTTGCCTAGTGAATAGAGCACGGGCCTTGGACTCAGAAGGACCTGGGTTCTAACATCGGCTCCACCACTTGTCTGCTGTGTAATTATGGAAGGGTCACTTCTCTGTGCCTCAATTAGCGCATGTGTAAAGCGAGGATTAGGACATGGACTGTGTCCAACCTGATTATGTTGTATTTACCTAAGAACTTAGTACAGTGCCTGGCACATAGTAAGCGCTTAACAAATACTATAGAAAATAGGGCTCACTGCATAAGTAGGAGGGAGAACCGAGATTGGATCCCCATTTTACAGATGAGGAAACTGGGGCCCAGAAAAGTTGTGACTTCACCCAAGATCACATAGGAGGCAAATGGCAGATCTGGGATTGAAAGCAAGTTGCTCAATCTTAATTCCTCATTCTGCAGTATAGAGGCAAGCCAAACTGTCATTTAGCCTTTGCACCAGTCATACTGAACAGAGCTAGATTGTCGGAATAATCATTTAGTGTGGTAAAGGTAAAGGAAGCAGAAGAAGACCTGTGGTATTTTTCAAGCACTTACTATGTGCCAAGCACTGTCCTAAGTACTGGGGGAGGTACAAGATAATCAGGTAGGACACAGTCCCGGTCCCCACACTGGGCTCACAGTGTCAATCCCCATTTTACAGATGAGGGGGCTGAGGCACAGAGAACTGAAGTGACTTACCCAAGGTCACCATGAAGACGAGTGGTGGAACCGGGATTAGAACCCAGGTCCACTGACACCCAGGCCCATGCCCTTTCCACTAGGCCAAGCTACAGTGCAGACCCTTTTGGCTGTTGAATATTCAGTATTAGTATGTGGGTGGGTGGTGTGGTGGTGGTGATGGATGTGGGAGTCAGGTTTCCAGTGCCCTCCGCAGCTCAGCCTACAGTACTAGCAGATTGTAGCCTCCCCTGACCTGGTCCATGTCCCCGAATCTTAGGTCTTTCTGCAGTCTCTAGGATCTCTGATTGGTTCTGAGTAGACTTGCAGGGGCCACACCTGTTCCAGGTGTGTTTTCTAGGCCTTGCCTGGCTCCTGCTCTAGGGTAGAATCAAATTTCCTCTGGAACCCCATGCTAGAGGATCAGAAAGCCCCAGGAAGGGAGGTTCTTTGGACAATCCTCTGGTCGGGGCGGAGGGGGAATGTTGTCTTTGGGCTTGTGGGACTGGGCCAGACTGAAAGTGGGTCTCTTGGGCACTTGGAGGTTGGAGTCTGTCCCCTTCCCTGGCTCAGTTTCAGTCCAAACCAAGCCCTTGGGAAGTGAGAAAGATTCCTTGAGATTAAAGGGATGGCCTGGACACCTGGGTTCCTCCCACAGGCTGACAGACGATATGGTGTCTGGCCCATTGACTGTAATGCCAGAGGGTCTGAACACCAACATCCCAAGAAACCCATCAACCAATGGTATGTATTGAGCACTTTCCTGTGCTACGCACTGTAATGCACATTTCGGGGAGTACAGTATAGTTGGCATGAGCTCTCCCTGCAAGATGTTTACTGTCTAGTTGGGAAGATAGCCACTAAAATAAACTACAGGTAGGCAGAAGCAACAGAGTATAAAGATATGGACATAAGCAGTGCAAAGTGGTGGGGCATGAGTACCCATGTGCTAGGGCTAAATAGGGCTAAATAATAAAACCAGGTATAATCCTTGCCCTACACGGAGATCATAGAATAAGAAGGAAGGAGAACAGAAACAGATATCGTACTCCAGTAGGACCTAGAGAAGTAGAGTGGCCTAATGGATAGAGCTGGGCCTTGGAGTCAGAAGGACTGGGTTCTAATCCTGGCTCTGCCACATGTCTACTGTGTGACCTTGGGTGAGTCACTTCACTTCTCTGTGCCTCAGTTATCTCGTCTTTAAAATGAGGATTAAAGTCGTATTAAAGTCAGTTGTATTTATTGAGCATTTACTGTGTGCAGAGCACTGCACTAAGCACTTGGGAGAGTACAGTATAACAGACACATTCCCTACCCCCAATGAGCTTACAGTCTAGTGCCCTGGAAGTGCTGGATTGGCAGAGGAGGGGAAATGATGTGGGGAAATAACTGATTGGACAGAAAAGGCCTCCTGGAGGAGAAAGGATTTCAGAAGGGTCTTGAAGATGGGGAGAACTGTGATCTGGCAGATGTAAAGGGGGAGGGATTCTAAGGCAGGAGGGCTGTGTGACAAAAAGGTTGATGGCGAGAGAGATGAGAACAAGGTACAGTGAGTAGGTTGGTATTTGAGAAGAGAAGTGTGCAGGTTGGGTTGTAATGGGAGAGGAGCATAGATGCATAGAGCCATTTGAATGAAGATGGTAGGCTCCAGTCCGTAAGCTCTTTGTGAGCAGGGGACATGTCCACAACTCTGTATTGTGCTCTCCCAAGCATTTAGTGCAGTGTTCCACACACAGTAGGTGCTCAGTAAATAACATTAATAGACTGCCTTAAAGCCGGTGTTCATGTGTAACCGATGTTACTATACCTTGAGGGTGACGATGTTGAAATGACTCGATGCAGGGTGTGATGACAGTGATAGAGCTGAGTCTCATTGCCTCCAGAAGCTCCTGTGTAACTGAACCATGGGGTGGTGGGCCTGGATTTTCCAGTTAGTCATGCAGTAATCAGGGCTCAGGGAAGATAGTGGATGAGGCCCCCTTTCTTGCTTGGGATTCTCCAGAAAGGAAGGCTGGAAACAGGTGGTGACCTGGAGCGAGGGGAGGAATGGGATTATACAGGAGTTTGGTTTCAGAACCTCCCTCCTTCCCGGGACAATGACCATACCCCATCTCATTGTGCAAGAAGTCTTGAAGGATATCTATCACGACCCCCGGTCCTCAGCCATCCACAGGCTTCTCCTTTCTCATGGCAGATTGAGGTGGGCTGGAAAATCCAGCCTCATAATAGCCTACATATGAAATGAGCAGGGAAAAGCAATTTGACACTCGATAATTTGGGGGCCAATAGTTAACAGGGGACAATTCAAGCAAGTGACTAACAGGTTTTATCTGCTCTGTCCCCTGCCTGCCCACCTCCCTCTGAGGCTACTGGAAGCTTTATAACAAAATCGATGGTGATTGATTTTTCGCTAGGCTGGAGAAACCGTGGTGTGTTAACAATCTAATTTAGAACTGGCATAAAGACCTTGGTGCTGACACAAGCCCTGAGGAGGTAAAGGAGAGCAGAGTGTGGGGTTCTGGGATTGCATGGGTGAGCCCTACCAGCCTGATGGATGCTTTCAGAAACAGTATTTAACAGTGTTTCCCTCTTAAGAATAGTGTACAAGCTGTGGAAAGCATTCAGGTTGCTAAGCGTCTCTGGTTTCCAAGAGGAAAGGAGACTTTTCATCTGTCTTAGTGATCCAGGAGTAAGCACGGAGTCTTTCCTGGGTTCCAAACAAACCATGGCACTGACACGAAGGCACCTCATTTGCGTTAAATTGATCGCGATGGTCACTCTTATAACATCCCTCTTCATTGCTGGTTTGAGGGGAGGTGGCACGGTCTAGTGAAAACAGTGAGGGCTGGGGGGATGGGGAAGTGACACAGTGAGGAGGTTGGTACTGGAGGAGTGAAATGTGCAGGTTGGGTTATAGTGGGAGAGGAGTGAGGTTACACGGTGAAAAGCAGAATGGCCTAGGAGATAGAGCACTAGCTTAAGAGCCAGAAGGACCTAGGTTCTATTCCTGGCACTGCCACTTGTCTGTTGTGTGACCTTGGGCAAGTCACTTCACTTCTCTATGGCTCATTTCCCTCATCTGTAAAATGGGGACTGCAACTGAGAGTGCCACTTGGAACAGGGATTGTGTCCAACCCAGCACTTAGTATAGTGCTTGGCACATAATAATGTTGGTATTTGTTAAGCGCTTACTATGTGCCGAGCACTGTTCTAAGCGCTGGGGTAGACACAGGGGAATCAGGTTGTCCCACGTGGGGCTCACAGTCTTAATCCCCATTTTACAGATGAGGTAACTGAGGCACCGAGAAGTTAAGTGACTTGCCCACAGTCACACAGCTGACAAGTGGCTGAGCGGGGATTCGAACCCATGACCTCTGAGTCCAAAGCCCGTGCTCTTTCCAGTGAGCCATGCTGCTTCTCTAACTTTATGTTAGGCACATAGTAAGTGCCTAACAAATACTATTATTATTTTTATTATTATTATTTGGGATCTTAATGGGGACCCTAGACAAGCGACTTAGCCTGTCTGGGCCATTTTGCTCCAGGGGACAATAATTCACAAATCCATTCTAATCTCTCCCTTTGGTTAATAATAATAATAATAATAATGTTGGTGTTTATTAAGCGCTTACTATGTGCAGAGCACTGTTCTAAGCACTGGGGTAGATACAGGGTAATCAGGTTGTCCCACGTGAGGCTCACAATCTTAATCCCCATTTTACAGATGAGGTAACTGAGGCACTGAGAAGTGAAGTGAAGTGAAGTGACTTGCCCACAGTCACACAGCTGCCAAGTGGCAGAGCAGGGATATATGAGACTGAGGTACAGTGAGTAGGTTGGCATTAGAGGAGCCAAGTGTGTGGGCTGGGTCGTAGTAGGAGACTAGCAAGGTAAGGTAGTAGGAGGCAAGGTGGTTGAATGTTTTAAAGCCAAAGGTGAGGAGTTTCTGTTTGATGTGGAGCTGGGTGGCTAACTGCTAGAGGTTTTTGAGGAGCAGGGAAACATGGACTGAACATTTTTGTGGAAAAATGAACTGGGCAGCAGAGCCAAGTGTGGTGTGGAGTGGGAAGAGACAGGAGGCAGGGAGGTCAGCAGGGAATCTGATAGAGGAATCAAGGCTGGATAGGATAAATAGATTTGATTTCTGCCCTCAGGAAGCTTGCAGTCTAGTGAGAGACACACCAAAATAAATTACAGGAAGCAATACAGAATAGCGATATATAGTGTGTGTGCATGTATGTACTTTTTTATAGGGCACACATATGTAAGTGCAGTTGGTAGGGTGTGGTACCTAAGTGCTTACTATGTGCCAGGATTTGAACCCATGACCTCTGACTCCCAAGCCCGGGCTCTTTCCACTAAGCCACGCTGCTTCTCTAAACCAGTGAGTTGTAAAATGGCTTGATAGTAATTCCAGCCACAACCCAACCCTATTCCAACAGTGTATTAAGTGCTTACTATGTGCCAGGCACTGTACTTAGCACTAGGGTAGATTCAAGCAAATCAGGTTGGGCGCAATCCCTGTTCCACATGGTGCTCCCAGTCTTAATCTTCATCTTCCAGCTGAGGTAACTGCGGCACAGAGAAGTGAAATGAGTTGCCCAAGGTCACACAGCAGACACGTGGCAAAGCCAGGATTAGAACCCAGGTTCTTCTGACTCCTAGGCCAGTGCCCTATCCTCTAGGCCACATAACATCTATGTAATAATAATGTTGGTATTTGTTAAGCGCCGACTATGTGCCGAGCACTGTTCTAAGCGCTGGGGGAGATACAGGGTAATTAGGTTGTCCCACGTGAGGCTCATAGTCTTCATCCCCATTTTACAGATGAGGGAACTGAGGCCCAGAGAAGTTAAGTGCCTTGCCCAAAGTCACACAGCTGGCAAGTGGCAGAGCCGGGATTTGAACCCATGACCTCTGACTCCCAAGCCCGGGCTCTTTCCACTAAGCACGCTGCTTCTCTAAACCAGTGAGTTGTAAAATGGCTTGATAGTAATTCCAGCCACAACCCAACCCTATTCCAACTCATTGCAAGTTCCATGGGGGTAACAGGAGTGCAAAGTTTTTGGAGGCATTTTGGAAGAAAGCCAGTATCCCCTCCCTCGGATAAGGTGACAGTAGGGAACTGTGACCCCTGAAAATCAAAATGGCAGTAGCCTCAGCCTCTCCCTTTTTCTGAATCTCAACTCCCAGTAAAGGAAACGTGATACTGAATGTTTCCTTATGAAACTCACGTTGTCAATGGAAATTGGAGGAGTCATGGTCTCCTTAGGGTATCAATACAATCCCTTGAAATGCACAGTAAAGAAAACTTATCTCAAGTCTAAGCAATGGCCAGATATGGATTTCACATTTGTCAAGATGCATAAACTATTAATGTTATTATGCTTTATGGCAGTGTACTGTCATGGAGAGCAAGACCCTCAAGCATGTGGAAGGTTAGGGACTTTGAGTCTAGAGCAGTTTCCTGGGTATTGCAGGCAGAAACAGAGTAGTCATCCTTGGCACAGCCTGGAGGGTCCTTATCAGGTTGGGGTGTTTAGGCCTAGACTCCTCAGTTTACAGTTTGAAGGCCCATAACTGTTAAAAAAGGGGGAGGCAACTAATGATAATTGTGCATTTAGGTTCTTAGAATATGTAAAGTGCTCCATAGCAGCATGGCGTAGTGTATAGAGCATGGGCCCGGAGGGAGTCAGTAGGTCAGGGGTTCTAATTCCGACTTCGCCACTTGTCTGTTGTGTGACCTTGGGAAAGTGACTTCACTTCTCTGGGCCTCAGTAACCTCATCTGTAAAATGGGGATTGAGACTATGAGTCCCATATGGGACAGGGATTATGTTCAACTCAATTTGCTTGTATCAACCCCAGCGCTTAGTACAGTGCCTGACACATAGTAAGTGCTTAACATATACCATTATTATTATGATGATTACTAAGCATTGGGTAGATACTAGAATATCAGGTCCCATGTGGGGCTCGGTACAAGTAGGAGGGAGAGCAGCTATTGAATCCCCACCTTTGCAGATGAGGGAACTGAGGCCCAAAGAAGTCAAGTGACTTGCCCAAGGTCCTACAGCAGGTATGTGGAAGATCTGGGATTAGAACCCAGGTCCTCTGACTCCCACGCCTGTGTTCATTTTCATGAAGCCTTGTTGCTTCTCTAGTCTATTTCCAAACTCTATTCCCAAACCACCACAGCCTAAAATTGATGTGGATTTTGTTGTGTGTGTATGTGTGTGGTTTTGTTGTTTTGTTTTTGGCAGAGGGCAGTCCCTTGGTTAGAGACTGAGGACAAGTATTGCTCTCAGCCCAAAGTCAATACTGGGATCTTCCCTTATTTGAGACCCCAATATATTGATTGACTTATCAGATGGCTGTCGGGGGCAGGAACGCAGGCTTGTATGGAGAGAGTTTAAATGAAGAAATCTACAGGGTCTCTGCTCTTTTCTCTAGTTCTGATCAGATAAACTGTGTAGAAGAGCGATAGGATCAAAAGTGTGTCAATCAAAAGCCAGTCTCTGGCCTTTTGTTATTGATTTCTGGGAGACTACAATCAATCGTAAATGCCAGTTGTTTCTTAAGGCAGACTGCTCTCCTGTGATGCCACATTCAAGGAATTCCCGAGAGCAGGTTTGGAGTTGATTGGAGTCGGGGGTGGGGGAGTCAAAGCCCCTCTACACACCTCCGATCTCTGCATTGGAATTCTGGCCACCACTTTTAATTTCAACCAGTCACACTGTGTTCGCAAACCTTCCGGAACTCCAAACCAGGGGCACCTGGTAGGGAGTTTTTTTAACTTTGTATTTTGAATTACCGCTCTGAAAAAATACATAAGAATGCCTTCTTGTCGGCAGACACCCTTTTAGAGTCCTGAACCCTCAGGTCAATAGTCATTACTGCTTCCTGCTTATTCATTTGTTCTTCCTCTGGCTTTCCCTATTCATAGGTAATTTCTTCCTGTCATCCCCTTCCATTAGATTGCAAACCCAAGTGGAGAAACAGCATGGCCTAGTGGACAGAGCACTGGCCTGGGAGTCAGAAGGACTGGGGTACTAATCCCAACTCTGTTACTTATCTGCTGTGTGACCTTGGGTAAGTCGCTTCACTTCTCTATGCCTCAGTTACCTCATCTGTAAAATGGGGATTAAGACTGTGAGCCCTATGTGGAACATAGTCTGTGTCCAACTTGAGCATCTTGTATCTCTGTTAGTACTTTGTACACATAGTGCTTAACAATTATCATTAAAAAAAATAATCTGTGGAATCCTAGGGAACCTAGGCCAAATTCTGGATGTGGGAACATGGGGGCAAATGACAGTTCCCCTCCCTACATCCTCTTAGTTGTCACATTGTTCCTCTTTAATCCCTTGATGAAAGAAGCGATTAGTTTAGCCGACCTTTTTCTCAGAGGAGGAAAAGAAGTAGCAGTGGGGTGGCTTTGACCTGACTGCTTGGCAGCTGGAACCATGTACATGTACTTCCTTCACGTTCAAAGTGGACTCTAGTGCCAGTATCCACGTGTGCAAAGCTGACTAAACACCGGGACACTTCAATACTGTGCACACAGACCGACAGCCTCTCCCTGGGCATGTTAACTCGTTATCTAAAGTTCCCGATGTTGTTTGGAGTGGGCTATTATAGTCTTTGCAAAGCCTCTACGCTAAAATCAGTCAATCGAGAGTATTTACTGAGTGCTTACTGTATGCAGGACACTGTGCTAAGTGCTTGGGAGAGTACGGTACAAGAGTTGGTAGAAACATTTCTAGACTGTGAGCCCGTTGTTGGGTAGGGATTGTCTCTATCTGCTGAATTGTACTTTCCAAATGCTTAGTACAGTGCTCGAAACACAGTAGGCGCTCAATAAATACAATTGAATAAATGAAATGAATTCCCTGCCCACAATGAGCTCACAGTCTAGAGGGGGAGACAAACAAATAAATTATAGATATGTACATAAGTGATGTGGGGCTGAGGTGATGGGGTGGGGTGAATAAAGGGAACAAATCAAGGTGACACTTGTCTGTTGTATATGTGGAGGGAGAGCATTGCAGGCCAGAGGCAGGATGTGGGAGAGGTAGGTGGTGAGGTAATAATAATAATGTTGGTATTAGTTAAGCGCTTACTAAGTACAGAGCACTTTTCTAAGCGCTGGGGTAGATATAGGGTAATCAGGTTGTCCCACATGGAGCTCAGAGTTTTAATCCCCCTTTTACAGATGAGGGAACTGAGACACAGAGAAGTGAAGTGACTTGCCCAAAGTCACACAGCTGACAAGTGGCAGAGCTGGGATTAGAACCCACAACCTCTCACTCCCAAACCCGTGGTCTTTCCACTAAGCCACGCTGCTTCTTTAATGTTAGGTAGACAAGATTGAGGTCAAGTGAAAAGAGTCCCCTGTTCCCAAATGTAGCAAATCAAGTTGATCAGCTGCTGCTCACCCCTAGTAGTCCTTGCCACCATTTTGCTGCCATGGTCCTGGCTCCTCTGACCTTTACAACTTGGCTCTTCTCTACCACTTCAGTTCATCATGCAGAAGCTGCTTGGCTATTCTGCTCCCATCTATTCTCTTCAGCATCCCACTAGTGGAGCTGGGCCACTGTGGGAAATTACTTGGGGTTTGGTGGATTGACGGCTTATAGGATCATTGTTCGGCGGTCTCTCTTCGTGGTGAGTGTATGACCCCAAGTGGAACTCAGGAAACTTTGGCTGTGCCTTCCTGTGGCTTTTTTTTTTTTAAACTGGCTCCATGAAATATTCAGGATCCCGAACGATGTTGAAATATCTGAGTATTATTTGTTTTGCCGCAGACAGTTAAGAAGAAAGATGCTTTAGTCATGCAAAAAATAATCGATTAAAGACTGGCCTGGGAGAGGGAAGGCAAGAAGCAGAATCTTCTGGCTCCATTTGCTTTTCAATCAACAGTATTTAATGAACCCTCACTCTGTACAAAGCACTATGCTAAGTACTTGGAAGAGTCCAATAGAGCTAGGAGACATGATCCCTGCCCTCCAGGAACTTACAGTGGAGTCAGACCTGAAAATAAATAACAGGGAGCAACAGAGGGTAAAGATCTACTGCTAGAGCTCCCTGGATGAATTCTTTAAGGAGGTGAGAGATTAAGCCTCTGTATTTCTGGCTAAGGTTTTGTCCAGTCAGAGCCAGGGTCAGGCAGCCAGGACTGGGAGTGGGTTTGGGGCTGGAAATGGGGGAGATCAGGCTGAAACCAGCAGGGTCCCCTAGCTGGAAGGACAATGCTTTGAGGAGTTTGCGTGGAAACCCTGGAGGGAGATTGGGGATGGAAAGCAGGGGCCCGGGGCAGTTCAGCATATCAGTCAGGCAATGCGTTGAGCACTCAGGGCATGCAGAGCACCATCTTAAGTGCTTGGCAGAGTATAATACAACCGCTGGTTCATGTTCATTCATTCATTCAATAGTATTTATTGAGCGCTTACTATGTGCAGAGCACTGTACTAAGCGCTTGGGATGAACAAGTCGGCAACAGATAGAGACAGTCCCTGCCGTTTGACGGGCTTACAGTCTAATCGGGGGAGACGGACAGACGAGAACAATGGCAATAAACAGCGTCGAGGGGAAGAACATCTCGTAAAAACAATGGCAACTAATAGAATCGAGGCGATGTACAATTCATTAACAAAATAAATAGGGTAACGAAAATATATACAGTTGAGCGGACGAGTACAGTGCTGTGGGGATGGGAAGGGAGAGGTGGAGGAGCAGAGGGAAAAGGGGAAAATGAGGCTTTAGCTGCGGAGAGGTAAAGGGGGGATGGCAGAGGGAGTAGAGGGGGAAGAGGAGCTCAGTCTGGGAGCGCCTCTTGGAGGAGGTGATTTTTAAGTAGGGTTTTGAAGAGGGAAAGAGAATCAGTTTGGCGGAGATGAGGAGGGAGGGCGTTCCGGGGCCGCGGGAGGACGTGACCCGGGGGTCGACGGCGGGATAGGCGAGACCGAGGGACGGTGAGGAGGTGGGCGGCGGAGGAGCGGAGCGTGCGGGGTGGGCGGTAGAAAGAGAGAAGGGAGGAGAGGTAGGAAGGGGCAAGGTGATGGAGAGCCTCGAAGCCTAGAGTGAGGAGTTTTTGTTTGGAGCGGAGGTCGATAGGCAACCACTGGAGTTGTTTAAGAAGGGGAGTGACATGCCCAGATCGTCTCTGCAGGAAGATGAGCCGGGCAGCGGAGTGAAGAATAGACCGGAGCGGGGCGAGAGAGGAGGAAGGGAGGTCAGAGAGAAGGCCGACACGGTAGTCTAGCCGGGATATAACGAGAGCCCGTAACAGTTGGGTGGAGAGGAAAGGGCGGATCTTGGCGATATTGTAGAGGTGAAACCGGCAGGTCTCGGTAACGGATAGGATGTGTGGGGTGAACGAGAGGGACGAGTCGAGGATGACACCGAGATTGCGGGCCTGAGAGACGGGAAGGATAGTTGCGCCATCCACGGTGATAGAGAAGTCTGGGAGCGGACTGGGTTTGGGAGGGAAGATGAGGAGCTCAGTCTTGCTCATGTTGAGTTTTAGGTGGCGGGCCGACATCCAGGCGGAGACGTCCCGGAGGCAGGAGGAGATGCGAGCCCGAAGGGAGGGGGAGAGGACAGGGGCGGAGATGTAGATCTGCGTGTCATCTGCGTAGAGATGGTAGTCGAAGCCGTGAGAGCGAATGAGTTCACCGAGGGAGTGAGTGTAAATGGAGAACAGAAGAGGGCCGAGAACTGACCCTTGAGGAACTCCAACAGTTAAAGGATGGGAGGGGGAGGAGGCTCCGGCGAAGGAGACCGAGAATGACTGGCCAGAGAGGTAAGAGGAGAACCAGGAGAGGACGGAGTCTGTGAAGCCAAGGTGAGATAAGGTATGGAGGAGGAGGGGATGGTCGACAGTGTCAAAGGCAGCAGAGAGGTCAAGGAGGATCAGAATGGAATAGGAGCCATTGGATTTGACAAGAAGGAGGTCACGGGTGACCTTAGAGAGAGCAGTCTCGGTAGAGTGGAGGGGACGGAAGCCAGATCGGAGGGGGTCTAGGAGAGAATGGGAGTTAAGGAATTCTAAGCATCGATTGTAGACGACTCGTTCTAGGATTTTGGAAAGGAAGGGTGATCACCGCCCCCAAGGAGCTCATAATCTACAGGGGGAAGACAGACATGGAAATAGATTAGGGGCAGGGGAAAAAGTCAACTATAAGAATATTTACATCACTACTGTGGGGCTGGGGTGAGTATCGAAGTGCTAAAGAGTACACAGTCAAGTTCATAGTCAATGCAGACTGTGTGGGAATGGGAAAAGCCTTGGGGCAGCCTGGAAAGGAACAAGGGCTGGAAGCAGCTGTTAACAGAACAGGAGAAGGGGCTTGGATGGATGCTGGGAGTTGGCCAGGGAGGCCGCAACCTCCTCTCCTGGTGATGGAGGTGTTCAGGCTGCCCTCCCAATCGGTCTCTCTAGGTTAGGCCTTGTGGAGGGAAGGATCCCCTCCTTTCTGCCTGCCTGGAAGTCCCTCTCCCTTCACATCCAGCAGACTACTGCTTTCCCATCTTCAGAACCCTACTAAAACCACATCTTTTAGGGAAGCAGTGTGGCTTAATAGATAAAACATGGGCCTGGGGGCCAGAAGACTTGGGTTCTAAAGCTGCCTCCATCACTTGCCTGCCGTTTGACCTTGGGCAAGCCACTTCACCTCTCTGGGCCTCAATTTCCTCAACTGCAACATGGGGATGCAATACCTGTTCTCCCTCCTCTTAGACTGCAGGACAGGGACTGAATCCAACCTGATTAACTTGTAAAGATGATTATAATTATGGTATTTGTTAAGCACATGCTATGTGCCGGGCACTGTACTAAGGCCTGGGGTGGATACAAGCAAATCAGGTTGGACAGTCCCTTGTCCCACTTGGGGCTCACAATCTCAATAGGTATTGTACTCTCCCAAGCCACTAGCACAGTGCCCTGCACACAGTCAGTACTCAATAAATATGATTGTTTGATTTTAAAGAGCTACTCTGCACCAGTCACCCCCAAATTGGGCACAAAGTCTTCACAGCTTTAGGACCCAAGACCAACATTATTAAAGAAACTTTGTTCCTTCCCTCCAGTCTCCCATCTTGACTTAGATCTGTGAAATGACAGTCCTGGAGGGTCTTTTTAATTTATTTCCAAGTCAGGGGGACAAGGGGGAGGGAGAGAAAGATAAAGATTGGGATTAATCTAAGATTGTGTCCAATCCAATTTGCTTGTATCCACCCCAGCACTTAGTATAGTGCCTGCCACATAATAAGTGCTTAACAAATTCCACAATTATTATGATTATTATTCGAGGTGAAAGCACTGTGCATTTCTAAGCTTTGACTATTGTGAATTTATTAGGAGCACTAATCTTCCTGAGCATGACAAGTGGTAGCAATAGATGGTGATCAAATTCTTATTTAACAAAGAGAACATTTGGGAGAGAATATCCAGCTTCAGGGACCTCTTTTTCCCCACTGACCTATGCATCTTTAGCCCTGACATGTGAATTTCTAAGCACAGTCACATGGTCAGCTAAAATCCATACTTCTATTATACTCATTGTGTGAATGAAAATCAAAATGGCAGCTGTCATATTAAGTCACCAGGCCATTATTTATTTATAGATGATTATATTAAAGAGATATTAATATAGCCTTAGGTGGTATGAAATGAGTTAATATGTTTTATGGCAAATATTACAGTGGGCAATATTTTTTCAATCATGGCAGCCTGTTATTGCCACTTATTAAATAGAGAGACCATGGCCACTCACCCAATAGGGCTAGAATTGTGTTTGCCAAACAATTGGAAAAACATTAAAGAAGTTTGATAATCTTCTTATTAGGTTGTATCCTTCAGAGGCTTAATAAAGATGACCTCTGCATCTGAGGCAGTGTGCATTCCTTGAAATGAAACCACAAAGGGGAGAAAGTTCAGCACAGATCAAATCTAGTGGGGGCTGGGGAAGAGTTGAGAGTCATCACGGTGTCACAGATGTTCCGCTTTGACCACTGGACTTGAATTATTGAAGTACTAAGGGCAAATTTGATTGTTGTAAAATCATTTAAAGATTTCTGACCTTGTGTGTGCATGGTGGTGGCCATGGGGAGGAGGGAAGAGGAGAGTATGTGGATGGATGGATATTTATAGAGCTGGTTTATAAACCAACCCAGTCTTTTCTGTCAGGAGGGTCTGGTCCATTATCCTGGGTGACTGATTCAACTGCCAGCTTAATCAGTAGTATTTTAAAAAATCAATCAGTGGTATTTATTGAGCAATTACTATGAGCAGAACACCGTACTGAGCGCTTGGGAGAGTGATAGGGGTTTTCGTTAAGCGCTTACTATGTGCCAAGCATCGAACTGTGTGCCGGGGTAGATAGAAAATAATCTGGGCCCCTATGGAACTCATAGTCTAAGTAGGAGGGATGACAGGTATTGAGTCCTCATTTTGCAGATGAGTGAACTGAGGAACTGAGGAACAGAGAAGTTGAGACGTGACCAAGATCACACAGCAGACAAGTGACAGAGCTGGGGTTGGAACTCAGGTCCTCTGACTCCCAGGCCACCAGCTGCTTTTAGAACTTCGCCCAGCCTGTCCATCTTAGGACTTCCCGGTGGGTCCCTTCTAGCCAACCCCAAGTTTGTCCGGGTATCGCTTTTGCCTATTTATTCCCTCTTTCCTGGGGTGATCCTAGAGGGCCGGTGACTCTTGCTATTTTGCTGGCCGCCTTGAAGTAATCAGGTAGGCCAGACTTTCTTACCCAGTGGCCCTAAAAAATGAGGAGGGATTGGGCAAATCCAGGGCTTTCTGGAATCGTGTATTGGCATAGCGTAGCCACTAGATGACAACAAAGACCACTTCAAGACACAACTCACGGTCTGAGGGTGACATGCGAGGGATGCTGGCTCCCTGGAGTTAGCCAAGCAATAAACTAAATACCATCAAAGGATTATTATCCAAAGCAGATGCAATACCTTCAGACATTGTATTCATGTTCACCTAGCAGCACTGCCGAGAATAATAATGATAATAATGTTGGTATTTGTTAAGCGCTTACTATGTGCAGAGCACTGTTCTAAGCGCTGGGGGAGATACAGGGTAATCAGGTTGCCCCATGTGAGGCTCACAGTCTTAATCCCCATTTTACAGATGAGGTAATTTAGGCACAGAGAAGTTAAGTGACTTGTCTACAGTCACACAGCTGACAAGTGGTGGAGGCGGGATTAGAACCCATGGCCTCTGACTCCCAAGCCCGTGCTCTTTGCGCTGAGCCACACTGCTTCTCTATAGCTCCTTCTATAAAATAGAAGGAGCCTACTGGAAAGAACATGGGCCTGGGGATCAGAGGACCTGGGTTCTAATTCTGCTCCACCACTTAATAGTACTAATAATCATTATTATTATTAGGGTATTTATTGAGCGCTTACTGTGTGCCAGGCACTGTACTAAGCACTGGGGTAGATACAAGCAAATTAAATTGAACATAGTCCATGTCCCACAGAGGGCTCACAGTCTCCCCATTTTACAGACGAGGTAACTGTTATAGGGAATAATAATAATTATTATTATTATGGTATTTGTTAAGTGCTTACTATGTGCCAAGTACTGTTCTAAGCGCTGGGGTAGGTACAAGATTCTCAGGTTGCCCAACATTGGTCTCACAGTCTTAATCCCCATTTTACAGATGAGGTAACTGAGAGCACAGAGAAGTTAAGTGACTTTTGCAAGGCCTCACAGAAGGCAGAAGGAAGAGCCAGGATTAGAACCGACGACCTTCTGACTCCAAGCCGGTGCTCTATCCACTACTCAATGCTCCTTCTCCAAATAACTGTGGTATTTGTTCAGAGCTTACTGTGTATCAATCACTGTACTCAGCACTGGGGTGGATACAAGCAAATCGGGTTGGACATAGTCCTTGTCCCACACTGGGCTCACAGTCGCAATCCCCATTTTACAGATGAGACAACTGAGGCCTAGAGAAGTGAAGTGATTTGCCCAAGGTCACACAGCAGCAAGTGGCAGAGTCAGAATTAGACCGCACAGCCTTCTGACTAGGTCTGCGTTCTTTCTATTACGCCATGCTGCTTCCTGTCACACACTGGTTTGCTGGATTACCTCGGGCATGTCACTTGACTTCTGTGTACCTCAGCTTTCTGAGCTGTGAATGGGGATTAAATCCTACTCCCTTTTACCTACACTGTGAACCCCATGTGAGACAGACTGTGTCCAACCTGCTTATTTTACCCGATTATCTTATATCTACCCCAATGCTTAGCACATGGTAAATACTTAACAAGTACCATAAAAAAAAATTCCTTCCCCACTTTTGGCTACTTCCTCCTAGCTGACTGAATTCTGAAGGATTTTGAGCAGTTTCTCTACCTCTCTCCAGTCCAAGGATCTCCCCAGATGCTGGGCCAGGACCTGAGGTGCTCAGCTCCTTAAATGGAAAGATCATGGGGCCTGGGACTCAGAGGACCTGGGTTCTAATCCCAGTTTCTCCACTTGTCAGTTGTGTGACTTTCACTTCACTTCTCTGGGCGGCAGTTACTTTATCTGTAAAATGGGGATTAAGACTGTATGAACGATGTGGGGCAGGGGGTTCTCACCCATCTCACCGCTGTCGCCTAGCCCATGTCCTGCCTCCGACCTGGAACATCCTCCCTTCTCAAACCCAACAGACAATTATTTCTCCCCTGCTTCAAAGCCTTATTGAAGGTACATCTCCTCCAAGAGGCCTTCTCAGACTAAGTCGCATTTTTCCTCATCTCCCACTCTCTTCTGCATCGCCCTGACTAACTCCCTTCACTCTTCCTCCCTCCCAGGCCCATAGCACTTATGTATATATCTGTAATTTTATCAGCACTTAGAAGAGTGCCTGGCACATAATAATAATAATGTTGGTATTTGTTAAGCGCTTACTGTGTGCAGGACACTGTTTTAAGCGCTGGGGGAGATACAGGGTCATCAGGTTGTCCCACGTGAGGCTCACAGTTAATCCCCATTTTACAGATGAGGCACAGAGAAGTGAAGTTTCTTGCCCACAGTCACACAGCTGACAAGTGGCAGAGCCGGGAGTCGAACTCAAGACCTCTGACTCTGAAGCCCAGGCTCTTTCCACTGAGCCACGCTGCTTCCCCGTAAGTGCCTAGCACATACCATTCATAATAATAATAATAATAATAATAATAATAATAATAATATTGCCTGTTTCCCCTCCTCTAGACTTTAACTTGTAAGTGCTTAGTACAGTGGTCTGCACACAGTAAGCGCTCAATAAATGTGATTGAATGAACCCGATTTGTTTGCACCCCTTCCCCCACAGCACTTAGTACAGTGCCTGGCATATAGTAAGTGCTTGACAAATACCGTAATTATTATTATTATCAACTGTGCTGTAGTCAGAAGTCAGATTTCCACGCATTGTTCCCTGAGCAGCTGCTGTGACTCTAGGTATCCTGGTGCCTCACAAGAAGAACAAGGTCTCCAGACCTAATCCTATGTGCTTGTGTCTTCCAGCTGTAAACAGGAGAGGTGATTTGGCACAGTTGTGATTACTGAGAGCTGACTGTGTGCAGAGCACTGAACTAGGCAAAGAACAATAATAATAATGATATTTGTTAAGCATTTTCTATGCGTCAAGCACTGTTTTAAGAGCTGGAGTAGGTACAAGATAGTCAGGTTGAACACAGGGCCCTGTCCAACATGGAGCTCGTAGTCTTAATCCCCATTTTACAAATGAGTTAATCGAGGCACGGAGAAATGAAGTGATTGGCCCAAGGTCACACAGCAGGCAAGTGGCCGATCTGGATTAGAACCCAGGTCTTTCTGACTCCCAGGCCCGTGCTCTATCCACTAGGCTGCTTCTCAGCACTTGGTACAACGCTTCACACATAGTACATGCCGAATGAGTACTGTCGTTACTTCTAAAAGAGTGGGGGAAGAGAGGAGTTGAGCTGGTCACAGAACTAGGTAGTTCAGGTAGTGTCAGTTTCAAGGGTCTCCTGTTGCTGGTTGAGGGTCCGGGTAGGGGGGACTACAAATATAATGCAGCAGCCCCTGGCTTGCCCTTCAGAGATCACGGGTCTGGGGAAGAAAAGAGAACTGATTGGCACTTCTGACACCTCCCCGAGGCCTTTCCAGCCTAATTAGAGGATTGGTGATGATTTCTTCCCCTCCTCCCCAATAGATTGCTGTAATAATGATAGTATTTATAAAAGGCTAACTATGTGCTAAGCACTGGGATAAATACAAGATAATAAGATGGCCCCTGGAGCTATTAGAGCTAATAATGGTTGAGCCCCTACTTGGCAAATTAAGTGCCTCAACCATGCTTCCTTTCCTCCTTCTCAAGGGGGAACATCTGATTTCTTTTTTTCTGCTGTTTTAGAGAAAAGGGATGGCAGTGCAAAGAGACAAAGAATCTTCTACTTCAGGACGCACAGAGATTCTGGAATGGATTCCCACTCCTGCTTTGGAGACTTCCAATTCGTCTTTCATGTCTGGAAATCCTGGATGCTGTTAACTTGGCTGGGTCTATGAGGTAGGGAACCAGCTCACCAGCCTCTGTGGTTTTTTTTTAGTGGTGTTTAAGCACTTACTATGTGCCAGGCACTGTACCAAGAGCTGCAGTAGATGCAGTCCCTTCAGGTTGGACACAGTCCATGTCCCACATGGGGCTCACAGTCTTAATCCCCATTTTACAGATGAGATCATTTAGGCACAGAGAAGTAAAGTGACTTGCCCAAGGTGACACAGCATACAAGTGGTGGAGCCTGGATTAGAACCCAAGTCCTCAGGGGTGGTAATTGGTTGGCCCGGGCAGTGGCCAAAGTCAGAGTGTAAAATATCCCCCAAGCAGGAACCAACTCTGGAAATGTTTTGCCCGACAGGATTGACTGAAGGGATTAACTGGTATTGTATCAGCCTGTGACCTTCATGGGGCCTTTACCTGGAGCAAGCAGAGAAGGCCTTCGATTAAGGCTAGAGCAGCAAGTGGCTGTCTGCTGAATCATGATGGGCAAACAGCAGCTCCAGTGCCTGTTGGGAAGGAGGGAGGAGAAGCCAGAGTCCTCATTTATGCCAAAACTCTTTGCCTTTGGCCACCCAGCGCAATCTAGATCCAAACACCAGATTCACCAAGACTGGGAAAGTTCAGGGTTGGGTGGTGGCTAGTGTATGGGGTGGAAATGGAATTAACTGGAATGGGGGTGGAATAGAATGAGAAAAAGTGTGGTTTGGTGGATAAAGCATAGGCCTGGGAGTCAGGAGGACCTAAATTTTAATCCTGGCTCTACCGCATTTTAATCCTGGCTCTACCGCTTGTCTCCTGCGTAGCGTTGGGCAAGTCACTTCACTTCTCTGTACCTCCGAAACCTCATCTGTAAAATGAGGATGAAGACTGTGGAGCCCTATGTGGAACATGGACTTTATCCAACCTGATGAGCTTGTTTTTACCCCAGCGCTTAGAACAGTGAGTGGAACACAGTAAACGATTATCAAATACTATTAAACAAAAACATCCCCAAAACTTGGTTTGGCTGAGGGAGAAAAGACCTAACCTGTTGTCTTTCGAGGAGGGGCTAGTGGTGGCTAGTAGCCTATAGCCAAGACTCACAGTCGTGAAGGGAAAACCTGATGCAGCTGCATTGTGACCTCTTAATGCCCCTTTCTGTGAGGACTTAGACCACAGGCTAGTAGCTAAGTGGGAGGTTATCCAATATTAATTCTGCCAAAACCTGGCTAGAAGGAAGGTCTTTGAATAAGTTTAAGCCCTGGGCCCTCCCCCTACTCCCACCTGCCCTGATCCATTCTATGCTTCCTCTAACTGTAATTTATTTTAGTGTTTGTCTCCCCCACTAGACTGTAAACTCCTTGGTCATATTATTTAACTCTATTGCATTCTCCTAAACCCTTAGTATAATGCTCTGCACAGAGTAGGTGCTTAATAAATGCCATTGCCTGATTCATTGAAAATGGCAGTGCTTAGAAGAGTGTTTGACATATAGTTAGTGCTTAGCAAATACAATAATTAAATGGCCCTGAAGGATGCTTGTGAATATGCAGTGTCCCCTAATCATATTTATTGAGCCCTTACTGTGTACACAACGCTAGTCTAAGCACTTGGGAGGGTACAGTATAATAGTTTGTAGACACAATCTCTGCCCTTAATGAGTTTACAGTCTAGAGGGGGGGCAAAGAAATTAATATAAGTAAATACATTGAAGATATGTACATATCTGTACATAGTGCTGTGGGGCTGAGGGAGAGGCGAACAAGAGAAGCAAATTTAAGTGCAAGGGTGATGCAGAAGGGAGTGGAAGAGGAAATGAGGGCTTAGTCAGGGAAGGCCTCTTGGAAATGTGCCTTCAGTAAGGTTTTGAAAGTGGAGCGAGTGATTTCCATAAAACCTACTAAAACATAAAGCCAACAGATACTCCTTTCTCCTTTTGGGCCATTTTCCTTGGGGACCCAAGAGCAAGAGGCAAGTTGGGTTGAGATTGGAAATGGAATCCTACAGGGGTAGTGGAACTCACAAATAGGAACTTCCATAGGCAGCTCTCCTCTTGTCCAGTTTAGCCTTAGCCAGACTTATGTGGGCTTTTTCTTCCAAGTTCGAATAATATCAGAGCTGAGGCCTTAATCTTTCTTTGCCCCTCCAGTCCTTCTGCTGCACTGAATGTAAATCCTTGCCCAGGGTCACCCCTCTGATATGTTCTTCCAACCCCACGCCGAAGAGCACTTGGTACAGCATAGGCCTATCTGAGTGCCTTTCTTATCTGCTCAAAATACTTCAATCTTTTCTCTCTGGAGAGAGACTGGGATAGAGCCAACCCTCCCCACTTTCCCTTATTTCCTCCCATCCCCAACTCCAACCAAATCTCACTCTCTTGCTCTCATTCTCTCTCTCATTCTCTCATTCTCTCTCTGCCTTTCTCTCTCATTCTCCCTCTCTTTCATTTCTTTGTACTTCCTAGCCAGAGGAACCTTTCTAAATGTCCCCAGAGAAGTGTTCTGGGAAGTTGGAGGCTGGAATCAGCAGTGCTGTCTGAGGTCTGTGTTTGTGCTATTCTGTTCATTTGTTCAAGGGTAGGGGAGAGACACTTCGAAAGATTTCACCTCTCTCTAGTCTTGGATCCCCCAGTGGTTTTGACTTGCACCTCTTATTCAGACATCCAGGGTTACAGCTCTGCTTTCAAGGGTAAAACAAGGTATCTCTGAGAGCTGTGATAACATCGACTAGTACCTCAGTCAAGTGGGAAACATTTCTTCAGAGCCTAACTAGGAGTTTTCACAGACCCACCCAGCCCAGCCTGTAACAGCATCAAAGGCAAACAAGTGGAGCCTGGTGAGTTCTTTAGACACTCTATGTTAAATTCCTAAAGGCACAATATATAAATCATAGACAAACAATGTGCACATGGATTAGGGGCAGCATCTGGAAAGGGGATTGAATTGGGAGTCAATCGATCTTTAATATTTGTACACAATAAGTGCTCAATAAATGCTATTGACTAGTTGAGCACCTAGTTTGCAGAGAACTGTGTTTAATACAATAGAGTTAATAGAAATAATTCCTGCCCTCAGAAGGTTTAGATTCAGGTCTTGGTTCCAACCCTTAAAGTGTGACACTCAATCTCTGGGTTCTGTTTCTCTACCTGTAAAATGGAGCTCATTTTCTTGAAATGGAATTCTGAGATGGTGGGATTTCCTTCCTGTCACTGAGGACAGGGCAGCTCTCAGAGGCTGCTTGTGTCCAGGTTAAGCATAGTCCTGCCTGGAAGCAGAGGATCAAACTTGATGGCCATTACAGGCCCCTTTACCTGTGTATATCTAGTTAGATAAATCTGGGCCTTTTTTCAACAACAACAAGCAAGTGACAGAGCCAGGATTAGAACCCAGGTCCTCTGACTTTCAAGCCGGGGCTTTTTCTAGCTGTTTCCCTAGTAATGTAATAGCCGGATTGGTCTGTCTGGGTTCAGAATGCCAATTCTCTCCCTCTTCTAAAGTCGACATTTCAGACCACAGGAATGCCACTTTTTCCCTTCACTGATTTCTGTTTAACTCACCATTTCTGTGATCCTGTCTCGCCTGGATTTAGCCAACATATACCGATGACAGTGGAGATTAGGGTTGTTCAGTAGGCCTTTATCATACAAATCAGGGGAGACAGTCGTATTTAATATGCACTGGAACCATGCATAGATCACGTGGAGAGAACAGTCATGTTCTAGTGGATAGAGCCCAAGCCTGGGAGTCAGAAGGACCTGGTTTTTAATTCTGGCTCTGCCACTTATCCGCTGAGTGACCTTAGGCAAGTTATTTCACTTCTCTGTACCCAGCTACCTCATCTGTAAAAGGAGATTAAGACTGTGAGCCATATGTGGGGCAGGGACTGTTTCCAACCTGATTAGCTTTTATCTACCTCAGCGCTTAGAATGGTGCTTGATGCATAGTAAGGGCTTAATAAATACTGTAGTTATTATTATTACTTAGTCAGAGGCACATCCTGGTTCCCTGATGTTGTTTATAAGATTTTGCATTCTGGAAAGCAGCAGGGGCCAATGGAAGTTCTGCTTTGAGTAAGAGTTATTAGCTATTCTGATTTTTCAGGATGTCTTCCCCTTAGCCCTCCCCCTCCACATTCTCCTAAGCTATTGCATAACTTCAGTGCTTAGAACAGTGCTTGGCACATAGTAAGCACTTAACAAATACCATCATTATTATAACTTTCCAAGGGTAGTAATAGATACAGGCTCTTTCTATTTCTGGTGTGTATCAAGGTGGGATGTTTGTTGAGTGGCACTGATTGACAGTTCATTCTGGCAGTGCACAGGAAAGGTGTTTGAGCCACAACTTGAGCACTCCTGTGGTGACTTTGGATGGGTGACCTCATCCTTAGGTCAGTCTGGTCAATCCACTCCAGAAGTGCTCCCTCTGTCATAACAACCCCTCCCGCCTGGCTTGGTAACCCTTAACCCATGTATTTCCCCTGCTAGGCTTGAGCAGAGAAGGTATCTACCAACTCTGTTATCTTGTACTCTCCCAAGCACTTTATACAGTGCTCTGCACACAGTAAGCTCTCAATAAATATGATTAATGGACTGATTAGGTTGAGTGTTATCTAAAATCAGGTACCCAGGTTGTTTTACTGGCATCCAGCAGTTTCCTTTTGACAGCCGGATCCATTCCAGCCATCATCCATTAATAGTATCTACTGAGCACTTACTGTGTACAGAGCACTGTACTAAGCGTTTGGGAGAGTACAATACAACAGAATTGGTAGACGCATTCTCTGCCCTCAAGGAGCTAAGAATGGACTGGGGTAGGCAGACACTTCTCACTCTAGGCTAAACTTCTCACTCTAGGCTTCAAACTTCTCACTCTAGGCTTCAAGGCTCTCCATCACCTTGCCCCTCCTACCTCTCCTGCCTTATCTCTTTCCACGGCCCACCCTGCAAGCTCAGCTCCTCTGCCGCCCACCTTCTCACCGTCCCCCGTTCTCGCCTATCCCACTGTCGACCCCTGGGCCACGTCCTCCCGTGGTCCTGGAACGCCCTCCCTCCTCACCTCCGCCAAACTAATTCTCTTCCCCTCTTCAAAACCCTACTTAAAGCTCACCTCCTCCAAGAGGCCTTCCCAGACTGAGCTCCCCTTTTCCCTCTGCTCCCTCTACCCACCCCCACCCTTCACCTCTCCACAGCTAAACCCTCTTTTCCCCCATTTCGCTCTGCTCCTCCCCCTCTCCCTTCCCCTCCCCTCAGCACTGTACTGTCTGCTCAACTGTATATTTTTTATTACCCTATTTATTTTGTTAATGAGATGTACATTACCTTGATTCTATTTATTTGCTATTGTTTTAATGAGATGTTCATTCCCTTGATTCTATTTATTGCTATTGTTCTTGTCTGTCTGTCTCCCCCGATTAGACTGTAAGCCCGTCAAAGGGCAGGGACTGTCTCTATCTGTTACCGATTTGTCCATTCCAAGCGCTTAGTACAGTGCTCTGCACATAGTAAGCTCTCAATAAATACTATTGAATGAGTGAATAAAATAAAATACAGCTAAACCTAGCCCTTATCTGGGCAGATGGGCAGTAAATGCCCATTGGGCATTATAGCCCATTCCCTAGGACTCTATTCCTGGCACTGCCACATTCCTGCTGCCTGACCTTGGGAAAGGCACTTAACATTTCTGAGCCTCAGTTTCTTCATTTGTAAAATGAGTATTAAATATCTATTCTTCCTCCCTGTTAGATTATGAGCCCCATATGGGAAAGGGCCAATATCTGATTTAATTATTTCTTATCTATCCCAGCCTTTAGTAGAGTGCTTGACACATACTAAATGCTTAAGCATGGAAGCAGTGTGGCCTAGTGGAAAGAGAATGGGCCTAGGAGTCAGGAACGTTGGGTTCTAACCCTGGCTCCGCCTTTTGCCTTGCTGTCCTTGGGCAAGTTACTTAACTTTTATGTTCCTCAGTTCCCTCATCTGCAAAATGGGGATTCAGTAAACTATGCCAATCCCAATCCCCTCCCAGATGACCTATAGTTGTTGTAGTCATAGTCATCATTGCCGTTATAATGGAGGTATTTAAGGGCTTACTATGTAATAATCGCGGTATTCGTTTAACGCATACTTTGTGCCAGGCACTGTACTAGGAGCTGGAGTGGAAACAAGCGAATGTGTCAAGCACTGCACTGAGTGCTGGAGTAGATACTATATAGATTGGACCCAATCCCAATCCCACATGAGGCTCACAGTCTAATTAGAAGGGAGAACAGGTATTGAACCCCCATATTTTACAGATTAGGAAACAGAGGCCCGCAGAAGTTAAGTGACTTGCCCAAGGTCACATAGCAGATGAGCGACCAAGCTCATTAGAACCCAGGTCCTTTGACTTCTAACTGATTAGGGAATGGATTTTGCAGGGAAGGCAACTCGAGGTCGTGGAATTTTATTGTCCATGGGAAAAAGCCTCTCAATTGTCAGTCTTTCATAAGTGTCTAGGTAGCTAATTGAAAGTTACAGGGAGGGTTAGGGGGACAACGGGAAAGTCGGGGTGGGGTGTGGGCAGAGCGTGTTGACACCTCATTGTATTCCTGAATCCTCCCATCTTCTCTTGGCAGTTAATTGGGGCTGCAGTCGGGCTTGTATGATCGTGTTTCTGATAAAATCACTTTCTCCATCTGGCAGTGAGAAATTTCTCTGCAGCTTTTTTTTTATTATGTACCAAAAAGCGACTTAGATAATACTTGAAAGATATTATGATCCTCTCTTATTAACATTTGAATGCAGCTGAGCAGCAGCTCACTGATAAGAACAGCTCTCCTTTGGGGCTCCTTTGAATAGCCGGAGCTTCGGAGAAGACATTTACATTCTTACAGATATTTGCAATCCTATCACCTCCATCTTTACATTTAAGAAACCTCTAATTTCAGTTTTAAAAGACTTTCCTCTTGGTCGGCTCCTTATCTTTGACTTTTCTCTGGAATGGCAGTGGCTTAGAGTTAAGGAGAGGAAGGTTATTTGTTTATTTAATTAAACTCCAAATCGCAGAGCTCAATAGAGTCTCACCGGCTGGTTGGAGGGTGGTTGCTTTTTTTCATCTGCCCAAAGCATTCTGAGTCTCCATTCTAAACCAATGAAGGGTGCTGCGTGGAAGTCAAGAAGTACCTTAGAGAAGCAGCGAGGCTCAGTGGAAAGAGCACGGGCTGGGGAGTCAGAGGTCATGGGTTCAAATCCCCATCCGCCCCTTGTCAGCTGTGTGGCTTTGGGCAAGTTACTTAACTTCTCTGGGCCTCGGTGACCTCAACTGTAAAATGGGCGTGAAGACTGTGAGCCCCACGTAGAACAACCTGATCAACTTGTATCCCTCCAGCACTGAGAACAGTGCTTTGCACATAGTAAGCGCTTAACAAGTACCACTATTATTATTATTATTAATAAAATGAGCACAGTTTAAAGACTTTTTGGGCGAAGGTCTCAGGTTGATAGGGGTCAGGTTCATGATGGCCACCCTGATATCACAAGGTGGTTTGTTGACCCCTAACAATGCGAACGCCCCCCTTCTCCCCCACCCCCGGTATGGTGTTAAGTGTTTACTATGTGCCAGGCTCTGTTTTAGCGCTGGGGTAGACACAAACTATTAAGGTTGGACACAGTCCATGTCCTCCATGGGGCTCATAGTCTTAATTCCCATTTTATAGATGAGGGAACTGAGGCACAGAGAAGTTAAGTGATTTGTCCAAGGTCACAGAGCAGACAAGTGGTGGAGTCGGGATTAGAACCCAGGTCTTTCTGGCTCCCAGACCCGTCTTCTATCGACTAGGCCAGGCTGTTTCTCCAGCAGGTTCTTGAGTACCTCCTCCCATTAGTTCAATGGTTCTCAAACTTTTTCATTCCATGAGCCCTTCCCATCCTTCAGTAGTATTTATTGAGTGCTTACTGTGTGCAGAACACTGTACTAAGACATCCCATCCTTGCCCTTCCCTGTGACCCTTCTCATGTCATTCATCTTTTCTCTGCTAGTCTGGAAGCAACAGGGTAGCAGGCTCTCTCTAACATGACCTTCTGACTCCCAGGCCCGTGCTCTACCCATTACACCATGCTGCAGTGCGGGGCAATTAGTAAGCACTTAATAAATACCACAGTTATCATTACTGTTATCCACCAGCACGTCATGGGTCTTTGCTTTTGGCCTCACTACCATGATCCTGTGGCCCGGTGGTATTACATGGATCCCAGGAAGGAGGTGGGAGGAGGGGAGAATGAGAGGGTGGGGCTCAGTGGGAACTGCATGTCAGCTGTAGCACTGCCCTGCCCCATCTGATGGTGTGCATGTGGGGCAGCCATCTTGAGGTTTGCTCCGGGCATCGTGCCCCAAGAGAATGGCCATCTGGGGACGGTCAGAAGGCTCCTCACCACCGCCTGACAAGCATCACTGGGAGGCAGTGGCTTACCTCGACTACTGCTGGAAGCTGGGCAGAGCAGGAGCTCGTGGGACTGAGGCCAGGGTAGCTGCGTTTCCAAGAAATTCAGGTGAGCCCAAGTGTTCCTGCCACCCTGAAGTTTTTCCCTCATGGAAGTCACAAATCTGATCTGGTTTGCAGCTGGGCTGGGCCTCTTCAAGGCGGGTGTGGCTGTGACAACCCTCCCCCTGCTTTTTTAAAAAAATGGTATTGGTTAAGTGCTTACTATGTGCCAGGCACTGTATTAAGCACTGAGGTATAAACGAGCTGGGGCTCGCAGTCTTAATCCCCCTTTTATAGGTGAGGAAATTGAGACCCTGAGACGTGAAGTGACTTGCCCAAGGTCACATAGAGGACAAGTGGCAGAGCTGGGATTAGAACCCACGTCCTTCTGATTCCCAGGCCCATGCTCCATCCAGTAGGCCATGCTGCTCCCTTAACCCCGGTAATTGGGGTGAGCGTTAACAGCAACTATTTCCAAGCCTTGAACAATTTCTTGGCTAGAGGACACTGAACCATAACCCCGTGGCTTCCTCAGTCTATGCCATTGCCTCTGTAGCATCATCCACTCGAAGCAGCGTGGCTCAGTGGAAAGAGCCTGGGCTTCGGAGTGAGAGGCCATGGGTTTGACTCCCGGCTCTGCCACTTGTCAGCTGTGTGACTGTGGGCAAGTCACTTCACTTCTCTGTGCCTCAGTTACCTCATCTGTAAAATGGGGATTAACTGTGAGCCTCACGTGGGACGACCTGATTACCCTGTATCTCCCCCAGCGCTTAGAACAGTGCTCTGCACCTAGTAAGCGCTTAACAAATACCAACATTATTATCTCTGTCATCCCCAGCCCCGGGGGCTATTCTAGTTGAATGGGTCTCTGTGCTTTTCTCTTTGTGTCATTGGTTGTCTGCGATGTCAATGGCTGTTGTTGCCTTGACAACTGGATAGACTCACATCTATTTATTCCTATTCAATCACATATACCGATTATTAGAATAGAGGATAATGATAATTGCAATTCACCGCAAATATACAGAGAAAATAAATATGTTTAGATCTGCTGTAACACAGGAGTTGTGTTCCTGAAGAACCTCAGGTTAGGCAAAAATTACCTAGCCTTAGTAAGTGTTTAACAAATGCCATAATGGTAATAGTTATTATTGATAGCCATTGATTTAATGGGAATTAATAGGTTAGGTGGTTTAAAGATACCAACATGACATTTTTCATACTGATTCCTGTCTTATGGTTATTTCTACATTAAATTGTGTCTATATGATTATTCAACAGCACATGCAGTAATTTAATTATCTCTCTTGTAACTATTTTATGTATATTTCCCCAGTTAGGGGGTATGTTCCTTAAGGGATGGAAATGTTACTTGTATCTGTTATACTTTTCCAAGAGTTTACTGCAATATTTTTTTTAAAAGAAATTACTTCTTGTTTAAGGGTATCTGTTAAGTGTTCACTCTGTGTATAGCACTATTCTATGAGCTGGGGTAGATTCAAGTTTATCAGGTTGAGCACAGTCCCTGTTCCAAATGGGACTCACAGTCTAAGTGGGAGTGAGAACAGGTATTTCCTTTCTATTTTACAGTTGAGTAAAATGAGGCACAGAGAAGTTAAGTGACTTGCTTAAAGTCACACAGCAAGCACTAGGCAGAGCCGGGATTAGACCCAGGTCCTCTGACTCCAAGGCATGTGTTCTTCCCCCTAGGCCATGCTGCTTCTAGTGCTTTTTTTAAAATGGCATTAAGCGCTTACTATGTGCTAGGTGCTGTACTAAGCACTGGGATACATACAAGATTATCAGGTTGGACAGAGTTCATATCCCACATGGAGCTCACAGTCTTAATCCTCATTTTATAGGTGAGACAACTGAGGTACAGAGAAGCGAAGCTATATGCCAAAGGTCACATAGCAGTCAAGTGGTGGAGCTGGTATTAAAATCCAGGCCCATTCTCTTTCCACGAGGTTACACTACTCCTTTAATGTTTGGCACCAAATGGGCACTCAGTAAATTCCATTAGTAGTGCAAATATCTACCACTAGCAGAATGCATCACCCCCTAGTCACTTATTATTTTACTCTATTAAAAGTTGAGAAAACACAAAAGAAAGCAATGTGCTGAACAGTTTGGTTTAGGAAGAGTGGGAAATCCCAGCTCTTAGAACAGTACTATACGCAGAATGAGCACTTAACAAATACCATTAAATAATAATTAAAAAAAAATCCCTCTAGGGTGGATTCCAGAATGCCACCAGCGGGACTCTGACCAGGGGTAAGGGATGGCAGACGGTCCCTGGCAGATCTCTCTTGGGTCCCTCAGGAAAGAATATTCTATCAGGGTCAATCAAGAAACTGCATGACTTAGCGGAAAGAGCCTGGGCCTGGGAGTCATAAGGACTTGGGTTCTAATTCTGCCTCTGCCACTTGTCTACTGTGTGACCTTGGGCAAGTTACATAACTTCTCTATGCCTCTCCTACCTCATCTGTGAAACAGGGATTAAGACTGTGAGCCCTGTGTGAGAAATGGATTGTGACCAATCTAATTAGCTAGTATCTACTCCAGCACTTAGTACAGTGCCTACCACATAGTAAGCAGTTAAAAAAGATCGTAAAAAAGTCAAGGCTCTTGCCCAGCCTGAGTCTTTTGGCCTGGATTATCATCACTGCCAGTTTCCCAGTTCTGATGGCTTTGTCAACTTTGGAAAAAGAAGCAAGTGACCATCCCGCACCCCCCACCCCCACCCTGCCCCCCGAACCTCCCTCCCACCTTCCCTGCCAAAACTCCTTCATTGGCCGGCCCCTTCCATAGTAAAACACAGCCCAAGGGGGAGATCTGAAGGCAATCAGCTTTACGCCCTACTCCTTTGAGGGAACCTGTAGCACTGGGGGTTCAAGAAGGCCATGCCACACCTGATGCCGAGCTGCTTACCTGCATTTGCTGATAATGGCAGGAAATAGAGTGCTGCAAGGAACAGACCCATTTTTAGCATAGTAATGTTGGAGGTTGCCATGCTACAGAGTCATCCTGGCTGAATGGATGAGTACTAGTAATGAGCTTTTGCATTGTGCTGAGCACTCTACTAAGCTCTGGGATGAGTATAAAATAAATGAAATAAGTCAAATTCCTTGTCTAATTAGGGGTTTTACAAACTGGTAGGGAACGTTCCTTCACCCTTTGTATGTAGCCCATCCCAGCGTTTTTTTCTACTTGCCTACATGAGGACTCACTTTCCCTGAGCCAGTGGTTAGTTATAAGCCTGTATAACGTGACAGTAGTTAGCTTAATTCCCAGCCTACAAGTGCTCTAGGAAGATTAAAAGAATCCCCCAGGATTTCACACAAAAATGTGGGGGGTGTTCACAGTGGCTTCCATCTTCTTTTGCCGTTCTTGAATCGCCAATGTCTTTTTGGCCTTTTCTTCGTTCTCTTCCCTTCCTCCTTCGCCTTTTCCCTTTCTTCATTCCCCCCAGCCATGTTCTGGAGGGAGAAGTACTCGGGAATGGTTCCAGCTCCCATTAAGGCTGAGTCATGGACCACTGCTTAGGTTTGACGTGGCGTTTGATGACCATCCTATCAAGCCTCCAGCCAGAGAACAGCAAGACTTTGATTTTCAGCAAAGTAAATCTAGTCCTGGGCAATGTACCTTCTCCACTTTCTCTGAAATTGGTAGCTGCTGCTAACCCGCTGTGCTATATTAAGCTTGTTTGAGCCTGAAGGCTTCATGGATTTACCTGCTATCTTGATTTTCTAAAGTGTTATGCTACACACACTAAACCCATTGTGGAGGGAAAAAAAGGAATCATTTTCAGGACCAACTTGGTTAGTCATACCAGAGCAGCCTAGCATTCTGTTCCTGGACCGAGAAGTTGTTAGGAGGACAAGGTACCCCGATTCAAATACAGAGCTAAAGCTGTGGTGGGGAGTCTCCTCATGTGTAGATGGGAAACTCAGGCCCAAAGAACCCATCAGACCATGCTGCTTCTTTGTCATCAAGAGTATTTATAGGGTGCTTACACTGTGTGGAGCTCTGTGGTACTTTGAGGAACATTCAATAGAAGTAGGAGCAACAGGGCCTAGTGGAGCATGGGCCTGGGAGTCAGAGGACTTGGATTCTAATTCCTGCCCCACTACTTGTCTGCTGTGTGACCTTGGGTGAATCACTTAACTGCTCTGTGCCTCAGTTTCTTCATCTGTGAAATGGAGATTCAATACCTATTCTCCCATCGACTTAGACTGTGAGCCCTGTGATGGACAGTGTCTGATCTGATTAACTTGTACTATCGCAGTGCTTAGGGCATTGCTTGATACATAGCGAGCTTTTATCAAATACAATAGCAATAATAATAATGATAATAAATAATAAAGGATACTATTCCTGCCTTCAAGGAGCTCACACTATGTGGGGGCACATAAGAAGGCAAAAATGCCCAAGCACACAATAGGCAAAAGAGTGAGAACATGGATAAAAATGAGAAAGTGAGCTGATAAATAGTTAAAAAAATGGAACTCTACCGTAGTAGTGCTGAGGAAGTTGCAGCATGATTGCTGAAGGTACAGGAAGCCAGAGATTAGTCTGGGGAATGCCTCTTGTGAGAAATCAATTTTAGGGGAAGGTTGGGACGTTGCTTATGCGAGAGGATTTGGACCGGTCTGTTTGAAGGAGAAGGAGTTCCATGCAGGGGAGAAGACTTGTGCTGCGGGCCAGAGACTGGAAAGTCGTCAGGGTGTACATTTATACAGAGGTTTGTTTGACCATTCAGTTTAGTTATAATTCCACTGTTTATCAAATTTGTTTACGTCTGACTCTTTCTGCCCCTTGTCGACAGGAATTGTGAATTGTATTTCTGTTATACTTTCCTAGGTATTTACAAAGTACTTTGCATTCAGGCTGGTGCTCAGTAAGAACCATTAATCCTAGTTGGAGTCTCCCTTTAGGAGTGACAGAAGAGATTCAGCCCTGGGACTTTAAGGGCTGAATTATTATTATAAATAATAATAATGATGGTATTTGTTCAGTCGCCTTGATTCTATTTAGTTGCCATTGTTTTTACGAGATGTTCTTCCCCTTGACTCTATTTTTTGCCATTGTTCTTGTCTGTCTGTCTCCCCCGATTAGACTGTAAGCCCGTCAAACGGCAGGGACTGTCTCTATCTGTTGCCGATTTGTTCATTCCAAGCGCTTAATACAGTGCTCTGCACATAGTAAGCGCTCAATAAATACTATTGAATGAATGAATGAATTCAGTCCTTACTTTAGGCCATGCACTGTATTTAGTGCTGGGGTGGATACAACCAAATCGTGTTGGACACAGTCCCTGTCCCATGTAGGGCTCACAGTCTCAATCCCCAGTTTATAGATGAGGTAACTGAAGCATAGAGAAGTGAAGTGACTTGCCCACGGTCACACAGCAGACAAGTGGCAGAGCCAGGATTAGAACCTTATGACCTGACTCTCATGGCGTTGCTCTATCCACTATGCCATGCTGCTTCTCGCAGTACAATGCAACAATATAATTGACACATTCTCTGCCCACATTCGAATCTCGTCAATCAATTAATAGTATTTATTGAGCACTTACTAAGTGCGGAGCACTGTACCAAGCGCTTGGGAGAGGACACTACTACAGAGTTAGTAGGCATGTCTTCTGCTCACAAGGAGATTATAGTTTAGAGGAAGGGCCCCATGAGGACCTTCTGATCTTGAATTATACAGTCGTACCTTTTCCATTGGAAATCAAGTGGATTTTAGTTCATCCTTCCCTTAATTTGGACTGTGAAGACACAGGTAGTACGTTACCTTTGATATTAGGCAGTGCCACCAGAGTTCAAGGATAAAGGGATCAAGGGAGAGAATTTTAAGGGGCAAGATCAAAGGTCAAGAAGGAATTGGGGCTTGCAAAAAAAAAAAATTACATGGTCTTGTGGAAAAGTATCCCAAATTTACTAGTCCCCACCATTTTTATCAGGCAGCCTTCCTTCTGGCCCACTCCAGTTTACCACACAGAAGAGAGAGCAGCATGGTGACATTGTTAGAGCTCAGGCCTAGGAGTCAGAAGGTCATGGCTTCTAATCTCAGCTTTGCCACTTGTCTGCTGTGTGACCCTGGTCAAGTCACTTCCCTGTGCTTCATCCATAAAATGGGGATCGAGACTGTGAGCCCCATTTGCTTGTATCCACCCCAGAGTTTAGTAGAGTCCTGGAACATATTAAGCACTTAACAAATATTATTATAATTATACATCTGCTCCTAGTCACTCGCCACACACCAATACTCACTGTGACTGAGAGTTCAACCAATTATGAGGCTGAGGCTCTGTCTCTTCAGAAGTTCTCTTCAGAAACAACCCTGTGGTCGGGGCACTGGAAATTCCTTCCATTTCGTACCAGGAGCCCAAGTCCCTGGCTGCCATTTCTCATACCATAAACCCAGCTCACTCGAGGAAATAACCGTGCGCACAGCCTGCAAGCTGTTTAAGAAGAATGCTCGGCAGTATTTGTTGCAGCACCCTAAAGGTCCCGACAGTTAAGCTCAGGCTTTGGCATCTTTGTCTGTTGAAGCCCCATTAGTGGCACTGCCCTGGAAGGGTGAATGGCATCCGCCAAGGAGGGTGATAAAAACAAGATTGGCATTGTTAAGCAGAATGTGAACTGTGTGTCTTCCTTTGTTGTTCTCCTCCTGCCCTGTCACCCTGACAGCCTGTTTTCTGTCACGGCGCATTCATCTCTTGTGTCGCCTTGTTGTGGCAGGCACGTGTGTTAGTTTAGGAGGACTGGGCCATGTGAGGAGATAACACGAGGCCCCGGTCTGTGGGGCAGGCTGATGGGAGAGTGGGCCGCCCTCTTAGGCCCTGCCGGGCCTCCAATTGGTGCCTCAGTGGGGTCAGTGGAGGCCGATGGAACAGCTGCCCGGCCACTTCCCGCCCCTCCCTGCCGCAAACACCTGCTCCTCTCACTCTCCGCCCCCTCCTGGCCTGGCAGCAAAGCCTTGCTGCTTCCCCGCTAGAGCCAGGTGCCCTTTAAGTTTAAGAGAAATTCTGATTCTGGGCTGGTAATTGGAAACCCCATTAAGAAAGATCTAATTATTATTATTAGTTTCTTAATTGAAGGCATTTCTGAGGCAGTTGGGGGTTGTACGTGCTAACGATCTGACTCTCCCCCACCCCGTGATAGCCCCCCTCATCCCCCCGACAGCATTTAAATCAGGAAAACCAACATGCCATTTCCTATTAAAGCCATTCATCAAGAGGCAGAACCTGCTCCCTCACTGGTGGGGCCGCACCCTGGACCGATATAATAAGAAACTCTGTCTCTAACGTAATGACATGAATTTCTTAGTAAACGCACGGAATATGGATGGCCATCTATTTTTCCCTCAGCCAAAACCAAAGCATGATGAATTGATCCTTCCTAAACGTATTGAATATTTCTGGAACTATTCATCAACTCCGCAACAAATACAGCTGTCAGCGGGAGCTGACATCTGATTTTAAATACCTCTTCCAGAACGCCAAGGAAAATAGAGAGGAGCGAACACTTCCAAAGCGAAGGGCCTCATCTTTTTTTAATGTGCTGCAGTTCTCCGGCTTATAGAATATTTATAACAATGTCATTATTTACAAAACAAGCTGGTGCCTGCCTGCAAAATTCCCTGAATGACCATTCTCCTGAGGTGGGCGAGTGACCGGGGAGGCAGTTTCGGGACCGGCCTCTCTTATCTTGTCCTCCTCCTATGTTCTCGCTTTTGATAGAGCTGTGCCTCCAGCGGGGCTTGGCTTATGGAGGGCTCTTCTTCCCCTCCCCACCCTCCTCTGGAAGAAATCCAGTTGCATTTTCCTGACTTCCCCAGGGGTGAATCTCTGGCATCCTGCCTGGATCGCTCCTTTCAGGGCAGCAGAGGCCATACCTTTGATGTGCTCTGCCCATGTATTGATAAATACAGGTGGGTGGGCTTCTCTGTCCCCCACTCCACTGATCCTCCCCCTCAGGTCTTGCTGACCAATTCCAGGTTGCTCCTCTCCCATTACAGCTCAGCTCTCCCACTTTGCTGTTCTAAACACCAGCTTATTCATTGTGCCTCACTCTCATCTTTCTTATCTTTGACCCTTTGCTCACATCCTCCCTCCAACCTGGAACTCCCTTAATCATGCAATCAATCAATCATAACTACCGAGCACTTACTATGTGCAGAGCCCTGTACTAAGCATTCGGAAGAGTACAATAACACAGAATTAGCAGACACACTTCCTGCCTATAATGAGTTTATGGCGGACCGTCTCTTTCCCCATTTTCAAAGCCCTGTTAAAATCATATCATCTTTAGGAAGCGTTTCTGACTAATTTCTCATCTCTCCATTGTATTATGCCCCCCGTAATGTGTCCCCCACACATGCCCCTCCATACCTGTTAATCACTTATGGAACTCACCCCATCCTCAACCCCCACAGTGTCTATGTACAGATCTTTATACTCAATTTCTAAACTAATCTGTAATTTATTTTCATTTCTATATCTCCTACTTGACTGTCAGCTGCTAGAGGACAGGGATCACATCTGCGTAATTGTACTCTCCCAAATGCTTAGTACAGTGTTCTGCACAGAATAAGTGTGCAGTAAATACTATTAAATACCATGGATTAATTGATTAACTGGGGGAAGAGAGACTCTCTAATGTTGCCTACTACCTATCCTACTGTTCTACTCAGTCTCATCTCTGTTATCTGGATTTTTGCAGCAGGGAGAAATAAAATTTGTGCATAGCCATTTGGACATTTGAATAAATATGCATACCAGTTGATCTCCAAAATAATGCCAGAGTATTACAGGCAGGTATATGGTTCATTGAGACCTCCCTATGTCCATATCTGTGATTTATTTAATGTCTGGCTTCCCCTGTAGATTGTAAACTCCTTGAGGGCAGGGAACAAGACTACCAAGTATATTGCATTGTACTCTTCCTAGCATCAAATTTAAAAGCTCCTTACCATTGGCTTTAAAGCACTCAATCACCTTGCCCCCTCCCACCTCACCTCGCTACTCTCGTACTACAACGGAGCCCAGACTCTTTGCTCCTCTAATGCTCCACTGTACCTGGATCTCATTTATCACACCAGCAGTTTCTCTCTGTTGCAGGCCAGAGGAACACCTTCCCTCTTCATATCTGACAGACCGTTACTCTCCCCCCATTAAGAGCCTTTTTGAGGGCACATCTCTTCCCTAAGCCCTCATTTCCTCTTTTCCCAATCCCTCTGTGTCGCCCTGACTTACTCCCTTTATTTACACCCTCCACCCCAGCCCTTATGTACATATCCATAATTTATTTATATCAATATCTAGTTGGTAAGTTCACTATAGGCAGGGAATGCGTCTGTTATATTGTTGTGGTTTACCCTCCCAATTGCTTAAAATGCAGTACTCTGCACACAGGAAGGGCTCAATAAATACAATTGATTGATTACTCTCAATAGTATTTATTGAGCGCTTACTATGTGCAGAGCACTGTACTAAGCACTTGG
Organism: Ornithorhynchus anatinus; assembly: GCF_004115215.2. NCBI lineage: Eukaryota > Metazoa > Chordata > Mammalia > Monotremata > Ornithorhynchidae > Ornithorhynchus > Ornithorhynchus anatinus. The sequence continues at coordinate 30,398,142 of NC_041729.1, read as the reverse complement.
AATGAACAAGTTGGCAACAGATAGAGACAGTCCCTGCCGTTTGACGGGCCTACGGTCTAATCGGGGGAGACGGACAGACGAGAACAATGGCAATAAATAGAGTCAAGGGGAAGAACATCTCGTAAAAACAATGGCAACTAAATAGAATCAAGACTAAATAGAATCTCCCAAGGGCTTAGTACAGTGCTCTGCATATAGTAAGTGTTCAATAAATGCCATTAATTGATTCATTCCTAAAGCCACTGTGAGAACAGTAGCCTTATATTTGCCACCCATCTTCCCTCCTCCAGACCACTGCTTGGCCAGTCACCACCTCCAACGGGCACATCACATTTGCTCTGTCATCCAGTGCAAATCTGGGAGCTCCAGGGAAGAGCTCCATGTCTCTGTGACCTAGGGCCAAAGTAATAGAGCTAGCAGTGGTATATCTCTGCTTGCTCTGTGACCTTGGGTAAATCACTTCTCTATGCTTCAGTTTCCTTTTCTGTAAAATGGATATTCAATAATAGTTCTTCTTCTTACTTAGGCTATGAGCCCCATGTGGGACCGGGGTTGTGTTCTACCTGCTAATCTTGTACCTACTCCACTGTTTTCCCTCTCAGGATAACAATGGGAGAGTGTCCAGTACTCTACCAGTTTTAGCTATGGGAGAGCGAGTCAAGAAGAGGCATACCCATTTCATTCTATCTTGGGCAGTGGCTATTGAGTGGAAGGCAATCTACTAAAAGTCAAAACTCGCCTGTGCTGGGTAGCAGTGGCATGGGAGAGAGTTGAGGGTGGAGACTCAAGTTTACTGCATGGAAGAAGGCAGTGGTAAAACACTTTCACATTTTTACCGAGAAAACTTAATAGATAAACTACCAGAATGATGCAGATGGAGGTGGGGCATTCTGGGAAAGTTGTGTCCATGGAGTTGATCAGAGATGACTTGACAGCCTAAGACAAGACACCAATGTTTAGTATAGTGCTTGGGGCATAGTAAGCACTTAACAAATATTATTATAATAATTGGGTACTACTAAGTGGAATGGAACATATCAAGCACTTGGGAAAGTTCAGGAGAAACACAGTCTTCATTATCTGCCCACAGGGAATTTACAGTCTAACAGAGAAAATAGAACTCAAGGAAGATGAGATGCACTCCTCTAGACTGAGTCTCTTGTGAGTGGAAAACTTGTCTATAGACTCTATTGTAGCATTATTATTATATTTATATTTGTTAAGCGCTTACTATATGTCAAGCACTGTTCTATATGCTGGGGTAGGTATGAGAAATCAGGTTGGAGATGGTCCCTGTCCCACATGGGGCTCACAGTCTAAGTAGGAGGGGAAACAGGCATGGAGTCCCCTTTTTACAGTTGAAGAAACTGAGACACATGGACGTTAAGTGACTTGCCCAAGGTCACACAGCTGGCAATTGGCAGAGCTGAGATAGAACCAGTTCCTTTGACTCTGAGTAATAATAATTATGGTATTTGTTAAGCGCTTACTATGTGCTGGGCACAGTACATGCTCTTTCCACTAAGCCATGCTGCTTCATTGTACTTTCTCAAGCACTTAGTGCAGTGTTCTGCAGACAGCTGTGCATGCAATAAGTAAATACCATTGATTGATTGATTGAAGCAGCTTCTGGCCCACATTTCCCCATTGGTTCAGTTTGGTCACTGGACCAAGGCTAGGAGCACTCACCTTTTTTCCCAAAAGGATCAACAACCTAAGAAAAATCCTGATTCTAGTAGCTTGGCTCCCTTGGGGAGAGGCTGTTTTTACCCCTTTGACCAAAATGAACGCAGCCAGCAAGTGGTGTTTGGCTGCTCCAAAGTCTTTTCCCACCTGCCCATTTGGAAAGTGTATTTTTATTATCCTATTGCAATTTTCCTCCCTCCCCCATCTCCTTCCTCTTCATCCAGTCCTTAGGAACCTAATAAGGAGAGGCTGAGAAGGAAAACCCCTTTAAGGTTCCCACAATGCGAGCCCAGCACTTGAAAGGGAGGAAATTCCTTTCAAAAGCCCTCCTTTTCAGCCAGCCCTTTGGAGAAGCAGTGGCCATGTTGCAGGCTTCTCTGGGCTTTGTTCTCCTTGGGCCAGAGGGTGTCAGTCGGTGCCTACAAAGACTTGGGGAAACTAATATGCTGCATCAAGAGGTCCATGCTGCAAGAGGAAATTGAATTTGTTGGAGCCTGTCCGTGTTTTTGCAGTTTTGGCTTTCGTTGGGACTCAGCCGATGCTGACAGGGTCATAGGTGCGGATGGGAGAATGGATTGGGTCTGTTGTCCTATAACAGTTACTTCAAGGTCTGGGGACTGTCACTGGTGGAGAGGAGAGATCTGACGGGCCACTGTTGCTTGACAAATTCCATTTTGCAATGGTCTCCTGCTCGCCGCCCCCAGCTTTCAATATCCATCGCTGTATCCACCCTCTGCATCCCTCCTTCTTTCTTCACTCCTCTCCCTGCTCACTGTATTTTTCTTTCTCTAGCTTTTTTCTTTCTCCCTCTTCTCTCTTTTTCCCTTTTTCTTTGCTATACCATTTCTGATTTCCCTTCCTTTATTCAAATGTTTCAATTTTTCTTTCACTTCCCCTTTTTTCTCCTTTCTTTCCAGTGACTTCTTTGATCTACTCTGCCTTTTTTTCCCCTCCTATGTCACTTAGTGATATTTCTTGAGCACCTCTGTGTGCAGAGCATTGTACTAAGCTCTTGTGAGAGTACTGTGAAGTTAGTAGCTATGATGTCAGCCCTTAAGGAACTTGCAAGTTAGTGGAGGAGACAGACATTAAATTATATTTATTTTTATCCATTCCTAGGGCCCATGTCTAGATGTTTATTCATACATTTTGACCACTTTACTTGTAAATGGCGTTATGTTTCTCTTCCCTGTTAGAATGGCCCTTCTGGTGGACCTTCTAGTCTAGTAGTGTGCATTCAATAAATACTACTATTACTACTATTAGAAAAAGATTTGAAATGCTCTTTGATGTGCCCCTTGGGGGTGGCGGTTGGGCAAATTTAGGATGCAGTGTCCTGGAGGAAGGAAGATGGGTAGGAAATAGAAGGCTATTATTCTCACCTTGGCTTTAGGAATCAATCAATCAGTGGCATTTATTGAATGCCCTCAAGGAGCTTACAATCTATATGGGGAAGAGGTTATTAAAATAAATTATGGATATATGCTTAGGGAGGTCTTGATGAGCCATATACCCTCCTTTAATGTGCCATCATTATTCTGGAGTTGACCTGGCATAAATATTTACTCAAATGCTCAAGATGGTATGCACTTCTCCCTTTTTCTCCCTTTTGTGAAAATCCAGAGAGCAGAGATTAGAGTAATAATAATAATGGTGATATTTGTTAAGTGCTTACTATATGCAAAGCTCTGTTCTAAGCGCTGGGGGGGATACAAGGTGATCAGGTTGTCCCATGTGGGGCTCACAGTTTTAATCTCCATTTTACAGATGAGGTAACTGATCCCAGAGAAGTGAAGTGACTTGCCCAAAGTCACACAGCTGGCAAGTGGTGGAGCTGGGATTAGAACCCATGACCTCTGACTCCCAAGCCTGGGCTCTTTCCACTGAACCACGCTGCTTCTCTAGAACAGTAGGGTGGGTAGTAGGCAGCATTCTCTCTCTCTCTCTCTCTCCAGTTAATTAATGGGATTCACTGTGCACTTTCTGCGGAGCACTGTACTAAGCTCTTGGGAGAGTACAATTGGTAGTCATGATCCTCTGCCCTCAAAAAGCTTACAAGCAAGTGGAAGAGTGAGAGATGAAATAAATTATGGATAAGAGAGAGGTTGGAAGACTGATAGCTTAATGTATAAATTTGATGTGGATTAGCGGTGTTATCGCTCAGTATTTTAAGGGTGTTTGAGGGAACTGCATGAACAGTTCTGTGTGGCTTCAGGCCCCTTGCCATTCTCTATCCATTCCCAAATGAGTGTTTGGGAAGGCACTGACTCCCACTGGACAGGTGGGAGAAACCAAAAGCCGGGTTGCACTGTGTGGTGGTGCCCTCCAGACTGTAACTTGATATGGGCAGAGAAAGTGTCTGCTAATTCTACTGTATTGTACTCTCCTGAGTGCTTTAGTACAGTGCTCTGCCATAGTAAGCGCTCAATAAATACCACTGATTGATTGATTGATGCCCCTCCTATACAAAGACCCAGCTTACTCTGCCACTGTCCAAAGGGGAGTGAGATTTATTTGGTTTTGGGTTTTCCTCTATGGTGGAGAGAAAAATGTTTCAGTGATGGCTATATTCGAGGCGTGACAGTCTTTCCTCAATGCAAAAGGAATGGGAGAGGAAGGTGTGAGATTGTGTCTACCCCAGCGCTCAGAACAGTGCTTGGCACATAGTAAGCGCTTCACAAATACCACAATTATTATTATTGTTATTTCATTCCCCTCCGTGGCCTCACCTAGCTCTGGGCTGTTTGGGTGTAGCTTGTTGGAGGAAGTGGGATTTTAGGAAGGCTCCAAATGCGGGGAGGGCCATGTTCTGCTTGATGTGTGGTGGGAGGGAGTTTCAAGCCTGGGGAGAAGAGCATCAAACCTCTCTTCTGACCCCCAACTCTAATCCTCTCCCTCCCTGAGCTGCAGATCTCCTGCTGCCCCTCCTCAGGACATAGAGCAAGCAGTGCTCATGGCTGAATTTCGCTGCTCTCTCCAGAAGCATTGGCTCCTTGCTCCACCCCATCATTCCTGGGGCTTCCCTTTCCCCTCATCCTTCACTGCTCTCTTCCCCTGCACAGGCCCCCCCACCAACATGAGGTCTGCACAGCTGCCAGGTGGCAGCTTCAGAAGGGGTAGAAAAGGAGGGTAGAGGGGCATCCCTCTAGCAACCCTAGTCTCCGGTCCTGACCCAGAAGCAGCATGGCTTAGTGGGTAGAGCACGGACCTGGGAGTCGGAAGGACCTGGGTTCTAATTCCGGCTCCACCACTCGTTTGCTATATGACCTTGGGCAAGTAACTTCACTTCTCTGTGCCTCAGTGACCTCATCTGTAAAAGGGGGATTAAGACTGTGAGTCCCAGTGGGACAAGGACTGTGTCCAACCTGATTAACTTGATCTACCCCAGTGCTTAGAACAGTGCTTGGCACCTAGTAATTGCTTAACAAGTATCATAATCATTATTATTCTTCCTCCTACGGCAGCTGGCCCGACAGACTCGTCTTCCCCACGGGGTGGGCTGTGGGACAGACTCCCCTTGGAAGCAACAGAAGCTTTCCCTCTGGAGCTGTTGAAAACAAAGCCTCAGTGAGGAAAATGGGATGATCTAGGACCAAATTGATCTTTCCCTTATCTCATTCTGAGCTTCATTGCCTCTTGATTGATGGAGAAAAATCCCCTGACTCTCAGGACCTTTAAAGGGCTATTTGGGTTCTGTCAGATCCCATCTCCCTTCAGGATACTTCCTCCTTTTAAGTGACAGATTCTCCCCACCCAGGAGCTAAGCCGGGAGAACAGAAACCATTCGAATGGAAGGAAACAAGCAGAAAAGCAATACTTCAACTCGCCACTCCCCTCAGATTTCTGCCCAAGAAAACAAAGCTGTGCTTGTGTCTGGGCCCCGACGGCATCCAAAATAGAATTTGCTGAACTCTGGCCCACTAAATCTCTGGCTCCTTTTCACTATTCCCCTTTTACTATCATCTTCTTTAATCACTCAATCAACTAAGGGTATTGATTGAGCACGTACTATGTGCAGAGCACTTGGTAGAGTAGAATACAACAGAATTAGCAGACACGTTCTTACCCATAACAAGCTTACAGTCTAGAAGGGGAGATAGATATTAATATGAATGAGTAATTTATAACATTACAAATTATACTTTACAGATATGTACATAAATGCAGTGGGGATAAGGGTGGGGAGAATATCAGGTCACAGATCCAAGTGCATAGATGACTCAGAAGGGAGAGAGAGCAGGGAAAGGAAGACTTAATTGGGGAAGGCCTCCTGGAGGAGATGTGACCTTAATAATGCTTTGAAGGTGGAAAGAGTAGTGGTCTCGCATATATGGAGGGGAAAGGAGTTCCAGGTTAGGAAGAGGATTTGGGAAAGGGGTCAGTGGTGAGATAGATGAGATCAGGGCAGTAAGTGAGTAAGCTGGTGCTAGAGAAGCAAAGTGTGTGTGCTGGGCTGTAGTAGGAGATCAGTGAGGTGAGGTAGGATGGGACAAGCTGATTGAGTGCTTTAAAATCCATGGTAAGGAGTTTCTGTTTGATGTGGAGGTGGTTGGGCAGCTATTGAAAGTTGTAGAGGAATGAGGAGGCATGGTGTGAATGTGGGTTTTTTTAATGATCTGTGCAACAGAGTGAAGAATGGACTGGAGTGGGGGGAGACAAGAGGCAGGGAGGTCAGCAAGGAAGCAGATGCAATAGTCGAGGCAGGATAGGAAAAGTGCATGGATCAGCGTGGCAGCAATTGGGGTGGAGAAGAAAGGGCAAATTTTAGCAATGTTATGAAGGCAGAACTGACAGGATTTGGTGTCAGCTTAAATATTTGGGTGGAATGAGAGATGAGTTGAGGATCACACCAAGGTTACAGGCTTGTGAGACAGGGAGGATAGTGGTACTGTCTACAGTGATGGGAAAGACAGGAAGGACAGTGACTGAGTGGGAAGATAAAGAGTTGTTTTGGATATGTTTAGATTGAAGTGTCGGTGGGATTGGAGGGAAGGAGAGAGATCAGAGCTGTAGATGTAGATTTGGGAATCATCTACATAGAGATGGTAGTTGAAGCCGTGGGAGAGAATGAGTTCTCCAAAGGAGTGGGTGTAGATGCAAATAGAAGGGGACGTAGAACAGAGCCTTGAGGGACCCCCGTTGTCAAAGAGTGGGAGGCAGAGGAAGTGCCAGCAAAAGTAACTGAGAAGGAACAGTCAGAGGTAATGAAGAGGAAATTTAAGGCTCCCCAGAGCTCAGGCTACTGATTTACTCAGAGAGCCAGCTTTGAACAGCAACTAGTTCAGTTGAGTCTGGGGTGTGTGAGATCCCAGGTCACCTCTCAGGATCGCACCTGGAGAGTTTCCAAAACTCTACCAGTCTCAACTACGAGAAGGAGAGTCAAGCCAGAGGCATATCCATTCCATTCCTAGCTTGGGCAGTGGCTAGCAAAAGGAAGGGAATCTGCTATAAGTCAAAACTCACCCATGCTGGGCAACAGTGGCATGGGAGAGAGTCGAGGGTGGAGGCTCGAGTTTACTGCGTGGAAGGAGGCAGGGGTAAACCACTTATGTATTTTTACCAAGAAAACTCTATGGATACACTACCGGAATGATTGCCAATGGAGGTGGGTCATTCTGGGAGAGATGTGTCCATGGTGTCGCTTTGGGTCGGAGATGACTCGACAACATAAGACAAGACAAGAGATCCCACAGCTTGCAAAGGGCCACTGGATAGGCCAGAAAAACCTCAGTGAGACACAAATCTGCTTCTGGCTCCAGCACCAGAGCTTTTCATTTTGCTGATATGAAGAAATCGATCACTGGTATGGGATGTAAAATGATCATAAAACCAGTAGAGTATGCTTACATAGAAACAGCACCTGATGGGACCTAATCCGAGGATTGTCTGCACATGTCCCACCTCACATTTGGAAGTATAAGCATTTACAAGGAGCAGGAACATCTGGGATGGTAGAGCAGAAGAGTCTAACCTGGTAAAACAGAGCCAAAAGGAACATATGTACATTTTCATACAAAAACCTGGGATGGTCCTAGCTACACTAGGATATTTGGTCAGTATATGAAACTAGAAATCCTTTTTTGTGCAACTCCAATCCAAGAGCTCCAGAGAAAGGACTGTTCAAGGCAAGGCAAAAGCCTGTGGGTAGTAAAGGATAAGCCAGAGCCTGAAAGATAATGCTCTTCCCTGTGGCTGGAGCACCATCCGTAGGAATGAGAGATTAGTCGAGAAAAGCCACCACTGGATAACCCAAGAGAGGTTTCTACTGTGTTGGGTGAGTGGAAGTTTACTTTTCTTAACAGTTCATGACCTCAAGGTCTTTCAATCCCTGAACAGAGGGGGAATCCTGTTTAAGACCAAAGAAAGCTGAAAGACTCCTCTGTTTGTGTGTGCAGGTATAATGGGGAACAATCTGGGAATTGAAAGAGTCCTTGAAATTGGCTCTTCTTACTATCGCGCTGCATCTCTTTCCTCAGGGTTTCCCCCAGATGGAACTCCCTTCCGAGGGGCAGGGGAATGGATGACCTGGGGTTGGAGGCCTAGGAGGCCTAGGCTTGGGTCTGTCTTCTAGTTCTGGTTGTTACATCCCAGTGGGGCCTAGTGGAAGGAAAGGGGCCTGGGTTTCAATTCCAGCTCCACTATTTGCCTCCTATGTGACCTAGGACAGGTCACTAAACTTTTCGATGCCTCAGTTTCGTTCGTTAAATGGGGATTAAATATTGGTTCTACTTTATTCTTCGACAGTGACACATGTCGCACAGAGACAGTGTCCAACATTCATTCATTCAATTGTATTTATTGAGCGCTTACTGTGTGCAGAGCACTGTATTAAGTGCTTGGAAAGTACAATTCAGCAGAAAAGAGAGACAATCCCGCCCACACTGGGCTTACAGTCTAGAAGATAGTGCTGAACAAATGCAATAATAATAACAATAATAATAACTAATTATTATCACTGCCCATTTAACTTTTCTCCCACCCAAAAAATTTACTTTAATCCTGCTCCCTCTTATTGGTGACATTCTTCCTCCCTGCTACTTACCATCTTTTTCTTCTCTTCGTAAGTGAACTCACACTCTCTTTATGTATTCCTATTTGCCCAAATTCCTGGGAAATTTGAAGAGTTTATTCAATTTCTTTTCTGTCCAGAGACCAATTTCTCTTTGCCCCAGCCAGATTTCTTTTAAGCCCAAGCTAATTTGCCCAGGTGCCTTTTGGCTTAATTCCCTCTTGCTCAGACCCTGCCTATTTGAAGTTTAAGGTCCTGATAGGTAGCTTTTTTTTTAAAGGAATTTTTCAAATCCATTTCTCCACCTCCAGCCTAGTCCTAGAGGAATTGGGTCGGAGTCAGGTGGGAGCACTCAAATCCTCAGGCAAATCTGAGATTGGAGAGAGTCATTCCAAATTCAACAGAATCCCTGAACCAGATCTTGCAGTGGTAGAATTCAGAGAGCACCCATTCCTGAGACCGAGTTTTCCAGAGCCTAGTTCTGCCAGCCTAACTCCCTTTGGACTCCCTCCTTCCAAGACAATTATTGATACTAGTGCTATTTAAAAGAAAAGAAAAACAAAACCCCCAAACTCCTCTGGATTCTGCTACTCCACAGCCACTGCGAGTTACACTTATTTTTACCAGCTTGTTCTTTGGGGTCCCACAAATACGCTAACATCTGCTATCTCTGCCATTTGCAGCCGTATAATTCTTTTTTTATTTAAATGAGTTTAAATTGACTGAGAATATATTAGATTACTCTTTCCCTGAGGTTAGTGTACTTGTATAGATGGGAATAAACTGCACATTTAGCAGCTTTCTTCCCTCCCCCCGCTTTTTAATCGAAAAGGAGCCGTCTCCCCAGAGAACTGGCACGCTGCCTAATGACCTTAATGAGTTTCTGTAGCTGGGGTCAGATTTATCTGGAAACGGTGGTAATGACAGGGCAGAGAGGTGGTTCTATATTCACTGCTGTGAACCTCTGATAGCTTTGTACTTCAGCCTGTAAATAAAGCAGAATTTGATAGCTCTCACTGAATCCGTGATGAATACATTTTCCCCTTTAATAGGCAGGGGCGTTCGTATTGCCCAGCAATTCATGAAGACCATATGACAGTCTTTGAGAATTTTAATATTTTGCAAATGATTTATCATCCGTAATGAGCTGATGATATACTCCACTTCAAGGGGCTATGGATTATCTATTAGAGCCAGCAGAATAAACGGCAGCTGGAAAATGACATATGGTTCGCAGAAAACGGAAAGCACAAGGAACTTATCTTACGTGGAAAAGGACGGGTCGACTGCTTTTTTTTTTCCAAGTATTTTTTCAGCGCTTTCTATGTGCCAGACACTGAACTAAGCACTGGAGTAGAGACTGTAAGATCGTTGTGGCCAGGAAATGTGTGTCTGTTTGTATTGTACTCTCCCAAGAGCTTAGTACAGCGCTAGGCACACAATAAGGTCTCAGGAAATGCGATTGAATGAATGAAGTGTTGGTAAGAGCTCCTGTCCAACATGGTACTCACTGTTTTAAGTCCCATTTTACATATGAGGTAACTGAGGCACAGAGAAGTGAAATGACTTGCCCTGTCCTAGTTCAGGAGATATAATCCACCCGCCTGCCCCACCTTGCGCTTTCTTTCTTGCCAGTGGATGATACAGTCTCCTCTCTGCATCTGCGGCCGGTGCCCTCCGTCCGGTTGTCACCGTCAACAATCCAGGGAATCATTACAAAATACCAAAATGGATGACAAAATTGAGGTTTCCTCTCTCCCAGCAAAAATATTGGGATTGAAAATTCTGGAATCGATTTTCAAGAAAGCGGATAAACTTATAAATATGATTGAAGATGAAGGCCTTAATAGAGTTCTAAAGGTAATAATAATAATGATGATATTTGTTAAGCACTTACTATGTGCCAACCACTGTTCTAAGTGCTTGGGGAGATACAAGGTAATCAGGTTGTCCCAGGTGGGGCTCACAGTCTTAATCTCCATTTTACAGATGAGGTAACTGAGGCCCACAGAAGTGAAGTGACTTGCCCAAAGTCACACAGCTGACACGTGGCAGAGCCGGGATTAGAGCCCACGACCTCTGACTCCCAAGCCCGGTCTCCTTCCACTAGGCCACATTACTTCACTACACAGAGGTGTTCAGGAATTAGCTTGCTACAAGATACATTAATGAAGAAAAGAAAAAAATATTGCTGTATTTGTTCAGCGCTTACTATGTGCCAGGCACTGCACTAAGCGCTGGAGTGGATACAAGCAAATTGGGTTGGACACAGTGTCCCTGTCCCACGTGGGGCTCACACTTTCATTCCCCATTTTACAGATGAGGTAACAGGCCCAGAGAAGTTAAGTGACTTGCCTAAGGTCACAGAGCAGACAAGTGGCAGAGCCGGGATTAGAACCCATGACCTTCTGACTCCCAGGCCCTTGCTCTCTTCACTACCCCAATTGTCTTGTTCCAGCCGGGGAAGAATGAGGACCAGGAGGATCAGGAGCAGCAGCATGAGGCCGTCTCAATCCGTGGCACATGGTGGGCCTGTAGCGGCTGTGACACTTGTGATTCATTCATTCATTCATTCAATAGTATTTATTGAGCGCTTACTATGTGCAGAGCACTGTACTAAGTGCTTGGAATGTACAAATGGATAACAGATAGAGACAGTCCCTGCCCTTTGACGGGCTTACAGTCTAATCGGGGGAGACGGACAGACAAGAACAATAGCAATAAATAGAATCGAGGGGAAGAACATCTCGTTAAAACAATAGCAAATAAATAGAATCAAGGTAATGTACATCTCATTAACAAAATAAATGCGGTAATGAAGATATATACAGTTGAGTGGAGAGGTACAGTGCTGAGGGGATGGGACGGGAGAGGGGGAGGAGCAGAGGGAAAAGGGGCAGAAGAGGGTTTAGTTGTGGAGAGGTGAAGGGGGGTAGAGGGAGCAGAGGGAAAAGGGGAGCTCAGTCTCTGGACTGAGCAGTGATCTCTGGACTGCTCTGAGCCACGAAGAGCCTGGAGCTCTGATTCTCGAGCCAAGGAACCCTACTGCTCTTAATAATAATAAAAATAAGAATATAATAATGATATTTGTTAAGCGCTTACTATGTGTCAAGCAGCTTCTAAGTGCTTGGGTAGATCCAAACCAATCAGGTTGGACCCAATCCCTGTCCCACATGGGGTCCAAAGCCCCAATCCCCATTATACGGCTGAGGCAACCGAGGCCTGGAGAAGTGAAATGACTTGCTCAAGGTCACACAGCAGACAAGTGGTGGAGCTGGGATTAGAACCTAGGTCCTTCTGACTTCCGGGCTCGAGGTCTATCCACTAGGCCATGCTCCTTCTCTTATATTCTGCTCTTCTTATATTCATTTTTGTCCTTGTCTTTTATGTTTTCCTGTTTTTACTGTTCCATCTTCCCTTAATCATCTGCAGCTTCATGCATCATCGTAATAATAATACTAAAAATAGTGATGATGGTATTTTAGTGCTTACTGTGTGCCAGGCACTGTACTAACCGCTGGGTGGATATAAGCAAATTGGGTTGGACACAGTACCTGTCTCATGGGGGGTTCACAGTCTCAATCTCCATTTTATAGATGAGGTACCTGAGACACAGAGAAGTGAAATGACTTGCTCAAGGTCACACAGCAGACAAGTGGTGGAGCTGCGATTAGAACCCACAGTCTGCTGACTTCCAGGTCCATGCTCTATCTACTACACCATGCTGTTTCTTGTGCACGTGATGTCACGTGTCCTTGTGTCTAGGGTATGTGAGGGAAGTCAGGGGCCATGCTTGGGGTGACACAAATGGAGGACGTGGGGATGATGGAGGTGAGAACTTGGCCTCTCTTTCCCACCTTTTTCTCCCTCAACCCAATTCTGTGAGAGCCCTTCCTCCTGTCCAATTGTAAGGTCTTGGAGATAGGTTTGCTTTACCTTTTATGGGATTTCTACAGCACTGAACACTTTTCTAACATCACCCAAATAGTCATATACCAATCATTACCTGCAACAAATAGCCTTCCCAAACAGTTTATTAGTGCATTACTGATTCTTCCCCTGGTGATTAATTTTCAAAGACAAATAAGACGTGAGTGGAGCTTCAAAATGCCAAAGGACTGTCTACCTTCCGAGGTTCTAGGCTCCAGACTCCTGAGGTTCTAAATTCCTGAGGTTCCAGATTCCTGAGGTTCTTGGTTCTGGCAGCCTCATGAGGTGCCAGATTCCTGATGTTACCTGATGATGAGGTTCTTGTCTACTGATGTTCCAGGCTCCTGAGGTTCTCCTTCTTGCCAAATCCAATGACCTCTACTCCATCGTAATCCTCCTGAACGTCTCTTCTGCCTTTGACACTGTAGACGCCTCCCTTTCTCCAGGAAACATGATCCAACTTTGGCTTCAATGACAATGCCCTCTCCTGGTTCTTCTCCTACCTCTCTGGCTGTTCATTTTCAGTCTCTGCTCTGCTGCCCAGAGTGGCTCCTTGCTGTGATTTCATCTAAGAAGCAGCGTGGTCTGGTGACTAGAGAATGGGTCTGCGACTCAGAGGACCTGGGTTCTAATCTTGTCTGCACCACCTGTCTGCTGTGTGACCTTGGGAAAGTCACTTAACTTCCCTGGGCCTCAGTTGCCTCAGCTGTAAAACGGGGATTAAGACTGTGAGCCCCATGTGGGACATGAACTGCATCCAGCCTGATTAACTTGACTCTACCGCAGCCCTTAGTATGTCTCACACACAGTAAATACTTCAATATTATTTTTTAAAAAAGATGTGAACCCCCACTGGAAGCTGTCAGTGGTGTTTTTTCTTCTCACCAGTCCTGACTGCCCGTGCCTTGTGTCTTGCTGGGTTACCTAGAGTTTTAGTACTGCAGTGGCAGGAATTGCCTACGGTGGTGAGGCTGCCTTTATAGTGACTGTTTGTGATCTCGCAAACAACGATTAGGAAGAGACTTTGCAAAGGCACTGATGGGCTCTACCTGAGGGAGGTGAGTGTGGGCCTTTGGCGGCGGAGCATGGAGGGAGTCGTGACTTTCTCTCCCTGTTTCTCCCGGTAATGGTAGACCAATCCATGATTGCGTGTACGGCTTGGCTGCCGTGCCTAAGACAGATAAAAGGTGAAAAGGCGGTTGCTTTGTGGCACGTGGTGGGTATCTGGAGGCAGCACGGAAGCATGCTGAGACAAGCAAGCATTGGAGCAGCAGAAGCAGCAGAAGAGTAGCACTTGGAAGCAGAAAGAAGAAGCACTGGCAGAAAGGGCTCCTTTGACACACAGACTGGTATGGAAAACTTGGCTGGTGGAGTGAGTGTGAACGTGTCACTCCCTTGCACATTGGTAAAACTAAGTAAAAACCTTTTCACAGTAACCTTGCTCATCACTACTACCTGTCAGTGAAGCTCCCCCGGTTCCAGGAAGGTCCCGGTTGGTACGAAATGGGGGTTCACAACACACATATCCTCTAAGTTTTAAGAATTTGGCCTAATTTAATCACTGTGATGTTGGTTAAGCGCTTACTATGTGCCAACACTGTGCTAAGCATGGGGATAGATGCGAGGTAATCAGGTTGGACACAGTCCCTGCCCCACACAGAATCTCACTGTCTGATTTCCCCCTTGTTTTCTGCCTCCGGTTTGATGAGACGGAGAAGCACTAGTCAAGTGTCTTGTAATTGTTATTATCAAACTGTTGGAACCTTCACTTTTCTCTAGCTGCTTAGAAATCTGCCAAAAGTGACTATGATAAACACATTTCCCAGCCACAGATGTTGTCTCACTGTGTTCTGTTTATCATATTTTAAATTAGATATTATTGCCAGCCATTAATTATGTTAATAAAAGCCTCTGCAAATTAGTCATTCTTTCAAACCAAGAGAAAGATTGTTTTAATTCCATCTGATTTCCAATCCTTTCTTTGGGAAGATTAGGGAAACATTACCAATTCTGAGGAATTAAATGACACCAGGAGCTAGAATAGAAGCTAGAACTCCTCCAGTCTTTTAGCTGTCTTCACCCACAGAGAAGGACAAGGTCACTGAACTTTCAAGTCCAAACCATAATTAACCCAGATAGATCATCGGCCTGGAGAAGTGAAACCAAGTAACTGCCAACTCCCCACTCTGCAATGATTGGAGGTGGAGCGTTCGGGGAGAGATGTGTCCATGGTGTTGCTCTGGGTCTGAGACGACTGGGCGTAAGACAAGAATGAGCTCTGGTCTGATCCAAAGATCGTGTCAACCCCGGGAACGGGTATGTTTGCCCAAGTGAATTTTTCAGAAGAAAGTTTCTCGTTAAGGTTCTTGGGCGGGACAAAGTGGGAGAAACAGCTAACGTTCCTGGTGCCTGGGTGGAAGGTACAACTCAGGGTTAGGGAGGCTGGACCTCCCATGGAAATATGAGGTCCCTTCCCCCCACCTCAGTGCAACTTCGGAAGCCTTAGATCAGCGTCCAGAGTCCGGGCAGGAGAGGCGGGGGGAATCGGGTCTGGGGGTGGTGTCACGGAGGTCAGCCCCGGTTTGTATCTGTCCACAGCTGAGTATCCTCAGGGCCACCCAGACAGGCGTGCTCTGTGATGCTACACATCAGGCTTCCGGACTGGACCTCACAAGCCCAGCTCTGATTATGGCTATCATCATCCTCATCTTCATGGAGAAGCAGTGGGGCCTCGGAGATAGAGCACAGGACTGGGAGTCACAAGGACCTGGGTTCTAATCCTGGCTCCGTAATTAGTCTGCTGTGTGATCTTGGGCAAGTCACTTCATTTTTCTGGGCCTCTGTTCTTGTCTTATGCTGTGGAATCGTCTCCAACCTATGGCGACTCCATGGACCTATCTCTCTCAGAATGCCCCACCTTCATTCGCAATCAGTCTGGAAATGTACCCATAGAGTTTTCTTGGTAAAAATACTAAAGTGGTTTACCTTTGCCTTCTTCCACAGAGTAAACTTGAGTCTCCACCCTCGACTCTCTCCTATGCCATTGCTGCCCAGAACAGCTGAGTTTTGACTTGTGGCAGATTGCCTTCCACTCATTAGCCACTGGCCAAGCTAGGAATGGAATAGGTAGGCCTCTGTTTAAGTCTCCCTCCCATAATCAAGACTGGTAATCTCAATAGTATTTATTGAGCGCTTACTATGTGCAGAGCACTGTACTAAGCGCTTGGAATGAACAAGTCGGCAACAGATAGAGACAGTCCCTGCCGTTTGACGGGTTTACGGTCTAATCTTACGGACAGACGAGAACGATGGCAATAAATAGAGTCAAGGGGAAGAACGTCTCGTAAAAACAACGGCAACTAAATAGAATCGAGGCGAGGTCCTAGATAAGCAGCATGGCATAGTGGATCGAGCATAGACCTGGGAGTCAGAAGGTCATGGGTTCTAATCCCGCCTCTGCTACTTGTCTGCTGTGTGTTCTTGGGCAAGTCACTTCACTTCTCTGGGCCTCAGTTACCTCATCTGTAAAATGGCCCTGTGGGAGGCAGGGACTATGTTCAACTCGATTTGCTTGTATCCACCCCAGCGCTTAGAACAGTGCCTGGCATGTAGTAAGAACTTAACAAATACCATCATCATTATTAGTATTATTATTATTCTGACTCCCGGACTCTAACCATTAAACCACGCTGACCTCCAATATATGCATGTATTTCCCCACTCCTCCAAGGTTACCCATTCCTCTGTGTATCAATTGCAAACTCCTGACCGTTGGATTTAAGGTACTCAATCAGCGCTCGCCCTCCTACTTATCCCCTCTCATCTCCCTGTTGAGCACAATTCACGTTCTTCTTACCTCTTAAGGTAATCTACTCACCATGTCTCCTGCCTCCAGCCTTTGGCTCACGTTCTAGCGTAGCTCAGTGGAAAGAGCACGGGCTTTGGAGTCAGAGATCATGAGTTCGAATCCCAGCTCTGCCCCTTGTCAGCTGTGTGACTGTGGGCAAGTCACTTAACTTCCCTGGGCCTCAGTTACCTCATCTGTAAAATGGGGATTAAGACTGTGAGCCCCACGTGGGACATCCTGATTCCCCTGTGTCTCCCCCAATGCTTAGAACAGTGCTCGGCACATAGTAAGCGCTTAACAAATACCAACATTATTATTATTATCATTATTAGCCCAGAACTCCCTCCAGCTTCACATCTGCTCAACCACAGCAATTCCCATTTCAAAGCCCTTTTGAAACACATCTTCACAGGAACTCTTTCTCCTATGAATCTCTGATCCCCCAGGTTATAACCCCCAGTACCACGTCAACCCCATCACTTGGGCACGGATCTTACATGCATTACAAATACTAACTCATGGACCTGTGCCCATTTTATGTGTAAATTATTTTAATGTCGACTCCTTTACTAGGCTGTATACTCCTTAAGGACAAGGAATCTGTCTACTGACTCTATTGTACTCTCCCAGGCGTTTAGTACAGTCCCCCGAACGCACCTGTCAGCTGTGTGACTGTGGGCAAGTCACTTTACTTCTCTGTGCCTCAGTTCCCTCATCTGTAAAATGGGGATGAAGACTGTGAGCCTCATGTGGGACAACTTGATTACCCTGTTTCTACCCCAGCGCTTAGAACAGTGCTCTGCACATAGTAAACGCTTAATAAATGCCAACATCATCATCAGTAGGTGCTCAGTGAATACAACTGATTAATTATCGTAGTAGGACTTGATTTGGAGAGGAGATGAAAGGAAGGAAGGGGAGGAAATAAAAGGAGGCTCCTTGTGAGTGAATAGTCCCTTCTGGTATGCTCTAAGTAGTTTCAGAAGTAATGGTGTATATTAAACACTGAGTACAGAGCACTGTGCTAAGTGCTGGGAAAGCGTACACAAGTGGGAATTAGGGTAAATATAAGTTGCTTAGGTATATGAAAATAAGCCTTTTTCCTGTCCTAATAGTTTGTATGTGATTAATTGATTTATGATGTTCACATGCCAGCTTCCAGTCCCAGCTGTACCACTCACCGTTCCCCATCTGTAAAACTGTGCAAGCACTCTGTGACCCATAATAATAATAATAATGTTGGTATTTGTTAAGCGCTTACTGTGTGCCGAACACTGTTCTAAGCGCTGGGGTAGATACAAGGTAATCAGGTTGTCCCACATGGGGCTCACAGTCTCAATCCCCATTTTACAGATGAGGGAACTGAGGCACCGAGAAGTTAAGTGCCTTGCCCAAAGTCACTCAGCTGACAAGTGGCGGAGCTGGAATTAGAACCCATGACCTCTGACTCCTAAGCCCGTGATCTTTCCACTGAGCCACGCTGCTTCTCCATACCTATCCTTGAGGATATCTGGCAGGAGAAATGAGAAATATCCGTTTTCCTTTGCAAATCAATCCTTGGGCATGCCACTGTACCCCAAGAATGAGAAACGGTAGCCGCCATTTTAAAAATGTCCACTAGATGGCGAAAGATATTAACAATTTCTGGGGTTTTCCCGAGCTGTGCGGGTCGGGTCTTTTCCTCCTTCCTGGAAATCAGAGACTGTTTTCCTTGCCTTATTTTTTCTTTCTTTTCTTTCTTTCTTTCTTTCTTTCTTTCTTTCTTTCTTTCTTTCTTTCTTTCTTTCTTTCTTTCTTTCTTTCTTTCTTTCTTTCTTTCTTTCTTTCTTTCTTTCTTTCTCTCTCTCTCTCTTTCTCTCTCTCTCTCTTTCTCTCTCTCTCTCTTTCTCTCTCTCTCTCTTTCTCTCTCTCTCTCTTTCTCTCTCTCTCTCTTTCTCTCTCTCTCTTTCTCTCTCTCTCTTTCTCTCTCTCTCTTTCTGTCTTTCTGTCTTTGTCTTTCTGTCTGTCTTTCTGTCTTTCTTTCTTTCTGTCTGTCTGTCTGTCTTTCTTTCTGTCTTTCTGTCTTTCTGTCTTCCTGTCTGTCTGTCTTTCTGTCTGTCTTTCTGTCTTTCTGCCTTTCTGCCTTTCTGTCTGTCTCTCTCTCTCTTTCTCTCTCTCTCTCTTTCTTTTTTTTTCTTTTCCTTTCATTTTATTACTTTCTGCATTAAAGTTCCAGGCACTCTAATGCTTCTCTCCACTCTGAATGTGCCCAGGTCCTGTACTTCCTTTAGGCAGGGAGTGTGAGGAAGGAAGATTTTTCTTCTCCAGAATTCATCAATCAATGGCAATGACTTACTATGTGGAGAGCACAGCACTAAATGCTTGGGAGAGTACAATAGAGTTGGTAAACATCTTCCCTACACAGAAGGAACATGGCTTAGTGGATAGAGCACGGGTCTGGGAGTCAGAAGGACCTGAGTTCTAAACCTGTACCACCACTTGTCTGCTGTGTGACTTTGGGCAAGTCCCTTCACTTCTCTGTGCCTCCGTTACCTCATCTGTAGAATGGGATTAAGACTGTGAGCCCCATATGGGACATGAACTATGTCCAGACTTGTTTCTACTCTAGTTCTTAGTACGGTGCCTGGCATATACTAAGCGCTTAATACCTTAACAAAAACAACCATTTCTTTACCATTCAAGGCTCTAGGCTCTCTCTGGGAGAGTTAATTCTTAAAAGGAACACAATTTTGTGTAACTGTTATGGAAGGACACATCCCACTCTATTAGTCTCGGATAGGACTATTCCCCTCCTCCATTTTCCTCCTTGAAAATTTTCTTCAGAATTTACATTCTCATAAGGAATGAATACGATCAGAAATGGTAAAATGTGACTGAGGAACAGATCAGGAATACAGAGATACAAGAGAGAGAGGTCAGGAGAAATATAAAGGTCCTTTATCTCATCGCCTACTGGACTGTGAGCCCGTTGTTGCGTGGGGGTTGTCTCTGTTGCTGAATTGTACTTTCCAAGCACTTAGTACAGTGCTCTGCACACAGTAAGCGCTCAATAAATACGATTGAATGAATGAATGAACCCAACCCGCACACTCCACTCCTTTAACACCTACCTACTCTCTGTACCTTGATCTTGTCTCTCCTGTCACTGAGTCCTCCCTTTGGCCTGTAACTCCCTCTCTCTTCATACCTGACAGTCCACCTCTCTCCAACCCTTCTAAAACCAATCAATCAGTGGTATTTACTGAGCACTTAGTATGTGCAGAGCACTGTACTAGGCACTTGGGAGAGTACAGTACAACAGCCTGAATGTTGGTATTAGGGGGTGAAGTGTGCGGGCTGAGTTGTAATAGGAAATCGGCCTGGTAAGGTAGAAGGGGGAGAATATGTTTCTTGCCCATAATTAGCTTATAGTCTAGAGGAAGAGTTTACTGTCCAAGAGGCCTTCCCAGATTAAGCCCTTTATTTTCCTTTTCTACCCTCCCCTCTGATTATGAACTTGGCTATGAACCCCTTAGGCACTTTGATACTCATCCCAGACCCATAATACTTATGTAAATATTTTTATACTCTATTATTTCCTCTCTCCTAATCTATTTTAATGTCTGTCTGTCCCTGTAGATTGTAAGCTCCATGTGGGCAGTTTTCATGTCTATCAACTCTGATGTATTTTTTCAAGTCCTTAGTAATAATAATGATAATTACAGTATTTATTAAGAGCTTACTATGTGCCAAGCACTGCTCTAAGCCCTGGGGTAGATACAAGGTAATCAGATTGTCCCACGTGGGGTTCCCAGTCTTAATCCCCATTTTACAGATGAGGTAACTGAGACACAGAGAAGTTGTGACTTGCCTAAAGTCACACAGCTGACAAGTGGCAGAGGCGGGATTAGAACCCACGACTTCTGACTCCCAACAGTGCTCTGAACACAGTAAGCACTGAATAAATACAACTGATGAATTCATATTTAACAACGACGTCACTGAAGGCAGAGTTTACCCACAGATGTCATCGTGGCCGAAGAGGTCACTGCAGAATTGAAGGTCCTGACCACATCATGCTCATGTAAAGATTATCAATCAATTGGTCAGTCAGTAGCATTTATTGAGAGCTTGCTGTGTGCAGGTACCATACTAAGCCCTTGGGAGTGTACAGTAGAGTTGTTAGACGTGATCCCTACCCTTGAGGAATTTACTATCTAGTTGAGGAGAGATATGTTAAAATAAGTAGAGGAAGCAAAGAGTATAAGGATATGTGCTGTGGGGTGGGGGTTAGGTGAATATAAAAAGGGGTTAGGTGAATATAAAAAGGGCTTAACGGTTATGGTCCCAAGTGCGTAGGTGATGCAGAAGGGAGGGAGAATAGGGTGAAGAAATGAGAAGTTTATCAGGGAAGTCTTCTTGGAGGAAATATGATTTTAGTAGGACTTTGAAAATTGGGGAAGATCTGTAGTCTGATATGAAAGGAGCTGGAGTTCCAGGTAGGAAGGAGGACATGAACGACAGGTCAATGGCCAGAAGGTTGGTATTAGACAAGTGAAGTGTGTGGGCTCGGTTATAGCAGGAAATGAGAGAAGTAAGGTAGAAGGGGGAGAGCATTAAAGCCATTGGTGAAGAGTTTCTGCCGCATGCAGAGATAAATGTGCGACCATTGGAGGTTTTTCAGGAGTGGGGAGACTTACACAAAATGTTTTTTTAGAAAAATGATTTGGGCTGATGGCAGGAAGGTTAGGGAAGAGGCTGATGCGGTAGTTGAGTATTGTGCTAGTTAGGGCAGCTAGAAGAAAGGGACCACTAGATGCCAACTCTCAGCCTGGCCTAGTGGATAGAGCACAGTCCTGGACAGTGGCCATCTTGGTGACGGGCTCCTGGGTGACTGCCTTCTTTGTGAGGGACCGTGACACGCCTTCCATCCCCCTACCAGATAGCACCTGTCAGTTTCTTATGTCATTCACCACCTGAAACAGGCACTGCCCAAAATGCCAATGAAAAACCAAAAAGACAATCCGAGGCCCTGGCAGTGAACCGTTTTCATCTTTGCCAGGGTCATCTGGCATCTCTGCCAGTCTATTTCTGCTCTCCCTCTGACCTTCTGGGCATTTCAGGTTTCTCCTCTCTGAGGGAATCATGGAAACAGAGTCAGGGTTTGCGGTAACCTGGAGCTTTGATCTGGAGCCAGCCTATAGCCTCTGTGGGTTATGTCTGAGCTCTAGGGCCTGTGTGTTGGAGGAGCAGGAGACCAAAGGGGCAGGACTGTCACTTCCACCTGGGGCTGGGAATATGTAATAATGTTGGTATTTGTTAAGCGCTTACTATGTGCCGAGCACTGTTCTAAGCGCTGGGGTAGACACAGGGGAATCAGGTTGTCCCACGTGGGGCTCACAGTCTTAATCCTCATTTTACAGATGAGGTAACTGAGGCACTGAGAATAATATCTTGGCATTTGTTAAGCGCTTACTATGTGCAGAGCACTGTTCTAAGCGCTGGGGTAGATACAGGGTCATCAGGTTGTCCCACGGGAGGCTCACAATTAATTCCATTTTACAGATGAGGTAACTGAGGCACAGAGAAGTTAAGTGAAGTGACTTGCCCAAAGTCACACAGCTGACAAGTGGCCGAGCCGGAATTCGAACCCATGATCTCTGACTCCAAAGCCCTTGCTCTTTCCACTGAGCCACGCTGATGTGCTGATCCAGGGAGGAAGTCCACACTCCTAGTTGACCCCAGTAGGTCCCAGTGCTCTCAAGGAATTTGGCCCGGCCACCAGGAACTGGACCTAGCAGCAGCAGGGACATTTATTAAATGCTCACAAAAAACAGAGCACTTTTCTATATGCTCGGGAAGAATACCAGGGTGTTTAAATCAGAAAATCATGACTCACTGGCGGCTTGAGATCTAGAAGCAGGGGTGGGGTGGGCAGACACACAGGGAAAGAATAGCAGGGTAAATTCAATGAACAAAGCAACAGCGATCAGAATACCAGTTCCACCTCAATCTAGAATAAGAAGGACCTGGGTTCTAATCCCGTACCCGCCACTTGTCTTCATTGTGACCTTGGGCAAGTCGTTTCAGTTCTCTTTGCCTCAGTTATCGCATCTGTAAAGTGGGGATTAAGTCTGTGAGCCCCATGTGGGTTAGGGACTGTGTCCTTCCTGATTACTTTGTATCTACCCCAGTGTTTAGAAAAGTGCTTGGCACATGGAAAGCATTTTTAAAAAAACATTATTATTAGTGGAATTAGTGCTCCTCATTGTTCCAGTTAGGGCCAAACCTACCCAAGTAATAATAACAGGCTGCTAGTCTACCTGCTGCTTTCCTGTGTTCTCAGTTCACCTGTGAGTGTATGTGCATGTTTTGGCCTGTTTGTGCACGTGCATGTGGGGGTTCAGGGATGGCGGGAAGGACAGAAGGAAGTGAAAGTTGCTGCTTCTGGTCATTGGGCAGCCCCAGTGGAACCTCAGCTCCAGCCAAACTGGTGTCTTGCTCTAATAATGACTGTGGACTTGACTAGACAGTGCAATTAGATCAGGCTCAGTTCCGGTCCCACACGGGGCTTGCAGCGTATGGGAGAGGAAGAAAAGGTGTCTAAGCCCCATTTGTACAGCTGAGGAAACAGGCACAGAGAAGTGAAGTGACCAGCCCAAGGTCACACAGCATGCCAGTGAGAGACAGAATTAGAACCCAGGTCTTCTGACTCCAAAACCAATGCTCTTTTCTCTTGGTTGAAACAGGGACTGAATCCCTGACAGATCCCACGAGGACTCTTTACACAAAGTCTGGAGCACGGAAGCGTTAGCTGCTTCCCGGTCCATCCTTCACTTTTGCCTTTGTATCGGGCCCATTTGTACCCAGGCCAAAACACCTTTCCCAGTGCCATTACTGCCACTGGCAGGAGAAACTGCACAACAAATTGCCCCAGGGAACAGATATTCTGGGGCTGGAATGGGGATCTAGTCTCCTGGAGAAGATGAAATTACATTTCAACATGTGAGATGAAATATCCCCAGTTAGAGTTTTATCTTCTCCATAAAAACATGTTAGATTTCAGAGGTGCGGGGATAAGCGTTCTTATCTCCAGCTTAAATCATTTAGCAACGGAGTGTAATAGTCTCTCTAATAGAACCGCGGGGCGGGAGAGGGCCTGGGGTGGGGGGGTAGGCGGGCATTGGTGGAATGACAGACGGCCTCTGATGTGAAAGCTCTTAGGTTTTGCTGCTCCTTCGAGAAGCCTGAGCGATCCCGGGGGTCGTGGGGCTGGAACTGAGCTCGTCCTGCTGCCTCATGAGAAGGGAGAGAGGCGATTGGGCCTGGTGGGGGATCACCCAGACCACAGATCAGCAGGGAGGGGTGGACAAAGTGATCAGAACCTGTTGATCCCTTACAAAAGTGGGTATGTCCTCCCTGCTCCAATCTCCCCAAAGTTCTTCTGGTCAGGGTCCTGTCTTTTCTGGGAGATAATACTAACTGTAATACTTGTTAGGCACTTACTATGTACCAAGCACTGTTCTAAGCACTGAGATAGATTCAACTTAATCAGGTTGGACACAGTCCCTTCTCCTTATTTTCCAGATGCGGTTTTACAGAGAGATGTTTAAGTGACTTGCCCAAAGTCACACAGCAGACGTGGCGGAGGCAGGACTAGAACCCAGACCCTTCTGATTCCCAGGCCCACGCTGCTGCTTTGACCTTCCAGCCAGGCTGGTTTTGGAGAGGCTACTTAGGCCTCAGCTGGGCCTCCCTTCTAGGAGGTTCTTGGCTTTCTGACCCACTGCCTTTCTGTGGGGAAAACTTGCTAACACAAACTCCCAGCTCTCCGGGAGCTGGCAGTTCTGCTGCCCCTCTACAGACCGGCCGGGAACCTGGCTGCTGCTGTTCCTT
This sequence comes from Ornithorhynchus anatinus, assembly GCF_004115215.2. NCBI lineage: Eukaryota > Metazoa > Chordata > Mammalia > Monotremata > Ornithorhynchidae > Ornithorhynchus > Ornithorhynchus anatinus. The sequence goes on along the minus strand of NC_041729.1, from coordinate 30,373,795 downwards.
TCATTGTGCCCTGAATGACCTGCAGATGGGAACCTCCCCTGCCACATCAGGCATCTAGCACATCCTGGGCTCTCTAGGCTCCTGGACGAGTTCGTTGAGGTCAGAGAATGTGTCTGTTCTATTGTCGTAGTGTACTCTTCCAAGCGTGTAGTACAGTGCTCTGCCCACAGTAAGCGTTCAATAAATATGATTGACTGGCTGACCGACGACTGGCCCTGAAACGCCAGAGTGGTCTACTTCAGCCTGGTTGTTTCCTGTAGGGTGGGAATCCTAAAGGGATGCAAACGTTGATTCCATTGTCTCTTACAGGGCACGATTCACAGAAGCCTCTCCCTGGGGCCCGTACTGATTGCCCCCCTTTTCCGGGGACTGCTGTCCCGGGATGGGGAAGCAGCGCGGCTTAGTCAAAAGAGCCCGGGCTGGGGAGTCAGAGGTCATGGATTCTAATCCCAGATCCGCCACTTGTCAGCTGTGTGACTTTGGGCAAGTCATTTCACTTCTCTGGACCTCAGTTACCTCATCTGTAAAATGGGGATTAAGACTGTGAGCCCCACATGGGACAACCTGATTACCTTGTATCCACCCCAGTGCTTCGAACAGTGTTTGGCACATAGTAAGCGCTTAACAGATACAATCATTATTATTATGGATGCTGCGGCCAGGCTGTAACAGTCCGAGACTTTCCAAATCTGCCATGTTTTCTGGTTGCTCAACAACGTTCCTGGACCCAGGAAATTCTGAGTCAGATGATGGGGGATGTGGAGGGTGGTGTCACCTAATCCAGCCCCCTGTTTCTAGCCAAATATGCCCATAACATCCCAGATGGTTATATGTCTTTCCCACGCTCCCCAGGGATGGGGATTCTGCAGTCTTCCTCAGTAACCTTTCAACCATCTCCCAGGAAGTTTTTTCTATATCCCAAAGATATACTGAGAAGGTAAACGAGAAGCAGCATGGCATAATAGATAGAGCGCGGGCCTGGGAGTCAGAAGGTCATGGGTTCTACTCCTGCCTCCTCCACTTGTCTGCTGTGTGACCTTGGGCAAGTCACTTCACTTCTCTGGGCCTCAGTTATCTCATCTGTAAAATGAGGATTGAGATTGTGAGCCCCACCTGGGACAGGGACTGCTTCCAACCCTATTTGCTTGTATCCACCCTAGCACTTAGTACAGTGCCTGGCACATAATAATGAAAATAGTAATGATGGTATTTGTTAAGCACTTACTATGTGCCAAGCACTGTTCTAAGTGCTGGGGTAAGATACAAGGTAATCAGGATGTCCCACGTGGGGCTCACAGTTTTAATCTCCATTTTACAGATGAGCTAACTGAGGTCCAGAGAAGTGAAGTGACTTACCCAAAGTCACAAAGCTGACAAGTGGCGGAGCCGGGATTAGAAGCCATGACCTCTGACTCCCAAGCCCGGGCTCTTTCCACTGAGCCACGCTGCTCCACATAGTAAACACTTAACAAATACCACTATTATTTGTATTATTAGTAAATGAAAGCTGTTGTTGCAGTTTGAGTGGTGAACTTGGCGAGTTCACCGGGCCAAAAGTTGCACAGGCAGGGCACTGGATACAGAGAGGGTGAGGGGATGACACCACTTCTCAGTATCGGATTGAGCCAGCAGTGGACACTGCCCCACTTCTCCTGACCTCCCGCAAGGATCTCTGGGCACCTGAGACCTGCAGCAGTCTCTCCCCCGAGTGAGAGTTCTGGTGTTTTCTTAACCCCCAGGGCTGGTTTTCTTGGGAGGCTTTTTGAGAGCTGATCAGGGCAGTGCGTTGGGTGAGTGTGTTTGAGTGAGATCTATGGCCAATTCAGCTCAGCGCTGAGAAGCCACTTTCATTAGCTTTTCCATCCAATTCTCCCGTTCTGGCTCAAACTATTTGTCTGGCTCGTCCTTGATCCGAGCCAGTTTGTCTGTACCTATCTGAACAGGCGAGAGAAAACCCAGCCCCGCCGTGGAGGCTTCCGCACATTTAATGAGAGCGCTAAGGAGAAATGAGATGCCATGACCTCCTTATTCCCCATCCCTGTGTGGTCTCTGGTTCCAGAGCTAAGCTTATTTAGTTTCCGGGACAAAGCGGCTGTGAGCAATCCACACAGAGGGCTGGCTTGGCCTTTTGGTGGGATGCAGTCATTGTTCACAGTGTCTCTAATTTTCGATACCAGAAGTTCAGATGCTCCTTGTGCCTGTGGGCCTGGAATCCCAAACACCCCAGACTGTGGAACTCGGAAGGGTCGTCTCATCATTCCCCTGCCTCCAAGCAGAACTGTTTGAGAAGCAGCATCACCTAATGGTTAGAGCACAGGCCTAGGTTTAAGAAGGACCCAGCTTCTAATCCTCACTTTGCCACTTTGCTGTGTGATGTTAGGCAAGTCATTTAACTTCTCTGTGACTCAGTCTGTATAATGGGGATTAAGACCGTGAGCCCCACGAGGGACATGGACTGTGTCCAACCTGATTACCTTATATCTACCCCAGCATGTAGAACAATGCCTGGCACATAGTAAATGCTTAACAAATACCATTAAAAAAAACTGCACCCACTTTTACAGCTATTCATGGTTTGATGGGTTTCGCTTGAGTCAGTATAGCTGCCTTGGGAATTTTGGTGATGACTGTCTAAAATTACAGCTTCATCTCAGATCCTACTTCTTCCCTGCACCTCCCCTTCCCCTACCGACCAATTCTTTAACATATGACGTTGACTTAAAATGTTATGCAGTTGGGCCTGGGATTCGAATCGGATTTATTTAGGTAAAGAGAAGTCCAAGGTTCCTGCGGTATTCTGTAGAACAGAGAGGAGCAAATTACAGAAGGAGATAGCCATATCAGATTTCCTCTGGTCCCTGTGCCTGGTACCTGAGATAGGCTGTATTGAGTCACCAGCTGGTGAGCCTGCTGTATTCTCTGAGGGACTGGACACATCGGGAGGTGGACTAAATCATTTTATTCTTCCTGCTTTCAGGATTTCCTGGAGAGGCTGGGATATTAAACAAACAAACAAACAAACAAACAAAAAACTCCTCCTCCTCCAGTTGTGCCTTCTCTTTGGAGCAGATTAATGAAGATTCCCATCTCTCTTCCATAGATTGTCCCAAGCCTTCCCCAGAAGTACAGGGCAACCCAGGCCTACTCCCTCACTTTCCAGGAAAACCTGAGGTGGCTCAGCTTTGGCCGGTCTGCCCCCAGACAGTATCCGAGCACCATCCTAGGCAAACTCCTGGTGGTGCAGGGCCAGTGAAAAACCATTACTTGATACTTAATATTGGCCTGAAGAAATCAATCAATCAGTGGCACTTACTGAGTACCTACTCTGGGTAAAGCACTTATTAAGTTCTAGGGAGAATGCAAAAGATTAGATAACATTATCCTTGCCCTCATGGAATTTATGGTTAGTGGGGGAAGACAGAAGCTTAAATAAATCGCAAATAGGGAGAGTAATGGCATGTATGTGGTCCATTTTATTTATATATATACTACTAATAATAATAATGTTGGTATTTGTTAAGCGCTTACTATGTGCCCAGCACTGTTCTAAGCGCTGGGGTAGACATAGGGGAATCAGGTTGTCCCACGTGGGGCTCACAGTCTTAATCCCCATTTTACAGATGAGGAAACTGAGGCGCAGAGAAGTGAAGTGACTTGCCCACAGTCACACAGCCGACAAGTGGCAGAGCTGGGATTTGAACTAATGAGCCCTGACTCCAAAGCCCGTGCTCTTTCCACTGAGCCACGCTGCTGCTACTATATTACCATTTTATACATATTGCCATTATATTTGCTACATACTATATATTGCCATATATTACCAATTCCATATATATCAATTGATCAAATTTATTGAGTGTTTACTGTGTGCAGAGCACTGTACTAAGTTCTTGGGAGAGTATACTATAACAGAGTTGGTAGATATGTTCCCTGTCCACAGTGAGCTTATAGTCTAGAGGGGAAACAGACATTAATATAAATGAATAAATAATGGATATGTACATAAGTGCTGTGGGGCTGAGAAAGGGGTGAATAAGGGGTACAAATCCAAGAACAAGGGTGCTGCCTGTGCTCTATCCACCAGGCCGCACTGTTTCTCCTGGTAGTCGATGAGTGCAGTGTGGCTTAGTGGAGAGAGCACGGGCTTGAGAGTCAGAGGTTGTGGGTTCTAATTCCGGCTCTGCCACTTGTCAGTTGTGTGACTTTAGGCCAGTCACTTGACTTCTCTGTGCCTCAGTTACCTCATCTGTAAAGTGGGGATTAAGGCTGTGAGCCCCACGTGGGGCCATCTGATTACCTTGTATCTACCCCAGTGCTTAGAACAGAGCTCGGCACATAGTAAGCGCTTTATTCAATAGTATTTATTGAGCGCTTACTATGTACAGAGCACTGTACTAAGCGCTTGGGATGAACAAGTCGGCAACAGATAGAGACGGTCCCTGCCGTTTGAGGGGCTTACAGTCTAATCGGGGGAGACGGGCAGACGAGAACAATGGCAATAAATAGAATCAAGGGGAAGAACATCTCATAAAAGCAATGGCAACTAAAAGAATCAGGGTGCTGTACATCTCATTAAACAAAATGAACAAAATAAATAGGGTGATAAAGATAGATACAGTTAGTAGGAAATCAGGGAGGAAAGGTAGGAGGGGGCCAAGGAGATTGAATGCTTTAAGCCGATTGGTAAGGAGTTTCTGTTTGATGTGGAGGCGAATGGGCAACCACTGGAGGCTCTTGAGGAGTGGGAAAACGTGCGTGGAATGTTACTGTAGAAAAATGATCCGTGCAGCAGAGTGAAGTATGGACTTGAGTGGAGAGAGGAGGCAGGGAGGTCAGCAGGGAAGCTGATGCTGTAATCAAGGCAGGATACGATAAGTGCTTCAATTAATGTGGTAGCATTTTGGATGGAGAAGAAAGGGCAGATTTTAGCAATGTTGTGAAGGCTGAATCAACAGGATTTAATGACAGATTGAATATGTGGGTTGAATGAGAGAGAGGAGTCAAAGTTTAGGTCAAGTTTATGGGCTTTTGAGACAGGAAGGATGATGATACTTCTACAGTGACAGGAAAGTCAAGGGGAGGACAGGGTTTGGATGGGAAGATAAGGAGCTCTGTTTTGGACATGTTAAGTTTAAGTTGTCGGTGGGATATCCAAGTAGATATAGATGATGTTTGTTAGTATTTGCAAAGTGCTTACTATGTGCCCGGCACTGTACTTAGCGCTAGGGTAGATACAAGGTATTTAGGTCAGATAAAGTCCTTGTCCACATGGGGCTCACAGTCTAAGAGAGTATATGAGGCATGTCATAAAATTATAAAATGATGATTACATGATTACTGTGAAAATTATTAAGAACTTACTATTTACCAGGAGAAACACTGTGGCTTAGTGGAAAGAGCCTGGGCTTGGGAGTCAGCTTCTAATCCTGGCTCTGCCACTGATCAGCTGTGTGACTTTGGGCAAGTCACTTGACTTCTCTGTGCCTCAGTTACCTCATCTGTAAAATGGGGAATAAGACTGTGAGCCCCACGTGGGACAGCCTGATTGCCTTGTACCTACCCCAGCGTTTAGAACAGTGCTTGGCAAATAGTAAGTGCTTAACAAATGCCATCATCATTATTATTATGATTTGCTAACTGGTGAGCTAGATCATGAAATCAGACACAGTCCCAGTCTCACCCAGAACTCATAATCTCTCATTCCCATTTTACACATGAAGACATGAAACTCAGAGGATTTTTAAGAGGTTTGTCCGAGGTCCTAGTACCATGGTCATCAATAATATCTGGTAAGAGCTAAGTATGTGCAGCTCCTCCCAGGGTCGCATCTGGAGAGCTTCCAGTACTCTATCAGTCTCGACTATGGGAAGGAGAGTCAAGCAGAGGCCTGTTCATTCCATTCCTAGCTCCGGCAGTGGCTAGCGAACGGAGGGCAATCTGCTACAAGTCAAAACTCACCTATGCTGGGCAGCAGCAGCATGGGAGATAGTCGAGAGTGGAGACTTAAATTGACTGCGCAGAAGGAAACCATGGTAAATGACTTCTGTATTTTTATCAAGAAAACTCTATGGATATACTCCCAGAACGATTTGCAGATGGAGGTGGGGCGTTCTGGAAGAGATGTGTCCGTGGTGTCGCTTTTAGGTCGGAGTCAACTTGACAGCATAAGACAAGGTGAGTATTTGCAGAGCACTGTACTAAGTGCTCAGAGGAGTACAGTAGGGTAAGTAGACATGATCCCTGCCCTGAAGGAGCCTAAAATCTAGTGGGGGAAATGGCCACAAAAATAAATCTCACTTGGATTTACTCCCTTTATTCATTTCTCCCCCAGCACAAAGACAGTTCTGTACGTATCCATAATTTACACTAGTGTCTGTGTCCCCTTCTTGACCGTGAGCTCATTATGGCTTGGAACATGTCACCAACTCTGTTATACTGTACTCTTCCAAGTGCTTAGTATAGTGCTCTGCACACAGTAAGTGCTCAATAAATACTACATGATCGATGAATTCAATTGCAGGTAGGGGAAGAAACTGAGTGTAAAGGTACATACATGGGTGCTGTGGGGGTGGGGTGAGAACAGAAATGCTTGGGGTTGCGGGTTCAAGTGCAGTAAGCTGGTGTAGGAACTGGCCCTTGTACCCAGGTCTCTGACTCTCATTTGGATGCTCTTTCCATGAGGCCACACTGAGGTACTTCTGATGAGGTCAGCTGTGGTTCTCCCCTCTAATTTATGGGGAGCCCGAGGCTCAGATAATAATAATGTTATTATTTGTTAAGCACTTACTATACGCAGAGCACTGTTCTAAGCCCTGGGGGAGATACAGGGTAATCAGGTTGTCCCACGTGCGGCTCACAGTTAATCCCCATTTTACAGATGAGGTAACTGAGGCACAGAGAAGTGAAGTGACTCGCCCACAGTCACACAGCTGACAAGTGGCAGAGCTGGGATTCGAACCCATGAACTCTGACTCCGAAGCCCAGGCTCTTTCCACTGAGCCACGCTGGGCAGGGTCCCTGAGGCAAGAGCGATCAGTCAGTCGTTCACATTTACTGAGCACTTACTTTATTCATAGCACTGTACTAAGCACTTGGGAAAGTATAAGAGAACAAAACAGACACATTCCCTGTCCACAACACCTTGTCCAGAGAGGCACTCTGTTTTTGAGCAGCTGGCTTCTTACAGCTGCTAAATAATGTCCAGAATAGAATTCCTATTATTCCCATCCAAACCCTATCCTCCCTGCTGACTTTCCCATCACTGTAGACAGCACTACCATCTTTCCTGTTTTATAGATCTGTAACCTTGGCATTATCCTTGACTCCTCTCACTCATTCCACTCACATATTCGATCTAGAGAAGCAGTGTGGCTCAGTGGAAAGAGCCCGGGCTTGGGAGTCAGAGGTCATGGGTTCAAATCTTGGCTCCGCCACTTGTCAGCTGTGTGCCTGTGGGCAAGTCTCTTCACTTCTCTGTGCCTCAGTTACCTCATCTGTAAAATGGGGATGAAGACTGTGAGCCCCACGTGGGACAACCTGATGACCCTGTATCTCCCCCAGTGCTTAGAACAGTGCTCTGCACATAGTAAGCGCTTAACAAATATCAACCCCCCAAAAAATCTATCACTAGATCCTCTTGGGTGAGCCTTCACAATATGGCTAAAATCTGCCCTTTCCTCTCCATCCAAACTGCTACCGTCTTAATCCAAGCATTTATCCTATCCTGTCTTGATTACTGTATCAGCCTCCTTGCTAACCTCCCTGCCTCCTATCTCTCCCCACTCCAGTCCATATTTCACTCTGCTGCCCAGATCATTTTTCTACAGAAACGTCGAGTCTGTTTCTCCACTCCTCAAAACCTCCAGTGGTCGCCCCTCCACCTCTGCATCAAACAGAAACTCCTTACCAATGGCCAATCACCTTGGCCCCTCCTACCTCACCTTGCTACTCTCCTACCTCAACCCAGCCCCGACACGTCACCCCTCTAATGCCAACCTACTCACCTTACCACGATCTCGTCTATCTCCCCGCCAACTTCTCTCCCACGTCCTGCCTCAGGCCTGGACCGTCCTCCCTTTTCATGGCCAATGGACGATTACTCTTCTCACCTTCAAAATCTTATTGAAGGCACATCTCCTCCAAGAAGTCTTCCCTGACCAAGCCCTCATTTCTTCTTTTCCCACTCCCTTCTGCATCACCCTGACTTGCTCCCTTTATTCACCCCCACCTCCTGCACCACAGCATTTAATGTCCATATCTATAATTTATATTAATAATAATGTTGGTGTTTGTTAAGCGCTTACTATGGGCCGAGCACTGTGCTAAGCGCTGGGGTAGTCACAGGGGAATCAGGTTGTCCCACGTGGGGCTCACAGTCTTAATCCTCATTTTACAGATGAGGTAACTGAGGCACCGAGAAGTTAAGTGACCTGCCCAAAGTCACACAGCTGACAAGTGGCCGAGGAGGGATTCGAACCCATGACCTCTGACTCCAAAGCCCGTGCTCTTTCCACTGAGCCACACTGCTTCTCAACACTGCCTGTTAATGTCTATCTCCCCCTGTAGACTGTAAGTTCATTGTGGGCAGGCAATGTGTCTGTTAGTGTACTCTTCCAAGTGCTTAGTACAGTGCCCTGCATACGGTAAGTACTCAGTAAACACACTTGATTGATTAAGCCCGTGCCTTGGCTTGAAAACTTCCAAATGGGCTCCCACACCGGAACATTATCCTGTTGCAGAATGTGTAGTTCAGGAATGAGCTAGGAGCAGAAACTCAGACCCTCTCTGGTGCACCAATTGTGACATCATTTATTTAAATGGAACTCGCTTGGTCAAGCAGGTAGAACATCAAGAGTCAAAAAGATCCTTGTAATTAAACTTGGAGGAGACAAATGATTAAATGGAAAACTCCTGCTCTTATTCTCCCACACCTGCCTATAATCAGCATAAACCTGCAGGTCCTGACCCAAATCTGTGTGAAGAAATTACAACTCAGTATTGAACACAGAGTGTAATTCGGTGCCTGTGCTCCAGTCTAAAGGCAGACGGCAATGTTCAGACACCAAGTGGTGTAGAAACAGTGGCTTGTTGTTGAGGGGGGAAGCAAGAATGAAGGTAGGGAAGTAGAAAGGAGCTGAGAGAGGAATACTGTTCGGCCCCAAACAATCTGCCCCCCACCCCCAAGTCCTCACCTTGCACTCTCCTAAGGAGTGTGGAAGGAAGACCTAATAATAATAATTATGACATTTTTTAAGCGCTTGCTAGGTACCGGGCACTCTACTAAGTGCTGAGGTAGATACAAGATAATTGGATTGGACACAGTCCCTGCTCCACATAGGGCTCTCAGGCTTAATCCCCCTTTTACAGAGGCGGTAACTGAGGCACAGGGAAGTTAAGTGACTTACTCAAGGTCACACAGCAGACAAGAGGTGAAGCTGGGATTAGAACCCAGGTCCTTCTGACTCCCACCCCCGTACTCTATCCAGTAGGACATGCTGATCTGAATCTACCAGCCTCCCAGGCAGCACAGGTTGCCGGCCTATTGTTTCAGCAAGCACGGTTTCTCGGGAAAAGAGAGAGAAAATATTAGTGAATATTAAGTTCCATGCTGATTTACTGTTTTCCTCTGTTAGAGGAATTCAATGATTTCAATTTCAAGGGCAATCTACTGCGCCGTTTTACTGCGAAAGTCAGATGCCATGAGAATATAATTTTAGGTCTTATCATAGAACCAAAACCTTTAAGATGAATTAATACACAAGCTCACACGGAATTCACAACCACTGCCCAGACATCTCAAATTAATAGGAAATGGCCCGGACACCCCTGGCCACTCCAGCTCTGCTTCTGCTTTCAAGCACATGTGAACTGCAGTTATTTATATGACTGAGTTATGTCCAGAAATATCGTCACTCAACTCTCCCTGTGGGGGACGTGAGAGACTGGCTTATGTGTTCTCCAAGAAAAGGCTGTTTGGAGAAGGAATGAATAAAGCATTTGGGCACAAGACAGGTTTTGGACTGTGAGTGTCAGTTTCCGCTACAAAGTACTTCCACAAAGACTTTGCTTTGGAGCTTGTGTTTTCGTGTATTAAGTAGAACCGGTCAAACCAAAGGCCTTGGAACTGAAAGTCAGTGAGGCATATGTAAGTCATTTGGTTTGCACACAGTAAAGCTCTTAATAAATACCACTGATGGATTGTAAGTGATGACTGAAGGGAGATAGAAGACAAAAACTGTAAGCTCCTCTCTACGTCGTAAGCTCCTTGTGGGCAAGGAAATAGACATAACTAACTCTGTTTTATTGTACCCTTCCAAGTGCTTAGTACAGGGCTCTGCAAACATAAGCGCTAAGTAAATACACATTTGACAGAATGCTAAATATTCCCCACTCTCTCCTTTGGCATAAAAGGTAAGGCAGAAATACACAATACTATGTGCATTAGGGTGCTAGAACCACCCCTCTTTAGGGAGGTTCCCCTTCCACCTAGTGTTCAGCGCACATTCTACTTTGGATCTGCAAAGTTCATTGAATCGTATTTGGGCGTACTCATGCTCATTCTGAGTTTTTTCACTGGTTTTGTGGGGCACCTGGAAAGTCACTCTCAGGATCCCCATCCCTACAGGGGAAGGGGCTAGGAGCACAAACATTTCTTAGGTCTTGAAACTCCAAAAGATAATTGGTCCAGGAGCAGCATGACCTAGTAGAAACATAAAAGCCTGGAAGTCAGAGGACCTGGGTTCTAATCCTGACTCGGCCAGTTGCCTGCTGGGTGACCTTGGGTCAGTCACTTAACTTCTCTATGACTTAGTTTCCTCACCTGTAAAATGGAGGTTCAATGCCTCTTCTTCCATCTGCTTAGAGTGTGAGGCCCATATGGGACAGGATCTATGTCCTACCTGATTACCCTGTATCTACCCCAATGTTTAGAGCAGTGCTCGACACACAGTAAGCACTTAAATGCCATACCAGATATAATGATAGCAATTATAATGTGTTGAGGCACATGCTTAGTCAAAAGAGGTAGAACTCAGAGGTTCTGGGTTCTAATGCCAACTCTGTTGTAGCAATAGAGAAGCAGCGTGGCTCAGTGGAAAGAGCCCGGGCTTGGGAGTCAGAGGTCATGGGTTTGAATCCGGGCTCTGCCACTTGTCAGCTGGGTGACTGTGGGCAGGTCACTTCACTTCTCGGTGCCTCATTGACCTCATCTGTAAAATGGGGATTAACTGTGAATCTCATGTGGGACATCCTGATCACCCTGAATCCCCCCAGTGCTTAGAACAGTGCTCTGCACATAAGTGCTTAACAAATACCAACATAATTATTATAATAATAGTAATTGTGGTACCTGTTAAGTGTTTACTGTGCACCAGGCACTGTATTAAATGCTGGGGTATATAAAAGCAAGTTGGGTTGGGCACACCGTCCCTGTCCCACATGGGGCTCACAGTCTTAATCCCCATTTTACAAATGAGAAAACTGAGGCACAGACAAGGCAAGTGACTTGCCCACGGACACACAGCAAGCAAGTGGCCGAGCTGGAATTAGAACCCACAACCTTCTGACTCCCAGGCCTATGCTCTATCCACTTCGCCATGCTGCTTCTCTGTACTCTCCCAAGCCCTTAGAGCGCTCTGCCCACAGAAAACATCCAGTAAATGCCTTTGACTGAGAGTTTTTAGAAAGTACAGTTCCTTTCTAGCAGGGGATGGCATGAAATATTTGTTTCCCCGAGATACCCTGGCTACATCCCCACCCTGCCCCATCCGAACTGGAGAGGTGAAGCAAGTGTAGTGGGCAAAGATGGGAAGGGTCACAATGGCAGCAAGTGAAGTCTGGTGTGTAGCAGCAGGGAGAGACGGGGGAGGAAGGAGAGAGCACATGCACTTTGGTAGTTTCCTCCCTAGCCACCTACTTTATAAGACCCTGTGGGTCTTGTAAGGATCCTCAGAGAAGGATTTTTCTATTATTATTGTGACTTGCCCAGGACCGGATCTGGAGAGGATCCCCTACGTTTAGAGGAAGGCAAGGATTCCTGCACCTCGGGTTTGACTTTTAAGGAAAGGGATTTCCCTTCCATGGCAGTGAGGGCAGTTTGCCAAATGGAATATTGGGCTCCTCCTCCCCAGCCCTAGAGAGGCACATTTAGTAAGAAGGCTGCAGGAATGGGGATGGATGATGAAATTTCACGGTGGAAAATAAATAAAATCTAAAAACTTTAGTACTGCACGTATTTCTTTTTTCCATTCAGTTTGGCCCTATGAACCATCTGAGCTCTTTGCAGCACAGATAGACTGTAGGGTTCATCACACAGGACTCCTTTTCTGACTGCGGAGGCTGGGAAGTGAGCCCGGGGGTACAGTGGGAATATGCCAGGGTGTTCTTACTAAACCAAGCAGTGGCTTTAGGGTGAATCTTTTCCCAGTGGCTGTTAGGGCAGACTTGGCATCTGAGAGAGAATTTCCCTGGCCATAGTTTTGCCAGGGCTGGGATCAATCAGTCAATTGTATTTATTGAGCGCTTACTGTGTGCAGAACACTGTTCTAAGCACTTAGAAAATGTAGTAGACGAGTTCACTGCCCTCACTGAGCTTATAGTCTAGAGGGAATGCCTGAAGCCATATAGACCTCAAGCCACCTTGCCTCAACCACGCCTTCGACAGTGGAGGTCGTTTAAACTATCCATTGACGTCTAACCTAATCTTACACCCTTCCAGGCAGCAGAAAGAGTCTGAGAAGCAGCATGGTGCAGTGGGAGGAGCATGGGTCTGGAAGTCAGAAGGTCATGAATTCTAATCCCAACTCTGCCACTTGCCTGCTGTGTGACCTTGGGCAAGCCACTTCACTTCTCTGGGCCTCAGTTCCCTCATCTGTAAAATGGGGATTGACAATGAGTCCCACGTGGGACAGGGACTGTGTCCAACCCGATTTGCTTGTATCCCCCCCAGTGCTTAGTATATGCCTGACATGGTATTTAATGAATGTCACAATTATTATTATTATTCCTTGGGTATTTGGTTATCCTTTTCCACATACCCACCTGGCATCACACTTCCTGAGAATCAGGCTTTTAGGGTTTCTCCTTTAACTTCTATTTCATATCCATCCGGGGTCATGGTCCGTTCACATTGCCATTTCCAAGAAAGGTCATCCGATCCAGCTCTCGTAGTAATAATTGTGGTACTTGTTAAGCGTTTACTATGTGCCATGCACCGTTCTAAGTGCTGGGGTAGATACAAGAAATTCAGGTTGGACACTGTCCCTGTCCCAAATTGGGCTCATACTCTAAATTCCCATTTTTTGCAGTTGAGGTAACTGAGGCACAAAGAAATTAAGTGACTTGCCTAAGGTCACACAGCAGATATATGGAAGAGGCAGGATCGGAACACAGTTCCTTCTGACTGATTGCCAGGCCCATGCTCTAACCAATAAGCCAGGCTGCTTCTCACAGTACTCAGCCAAGTGGCACTAAGGGCACGGGCAATCAAACAATCAATCAATCCATGATATTTATTAAGCACTTACTGTGTGCAGAGAGAGTACAGTACAAAAGAAGTGGTAATCGGTTTTTACAGTCTTTACACTCCTTACGAGGAGTTTACAATCTAGTGGGGGAAAAAGACACTAAAATAAAATAGAGAGTAGAAAAGGCAGGGTGTAATCAATTGTATTGGTTGAGAGCTTACTGTGTGCAAAGTAATGTACTAAACACTCGGGATAGTGCAGTCGAGCAGAGTTGGTAGACAAATTCCCTGCTCCCAATGAGCTTACAATCTAGAGGGAGAGACAGACATCAATATAAGTAAATAAATTATGGATATGTACATAAATGCTATGGGGCTGAGGGAAAGGACAGAATATAACTGCCTAAAGGGTGCAGACCCAAGGGCATAGACAATGTAGAAAGGAGGGTGACTAGGTGAGGAAATGAAGGGTTGGACAGGGAAGGCCTATCGGAGAATACATGATTTTTAATAAGGCTTTGAAGATGGTGAGAGTGGTTTTCTGTCACATATGAAGGGAGAGAGAATTCCAGGGTAGAGGGAGGATTAAGAAACAGCAACCCAAACCCAATTAGAGCTTCTTTCTGCTTTGTGTGAGGGCCTGGAACATCAAGCAGAAGGAGATTAATTCATTGTAAGTATCCAAAAGATTTAGGAGAGAGCAGGTAGGACTCATGTCAGGGCCACGAGAGGAGCAGAACCCAGCTAGTAGATTTTTCTGGGCTGTTCCAGAGTCAGGGTCAGGAAGACATGAGGGGAAAGGAGGAAAAGGGCTGAATTTTCTGTCCTATGGGCTCAGTGCTTTTAGATTTTGCGGGGCTCCTATTTTCCAATTTATAAAAAAATAATCACATTCTGGCAACGGGGTTATTAGCTCTATAATAAACCTGACATTCTGTGACTATATTTCAGTCTTCAAATATGTAGAATACAGTTTTAATTAATAATAGTCTACTCATCCCAAAGCAGCTGTCATGCGTACTACAAACTATAGCTAATACATTATTTTTTAATGTATATAATTATGTATCTAATTTTGTAGTGGCCCCCCCCCCCCCGTTAGCCCCAAACCTGCTAATTCTGTTGTATTCTCCCAAGCACTTTGTAGAGTGCTCTGCGTATAGTAAGTGGCCAATAAATGCAAATGATTAATTGATTGACCTTGGGCTGCAGCCCCTAAAACCCCTGAATTAGTTTGAGAAAGGAACAAGACAGGGGGTCCTGAGAGAGAGAATCAACACTTGGATGGATTTTGGAACTTACTAATGGACAGCTTCCAAAACAACAGGTAGCCTTTTGAGACAATAGCTCAGGTACTTGGTGTAACAGGATTGTAATTCTGGCTACTGAATCTGGTGGCTGAAGGAGCTAAATCCAGAGGAACATATTTTTATTATTTATTTATTTATTTAGGTATTTGTTAAGCGCTTACTATGTGCAGAGCACTGTTCTAAGCGCTGGGGTAGACACAGGGGAATCAGGTTGTCCCACATGGGGCTCACAGTCTTAATCCCCATTTTACAGATGAGGTAACTGAGGCACCGAGAAGTGAAGTGACTTGCCCAAAGTCACACAGCTGCCAAGTGGCTGAGCTGGGATTCGAACCCATGACCTCTGACTCCAAAGCCCATGCTCTTTCCACTGAGCCACGCTGTTTAGAACTGTGTCCAGAAGGGTTTGAAGAGAAGCCTGGGCCCCCAGAGAGGGAACCTTTGTCATGCTCAGTTAATTCCCTTCTGGGGCAATCAATTATAGCATAGAGGATAGAGCGTGGGTCTGGGATTCAGAAGGTTATGAGTTCTAATCCCTGCTCTGCCACTTGTCTGCTTTGTGGTCTTGGGCAAGTCACTTCACTTTTCTGTGCTTCAGTTACTTCATCTATAAATTGGGGATGAAGACCGCGACCTCTGTGGGAGGCAGGGACCGTGTCCAACCCGATTTGCTGGTAGTCACCCTAGCGCTCAGTACAGTGCCTGGAATATAGTAAGCACTTAACGTATACTATAATTATTAATTATTATCATCAATCGGTGGTATTTAGTGAGGGGCTCACTGTGTGCAGAGCATTGAACTTCAGGGCTTGGGAGAGTAAAATGCAACAGAGTTGAAAGACACATTCCCGATCCACAGCAGTCTGGACATCCCAGTGTCCGTGCCCGCCCCCCGCCCCCTCCAAACCAATGCTCATTTAAGTGGTTCTGAGGTTAGGCTATGCATCCCAGTGAGCGCCTTCATCTGTATCCAGGCAGCCTGAAAGCACCTCTCTCTGAATGGATTAACTGACTGATGACTTAAGCGCTTTGCAAGCCCCAAGTGCCATGTAAATGCCAAGACAAATGAGCATCATTGTTATGAAATTGGAGCTGCCCTCTCTGTCACTCTGGAGAACTGGGACCATCTCCCTTGGGGCATGTGTAGTTCCTGGATGCAGCAGGGAAGACGGTGCCAGGCTCAGACTAGCTGGATCAGCTTTGCAGGCCATCTCCCTCCAGGATGTTAGAGCCCTGGAGAAGACAAGCAGCTCTGGCCCAGTGGCAAGTCAGAGGACCCGGGTTCTAATGCTGACTCTGCCAATTGTTTGCTGTGTGATTCTGGGCAAACCACTCAACTTGTCTGAGCTTCAGTTTTCTCAGCTGTAAAGCAGAAGCAGCATGGCGTAGTGGTAGTGGATAGAGCATGGGCCGGGGAGTCAAAAGGTCATGGGTTCTCATCCCGGCTCCGCCACTTGTCTGCTGTGTGATCTTGGGCAAGTCACTTCACTTCTCTGTCCTTCAGTACCTCATCTGTAAAATGGGGATTGAGACTGTGAGCCCCATGTGGAACAGGAACTCTGTCCAACTTGATTTGCTTGTATCCATAGGGCACAGTAGAGTGTCTGGCACCTAGTTAGTGCTTAACAAATACCATCGTTAAGATTATTATTAAAATGGGGATTAAGACTGTGAGCCCCATGAGGGACAGGGACTGTGTCCAACAAGATTTGCTTGTATCCGCCCCAGTGCTTAGTACAGTATCTGTCACATACTAAGCACTTAACAAATACAATTATTATTATCATTTTTAAAAAAAAATACCTGTAGTCTGATTTCAATCACCTGGAGGCAGCCTGAAATTTGGCTGTAGTGAAAAGGAGTTGCGCATTCCCTCCCCTCCCCTCAGGGCCACATTAAGAATCTGGTAGGTCTGAGGCAATGGAATTCACCCACTCAGAAGGATCTGCACACTGCCTCTTGGGGTGGAGAACCCAGACCAGCTGCCCCTGCTACCCAAGGAGAAAATGGCTTAGCCCAACCCCAGGGAACACCCTGGACCCACTCAATAAATCTTTGAGTGCTTACTGTGTAGAGAACACTGTACTAGGCATTTGAGAGGGTACAATGCTTTGCTTCCCACAGATGCTCACAGTCTAGAGGGGGAAACAGACATTAAAATAAATTATGGATACGTATGTAAGTACTACAGGGCCGAGGAAGGGGTGAGCAAATGGTACAAATCCAAGTGCAAGGGTGAGAGACAGCATGGCATAGTGGAAAAAGTATGAGCCTGGAAGTTAGAGGACCTGGGTTCTAATCCTGACTGTGCCACATACTTGCTATGTGACGTTAGGCAAGTCACTTAATTTCTCTGTGCCTCAGTTTACTCAACAGCAGAAATAGGGATTCAGTACATGTTCTCCCTCCTACTTAGTGTCTGACTTGATTAAACTGTATCTTCCTAGTGCTTAGAACAGTGCTTGACAAATAGTAAGGACCTAACGAATATAGTGATAATAGTAATAATTATAATAATGGCAATACTAGGAATGTAGAAGGGAGAGGGAATAGAGGAAATGAGGACTTAGATGTGGGAAAACTTCTTGGAAGAGATATGATTTTAGTAGGGCTTTGAAGATGGGGAGATTAGTCGTCTGTCAGTTATGAAGGGGAAGGAAGTTCCAGGCCAGAGGGCAGAAATAATAATGTCCGTAATAATAATATTAGTATCTGTTAAGAGCTTACTATGTGCCAGGCCCTATACTAAGCACTGGGGTGGATACAGGCAAATCAGGTTGAATGCAGTCCCTGTCCCGTATGGGGCTCTATCTGCTATGCCCTGTTGCTTCACCTGGCATAGGACGTGGGCATGGTTTCGGCAGTGAGATAGATGAGATTGAGATACAGTGAGTAGGTTGGTGTTAAGAGTAGCAAAGTGAGTATGCTGGGTTGTAGTAGGAAATCAGCGAATTAAGGTAGGGGAGGGCAAGGTGATTGAGTGCCTTAAAGCCAGTGGCAGGGAGTTTGCTTGAAGAGGAAGATGGAGGTTTTTGAGGAGTGGGGAACTGAACTTTTTTTAGAAAAACGATCTGGACGACTGACTGAAATATGTAACGGAGTGGGGAGAGACAGGAGACAGGGAGGTCAACAAGGAGGCTGGTGCAAAGGTCAAGGTGGGTTAGGATGAGTACGTTATTGTGTAATGTAGTAGCAGTTTGGATGGAGAGGGAAGGATGGATTTTAGTGATGTGAAGTTAGAACCTACAGGATTTAGTGACAGATTGACTATGTGGGTTGAATGAGAGAGATGTTACAGGTTTGTACAGGAAGAAGGTGGTGTCTACAATGAGGAGAAAAGTCACGGGGAGGATAGGATTTGAGTGGGAAGATGAGTTCTTTTTTGGGTATGTTAAGTTTGAGATATCACTGGGACCTCCAAATAGAGATGTCCCGAAGATAGGAGGAAATATGAAACTGCAGAGAAAGAGAGGTCAAGGCTGGAGATGTAGATTTGGTTGCCATCAACATAAAGATGTAGTTGAAGCCATAGGAGTGAATGAATTCTCCAAGGGAATGGGTGTAGATGGGGAATAGAAGGGGATCCAGAATTGAGTCTAGAGGGACTCCCATACTAAGTGGGAGGGAGACAGAGGAGGAGCCCAAAAGAGAGACTGAGAGTTCAGAAAAATAGGAGAACATGGAAACAGTGTCAGTGAAGCAAAAGTTAGATAATGTTTCCACAAAAAGAGGGTGGGCCAAAGTGTCAAAAGGCAGCTGAGAGATAGAGGATTCCTATAGAATAGAGGCTACTGGATTTGGGAAGAAGGAGATCATTGGTGACCTTTGAGAGGGCAATGTCTGTGGAGTGAAGGGGGTGGAAGTCAGGTTGGAGCAGGTTGAAGAGAGATTAAGAGGAGAGGAAGTGGAGGTAGCAGGTGCAGACAGGTAGCTCAAGGAGTTTGGAAAGGAATTGTAAGAGGGCGATAACTGGAGGGCAGGTTTTCTTTAAGGATAGGGGAGACAGGTGCATATCTGAAAGCAGTGGGGAAGAAGCCAGTGGAGAGTGAGCTGTTGAAGATGGTGGTCAGGGAAGAGAAGAAGGGAAAAGGCAAGTATAAGGTGTGAAGAGCTGGGGTCAGATGCACAGGTGGAGGGGCTAGATTTTGAGATGAGGAGAGAAATCTCTTGAAATACTGGTGGGAAAGATGGGAGGGTCAAAGAAGCTGTAGGAGGATGGAGGGTCTGGAGTGGAGCAGGAGAGGTTTTAGGGAGATCACATCTGATGGTTTCATTTTCTCAATAAAATATGTGGCTAGGTAATTGGGGGCAATATATGTTGGGGGCCGGGTGGGTGGGGGCGGGCAGGGGATTTGAGGAGGGAATTAAATGCCTGAAACAACTGGTGAGGACAAAGGCCTTGAGAGTCATTAAGAAGAAGATAAAACCCCAAGAGTAGATGAAATCTCATCCAAGGCCATAAACTGTTCCTGATACCCTGTGAGCTAAGCTCTGGCATTCTCTCCACTGGCCAGGATTGCATCTGGTTGTCCAGGCAGCAGCCGGCTGTGGCTGCAGAATCACCCTGAGGTGAGGTTAGTCTTTCTGTTCTGCAGAACCTCCTGGCAGGGTGGCCGTTAGATGGGACATGCAGTCAGTCAATCACAGGTATTTATTGAGCGCTTACTGTGTGTATTTATTGAGTGCTTACTGTGTGCAGAGCCCTATAATTATGGTATTTACTAACCGCTTACTATCCACTAGGCCATGCTGCTATACTAAGCCCTTGATGCCTGGCTAGGCAGCCCATGTAACAGAATCCTGCTCAAGTCTGGGATAGAGCGGGGAAGGGACGGTAGACAGTGAAGCCTTCCCTCTCTGGCGGCCCTAGATTGTTGGGTTGATGTCAGGCCAGCTTCTTGTCCTGGCAAATGGCCGCCTGTTGCAGAATGCGCAAATGCGTTTTGGCTCTGTGGGACTCTGGGTGGAAGCCAGGCCAATGGATAGGGAGGGAAATCAGGAGCTACTACATCTGCGGTCCAAGCCCAGGATGACATCTCTAATTCCTTTTGTGTTGAGAACCTCAGGACCCCCAGCTAGAAAGTGGTGGTTAAACACTGGTCCCCCTTTATTTATTCATTCAATAGTATTTATTGAGCGCTTACCTTGTGCAGAGCACTGTACTAAGCGCTTGGAATGTACAGATCGGTAACAGATAGAGACAGTCCCTGCCCTTTGACGGGCTTACGGTCTAATCGGGGGAGACGGACAGAAAAGAACAATAGCAATAAATAGAATCTAGGGGATGAACATCTCATTAAAACAGTAGCAAATAAATCGAATTAAGGCGATGGACATTTCATTAACAAAATAAATAGGGTAATGAAAATATATAAAAATATATACTGTAGGCAGGGAATGTTACTGTTGTATCTCCCAGGCACTTAGTACAGTGCTCTGCACACAAGTAAGTGCTCATTAAATACAACTGAGTAATTGGTCTCCGGCTGCTGATCCCTGGGACCCATTTTCATGTTTGGGGAACAGCAGAGCCAGAGGTGCTAAGAAATCCAGAAGTGCTATTCGTAAATCCTGTGGATTTCTATAACAGATGCCTTCTAAAAAGTTCTAAGTGATTTCACAGCTATTGTCCTGGTGGTCGTCCACCTTCATGGGAGTTGGTAGAGGGAGGCGGCATTGATGATTTCCTTTTAAAGACAAAGACACTTAGGTACAGAGAGGTAAAGCAACATGTCCACAGAGCATCATGTGTCAATGGCAGAATTGAGACTAGAACCCAGAGTTGGGATCCTTGCTCCCTCTAGAAGGACTGTTCTGTCCTGGGAAGCCTGGTGAGCCTGTGAGGCTGTTTGGGTGGGGATTGTCTCTTTTTGTTGCTGAATTGTCCTTTCCAAGCACTTACTACAGTGCTCTGCACACAGTAAGCACTTAGTAAAGATGATTGAATGAATGAACGAATGAATGGACTCAGAATGGCCCTGGGCTTACTTTCAGTCCAGCCTCATCGAGCTGGAGGAGACTTTAGCTCCCTGTCAGGGCAGTGACAGTGATGCTGCAGCACATGTTAGAAGTCCGCATGTGTTTTGTGTGCTCTCTGTGTCCTGTGTGCTCCGTGTAAGCTCGTCTAGGCTGTAAGCTCATTGTGGGCAGGGAACGTGTCTATGGACTTCATTGTATTGCACTCTCCCAAGAACTCAGGAGAGTGCACACATTAAGTGTTCAGTAATTATGGTGGATTGATTGTGCCCTGTATTTGTGTTTATTGTGTGCTCTGTGGACCATGTATGTTCTGTGTGCCCCCTAAGTGCCTTGTGCGCCTGCTGTGAGGTCTGTGTGCCAGACCGAGTTTGAACTCCATACTCCTGCTGTCAGATCAGCTGTATAGAGTTCAGTAAGCATCCCAACCCCTCTACTCAAGGCTTCCCCTGGATCACCATTGATTCAGAGTCAGGATTGAGACCAGCACCCCATTCTCCTTGAAAAGATTAATTAGGATTTTAATTTGTATTTAAAACACACACAGACACACGTGTGCACCTCAATCCTGCTAAATCCTTCTCCACCAACGTTTGAGTTAGTGGCAACAGTAATGGGTGCCTCCGCGTCTCCAAATTATTATTCACTCTTCGTTACGCTGAGATTAATGCAGGTTATTGGATTTCAAGTTTTATCACCTGAACATTTCCTTTTAGCTTCTGAAACCAACTCCGCCGCAGATTTATTGCCCACCAAATAAATAAAAGAGCAAGTTTATTTCACCTTCACGTTTCTGGGGGAAGGAACGAGAAGGTAAGCAAAATATTAAAAATGAAATAGACTCAGTTTTACTTTAATTGACCTTTGATTCTCAACTTAATATCTTCCCCATGTTTCTGCTTCAACCTTTAATTTCTTTCGGTGAAGTGGCGGTGTTCAATGATTCATTCTGTCCTGAGGCAAAGCACACTGTAATTGGTTTTTAACTTCCTGGAATGTCAAAGCCAGGATTGAAATTTTACGTATCACTCCACCAATTCAATACTGGCTTTAATAATAATGTTGCAGAAAGAGAGGCAGATTTACAGCTGTAGAAAAATGTAATCAAATTTCGAGCCAGAATGCAGTAAGTCCAAATGCTAGTTTTCATTTGGAAGCTTGTTAGATAAATGTGATATCACCTGAACTCTTCCGAAAAATCATCTCTTCCCCCTTCTCCTTATAATATCGAGTCTCACCGGTGAATATAGCAGAGGGGAGAGTTATAAAGGCCGTTATCGGCAATCATGGTCTGTGCAAGAGAGAGAGAGAGAGACGTGGCCCTGGATATTGACTGTCCGATGGGTTGTTTCGGTATGGAAATTTTCCCCTCGGAGCTAAGGGAAGGGACAGGATTCATCTGGAATCTAACGCTATGTGCTGTGCCAATGGAACCAACCTCTGAGGCTCTGTAAAATGGACCGGATCTGATCCAAATCTGGTGGGTGATTTTGGTCAGAATGCCCTTGGCAGCATTTCGGGGTCTCAGACTAAATCATTCTCCTGGGTCTGTGTAGAATTGTGGCACTGTCCCAATTCCCCATAAAATCTTCAATCCATTGTCAAACACATATTTATTGAGTGTCTACCATACGAAGCCCTTGGGAGGGTCCAGTAGAATTAGTAGTAATGATCCTTACCCGCATAGATCTAATGTTCCAGAGGGAGAAATGGCCCCTAAAAGAAATTACAGATAGGAGGAAGTTAGAGGTACAAAAATATGGTCATAAGTGCTGCAGGAATGGAGGGAAGCGTGGGGTATCCAAGTGGTGAGAGGGTGGCCAAGATCTGGGCCCTCCTGGATTTGGACCTTTGCTCCTTGTGGGGGAGGCAGAGGATGGGAGATAGAGGTTGACTTGGGATATCCTTCCTGTGGTGCTATTTACTTATATTAATGTCTGTCTCCTCCTCTGGACTGTAAGCTCCCTGTGGGCAGGAAATGTGCTTACCCAACTCTGTTGTTTTATACTCTACCAAATGCATAGTACAGTGCTTTGCATAGTAAGTGCTCAATAAATACCACTGAGGATGGTGTTGCCCTTTATTTGGGATTTCTGAATTCAGCAGGAGAAGCAGTTCAACCCAGCTCAGTCACTCTCTGTAGCTACAAACATGGACCTCAGAAGCAGATTCATGCCAGGCGCTAGTAACAAAACTAGGCTGGATTCTTTTGCTGAGGAAAACCTTGGCAGTTAATCTGTTCCATGACACAGCAGGCATTCAGTAAACATTTATTAATAATGATTAAGGGGGAGCAGAAGCAGCTGCCACCTGAGTATCACATTTCCTTTGGAATCAAAACCAAATTCAGGTGTGTTTTCTGGATTCAATCATTCAGCTCTCAGGGAGTAGCTAAACTGGCAGTCATTCATTCAGTTATTCACTCAATCATATTTATTGAGTGCATACTGTATGCAAAGCACTGTACTAAGTGCTTGGGAGAATGTAATACAATGAAGAGATTAATTCCCTGCCCTCAACAAACCCACAGTCTAGAGATGAGCTCACAGTCTAAAGAGGAGCACTCCTGATGAGCAGCCTTCTGGATCTCGTGGCCCAACCTGGCCAGCAAGGGAGATGGGGAGATAGTCCAGGAGCTGAGGGAAGGCAGATGGAAAATTGTGCAAGTTTCTTTCCCATGTTCCTAGAGCTGATAAACCAGTTTCCATTTTCGTTGCCACTCCCTTCTGCCAGCTCTACTAGCAGGTGCATTCTCTTTCTCTGCCTTTCTGCTAACCCTCCCCATGCCCCTGCCATAATGCACAAGACTCTTTGATAAAGGAACTACCCCAGTTCTGCCCCCAAACATGCTGGGTGAGCAAGTATTTCCATGGAGAGCAGACTTTCTGAATCTTTTTTGTGTAGCCTTGAAGATTTTTAAAGAAAAATTCCTGCTTTTGACTCCAAAAGAAGATGCTAATTTGAAAAATCTTTTGTAAAAAATCTATATGAGATTTATTCATGTCAAAACACAAACATTTTCCTCATCCTCAATCTTTTTGCCCATCAACTACCCTATTTCTTTTCCCTGACCCACTATTCTCCAAATATTCAGGAGTTTCCAGTAGAAGTTCCCTTATCTTGCTCTGTGGCCATGATAGTGGCCGGAGTTGTACAGTTTATTTTTTTTTAAATGGTATTTGTTAAGCACTTACTAAGTGCCAGGCACTGTACTGAGTGCTGGGGTAGATACAGGCTAATCAGGTTACACCCAATCCATGTTCCTCATGGGGCTCACAGTCTTAATTCCCATTCTACAGATGAGGGAACTGAGGTACAGAGAAGCAAAGTGACTTGCCCAAGGCCACATAGCAGACAAGTGGCAGAGTCAGCATTAGAACCCAGGTCCTTCTGACCCCCAGGCCCGGGCTCTATCCATTAGGCCATGCTGTGGTTAGTCCAACCTGGAATGAACTTTGCCTGGGCCCATGAAAGCCTTTGGTGTCATATTGCTGTCATGCCACCTCCTGGGCAGGGAGAGCCATTTTCTGTGCCTCATGCAACCGCATTTTTGATGGAAAGGAAAAAAAAATCCCTAATACACTTGAGATGCCGAATAAGTAATCAATTTCAGCCAATTAATGTCTGATAAAAACTAATAACCCTCCTATCCCTTCCTTATTACTGAATGACCTCCAGCAATCCATTAGATCAACAAATGATATGTGAGTGTTCGGCATGGCTAATGACTCTGGATTAAAGCCAATGACACCTAATTCATCAATAATCTCCTTGGCTGGAGTCGGCCATTAACTGTGTTTTAGCCCATCATAGTTGTTTGGCAGCAGACAGGAAGTCAAAACTTAGCAAGTGGACTGAGCTTCCTTGGTCTGGGAATCGGACAAGAGCTCTGGGGAATCACAGGCCTAGTAACCCTTGTGATCCTGAGAGACGTAAGAAGTAGGGTCAGAATCAATCGATAAGTTGTATTTACTGAGCACTTACTGTGTGCAAAGCACTGTACTGAGTGCTTGGGAGAGAACACTATAACATAGTAGGTAGACATGTTCCTTGCCCACAGTGAGGTTACAGTCTAGAGGGAATCTCTTAGGTGGCAGCGAAGCCTAGGGGAAACAGCACAGATCTGGAAGTCGGGCAAACTGGATTCTATTCCCAACTCCTCCACTTACCTGCTGTCTGACTTTGAACAAGTCACTTAGTCTTTTTGTGTCTCAGCTTCTTCATGTGTAAAATGGAGATAAGATACTTTCTCCCTCTGAGTCTCATGTGATTTAGTAAGTGCTTAACAAATACAGTAATTAATCCATTCGAATCCTTCATAGGCTTTTGGAAGCATTCAGTTGGATTCCCTGCCACTGAGATCTAGATACTTGGGTGTCTGCCCTGTTTTCGAAGAGTGTAGCACAGAAGTTCTTAAAATCTCCTTGGATAACCCAGTGCAGTGTTTATCTACTTAAATATAACAATTTCATTTTTTTCCAACAAAAAAATCACTCTGCCATCTGAGCCCATTTATTCTTGAATTGTCTTGGGTTCAAATGGAGGATGGCTGGTCACATAATAATAATAGTCATTATTATTATCATTATTATGGTGTGTGTTAAACATTTATGGGCCAAGCACTGTGCTGAGTGCCAGCGTATTTGCACGATGCAATCAGATCACAGTCTCTGTGCCACATGAACCTCGGTCAGTGTAGGACGGAGAACAGATATTGAATCCCCATTTTATCAATGGGAAAACTGAGTTCCAGAAAAGTTAAATGATTTATTCAAAGTCAGTCAATCATATTTATTGAGTGTTTACTGTGTGCATAGCACTGTATTATGTCCTTGGGAGAGTACAGTGTAACAATATAACAGGCACATTCCCTGCCCACAAGGAGTTTACAGTCTGGGGGGGGGGGCAGACACTAATATAAATAAATTACAGATATAATAAATTACAGATACAACAATAATAAATAATAAAGGTGATACAGCAGGCAAGTGGCGGAGTCAGAATTAGAACCCAGGTCTCCTGTGCCCTTTCCATTAGGTCACTCTGCTTCTCCATCAATGAAATTGACAGATTCACTTGACTCCTTGCCCTCTGTCATTTACTCTTCTCCTTGCTACCTAATTTCATGCCCTTTAACTGGGTTCCTGAGGAATAGTCTACAGGGGAATCTGATTGGAGGGAGGAGTAACTCTATGAAGCAGCCTCCCCATCACCCAGCTCTGGCCAAACAACCACAATGGCAAGCCCCGAAGTTAAGGGCCGGAACTTCCAAGAGGTCTACGAATGGAGACTGTCAGAGAAAAAGCTTCACCTCAGCAAATGCTCATCTACGTTTATGGCTAAAGACACTGGGGACTTCCCCCTTTGCCCTCCAATTCCTCAGGGGCTGACATTCCTAACAACTTACTATGCTTGCATGTCTGCATCGTCTGAGTATCGCCAGCTTCCCTTTCAGTGGATCTATCATCTCCATGTGGTGGACTTCTTCCTGTGTCCTCAAAAGCTAACTAAGCTGAAATGATTTTGCTGCCTTCTCCGCCGAGCTCCTAAATAATGCATCACGTACCCTCTTGCCATTACCCGGTGTTCTCAGAAGCTCTGGAAGGTGGTTTCTACACCCCATTCCACCTCCTGCCTTGCGTCGCTCTGCATCTGCTCATCGCCAGTGACCAGAATGATTGTTGACAAGCGCAATTAAAAATTCCCCTTTAAGTGGAGAGTTCTGATGCGGTTTTCCCAGCAACAAATCAAAGATGTGGAGGTTGAGGCTGCATCTGAAGCCAACCTGGCTCAGGAAGAGGTACGAAAGCACATATCATCTACTCCATGAGGTGGGATGAAGCTGGGCCAGATTGAGGGGGGTGGTGGGACCCAGCAAGCCAGCAGGGAGCAGGAGGGACCAGGTTGGGTTATGTCATTAAGAACAGCTAGGACCATGTCTACGACCTCTATTAAGAAGCAATGTGGCCTGGTGGATAGAGCAAGGGCCTAGGAGTCGGAAGGACCTGCGTTCTAATCCTGGCTCTGCCACGTACCTGATGTGTGGCCTTGGTCAAGTCACTTAACTTGGCTGGCTCCTCTATTTACTCACTAATACCTGTTCTTCCTCATACTTAGACTGAAAGCCCCATGTGGGATTTGATTATCTTGTATCTATCTCAAAGCTTAGGACAGCACCTGTCACATAGTAAGCGCTTAATAAATACCACACTTCTTGTTGTTGTTACTGTACCGCCTCCAGGATTGAATACTGTGAATACAGTAGATTCATAGAGTAAGCACTCAATACTGTTGTTGGACTGATCGTCTAAGCAGGTCTCAGTTCCACCTGGCTTTAAACTATGGTTTAGTCCAGTGAACTCTTCCTGTCTGGTTGCCCGGTTCGACCTCTGTCTCCCAGGGATCCCGTGGGTCTGGTACCAGCAGCGTGGCTCAGTGGAAAGGGCACGGGCTTGGGAGTCAGAGGTCATGAGTAAGAATGCCGGCTCTGCCACTTGTTAGCTGTGTGACTGTGGGCAAGTCACTTAACTTCTCTGTGCCTCAGTTACCTCATCTGTCAAATGGGGATTAACTGTGAGCCTCACGTGGGACAACCTGATTACCCTGAATCTACCCCAGCGCTTAGAACGGTGCTCGGCACATAGTAAGCGCTTAAGAAATACCAACATTATTATTGTTTTCTGAGGAGGAAGAGGAGGAATTTCCCATCATGATTTCTGGGAAGAGAGCCACCCTGTGCCTATTCGATCAGGGGGATTTCTAAATCTGGATGGCTGAGGACCCTTCCGCAAGTGATATGGGAGTGAATTAGGTTTATAAATATTTCGGTCTCTTGAAGCAGATGTTGTTGGCTATCACTGCTACATCTCAAAGGAAGAGTTAGGGTGGCTCATTCAGGTGCCCCAGTGACACTCACTGAGATTGCAACCTCTCTGGATCGCTCCTCTTCCTCAGGCCACCTTGCATTTAGTTCTGGACACTGGTATCTTTGGAACCCTGAAACAGAACAGAAAGAGTTAGGGAAGGGCAGCTGAGCTGATGATAGGGATGGAGGAGCTCCCGAACCAAGCTAGACTGAGACGGTTAGGTGCTTTCCGTCAATAAGTTCACACACTTCACAGACGTTCACACGAGAAGCAGGGTGGCCTAGTGAAAAGAGCACGGGCCTGAGTGTCAGGTAACCTGGGTTCTGATCCCCACTCGGCCATGTGTCTGCTGAGTGATCTGGGGCAAGTCACTTTACTTCTCTGTGCCTCAATTCCCTCATCTGCAAAATGGAGATTCAATCCTTGTTCTCCCTCCTACTTAGACAGTGAGCCACATGTAGGACCTGATTATCATGCGTAGCGCAGTGCTTGACACATAGTAAGCACTTAACAAATATTATTATTGTTATAATTGGAGTTAGGATGTGGACAGGGAAAACATGGAATTATTGTTCACCAAGTCCTTGAAATACTAGAATGAGGGGAATTCTCTGAAGTTTGAAAGTGGTAGATTCAAAACAAATGCCAGGAACAATTCCTCCCACCGCAGGGAGCCAATGTGGAATCTGAAACCTTAGGAAGTTGTCCGAGCAGAAAAGATCTATAGTTTTAAGATGGGTCTGGATAACATTTGTGAGGCATTTCACAAACAGTGGAAATCATAACCTTTACTTTTTCTATGCACCTGAATTCCAATGAACTCTGTCTGTGACCCCATCATGGGACTGTGCCTGAACTGTTTAATTGTGATCTACCCTCAGCGTTTAATAAATGCCATAATCGCACAACCAATCACCTTGAACTGTAGGCTGTAAGCTCCACTCACTCTCTCTAGTACCCTTCCCAGTGCTTAGTACGTTGCTCTGCGCACAGTAAGCCCTCAATAAATACCACTGATTGATTTCTAGGCTCCTCATCATTCCATCATGCTACTTGTGAGCAGCAGCTCACTATCACCCCAATTCCTGACAAAGTCCTGGCCATGGCTTGCGGCCTTATTTCTTGTCTTGTGAATTGTAACAGAGAAGGCTAGACCCAAGCTTGTGGTGATTCAGTGTTTCAGTTCTGGATATCTCAGAGAACCAGAGCTAGTTCTATCAGATCCTGTCAGAGGTTCAGAGAGGCCCGGGGGCCTTCCAGATTTTTGAGGCTCTTGTCTTTGACAAAAAAAAATAATAATATTTGTTAAACACTTGCTGTAGTACTGAATTAGAGACAAGAGAATCAGGTCGGACATAGTTCGTGCCCTAAATGGAGCTCCCAGTCTAAATCCCAGTTAGAAGAGGTGTTCTATCCACAATTTACAGGTGAAGAAACTGAGGCAAAAAGATTAGTGACTTTCCCATGGACATATAGCAGTCAAGTGCCAGAGCCGGGATTAGGACTCAAGTCCTCTGACTCCCAGGACTGAGTTTTTTCCATTAGACCACACGGCTTACCCACATGAAAGCAAGGTCTTTGAGCCCTAATGCTTCGAGTCGGAAGTGTGGGTCCACTCCAGGGTTGCCTTCAGGAGGTTCACAATCTAGGAATATGGGAGGAAAGTGGGCTGGTGAAGGGCACATAAAGAGCAAAAAATAAAAACGACTAAGGAAATCAACATTCAAGGAGAGGACATGGAAAAACCCCCCAAAAGAGAAGCTGTCCATTGCCATGGCTGGAAGAGCAGAATGTCAGGGTTCTCATGGTTCAGGGTCCAATGGTTTGGCCACGGAGACCGCCACAGCTGCGGCCTTAATGACGGTTGTCGCCGCTGCTTCTGTCCTTTCCACCTATTTGGTGCAAGGCAGGTTGGGAAAGGGGCCCCATAAGGGAAGGGATTATACCTACCAATTCTATTGTACTCTCCCAAGTACTTAATACAGTGCTCTGCACAAAGAAAGAGCTCAGTAAGTACCACTGATCAAGTGATTTATCGATGCCAGGTTGGGGGCTCAGAGACCTGATGGCGGGATGGGGGTGAGGCTCAAGCTACCATGGCTCTGCTTCCCAGCTGATATGAAGCCAGGTTTGGCCTGGCTGTGGCACTAACCCAGCATAATTCAGTGCCAGAGACACAAAAGATGCTCAAGACATTGTAATTGATGCTATGGCCATATTTCTTAATTAAACTCCTCCAGGCATGCAATCATCCCAGAGAGTGAGAGTCTGTTGGAGGGTCCTGACCGCCTGCAGAATAAACAAGCTGCGGTGCCACCTTTGAAGGAGCCAAGAAACAATTCTGGGCCTGAAACAGCCCCAAGACCTCTGTCGGGCCCAAAAAATGACAGAATACAGGTGGCTGCTCCCAGGTGACAAATTATCCAGGATTCCATCTTATCCACTTTCCGAAGGGACTGCTGACAGTGTAACACCACAGCCTCGCTTCGTTCTGACTGGCCAAGGACAAGCAGGAATTTATGCCAAATGAATGGTTTAGGATGCTAATTTTATTTCATTTTACCACCGACGTGCCCCCTGGGGTGGATGGGAAGGGGGACAGAACACACTGTGGCACTGGTCAGAGTTTCTTTATGTGCCAGGTCTGAAGATAGGATCTGGGAAGATGAATCTCTGCAAATTTTCCTGAAGTTACGTGCCAGCCTATACTAGGGGAACCATACGAAAACCGCAGGTTTTCATCAGCCACCTAGAACTTCCTGCCATCACCCAACTTACAACAAATTCAAGCAGGAAAAAGAAATTGGAATCATTCAAATAATGACTCCAAATTAACCCCCTGGGAAATGGGGAGAATATTTTATTTTCTTTTTAAATGAAATGAAAAGAAATATCAACACAGGATAACAACCCCAGCCTCTTTGCGGCTCAGTGGGGAATGTTTTGCTGTCTGCACTGATTTCAGGCAGATGAGATGACAGTCTGCCTGCTTTTTAAATATTATAATCAACACTAACCCAAAACATACGTTTACGTGACTGGACTGTGATGCTAATGGCTTTCCATCGAAGCTCGTGGCATTAACAGAGGCTGTGGGCTCTTGATCAATTGAAATGAAATCATTCACTTGAGCTGCTTTCCTGGTTGGCTGCACATCCAAACTCATTTGCAACCTGAATTTCACAGGAAATTAAGCTCTCCCAATAGGGCTAAAAAAATATGGAAGCTGGTAAGTGTTAAAACCTGTTACAAATTTGTCCCATAAAATTTCTTCCAGATAGGCTCTGCCTTTCTTCGAAATGAGAGCATTTGAAAATCATATTTCTGTAAACCACTGGGTCTTTCCCTGGGGACAGAAGCCTTTTCAATGTATAGGCCCAAGCGCCAATCAAATTGACAGCTTTCAGGAAGAGTTGAGAAAGGAGAGGCAGGAATGGCGGCTGATGCTTCTGACATGAATAAAGGCAAGTTTTTAGGTGGGCCGCAAAAATAGTTGAAAATCTCATAGTGTATTTGCTGTATAGGAGGCAAGAGAGAAGTCAGAAACCCTTGACACTAATAATAATAATAATGATAATAATGTTGGCATTTAAGCGCTTACTAGGTACTGAGCGCTGTTCTAAGCGCTGGGGAGATACAGGGTAATTAGGTTGTCCCACGTGGGGCTCACACACTTTTAATCCCCATTTTACAGATGGGGGAACTGAGGCTCAGAGAGGTTAAGTGACTTGCCCACAGTCACACAGCTGACAAGTGGCAGAGCCGGGAGTCGAACTCATGACCTCTGACTCCGAAGCTCAGCCTCTTTCCACTGAGCCACGCTGTTCACGCTTCTTCTCAGTAACCCAGTAGCCCAGTTGGATTTTGCTTTCCCCGTGTGAATAACTTGAAATATCGGCCAAAGTTGTAGGCTATTTAGGCTTGAAAATGGAGGTGACGATTTCTAATGGAAATGCCTGCAGAAAGCGTTTGGCTAGTTTGTCAGGCGTGGTAATTAAAGCCTCCACTCTGCTCTGCAAACTCAAGTACGAGCACTCGCGTTGTACAGATGGATAAATTCAGAGACCGATTGATCTGAGAAGTAAAACACTGCACTAATATGGAGACATAGGCTGAGTCTATGCTAGCAAACCGTCCAGTTAATTCAGCTCCCCCAAATGCATGTTGATTTTCATAATCTAGATATATCATGTGCCCCTGTACCTTCACTTTTCCCTGAAATACCTGTTTAATTGAGCTTCGAGTAAACTTCAGGGACCTAAATTAGGGCAAATCAAGATTTTAGATAGTTATCCTGGGGGACCATCTTAGAAACTGTGGTTTTTACTTCCAATCCCTAGATCCAGCTGGGCTCAACTGGAACCCTTAAAAACAACTTCGAATTGTCCTTGCCATGTCAGTCACTCTGGACCTGGTTCCCTTGACCTGAGTTCCAAAGTGCAGTTCATTTTGATTATCCAAGGTAAATGGGACCAAGAGCACCTTGGGTAATTGAAAGCAGAACTAAGAAAGGATGCTAAAGTGTTGCTCTCTCAGTTTCTTTGGCAAGGTGCAGGGCCGTGATGTTCTTTGGCTTTTAACCAGGGCACTTCACAAAGATATTGGTGTTTTCAGCTGCAATACCTGATTTGGGACTGGAAGATATAAGGATGTCACCCCCCCCCCCTTTTTTTTTTTTTGCTTTTCTTTGGCCCCAGCTGTTTTCCACTGAGGTAACCCAGAAGTTTAGATAATTGAGGGCCGGGTTATCTGAGGTTTTCCCTTCTCTACAGGATGGACTGTTCCCCAGGGCTAAATCAATGCCCTTCTCTCTTCCCCACTGAGAGGCAGAGAGCAAGCAGGCCCTTCCAATCAGGTTCGCGGACAAAAGAATTCTGCGTGGGGACCAGCGGGTTGCTTCTGTGAATTGCTAGGGCATTTTACCGAGTGACAAGGGCCGGGAAGGTGACTGACACAGGTAGGACTCAAAGGACTTTAGCCTGCTTGGTGAAAGAGACCCTTGCTAACGAAAGAAAGAAAAAGGTTACTGCTTCCCACTGACACATTATTCTGATGGGCGGATGCCTGCTAATAATTCCTTTCAGCATGGTACTGAGAGCGGTATTTGGTTCTGGCTTTGCCCTAAGAACTCTTGTAGCAAGAAAGGCAATTGGAGGCAGTTCTAGGTAAAGGGTGTAGTCAAGGCCCTTGGAAGACCCAAGTGGGTTACCCTGGTAAGTGGATTTCATTTGGAGTGAGGAGGAGGCCCCAGGTGCTGACTGCTGTCCTTTCTGCCTCATTTGTTTGGCTTCTCTCTTGGAATTTGGACTTTTGAAAAGAGTTCAGAAGCTCAGGGGGAAATGTAGATCTCAGTGACCATGGAATGCCCCACTTAAATGCTCCTGGGGTTCCTTGGTATTAGGACATCTCCTTACTTAGAGAAAAGCTACAGGGCCCAGAATGTGAATCAAGTTGGCACCCAACTTTACACTGCAGTAACGCAGTGTGGCCTAGTGGAAAGAGCATGAGCCTGGGAACATTGCTCCACACACAGTAAGCGCTCAATAAATACGATTGAATAAATGAATCAGGAGGCCTGGGTTCTGATCCTCCACCACTTGCCTGCTGTTCGACCTTGGGCTAGTCACAGTTTCTTCTTCTGTAAAATGGGAATTAAAAGCCTGCTCTCCCTCCCCCTTAGATTGGGAGCCCCACGTGAGTCAGGGATCGAATCTGATCTGTGTATAGTATATCTACTCCAGTCCTTAGTACTCGGCTTGGGACATACAAAGAACTCAACAAATTTGGTTGTTGCTATTATTGTTGTAATTTTTAAAAATTATTATTTGTTTACTAGGTCAGTCCATATTAGATAGCTCAAGTTTCAATCCAGGCACATCCCTCTTTCATTACTTTGAACACTACCAAAGCAGGATAAAGGGAAAATGCAGGATTTTACCAAGAATTCAGCAGATGTTGGCCACGTCCCATAGACACCGGACTGTGGGAAGAACCTTGGGCTTTAGAGAGAGAAGTGTCTCTTGAGCCAGGGTTTAGAGAATTCTGACAGGGAATGGGGGAACCAGGATGACTTAGGGGACTAGGTAGGAGGGAGGGAGAGAAAGAAAGTTTCTACAGTGAGTGGATAAGGAGCAGGCCTCGTCCCTTGATAGGCCCACCCAATCAATCAATCAATCAGTTCATCAGAGGTATTTACTGAGTGTTTGCTCTGTGCAGTACTAAACACATGGGAAAGTACAACATAATGGAGTTGGTGGGCACAGTCCTTGCCCTCAAGGAACTTATGAGGGTTTTTTTAAAGTTATGTGTTTATAACACTTACTATCTGGGAAGCACTACACTAAGCACTGTAGAAACAAGTTAGTCAGGTTGGATACAGTCCTTTTCCCCTGTGGGGCTCACAGTGTAGGAGGGAGAACAGGTATCGAATCCCCATTTTACAGTTGAGGAAGCTGAGGCACAGAGAAGTTAAGCAATTTGCCGAAGGTCACACAGCAGACAAGTGGCAGAGACAGGATTAGAACCCAGGTCCTCTGAAACCTAGGCCTGTGCTGTTTCCACTAGGTCATGCTGCTTCACTTTAGTAGGGGGGAACAGGATGTCATATTACAGAAGGGTGGAGTAGCAGGGTATAAAGTATATAAATATGGTGAAGGCGGTGTGAGTATCAAAGAGCTTGGGGAGTATAGACCTCAGTGTTTAGGCAATGAAGAAAAGAGGGAGATTTGGGTGGGGAGATGAGTGGTTAGCCAGGGAAGGCTTCTTGGAGAGAAGCAGCGTGGCTCAGTGGAAAGAGCACGGACTTTGGAGTCAGAGGTCATGGGTTTAATAATAATAATAATGTTGGTATTTGTTAAGCGCTTACTATGTGCCGAGCACTGTTCTAAGCACTGGGGTAGACACAGGGGAATCAGGATGTCCCACGTGGGGCTCACAGTCTTAATCCCCATTTTACAGATGAGGTAACTGAGGCACAGAGAAGTTAAGTGACTTGCCCACAGTCACACAGCTGACAAGTGGCAGAGCTGGGATTCAAACTCATGACCTCCGACTCCAAAGCCCGTTCTCTTTCCACTGTGCCACACTGCTTCTCTAAATCCCTGCTCTACCACTTGTCAGCTGTGTGACTGTGGGCAAGTCACTTGACTTCTCTGGGCCTCAGTTCCCTCATCTGTAAAATGGGGATGAAGACTGTGAGCCTCACGTGGGACAACCTGATGACCCTGTATCTCCCCCAGCGCTTAGAACAGTGCTCGGCACAGAGTAAGCGCTTAACAAATACCAACATCATCATGTGGCGTGGTACTGAGAAAATTTACCCCTCCTGCTCCATGAAGGCATTCCAACCCTGGAAGGTATATTTCCCTCAGAACTTGCTAATGAAGACTTTTGTCTTCCCTGGAATCGGCGTATATATGTCCACTGAAACAGAGCTAAGCAGTCTCCTGTCTCTAGGACGGTTCAAATATTTAGTCTTCTCATACAACGGTTCTCTTAATCCCCCTCACACTGACTTTTGTGACAGAGATTCATTCTCCAGAAGACCAGAATACATTTCTCATATTTATATTTCTTCCAATGTGCTTTCCTTCTTGTTTTATTCTCCCTCAGTGATGATTATAATAAACGTGGTATTTGTTAAGCACTTACTGTGGTCCTCTGACTCCCGGGCCCGGATGTTTTCCACTAGGCTGCACTGCTTCACTCCATTTGGTTATAACTTTGCTCTAATAAGCCAGAGGACTGCACCTTCAGGACAGTAGCCAGGCTAGCCATTTGGAGCTTCGATTTGGAGGCCAAAGTGCCGGGAGAGTCTAAAATGTCTTCACATTAACCTTGGCCCTTACCGTTTGGATTCCAGTGAAGAGATGATTAGTGGTCCCCAGGGTTCCTGTTGGGAGGAGTGATGAGGTAGAAAAAAGGGAAAAGAAAAACAACATGACAACAGAGACCTTGGAGTGAGTCTTCTGGGATTGTAGCAAAATGACCAATATATCAGAACTCTGAAGGAGTCTGCACAGAAGCTTTCTCTCCTGGAGAAAAGGATAAAACATCCTACTCGGTGACTTTTTTTAAACGCCAAGCTTCTGCCATTAACCAACTTCTCCGGAGTGCTGTGCGACTCCCAGCCATGTCTCTTCTGGGGTTACAGTGAATTGCGGGAGCAATTGTAGTTTTCGCTCGGAAGAATCTAAAAGCTTACCGAACTGCAAAGGCTCAGCTTTCTGATTGTGAGCAGGATTTGAAATTCTGATTTTCAAACTCCATCTGGGGCAGCGAGCTTCTACGGGCTTCATTAATAATGATGACGATACTTCTATTTCTCCTATAACTACTGCAGAGTGGATAGAGCATGGGCCTGGGTGTCAGAAGGTCAGGGATCCCAATCCTGGTTCCACCACTTATCTGTTGTGTGACCTAGGGCAAGTCACTTAACTTCTCTGTTCCTCAGTTACCTCATCTGTAAAAAGGGGGATGAGACTGTGAGCCCGATGTGGGACAGGGACTGTGTCCAACCCGATTTGCTCGTATCCACGCCAGCACTTCGTATAGTGCCCGGTACATAGTGAGCACTTAACAAATACCGCAACTGCTATTATTGTTACTATTACAAATTGTATCTGTTGAGCACTTGGGAAAGCATCATGGCCTAATGGAAAGAGCACAGACCTGGGAGTCAGAAGACCTGGGTTCTAATTCTGGCTCTGCTACTTGTCTACTGTGTGACCTTGGGCAAATCACTTTACTTCTCTGTGCCTCAGTTCCCTCATCTGTAAAATGAGGATTCAGTACTTGTGCTCCTCCTATTTAGACTGTTAACCCCATGTGGGGCCTGGTTATCTCGTATCTACCCCTGCAGTTGATTATCAGGACACACACAGTCCCTGTCCCATCAGGAACTCACAGTCTAAGAGGGAGGGAGAACAGGAATGTAACTCATTTTGCAGATGTAGAAACTGAAGCACCCAGAAAGGAAGTGATTTGTCTGAGCCCCATAGCAGGCTAGCAGAAGAATCAGGATTAGAGCCTAGCTCCCCTGATTTCGAAGCCCAGGCCCCTTCCACTAGGCCGGTAAAGAATTTCTTTTCAGTTTGGCAAGCACAGTGCTTCTCTCCAGAGTGCTTAGTACAGTGCTCTGCACACATTAAGCAATCAATAAATACCTTTGATTGATTAATCGATCTAACCAAGAGCTCTGCTGCAAAGTGGACCCTTTGGTAGGCTACCATTCCAGGTGAACAGGACTCTCTGTTGTGGGCTTTCTGCAGCATAAATTCACCATTTGATTTATATTTTTAAAAAATCTTTCAGTAATCTGGCCAGCTACTCTTTTTTTCCCTATTAGAAAAGCAGAATACAAATGAATATCCGCATCGCAGAACTAGTCTCCTGGAACATAACATTTTAGTGTGGGTGTATTTTATGAAAAAGAAATTTGTCATGGAATTCAATGTGCTTAGCTGCTTTCCTCTCAGACATAAGCTCCAGTTTATGTAGGATGGAGGAAGAAATAATTGAGAAAAATAATAGATTTGGAAGACAGAGGCATGAAATGCTGGCTTTGTAGAAAGTGGAAAAACTCACTGATATTCTAATTAAATATTCCAAACGTCTGCCTGATTAAAACATAGATAATTGAACTAGATAAAACATTTAGAACATCCCAAACACCAGGCTCTCTAGACGGAAACACTAATTTAGGATGGAAATGTTTCTACTCTATTCTATTTTCCAGACTGTTTATCCCATTATTTAATAGCTTGGCCTCTGGGACAAACGGGGGGAATCTCTCATTCAGTTTTCTGCTTTTTCAGCCTCTTTGCCTAGTTTCTTTTTCAGGGCTTTTGGTCCATTGAGCTGGCTGGAATTGTTGGTGGAGAGGGAGCTGGAACCAGATGGAGAGGTAAACAAGCAAGCGGGAGATTTGCTTTCGCCAGAATTACGGCAGCTATTTTTAGACGGGGAAGGGAAGATGAAGTTCAGGCCCAGGCCAGTGTGGGTGGTTCTACTGCTCTTATGCTGGTTCTACGAGAGAAGCAGTGTGGCTTAGTAGATAGAACATTAAATAGTAAATTACAGATATGTACATAAGTGCTGTGGGGCTCTCGGGAAGCACTATGGTGTAGTGGAGAGAGCATATTAGGCTTGGGAGTCAGAAGAACCTGGGTTCTAATCCCTCCTCCGTCACATTCATTCATTCAATAGTATTTCTTGAATGCTTACTGTGTGCAAAGCATTGTACTAAGCACGTGGGAGAGTACTGTATAACAACAAACAGACACATTCCTGCCCACCACAAGGTCACAGTCTAGAGGGGGAGATAGACATTAATATAAGAAAATAATGAATAGATAGATAAGTACATAAATTACAGATATATACATATTCATTCATTCAATAGTATTTATTGAGCGCTTACTATGTGCAGAGCACTGTACTAAGCGCTTGGGATGAACAAGTCGGCAACAGATAGAGACAGTCCCTGCCGTTTGACGGGCTTACAGTCTAATCGGGGGAGACGGACAGACGAGAACAATGGCACTAAAACATATGTGCTGTGGGGATGGGAGGGAGGATGAATGAAGGAGCAATTAAGAGCGGCACAGAAGGGAGTGGGAGAAGAGAGGAGGGCTTAGTCAGGGAAGGCTTCTTGGAGGAGATGTGCCTTCAGTAGGGTTTTGAAGTGGGGAAGAGCATTTATCTGTCTAATCATTGTCTGTCACATTGTTGTGTGACCTTGGGCAAGTTACTTAACTTCTCTGGGCCTCAGTTACCTCATCTTTAAAAGTGGGGATTAAGAGTGTGAGCCCCATGTGGGACAGGGACTGTTTGCAACCTGATTGACTTCTATCTTCTCCAGCACTTAGAACAGCGCTTAGCACATTGTAAGCATTTAACAAGTATCGTAATTCTTCTTCTTATTATTAACATTAGGTCAGGGAACATGCCTACCGACTCTGTTATATTGTACTCTCCCAAACGCTTGTACAGTGCTCTGCACACAATATGTGTTCAGTAAATACAGTTGATTGACATTTAGGCGTAAATCAGAGATGAGAGGACATGGGAGTGGGAAGGAAAACTGGGCTCAGTGTTCCAAGGACAACAGAACATCCATTAAAGGAGCCCCACTGGTCTGTAATTGAGGAACTATGAGCTAGACACAGCGACTGCTGGGAATAATAGCTGTGGATAGAAAGTGTCTGAGCTAATTGTACTGCTGCTGGGTTTGTGTCCTTTGGATTCTTGGAAATAAAAGGTTGGTTTATTTTAATTATCAGGCCTAGGAGCCAGGGACTCTTCTTCTGTGAAAGAAGGCAGCAACCACAACTAATCTGGTTTAGAACAAGGGCTCCACCTAACTTTGTTAATTTGATTCCTTTCCTTTTCTTTCCCTGCAAGCAGCCTGTAGATGTGAGAATAATATGAAATGATACACTATAAACGCAGTCTTGCAAACTGATTTTCTTCCTCATACACCAGCCGCTTCTGCATGGGGAAACCATAGTTTTTGAAGATAACTGCGTGCTATGGAGACATGCTATGTGCATGAGGATTGTGTTAGGCAATTATTACCCATCACTGTTCTTACCACAGAGCTGATCCCAGGAGGGGAGCACATAATAATAATAATAATGACATTTGTTAAGCGCTTACTATGTGAGCCTGTTGCTGGGCAGGGATTGTCTCTGTTGCCGAATTGTACATTCCAAGTGATTAGTACAGAGTTCTGCACACAGTACGGGCTCAGTAAATACGATTGAACGAACTGAATGAATGAATGGGCCAGGCACTGTACTAAGCACTGCGGTAGGTACAAGATAATTGAATTAGACACAGTCCCTGTCCCGCATAGGCCTCACTGTCAATCCCCATTTTACTGATGAGGTAACTGAGCCACAGAGAAGTGAAGTGACTTGCCCATGGCCACATGGAAGACAAATGGCGGAGCCGGAATTAGAACCCAGTTTCTTCTGACTCCCGTGCTCTCTTCACTAAGCCACCCTGCTTCAGCACGTCTGTTTGCCTGCTTACAGAGGCAATTTCACACCCAATCCAGTTTCCCTATCCTAATGCCTGCCACCTTAAAGGCCTTTAGGTCATTCCCTGACTCCAGACCGGCTGCTGGAAGGAACTGAGAAGCAGCAGTTGTCTATCTAGCAGAACATTGGCCCAGCCAGGTGAGCTCAATCTCATGGCAATCAATAAGTCTAT
This sequence comes from Ornithorhynchus anatinus, assembly GCF_004115215.2. NCBI lineage: Eukaryota > Metazoa > Chordata > Mammalia > Monotremata > Ornithorhynchidae > Ornithorhynchus > Ornithorhynchus anatinus. The sequence goes on along the minus strand of NC_041729.1, from coordinate 30,333,965 downwards.
CCGTAGTATTTATTGAGCACTTACTGTGTGAAGAACATTGTACTAAGTGTGTGGGAGAGTACACTAGAACAGAGTTGGTACACATGTTCCCTGACCACAGTGAGTTGACAGTCTCTTGGGGAGCTCATCCACACACTCTAAATGGACATCCCGCCGCCCTTTCAAACTCTAGATGGACAAAAACTAAATTTCTTATCTTCCCTCCCCAAACTGGTCTTCCTCCTAACTTTCCTATCTATCTAGTCACACTGAACTAAGCACTTGAGAGAGTAGAATACAATAGAGTTGGTAGACACATTCCCTGTTCAAAACATACAGTCTAGAGGGGGAGACAAGTGAGGAGAAGGGATGGCAGAAGATACATCAGGAGCAATGAAGTGATAAAACACAACACAAATAGACAAAATAGGTTCAGAGTCAGGGTAGTGATGAAGGAGCTAGCCAAGAGCAGGGACCCGAGGTGGTAAGAGGGGAGGTGGTGTTTACCTTGGTGTTTTTCTTGGAGGCGACGCAGGGGTTCAGGAGTGCACAGGAGCAACTTTTATTCCCGTCCCAGTGGGCACCGGACATACCCAGATTAGGGCCCCTCTGTGGTGGGAGACAAGGCAGTGTTTACTACGCTTCTTTTCTTGGAGCAACATCATGTAGTGTTGATGTTAATCCCCCGATTAGACCGTAAGCCCGTCAAACGGCAGGGACTGTCTCTATCTGTTGCCGACTTGTTCATTCCAAGCGCTTGGTACAGTGCTCTGCACATAGTAAGCGCTCAATAAATACTATTGAATGAATGAATGTAGTGGTTAGAGTACAGGTCTGGGAGTCAGAAGGCCATGGGTTTAAATCCCAGCTCTGCCACTTGTCAGCTGTGTGACTTTGGGCAAGTCACTTCACTTCTCTGTGCCTCAGTTACCTCATCTGTAAAATGGGGATTAAGACTGTGAGCCCCACGTGGGACAACCTGATTCCCTTGTGTCTACCCCTGCGCTTAGAACAGTGCTCTGCACATAGTAAGCGGTCAACAAATACCAACATCATCATATCATCATGTGGGACAGGGACTCTGTCTAACCTGGTTACCTTGTATGAACCCCAGCGCTTAAAACAGTGCTTGGCACATAGTAAGACCTTAACAAATACCATAATTAGTATTAAGCCCATAGTAGAATGCTCCGCACACAGTAAGCTCAATAAATACAATCGAATGAATGGAGACGATGGAAGAGTTTGAGTGTGCAGGAACAGCTTTTATCCCCGTCCCAGTGTGCACTGGGCGTGACTGGAGTGGGGATGCTCAGTAGTGGGAGGGAAAGTAGTTGGTTACTATGCTTCTTTTTTTGGAGGCGATGAAGGATTTGGAAAGTTCATAGGAGCCACTTTTATCCCTGGCTCCGTGTGCACGGAGCCCCTCGGTAACGGGAGGGAAGGTGCATTTTTGTGTTTTCATGATATTTGTCAAGTGCTGTTTGCTAAGCATTGCACTAAACCCTGGGGTAGATACAAGCTAATCAGGTTGGACACCATCCCTGTCCCACATGGTGCTCACAGTCCTAATCCCCATTTTACAGATGAAGTAACTGAAACAAAGAGAAGTTAAGTGATTTGCCCAAGTTCACACAACCGACAAGTGGCAGAACAGAGATTGGAACTCAGGCCCTTCTGACTCTCAGGTCCATGGTCTGTCCACCAGACCACACTGCTTATCTAAAACCCTGGGAACTGTAGATCAGTGACTGTCACTTGTATACCTGGAAGATTTGTAGATTACATAACCAAATTTAGAATAAGTGAGCACTTGGAAGAACACAACATTTTGAGCAGATAATCCAATTTCCATAAAGGAACAGGGTGCCTCTAATGTTCTTTGAAAGGGTCAACAAATATTTGGATAATGAGCAACTAGTAGACTTAGTATATTTAGATTTTTCAAAAGACCTTTGACAAGCCGCTTGGCCTAATGGAAAAAGCTTGGACCTGGGAGTGACCGGATTTGGTTTTGAAACCCAGCTCTGGCCATTACACTGGGTAACCTTGGGCAAATCACTTAACTTCTTTTTGCATCAGTTTCCTCAACTGTAAAATGGCAATTCCGTGCCTTTCCCCCTCCTATTTACAGTTTTTTCCTTTGTTGCATACAGTATGACATAACAAAGTCATATTCTTTAAAAATGTGGTTGCATTATGAATGGCTATATTGTGAGGTAGGTCTTTCCACAGACTTCATGTTATAAATTAGAAGACATTCCAGTTTGTCTTGAAAAGTAATATGAAATTCCTTCAACTGCTATATTTTATAATGATAAATTTCAATAAACTATTTCATCTTTATTAAAGAAATTCAATGTGTATGATCACAGTGTTTAATAAATGATTTGTAACCTGAATATGAGTATTTGTAAGAGCCTGCAGAAGTTGAAGCTGGTTTGCTGACTGTGGAATGGTTTCCTCAACTTCAGGAAAGATCAATTTAGATTGAACAGTGGCCCTCTTTTTATGGTATTTGTTAAGCACTTACTATGTGTTAAGCACTGTTCTAAGCCCTGGGGTAGATACAAGGTAATCAGGTTGGACAAGGTCCCCATCCCACATGGGGCTCACAGTTTTAATCCCCGTTTTACAAATGAGGAACTGAGGCACAGAAAAGTTAAGTGACTTGCTCAGGTCACACAGCAGCCTAGCGGTGGAGCCGGGATTAATAATGAATAATTATGGTACTTATTAAACACTTACTATGTGCCAAGCACTGTTCTAAATGCTGGGGTGGATATAAGTGAATTGGGTTGGACACATTCCCTATCCCACATGGGGCTCACGGTCTTAATCCCCATTTTACAGATGAGGTAGCTGAGGCCCAGAGAAGATAAGTGACCAGCCTCAGATCACACTGAAGACAAGCGGTAGAGCCAGGATTAGAACCCAGGTCCTCTGATTCCCAGACCTGTGCTCTTTCTACTAGTTCACACTGCTTCTCCTTTCTTTTTAAAGAACTATGTAGCGGGTTAACGCCTTCTAAACACCTCTGCAAATCTTTAATCTCTTTCAATAAAGTATTTGTTTTCAATCATATGTATAAATTCATCTGTTTTCTTGTAAATTGATGCTAGACTTTTTAATCCCTAGATGTGAGCTGATGGTGGACAGACCATGACTTCATCCATTTTGACGTTTTGAAATGATGCATTAGAATGATAAAGTTTGATAAGGTTCTTGTTAGATAAAGATTCCTCTGAATGAGCTTAATCAATCAATCAGTCATACTTATTGAGTACTTACTGTGTTGCAGAGCACTGTAATAAGTGCTCGGAAGAGCACAGTATAACAGAACTCATAGACACATTCTGTTCCCATAACAAGCTTACAGTCTAAGTGCTTAATACAATGCAATGTAACAACACAACAGGTACATTCCTTGTCCACAACGAGCTCGTAGTCCAGAGGGGGAGACAGACATTGATATAAATAAATAAATTACAGATATGTTCATAAGTGCTGAGGGGATGTGAGGGGGGATGAATAAAGGAAACACTTCTGGGAGATGCAGTAGGGGCTTGAAGAAAAGAGGGCTTAAGGAAAATGTCTTGGAGGAGATGTGCCTTCGATAAGTCTTTAAAGAGGAGGAGAGTAATTGTCTGTTGGATATGAGGAGGGAGGGTGTTCCAGGCCAGAGGCAGGAAGAGGATGCAGAGGCCTTGTGACTTGAATGAAGGTTTCCTGATTCCCCAGGTTTATGTTCTATCCACTGGACCACAGATTCACATTGACAATATGGTGATATTAATCTTTGAGTTTTTCACACTATTTCTATATTATTGCAACTAAACCATCATTTTTGGGATGTAGTAACAATGGGAGTTAATGGTATTTATTGAGTGCTTACTATATGCAGAACACTGTACTAAGTGCTTGGGAGAGTACAGTACTACTGAGTTAACGGACACCTTCCTTGCCCACAAGGAGTTAAGTCAGAATTATGACCCTGACTCATCCATGATTCAAATATTTATTTCCACACTAGAATTGCTAATATCGCTGGATGGAATGGAGTGCCAGAATTTCACAAACCATTTAGACTTTCCTTCACCATAATTGGTTTGAACTTAGAATCTCCGTCTTTTCATTTTGAATGGTGTGGTTTCTTTATTGCAAGAAAAAATGGGGAGAATGTGTGTCTCCATCTTGTCTGAAGTCAAAGACTGACATTTATTTGGGGGAGAGAGGCTATCAATATCCCTTAGGCAATCTTACAGGATTCAGTTTGCCCAAACTCTAAACATGTTGTTTTTTTTCTCTAGGATGTTGAAATAAGCATATCTCAGCATTTTAGGAAATATTTTTCGGTGATTTTCATGATCTCTAAATTGCAATACAAATTAATGATATGTTAATGAGGCATTAATGATTAAAGCTCAGGGCTTTTTTTTTTGCAGATTAACTATGGCTTGGAGAGTTGATAGCCTGAAGCCAATTCAGGGGTCATTAGCCCCGCTGAGTTGTTAATTCCCCCAAATATGTCCCAGTGCCAAGGTTGTTGATAATGTTTTAAGGCCTTTTGTTGTTTCCTGAAACCTAGACCAATAGCATTTCTAAGCCCTTTGATTCTCACCTCCCCAGCCACTTATCACCCTGATTTTCACCCCACTCCAGCCCCTCAACAGCTATGTACATACCCTTTTCCCCAATCTGTACTATATTGAATATTGGTCTCCCCATTAGATTTTAATATCCTAAAGGACATTAAATGTTTATTATGTATCAGGCAGGAGTAGATACAAACTAGTCAGGTTGGACACAGTCCATGTCCCACATGGGGCTCACAGTCTCAATCCCCATTTTACAGATGACATAATTGAGGAATAGGCAAGTGAAGTGACTAGCCCAGAGTCACACAGCAGACAAGTGGTGGAGCCAGTGTTAGAACCCATGACCTTCTGACTCCTAGGCTCGTGCTGTATCCCAATTTCAGACACACAGGCCAAAAAGTTATATTACCTTTTTTGTGAATGGGTGGGTAAGCTAGATGGTTGGAACATCTACTCATATTAGCAGATAAGAATATCATGGATTCCGACTAGATTGACATTCCAAATTTAAACATTAATATTATAGTAGGATTGTTTTGTGAATAACCTGATCAGGATGGGGAAAGAGATCAAGTAATGATGGTGAGGAACTATAATCTTGGACAGTTGCCAGACTGAGAGACTTCAATGGTCATCACATTATAATTCAAGATGTCAGCTTTGGATGCTTGGGAAATTAATGTTATGAGAAGCCTCAGCTTCTTGTCAGCACCCAAAATTTACCCAGTTTTGCAAAATCACTGCTTTTTCAGGGATTTGCTGGAGACAAATGCAAGTTCTCTGTTCATAGTTCTTTGAACTATGTTATATTTTTGGTCATCATAATTTAGGAAAGACATCATAGAGCTGGAAATGATATGGAAAAGGTGTTCAAAACCAACAGAGGAATGGAGATCCTTTGTCATGAGAATAGATTGAAAGGGTCGGAGCTTTTCTATCTGGAAATTGGTTAGGGCATGGCTATCTTCATTTAGCTAATGCTCTTGTGTTAACAGATAATTACTACATTGTAATCCTAAAGTTAGCCATATTCTAGACACCTTCAGTCTTGTTCACCACTGGCACTTTCCTTTTCTGGCCTTTTGCCCAGTGCTCGTGAACAAGAATTGAACTGAGACTGTGACTCCATTATAGAGACCTAGCTGGTTTCTTCAGTTCAGTTCATAACTATCCATTGATGGTATTTACTGAGCCCCTCCTATGTGCAGACTACTACGCTAAGTGCTTGGGAGGATACAATATAATAGAGATGGTAGACACATTCCCTGACTTTAATATAAATAAATAAATTATGGATTTCTAGATAAGTGCTTTGGGGTTGAGGGAAGGATAAAAATCAGGGTGACATAGAAGGGAATGGGAGAAGAGGAAATGAGGGCTTAATCAGGGAAGGCCTCTGGGAAGAGATGTGCTTTGAAGGTGGGGAGAGTAATTCTTTCAGATATGAAGAGGGAGGGCTTGCCAGGCCAGAGGCAGGAAGTGCGCAAGAGGTCGGAGGCAAGATAGATGAGATGGAGGTACAATGAGTAAGTTGGTGTTAGAGGAGCGAATTGTGCGCCCTGGGTTGTAGTAGGAGAGCAGCAAGGTGAGGTAAGAGGGGGCAAGATATTTGAGTGCTTCAAAGACGATGGTAAGGACTTTCTGTTAGATGTGGAGGTGGATGGGCAACCACTGGAGGTTCTTGAGGTGTGGGGAAACATGGCCTGATTGTTTTGGTAGAAAAATGATCCAGGCAGCAGAGTGAAGTATGAACTGCAGTGGGGAGACTTCCCCAATAGTAGTAATAGTAATTAGTAGTGACAGTAATAACTCTATTGAGTGCCAGCTTGAAGCAGTGTGCTGTACTAGAAGATTGGGAAGTTCCCTGCCCAAAAGGAACTTACACTCTAAGAGGGGAGTCAAAATTATTTACCAGACTGCCAAAGTAAATAAATCGAAGGGACGTATAGCGCTCTGCCCTCAGTAAGTGTCCAATAAATCCCATCATAGTAATCCCATTGACTAACTGATGTAAGTTTAGGGACCTCTCTGGATATTCGTGTCTGGTTTCAAGGTCTTCAAAGGCCAGGGTAAAATTAAACAGCCCACTTTCTCCTCTTCTTGCATACGAAGAGCAAACACTCTTCTCCAATTATCCCTGCTACTTATATTGTGAGCCCCATGTGGGATAGGCATTGGGTCCAAACGGGCAAACTTGTACCTACCCCAGCCCTAAGAACAGTGACACATAATAAGCCCAAACAAATACCAGTGCTTAGAACAATGCTTAACAAATACCATAATTATTATATTATTATCACAGTGCAATCGGCAGGACTCACACACCATTTTCCACTGGGGACAGCCTCCTGCCCGGAAGAGCGGCTGAAAGTTTAGCCCTTCTGTGAACCAGATAGATCATTAAAGACCTAGCAGCCCATTTAGAAGAAATAGAATTCACACTTTTTATTGCTATGGCTCTCATTCCTGACCAAACTTCCTTTGCTATTGGACTACGACTCCAATTTGAGAGAGAATCCCTTTGGATTTAGAGTGTAATTAACTAGTTACATTGCCAATTCAGAAAGAATACAAGAATGTATTTTTCCTGTTAGTACTACGTTTCCTCTCTATAGAGAAAAGGAGGGACTGGAGGAGATATGAACGAAGTGTCAGTCAGCCCTTAATTCAGCTATCTCCTCAGCAGCTTTGGACTTTAATATACTGCAATTTACATACTCTAACATTAAGCATTTCTTTCTCCTATCTATCAATCATTTTCTGTCTCCTTCATTAGACTGCAACCTCTTGGGGTCAGCTATCATATCTTTTACCTCTATTGTAGCCTCCCAAGGGTTTAGTAGAGTGCCCTGCCCACTGGAGTCACTCAATAATACCATTGTTCGATTGACTGATTGATTGGGACATGCAGGAACACATGATCACATGGTCAGAAATGAGCACTGGGCAAGGACCTGAGACAGAATTATGATATCAAGCACATATTTCACAATTCTTGGAGTGAAAATGCAGCGTGATCTATTTAGGCAATTAGGACACATCTATTTTTAAATTTTTTTTGAAACCAGAATTGCTTTTTTTCTGTTACTATGAGATGCTGAACAAGGGACAAGTTTCTCAGGCCTCTGATTCCCAGTAACTCCAAGTCAGCATTGATTTTGCAGATGTTGGGGATGAGAGAAGAGAAGGGAGTATCTAAGAAGCAGTGTTGGCAGTGGAAAGAGCACGGGCTTGGGAGTCAGAGGTCATGGGTTCTAATCCCAGCTCTGCCACTTAGCTGTGTGACTTTGGGCAGGTCACTTAACTTCTCTGTGCCTCAGTTGCCTCATCTGTAAAATGGGGATTAAGACTGTGAGCCCCACGTGGGGCAACCTGATTACCTTGTATCTACCCTGCGCTTAGAACAGTGCTTGGCACATAGTAAGCACTTAACAAATATCAAAATTATTAATCATTATTATTATTATTATTAACAGTGGTCTCCCTCCACACAATCTTGGGGCCTCCTCAACTATGGCCTCTTAGAAAGAGTCCAGGCCTTGGAATCAGAGGACCTGGGCTCTAATCCCAGCCCGGCCATTTGCCTGCTGAGTGACCTCAGGCAAATCAACTTAATTTCTCTGTATCTCAGTTACCTCAACTGTAAAATCAGAATCTAATACCTGTTCACCCTCCCACTTAGATTGTGAGTCCCAGATGGGAATGGGACTGTCGGGTCTGTTTATCTTTTATCTATTCTAGCGCTTAATACAGTGCCTTGCACACAGTAAGCACTTAACAAGTATCAGTTATTATTACAACTTTTTCCTGGCTCTTGCCAAACTGAACCCTTATTTCTCTTGATTTCAGAGTGCTCCATATCTGTTTCTATAGCTAATTTAACACTAGCAAAATATTCCAAGGCATTACCTATGGAAATGAAGCATTAAAATCATATTTGGTTGGTCTTGCTTGATAGAATTCTGTCAAATTACTTCTGTTTAATCACTAGGCTAAATTTGGGGTGTGTTTTCAAGAGACAATCTTGGTGCTTCAGCAGTAATTCCAGACCAAAGGAGTATTTCAGAGTCCCCCTTCTGTAACCCAACTGATTTCTTTCCCCCTACTGGAAGAGTATCATTTTCCACCAAGGTTTGACTTCTAAACACCTCCCTTGCTTAAAGGTATCATTTAACATTAAAATATGTTCTGTTAGATCCAAGCTTTGAGCGCAGAGAACAGGTGATTTATTTGTTCTTTCTACCTCTGTTATTTTTGATGGGTCATATGCATTTCTCCACTAGGCAATAGGCCCTGGAGTGTATTTCCCATTCTGAGGTCAAGTAAACATGTAATTGCTTAATATGAATTCTGTTCCTCCCACTAAAGTTGAATGAAAGAGAAAAAATTAATTGATTTAGAATCTGAAGTTCAAATGCACAAGTAAAGCTCTAATTCCTAAAGTGGCTTGGCTTAATAGAAGGAGCACTGGGCCCGGAAGTTAGGGGAACTAGGTTCTAAACCTAGATCTGCCACTTGCCTGCTGTGTGATCTTGGGCAAGTCATTTAACTTCTTTGTGCCTCAGTTTCTTCATCTGCAAAATGGGAGCAATCCCTGTTCTCCCTCCCTCTTAGACTGTGAGTCTCAAATGGTACAGGAACGGTCTGACCTGATCATCTTATATCTACCTCATTCTTTGGCACAGAGTAAATGCTTAACACATGCCTCAATTTGTTATAATTATTGTGATTATTATTATCATTATTGTTTCTAATCTGATTAAAGACACCCAGAAAATGCTTTCCTTTAGTTGTGCTGGAACACAAGTAAGATAGATGTATCTTCGGAGCACAGTTCGTAGTGCATATTCACAAATAGTTGGAGATGTTCACTGATGTTGTGTCTAATCTATCATCCTGGGAAATGATTGATCAATCGATCAGTGGTATTTATTGAGCACTTACTGTGTGCAGAGCACTGTACTAAGTGCTAGGGAGAGCACAATGCAACAGAGTTGCTAGACATGTCCCCAGCCCACAGGGAGCTTACAGTCTAGAGGGTTATTCAGTAGATTCATGGAATGACCATCCATGCTGTGCCGTGGGTGAAGCCCTCTTGAAAGTTACCTACCTGAATATCAGAAATACTATTGCTAACCAACTTTTTTTTTAACGTATGATCTCAGTTATTTTTACTTCAAAAGCTACCCTGGTTGGAAGGTAATGGAGGACAGTGGAAGAACATGGGTCTGAGAGGCAGAAGACATGGGCTCCAGTCTTGGCTCAGTCACTGGCTTTCTGTGTGACCCTGGCCAATAGCAATTAATAACTAATAAGAGTTATGGTATTTGTTAAAGTGCTTACTATGTGTCAAGAACTGTTCTAAGCACAGGGATAGATACAATTTAATCACATCGGACACAGTCCCTGTCCAACACGGGCCTCTCAGCCTAAGTCGAAAGGAGGAGAGGCATTGAATCCCCATTTTACAGAGGGGGAACTGAGGCACGGAGTAGTGAAGTCACTTGCACAAGGCCACACAGCAGACAGGTGGCAGAGCAAGGATTAGAACCCATGTCCTCCGACTCCCAGGACTGTGTGTTTTCCACTAGGCCATGCCGCTTCCCTAGCAAACCCCTTAACCTCTTTGTGCCTCAGTTTCCTCAACTGTACAAGAGGGATAAAGATATCTATCCTTCCCTATCCCACAGTGTTATCAAAAAGACAAATGTGAGATCGGCAATGAGAAAAGGCTTTGGAACATAAAAGTGCTGTATAAATTCAAGGTATTGTATAACATTAATGAACTTGTTGTGCAGATGACGCTGGAAAGATTCATGCTTGACCTACTGTTCCACTTGAGTGCACATAAAGATAGTTTTCTGGCTGCACTAAGCATGTGTTGCTTGCAGGGCCTTTGGATGGGAATAGGATTGTTGCTTCCCAAATCCTCTATTCAAGCAGAGCAATTCCTCCCCTGATCACTCCATCCCTCGTTGGTCTACCCGGGCCCACTACTGAATCACATGGCTGGAGATTAATTGTCTTTAAATCTTCCATTCTTTGCTCCTTATTTGCCTATCCTGGCTGCATATGGCCGAGAAGCGGCATGGCTTAGTGGATAGAGCAACCGTCTGAGAGAAGGTTTCAATCTCGCTGTGGGCAGGGAATGTGTCTGTTTATTGTTGTACCGTACTCTCCCATGCTCTTAGTATAGTGCTCTGCTCACGGTAAGTGCTCAATAAATATGATTGAATAAATGCTGTGTGATCTTGGGCAAGTCACTTCACTTCTCTGTCCCTCAGTTACCTCATCTGTAACATGGGGATTAAGACTGTGAGCCCATGTGGAACAAACTGTGTCCAACCTGATTTCCTTGTATCCACCCCAGTGCTTAGTACAGTGCCTGGCACATTGTAAGTGTTGAACAAATACCGTCGTAATCTTTATCATATGCCCCCTTTCATTTGACCATAGAGCAGCCGTCGGAAAGCCTGCAATTGTCCGTTCTTCTTTTAGGAACCACCTATTGAAGTGGTGCGCGGGCCCTGCCACACAGCCGGTGAACTGAACGTGCATGAGGATCTCATCGTTGGTAATCTTGACCAACCACTGGATGGTGCGGTGGATTCACAGGAGGTAATGGTGAAACCGCTCAAGAGACAGAATGCACCTTCTGTGGTTGAACTAGGTCTCACAGCCTCAAAAATGGTTTGCCCCAACCAGGAGTTGATGGATCTTCAAGTAAGCGTGAGGCTTGACACCTAACTCAATCATTCTTTCAGAAATGATGCTAATGCTTCTTGATTTGAGTTTCTATTTCTTCGCCCATCTGTGCATCATTGGATAGTGTACTGACTAAGTAGCAGTGTGGAGTGATAAAGTTTTAATTCTCTATTGTTAATGGAATTCTGGCATTTTGTCAGCTTTCTCAAGGCTAGATAGAATACAGAGAGACAGGTATTAGCACCATTTAATGGTAATCAATCCAATCGATTTAGTAGTATTTACTGAGACCTTACAAGGTACTAGATAAGACCTAGTAAGTTAAGAACCCGAGGCCCAGAGAACTCAGATGACTTGCGCATGATCCTTTAGCAAGTCATCAAGCAGAAGAGTCAAGTCCTACAAGCCAGGTCTCCAGGTTCCAAAAGCGATTTTCTATGCTGCCTTATGTTAATACTATTGAAAAGAGTAAAAATGAAAGACCTTTATTTCTTTTTCCTCTAGGATTTGCTATGTGTTCATCACTAGGTTACAAAGTGGTGTGGCCTGATAGAAAGAGCACAGTCTGGGAGTCTGAGGATATGGGTTCTAATTCTGGCTCTGCCTGCTTGTGTGACTATGGACGAGTCACTTAACTGCTCGGTTCCTCAGTTTCTTCATCTGTAAAATGGAGATTCCATACCTGTTTTCCCTCCTACTTAGATAGAGAGCCCCAAGAGGGAGAGGGAGTGTGTCCAACCTTTTTATCTTGCATATACTCCAGTGTTTAGTACAGGGTTTGGTACATAGTAAGTGTTTAACATGTTCTATTATTAGTTTTCATTATTTTTACTATATGATGAGAGCAAAGTGAATGACTACTGAGAACCAATAGTTAGCACAAGGTATTGGCCAGAAAGTATTCTGGGTTCCATTTCTGGTCCGACTCCTTACCAGCTGCAGAGTTTAAATGATGCTGTTTGGAGGGATATATGGATCTGAGAGCCCGAGGGGACAAGTGAAAGACAAAAGAAAAGCTCCTTTGGATTTTCCCATTCAGACCCGTACTTCTGCCTCAAATTACTCCTGCCCCTTCTCCCTCCCTCCCCGCCCAACCCAGAAGGAGGTCGAAGGCTTTTCTGTCCTTGAAAGAAGAATCTTCTGAAGAGTGGCCCTAAATAGCCCTGTAATGAACCCCAAGCTTTTATTCCAGGACACCCTGCTGCCAACCAATCTAGTTCAGTGACTTTTCCTTTCTGCTTCTGGCCATAACTGATAGTAGAGGAAAGCTTTCAGTCCATTTCTGCCTCCCATAATAGCTCTGCTAATGTTTCATTTGTGATTCCAGATTCTAATGAAAACATCTTGCAGCATCAACCTGCAGGTAAGAGGGTGATGCAGCGAATTGGAAAATCAGTGGTTTAGAGCAACACAAAGGGCTGCCTTAGACACCGAGGTCTTGATGCTTGCATTCTCTCCCAGGCCCCAACCTTAGCGTATACCTCCCTATTGGCCCAGCTCTATGGATAGATAGTGTTGACGCTTAGAGGACAAGGGGCCACAACAGGTCCATTGTTTTGGTGTTTTTTTTCAGTGCCTGGAGCATTATGGGGCCTCAACAGACATTAAAAAATATCAGGCCCACAGTAGGTTTGGTTTTGTGTAGGAAAATGCATTGTGCCATTCAATAGCTCTCAGTCATGTGGGGAAAATAGGCAGCTTCCTCCTAGGATATTAGTAGAATGCTTCTAAAGAGCAGGTCTGACACGGTGATAAGGTCGTTTAAAGTTACACTAATGTTTTCTGACTTGTTGCTAAGTCAAAGTTATACTACAGCACGCATCATTCATTCATTCAATAGTATTTATTGAGTGCTTACTATGTGCAGAGCACTGTACTAAGCTCTTGGAATGTACAATTTGGCAACAGATAGAGAAAATCCCTGCCCAGTAACGGGCTCACAGTCTAAATGGGGGAGACAGTAAAACAAAACAGAACAAAACAAAACAAGACAACATCATCAAGATAAATAGAATCATGGAGATATACACCTCATTAACAAAATTAATAGGGTAATAAATAATATATACAAATATGCACAGTGCTGAGGGGAGGGGAAGGGGGAAGAGCAGAGGGCAGGGTGCGGGCAAGGGAAGGGGAGGAGAAGCAGAGGGAAAGCATCAGGAGCATCAGCAAAAGCGAGGAAGCGGGATGTTCCAAAAGCAAGTATCCTGGCTTAAAAGTGCTAACACTTGCTCATTCTGAGTCTTATTTTTGTAAACTGTGAAATAGAGATGAGTAATATCTCGTTGCTTAATTTTGGTTGAGGACCCAGAGAGTGCCAGATGCTTTTCTGTTTCTACACATGGCCCGGCCCCTGCTCTGTAGGAGCCGACAGCTTAAGTGTGCAGGATTCATAGATCACTGATTGTACATTTTCATCAGTTAGTCAGCCCCAGTCTGATATGTGACATTCTCCCTGGGCTATGGCCGAACATTGTTCTGTGTAAATCGCCAAAGCCCCCAGCAGTTGATGCAGTGGAAATGAATACCTCCCTCTCTGTGATGTCAAAAGCGGATGAGGGCCCAGCGGTAATTACTGCCAAGGAAGGCTTGAAGAGCTATTCTGTGGCAGGACACAGGCTGCAACTTGAATCCTGTCCAGTCATTTTGGCACATAGTAAGCGCTTAACAAATACAAAAAAAAAAAAAAGAAATAAAAAGAACATACACTTTACCTCAAAAAGGAGCAGAGGACCAGGAAAAGATTTGTGTTTTGTGAGTAGATTTCATTTTATTTATTTATTTATTTATGGTATTCATTAAATGCTTATTATGTGGCAGGCCCTGAACTAGGTTCTGAGGTAGATACAAGCTAATATAGTTGGAAACAGTCCATTTCCCTCATGGGGCTCACAGTCTAAATCCCCACCTTTACAGATGAGGTAACTGAGGCACAGAGAAGTTAAGTAATTACCCAAGGTCCAACAGCCGACAAATGGAGGGGCCGGAATTAGAACCTCATTCCTTCCGACTCCGAGGCTCTATCCACTAGGCCAAGCTACTTCTCTTTTATGATCGTGTACTGATGCAACCCTACTGCATGTTCAATAATAGTGATTGCAATTTATGATTTTACTTATAACACGAAGTACTTTTAGTTTGAGGTTAAAAAAAAACTCTTCCTTTTTTCTTGAGTGCTGGGCACTTCCATGCATATTGAGACCACACTTTTGAGAGAGAGGTTCATATTTGGAAACTTGTTCTGGGTGGGCTTAACTGCCTAAACAGAGGGTAAGTCAAGAGCCAGGTATAGCTAGAAGGTTAGCTTGGGAGAAATGAAAAAAGTTAGCTAGAAAGTAACTGTTGAAGTGGGCTGATATGTAAGGTGGGAAATATTTATGGAGGGCCTTGAAACTATGTTTTTCTTGATGTGCTAGGAAACGGGAAATCACTGAAGGGGAGAGAAGATGTGAGATGAGTGATGCTTCAAGAAGATGATCTGTATATTGTTTGGATTGGGGAGAAGGATGTAGATCAACCCCCCAAAAAACCTTCACATATCAGTCTCTCATTGGGTGGGATTTGTGAATAAAAGGGTTACCAACTCAGACCCCAGATAACTTCTATCTGTTGCTCTGAAGTCTGGAGGGACTAAAATCAGAGATATAATGAAGAAAAACTTCAGATGATTCACTATAACTGGGAGCTGCTGGGAGCCAGCTATAGAAGATGGATGAACCTGGTGCAAGACAATTAGAAATGGGGTGACTCTCTTCTGCTGTGCAGTAGTCCTTGTGACTAGTCAAAAGTGACAACAAAAAGACACTTCAACAGTGGTGGCCTCACTGAAGGTTGCCTTGGAAACAGGACTGTCAGGAAATTGAATTCACACCCTTCCCCATGACTTGCAAACCTCAATCTAGCTGGCAAAGAACTTCATCAGAATGATTTCGGATCAGAGATCCGATCTGGGGAAAGCCAATCAGAGTCAGAGTTCATGCCAGCTAAAATGCGATATAGAAAACATCTTCAGAGTTCCTTGCTTTCAACCTGAACTTTAGAGAAACAAATTTGATTTCCAGGAGAATGAAATTGAACTTTAAAACAGTCATTTGGATTGAGGACCATCCATAGGTCCATAAAGCAAATAGAAGTATGACAGTATTTCTTCGTAGGGAGCCATGGGAACGGATGTTAAATAAGGCCAAACCTAACAGCTTTATTAATGATGTGGAAGTAAGAGAGAATTACAGAGAGCTGAAATCCCCAAAGGTTATTAGATTAGAAGGCATGGCAAAAATAAACACACAAAAAAAGAGAAATCACATTAACTTAGGTGAAAATTCTTGCTGCTGGGCTTGTTCAACCTGATTTGCTTGTATCCACCCCAGTTATTAGTACAGTACCTGGTACATAGTAATCACTTAACAAATACCACAGTTATTATTACTATCATTATTATTATTGTTACCTCTTCAAAGTTTTTGGTACTCTCATTCTCAAACCATTTTAAACGATCAGGACAGGCAATGGTCATATGATAGAAAGGGAAACACGTTGGATTGGTTGCACAACCCAACTGGTAGCTGAATAAGTCTCCTTCCCTGAAGACCTTTAAAAATAGACTGGATGCTAATATGCCTGAATAGCCAAAAAAGCCTAGAGGCAGGAGGTTGGGCTAATTGACCTCTGCTGGCTCATTCCAGTTGTTCTTGTATTTCACTGATCTCCAGAGACTTCTCTACCTTTCTAGTTGTCTGATTAAGAGCTGTCCCACAGTTCCTCTGCCTGGGTTGGGAAAGGGAAGGTAGAGAGAGAAGAATAAGTATTAGTCTACAGTCATCATCAGTGAAGGAGACAGTGGAGAATAAAAGATTTGGAAAGGTGGAGTGGAGAAAAAAAGATTGGAAGGGTTTTGGAGAAATCCACGACCCAAGAATCCCTACTAAGTCACGAAGTCAACGAAGCAGTATGACAGCTAATAATAATAATAATAATGTTGGTATTTGTTAAGCGCTTACTATGTGCCAAGCACTGTTCTAAGCGCTGGGGTAGACACAAGGGAATCAGGTTGTCCCACGTGGGGCTCACAGTCTTAATCCCCATTTTACAGATGAGGTAACTGAGGCACCGAGAAGTTAAGTGACTTGCCCAAAGTCACACAGCTGACAAGTGGCCGAGCTGGGATTCGAACCCATGACCTCGGACTCCAAAGCCCGTGCTCTTTCCACTGAGCCACACTGCTGTTCCTCTGGCCCTACAACTTCTTAGATTGATGCTGTTTGTGTTATGACCTCTCCTGGGGTCAGGTGAGTCATCCCCACCTTCTGTCATTTTAGCATGTCTCACCTGCTTATGCTGAAGCAGAAAAGAAAACCCCACCACTCATTCAATTGCTATTAACTCCTTTCCAGGAGGAACACCCTGAGATGGCAGATTTCCTCTTATCTTCTTCTGGCTTTATAATAACCCTTCCTTTTGATCTGGTATTGATCTTGGGAGAAGAAAATAAACCTCCCCTTTCACGGGGATGCTTCCTTGGTGATGAATGTCAGATAGACACACTTGTTACTTGCTAATATTTATGGCAAAGGCACAAAGGGAATCAATGAAAAGCCAATTTGCACACCCAACTCCAGCTACTGCAACAGCAAACAGTGTCAGGATAAAGAAACAACTAAAGCTTCTTCTGAAGTTAAAATAATTTTCATTAATTCCATTCTGGCTTGGAACAGTCAGTGCTGTCCACCCCGAGACACAGCCAGACACTTTGCATTAAGCACCCAGGACATAAAGAGGACCATTTACCCATTGCGACTATGCTGGAGGAAAGAGTTCTCCATTTCCTCCGAGGAAGTGATTTAAACACATTTCTAGGGCATTACTAGGACACTGGACTGGGGAAATGGAAAGTTCCACCCAGGAAGTGGGTTCCTCCACCACATATCTGGAAAGTTTATGGAGTTTATGCATTAAATCTCAAGAAATTGAAGATTCTTCTAAAAACCAGCACTATGCAGCCATTCATTCATTCAGTCATTTACATTTATGGAGTTTATGCATTAAATCTCAAGAAATTGAAGATTCTTCTAAAAACCAGCACTATGCAGCCATTCATTCATTCAGTCAGTTACATTTATTGAGCACTTACAGTGTGCAGATCACTGTACTAAGTGCCTGAAAAATACAATACAGCAATAAAAATACAATATAGCAATACAGTTAACACTGTGAATGAAAACGCAGAATGTATAGTTCAGTTTGTTCCCTGAATATGCCCAAGAAGTGGAATTTAGGAAAGAATACTTGATTATTCAGGAAAGGAAAGCAGCTCAAGAAAATATATTACTATAAAAACGCTCATTGTGGGCAGGGAATGTGTCTATTATACTGTATTCTCCCAAATACTTACTACAGTGCTCTGCCCACATTAAGCACTCAATAAATGTGATTGACTGAGTGACTAAATAGCTTAGACAACAACTAACTCTTGAAGACCTCTTCCCCCACTTCCAGGAATGGCGAAGGGAGCAAATGAAGGCGTCCTTGAACCAGATAGTTTCTGCAGGGACACAACCAGGATTGGATGGACAGAAGTGTGAGTTTTTCACCCTTTTATCCCAGGGTTTGGCGGCAGAATCTCCCTTTTGAGTATATGACATGCCACACTGGTTCATCCAGCCCCAGGATTCAGGTTATCTTTTTCTGTCTATCCTTTTTAGTAGTAATATGTCCTTCCTGAGTTACGAACAGGGTGAGACTGACTTCAAAATCATTACTTGGGAAACCAAGTTTGAGAAGTGGCATGACCTAGTGGAAAGAGCACAGGTCTGGAAGGCAGAGGACAAGGGTTCTAATCCTGGCTAGGCCACTTGCTTTGTTGTGTGACTTCGAGCAATCACCTAACTTCTCTGGGTCTCTGTTACCTCATCTGCAAAATGGAAATTAAATATCAGTTCTCCCTCCTACTTAGACTGTGAGGCCCATATGGGAGAGGGATGGGAGTGATCTTGGATCGATCCCAGCATTTAGTACAGTGCTTGGCTCATAGTAAGCCCTTACCAAAGACCACTCTTATTATTAATGTTATTATTTTTTTCTTGATTATGGAGAAAAGGGAAGGGAGACATTTTAAGGCATGGACATTTCTCTACTTCTGCTTGCCTCCTTAGCTGGATTTAAGGGGCTGCTTGATTGCTCAGAGTTCTGAGCCAAATATGGAAACATCTGGAGTCCGAATTGACTCTGAATAGTTTTGACTGGTCCTCTTGGGCACAAACTCACCGGCTTATTCCCAGTTTCCAGTGAGCTCGTCCAACCCTGGATAAGAAAACTAAACTGCAAACTCTGTTCCAGTTGCAGATGTACCTCGGAGGGTAGAACTCTGCTTTTTTTAGTTTTTATACTCTACTTGATAATGCCCAGCAATTTCCTGGCCTTTTTAGCTGTGCTTCAAATTGGATCAATTTTGACAATGATTCCAAGATCTGTTTCATGAGTGGTGCCTGGTATCTCGGAGCCCATCATGAGATAGTTGTAGTTTGAACTATTTTTCCCTAGATGCATGAGTTTTCCTTTGCTCACATTGACTCGCATCAGTCTCCTTCCTGCCAGACTCCTTAATCTTTGGAATCTTTCTGCTGTACATTTTCATCAACGCCTTGGTGTACCACCCAGGAGAGGTTTGAGCCGCCTGCAAATTTGAAGATTTTACTATGCATTTCCTCTTCCAGAATATTTATGAAAATATTAAATATATTGGAACCTCTCAGTTATTACTGGAGACCTGCATAAATTGTACATCTCTATCTAGAAATAGGTCCTTTACATTTAGCCTGTTTCCTATCTGCATCATTTATTTTAATGTTCGTCTCCCCCTGTGGAATGTAAGCTCCTGGTGGGAAGGAAACATGTCTGCAAACTCTGTTATACTGTACTTTCCCAAGCACTTAGTATAATGCCCTGTACACAGTAACCTCTCACTAAGTACTATTGATTGACTGATTGATTTTCTATGAATGGTAGCATATTTTCTCCAGTGCCATGATTATACAGTATTTTTAATAAAGTCTTTGGTAGAAACCCTTGTTGTTGTTATTATTATATGTGTTATCCACTTACGCTCTGTCAAGCACTGTTCTAAGTGCTGGGATAGTTACAAATTAATCAGATTGGACACAGTACCTGACCCACACGGCTCTTACAGTCTTACAGTAAAGGAGGAACAGGTATGGAATCCTCATTTTACAGTTGGGGAAATCGAGGCAGAGGGAAGTTAAGTGACTTTCCCAAAGTCACATAGCAAGCGGTTGTCAGTGCTGGGATTAGAAACCAGATCCTCTGATTCCTAGGCCCGTGCTCTTTCCAGTAGGCCATGCTGCTTGTTAAAGGTTTTTTGAAAAATCTAAGTATATTATGTCTACTGGTTGCCCACTATCCAAATGTTTATTGATCTTTTCAAAGAACATTAGAGGCATGATTTCCCTTTATGGGAAATATCTGCTCAAAACTTTGTGTTCTTCTATGGGCTCACAGATCCTAAACTTAATTCTATATTCTATAAATCTGTCAGGTACACAAGTGAGAATCTGGTCAATAATTCCCAGTCTTTTAGAGAAGCAGCAAAGCCTAATGGATAGTGTATGAGTCTGGGAGTCAGATGGACCTGGGTTCTAATCTTGGCTCCACCACTTGTCTGTTGTGTGACCTTAGGCAAGTCACTTAACTTTTCTATGGCTCAGTTACCACATTTATAAAATAGGGTTTAAGACTGTGAACCCCCACGTGGGACATGAACTGTGTACAATCTGATTAGCTTGTATCTTTCTCAGTGCCTACTTCCGTGCTTGATGCATAGTAAGAGCTTCACAAATCCTATTTAAAAAATCATTTTATACCTTGAAAGCACGTTGGAGATCTGTCAGCTATAGTGGTCCCAAGAAGTTATATTTTGTACCAAGGATTAGGGCTCCTGAGCAATATCTGGTTCTTCATGACACTAGGTGTGGCTTTCCAGCATAGGTGCCCATTCTGTGGGCAGACAGGACATCAGGAGGGTGATGCTATTCATTCATTCCTTCATTTAATGGTGTCTATTGAGCACTTACTATGTGCAGAGCACCATACTAAGTGCTTGGGAAAGTACAATACAGCAATAAAGAGAAACAACCCCTACCCACAGGGAGAGTTCGCAGTCTGGAGCCATTAAATCTTCCTCACAGCTTTCTGGATAAGAAAGAGCTTTATATATTCCCACCTTTGAGCCAGATAAGGACTGAGGGGGGAGACAAGATGGCTACTCCATCCCTCGGCTTCTGCGGGCAGGATGTGGCGCAGACTAGGGCAAGGTGGAGCTGCTTTGCCCTCTCCCCATCCTGCTCTGGTGCCCATGTGAGCAGCTGTGGCGCTGAGGCCGGACAGCTAAGGTTGACGGGGAAGGGGAAAGCTCAAGCCCCAAATAGATACTGGGTGCTGAGCACAAAGATAGTGGCAGTGATTAGCTGTATGCTCCTAAGTGCTTAGGGCAGTGCTCTGCATAGAGTAAATGTTCAATAAATACTATTGATTGATTGATTGACAGGGAAGTGCAGAGGCAGGTTCCCCCCATAAGGCCCTACTCTGATGTCATTTGAGTGAGCTGCTATCAGGGCCTGGTTAAGAAGAGCCTTTGCATTAGGTTCTACCATTCATTCATTAGGTGCTATTTATTGAGTGCTAACTGTGTGCACAGCACTATACTAAATGCTTGGAAGAGTACAACATCCAGACAGGGCCGCATTACATTGGCAGCTCAGGCAGAATGAAACACAATGATAGTGTACTGCAACTCTGGTACGTATCCTCCCCACATTCCAAATGAACCAAGAATAAATTTGTGTGCTCTTTCGCTTTCCCCACCCCTCTTCCCTGCCTTCCTTGCCCTCTTTTTTCCCCTCTTTTTTTCCTTACTCTCCTTACCCTGCCTCTTCTGTTTCCATTTTCTCACTGGCTTTTTGCACACCAACTTGACAAAAGTTCAATTCAGTATAACTCTTCTGCATGGTAAGGTTGAAAATCCCTGCATTATACATTCTTTCCTGGAATTGCACAGCTTCATCTCTGAGTTCCTTCAGAACTCTGGGGGTCATGCCTTCTGGTCCTGGTGATTTATTTTCCCCCTGAGTTTATCCATTTGGTCTAAAATCTCCTGTGAGTTTAACACGATTAGTTTTTTAGAAAAGCTGGATCAGCTGGGGTGTAAAAATCTCCTTAACCTCTTCTCCAGTAAAGATCAACAATATATATGGTTAAAGAGCCAAAATGTCAAGGCATGCCCTCACCTTTAGCTTTGGGAGAAATTACTCTTCCCATTTTGTGGCAATCAGATTTGCCCTCCTTATTGAACTCAAATGCCCCATTGGTTTCCCTCCAGACCCTCACTCTTCAACCTCTGGCAGATCCTTTCTTAATAATAATAATTAATAATAATAATCACGGTATTTGAGTGCTTACTATGTGCAAAACACTGTTCTAAGCACTGGGGAGTATACAAGGTGATCAGGTTGTCCCACATGGGGCTCACAGTCTTCATTCCCATTTTACAGATGAGGTAACTGAGGCACAGAGAAGTGAATTGACTTGCCCAAAGTCACACAGCTGACAAGTAGCTGAATCAGGATTTAAACCCACGACTATTTCTTTGCAGGAATGATGCCAACCTGGGTCTTTATTTCTACCCTCCATTCTTGTTTTTAGTTAAGAATTACTCTACAACTTTTCAAAGTTCATGTTAGTGATCTGGTGCCAGTGGGGTTTAGTTGGAACCTGTCCTTCCACTTATCCCAGCACAAATTCCCTTCTGTCAAATCCCACCTTTCAGCATGATCTACTCTAACCCACAGGAAAACCCTAAATCTTGCCTTCTTCTCAGGCCTTGCACGTGGAAACCTCCACAGAAACTGTGACTAGTGAGATAATCCCAAAATAAATACCGTTACTCCAACATCAAGATGTTGAGCTTCAGTCTCCTGTTTAGGAATCTGAATTTGGCTTCAGAACCCCTCTCCCCCAGGCCCACTTTCCTTAGTACCTATGACAGCTAGCTCCTTCTCTACCCCTTGCAACAGCCTCCTTATGCATCTAGTGCCATCCCCTTCATTTGCACTTAGCAAGCGAGGCATCATGTGGTCTTTCAGAAGTCACAAACCCAGCTGTCGCCATGTTTAACCTCCCATTTCCACCATCTGCTTCTGCCTGGTCTGGAGGATTCCCCTCCTTGAAGAGGTGTCCTTGGTGCGGTTATTAAGCAGGGAGGTAGATTGGTTGCCCTCCTTTCAGCTGAACCTTCTTCTTTCTCCCTAGCAACTTGATCATTGCTGTGGGGGAGATGGTGCTGTTCTATACTGTCCCTGGAAATCTCATTGATGAAACCCTGGTTCCCTTATTCATTCAATCATATTTATTGAGCACTTACTGTGTGCAGAGCACTGTACTAAGTGCTTGGGAAGTACAATTCAGCAACAAATAGAGAAAATCCCTGCCCACAGTGGCCTCACAGTCTTGTTCTTATGCTCACCTCTCTAGTCGCCAACCCTTGCTCATGCTCTCCCTCCTGCTGGGAACTCCTTCCCACCCCTCTCCCTCTTCAAGGCCCTTCTGATTTCATGCCTTCTCCAGGAGATCTTCCCTGATTAATCTCTGTTTTTTCTAATGCTTAAAAAAATAACATTTTAATGATATATAACATGATTTATTGTTATAATCATTTATTATAATGAAATAATATTATTATTTTTAAGCACTTACTATGTGCCTGGCACTGTGCTAAGCACTGGGGTAGATACAAGCTAATCAGGTTGGACACTGTCCATGTCTCATATGGGGCTCATAGTCTTAATCCCCATTTTACACATGAGGTAAATTAGGGATGGAGAAGTGAAGTGACTTGCCCAAGATCACACAGGAGACAAGTGGTAGAGCTGGGATTAGAAGCCAGGTCCTTATGATTTCCAGGCCTGGACTCCATCCACTATGCCACACTGATCTCTCATCTCCCTATCACACATTCCCTCCACTCTTTCCATTTCAACACTTTTGTACCATCTTAACACTCTGTGGATATAGTACCAGAATGATGTCAGAGAGAGGTGGGGTATTCTGGGTGAAATGTGTCCTTGGAGTCGCTATGGGTTGGAAATGACAGCATACGGCAAGACAAGCACTTGGATCCTTCCCCTTCCCTTGCACATCTTAATAATAATAATAATTATTATTATTATGGCATTTGTTAAGTACTTACTATGTGCAAAGCACTCTATTGCTTTCCTTTCCCATAGTTCATTTTTGGGATGACTCCCCCACTGGATTGTAAATTCTCTGAGAGCAGGAATGGTGTCTACTATCGTTATTGTAGTGTCTCAGGCTCTTAGTACAGTGTTCTGAATACAGAACAAGTGTTTCATGAATACTATTGACTGTTCAGCCACCATTGCCTGAAAAGGCTATAACCTGTTCTCTGAGAGCCTGGGGCTCCTTACATTGAATGCACAGATCTGTGATACACCTGGTACAATAAACTGGGTTGCCTCACTATATTGCTGAACATGTAACTCCATGTTCTTAATTGACTGGGTTAGAACCCAGCCTTTAGGTCAGGTGGCCAACTCAAATAAAATTACAGGCTTCCAGTCTAGGTATAGCAGCATGGTTTACTTGGACATGGCTTCCCACTGGCTTTGCTAGGTAGTTCTCAATGGCATACGCTGCCTGTTTCCTACCCCTTTTGGAATCTCTCCGATGGGCTCTGCTTGAACTGCTTCTGTATCTAAGGGATAGCAACCCAGGGGAGTTCACCTTCTTAGTTTTCAGCTGTGGGTGGGCTACAAAATGATAAGTCCCGGCCCCTGAGAAGAGAAGCAATTGTTCACACATGCTTACTGTGTGCAGAGCACCTTACTAAGCACATGGGAGAGTACGATATAACAGAATCGGTAGATATTTCCCTGCCCACAGCAAAGCTTACGTCTAGAAAAGTAAGGTGTCAGGGATTCTGCCCAGCTCCCTCCTTTTCCTCTTTCTCATCTTTGTTAACCTCCCCTTCTTTATTCTTTCTTTTTTTGCCTCCTTCTCCTCTCTGTGACTCAGGAAACTGTCCCCGTCGCCATGATCATGGGTTATTTTCTGCCATGGCTGTGCCTGATTATTTATTTGTGCCTGCTGCTGACCTGGAGAAAGCCTCAACAACTCCTTGCTGCTGCGGCTGTTGGAAAGACTGGGGAAGATGGGGAGTGGGGCTGGGGAGGGGGAGAGAAAAGCAAGCAGGCCCACCTGCTTGCAAGAGCATTAGGAAGAGCAGGTGGGAAACAGCACAGCTTGATGAGAGAGGCGGGCACTATCTCCGCAGAGGCTTTCACGGCAAAAGCCCCGAATTGTGCGTCTGCTGCCGGCTTGCTCGTGACTGAAACCCACAGGAGAGAGGGAAGACAATCAGAAGGTGTTGAGGTTCCTTGCTGCTATCAGAATGGAGCAGGAGGAGAT
This sequence comes from Ornithorhynchus anatinus, assembly GCF_004115215.2. NCBI lineage: Eukaryota > Metazoa > Chordata > Mammalia > Monotremata > Ornithorhynchidae > Ornithorhynchus > Ornithorhynchus anatinus. The sequence continues at coordinate 30,309,186 of NC_041729.1, read as the reverse complement.
TGCAACGAGAGGCCCTCTGAAAAGTCACAACTGAGCCTTCGCCTGCTTGCGGTGGAAGCAGAGAGTTGCCAGAGGAAAGAGTGTAAGCAGTTAATAATAATAATTATGTTGGTATTTGTTAAATGCTTACTATGTGCAGAGCACTGTTCTAAGCGCTGGGGTAGACACAGGAAAATCAGGTTGTCCCACGTGGGGCTCACAGTCTTAATCCTCATTTTACAGATGAGATAACTGAGGCACTGAGAAGTTAAGTGACTTGCCCAAAGTCACACAGCTGACAAGTGGCCCAGCCGGGATTCAAACCCATGACCTCTGACTCCAAAGCCCGTGCTCTTTCCACTGAGCCACGCTGCAGTTACATCACTCCCCTATTCCCCCGAAGAAACAGACTCTTCAGGATGTTTGAAAGGTGAGAGCTGACAGGCTTCAAAGGGACAAGGACCTTTCTGGTTTCCTTCTTCCCTTAGTCCTCTATTTCTTGTATCAGAGAATTTCCTTTTTATCTTGCTCTCAGTATTATATCTATTTTCCTGGCCTGGGTATGCTTGTCTATATATATATACCTGCACTAGGAGGTTTGAATTTTAAGTATATATATATCTGTCATTTTATTTGGATTGGTGTTTGTCTCCCCCATTCTAGACTGTGAGCTTGTTGTGGGCAGTGACTGTCACTGTTTTGTACTTTACCAAGTGCCAAGTACTGCACTCTGTACCTAGTAACTGCTCAAAAAATATGATTGAATAGTTAAGTCCAGTGTAAGAAGGATTTTCATCTCCTGGTAGGAGCACAATTCTCTTTTTCACAGAAGATTTTCTTGCATCAGCTGGGAATCCAAGGTAGTTGAGTCCTAAAGAGCCAGAATAAACTTTTAAATAGGAGAGAGATTGCTTTAGTACTGCTCTGAGTTCCTTGACCCTTGAACCCAAAAGAGGATTCTGAAGTTACACAGAGAAATGATCCAAGAGGGAGTATGAAGAATCACCGGACTAGAAATGGAGTCTCAAGGGTAGGAGTCAGGTGAGGGGTAAAACAAAATAAAAACAGTAGGTGACAAAATGGGCAGGAAGGGAAACGGTTTCAAATAGGAACTGAGAGGATAATTTGGAGCCATAGAAAAGAGTGGCAGTTTGGGCAATGGCAACTGTTGCAATTATGGAAAAGGTAAAACTCCAATGATGATCATACTTCCCACCTTCAAAGCCATATTGAAATAACATCTCTTCCAGAGGACTTTGCCTGACCAAACCCTCATTTTGTCTAATCTTTCTCCCTTCTGTGTCATACATGCACTTGGATTTCTATCCTTTACCCCACACTTAACCTGACAGCCCTTTTGCACATTTCCATAACTTATTTCAGTGTCTGTCTCCCGCTTTAGACTGTTACCTACTTGTGGGCAAGGAACATGCCTACCACCTCTGTTATATGGTACTCTTCCAAACACATAGTACAGTGCTCTGCGCACAGTAAATGCTCCAATGCGATGGATGGCAAGCATCTGGTGCAGATTGGCTAGCAAGAATCAAGGCTAACCATATTAAGATCTCATTTCTTTAGGGAGGTGACAGGAGATAGACATTATACTCGTATAAGGCTAATAAACATACCAAGTGGGACACTTGGTAATAATCAGTGAGTGGTAATTATTGTTTATTGCACATAGCACTGCACTAAAAGGTTGGAAGAGTATAATACAGAAGGGATGAGATTGAGTGAAGTTTTCTCAGTGAAGTCTTTATCTTTTTCTCCCATGTAAAACTATGGAAATCCCAGCTAGAAGTGGAATGATAGGAGTCTCTATGGCTCGGGCTAGTCCACTGGCCAGGTAAAACCAGGCTCCCAGAAACCTCAGCTGACCTGTATTATCCCAGCCACCCCACAGGAATAACTTCACATACCAGCTTTTTCCCTGTTATGGAAATAAAGGCTGACCTCCTTAGGCCTGCCTGGGGTTTAGAGTGGCTATTTGGTCTTATACTGGATGGTCTGTTTTAAAGCTGGTCTATTCTCCCATCATATGCTCTTGGGCCTGAATTTTTTAGAATAATTGTTTTTTAAGCACTTACTATGTGCCAGGCACTGTACTAAACACAGGGTTGGACACAGTCCCTTCGCAGGAGGGGCTCACAGTCTCAATCCCCATTTTACAAATAAGGTAACTGAGGCACAGAGAAGTGAAGTGACTTGCCTGAGGTCACACAGTAAACAAGTGACAGAGCTGGGATTAAAATCCATGACTTTCTGACTCCCAGGCTGGTGCTCTATCCACCACTACAGAGAAGCAGCATGGCTTAGTGGAAGGAGCATGGGCTTGGGAATCAGAGGTCGTGGGTTCTAATGCTGGCTCTGCCACTTGTCTGCTGTGTGAACTTGGGCAATTCACCTAACTTCTCTGTGCCTCAGTTACCTCATCTGTAAAAATGGGGATAAAAAAAGTGAATCCCCCGTGGGACAATATGATTACCCTGTATCTACCCCAGTGCAGCACATATCATTATTATTATTACTACATCATGCTAACCTTCCTCAATTTCTGCCACTAAATCCCACAGCCCAAAAAGGGTGCTTGTGTTTTAGAGGCCTTGTGAGGGGAACACAATGGCAAAGAGCAGTAGATTGGATTGAGGCATCCTCAGCAATGTAAAAGTCCTGCACAATAATGAAAAGAATCTTCTCATGTATCTTTATAACCCCCTTTCAGACGTGCATTATATAATGAACCTAATTATAACTGTGGCTTCTGTTATTTACTATGTGCAGAACACTTTCCAAGCACTAGGAAAGCACAAGTGCAGGATAATCAGGTTGGACATAATAATAATGATATTTGTTTAGTGCCCACTATGTGCCAAACCCTGTTCTAAGTGCTGGGCTAGATACAAGGTTATCAGGTTATCCTAGGTGAGGCTCACAGTCTTAATCCCCATTTTACAGATGAGGTAACTGAGGCACAGGAAATGATTGCCCCTAATTGCCCAAAGTCACACAGCTGATGAGTAGCTGAGCTGGGATTAAAACCTATGACCTCTGACTCCCAAACCCATGCTCTTTCCACTAAGCCACGCTGTTTCTCTAAGCAGCCTAATGTTGCATATGTAATATGCATTAGCAAAAATGGGGATTGGCAAAGGAGTATTCCCAAAGTCTTTATTATTACTAGTGGCCCCCCTCATATACGAATATGGTCTGTGCTGCTGGGGTGCTTGGGGCCAGGCCCCCAAACTGTAGCTGTACTGGGCTCTAAATACAAAGGGTGGGAGGGGAGAAGTTAAGGACTGGAGGAGAAACAAACTGTGCTGAGGTACTCTATGCATACCCAAAGGGAGGAGACTCTAAGGCCGATTAGGCTGGTATATGCCAGACTGCATTGATAATATTGAAGATGATAATGGTATTAGGTGCTTACTATGTGCCAAGCATTATACTAAACAATTGGGTAGATACAAGTTAATCAGATCCCGCATGGGGCTCAGAGTCTAGGTGGGAGAGCAGGTATTGAAACTTGTTGTGGGCAAGAAATGAATCTGTTGTTGTACTCTCCCAAGCACTTAATACAGAGCTTTGCTCACACACTAAGCTCTCAGTAAATACGAATGAATGAAACCTCGTTTTCCAGATGAGGGATCTGAGGCACAGAGAAGTTGTGGCTTTCCCAAAGTCACTAAGCAGACAAGTGGCGGAGCCAGGGTTAGAACCCAACTCCTCAGATTTCCACGATCGTGCTCTTCCCACTAGGCCATGTTGCTTCTCTTTATTTCACATTCAAACGTCATTCAGGTGGTACATTTTAAGTAGTGGTTTCTATTTTGCTTTTTTGCAGCTTCAAGGGGCTAAAAAAAATTTCAAGGGAAAAATCTATAGGAATGAATGGGATGAGCCAGATTCATTTGGAACATAAAGCTGAAAATTGTACCTACCAAAGGACAGTTCTCTTACTCCCTGGAGACCCTGGCATTGACAGAAACTGTATTAACTCTTCAGGCCTATAGAGGGTCGAGGGATGGGCCTTGGCCGCAGTAACTTACTAAATGGTTTCCTAGCCATCAGGGCCCCAGTGGCCTAAAATGAATTCAGCCTCTGCAAATCTCCAACTAACTCCCAAGGAGTAGTGCATTCATGGGGTTCACCTAGCTCAAATGTGAAATGCCACCACCTCTGTGGAAGAAAGATGCTAAACATACACACCCAACTATAAATTTAATTAGTTAAGGTCTGTCACACTCCCATGCTTCTTCCGACTCCCTACTCTATCTCCCAGAGATCAAAATCGGGGATGTGGTTGCTGTTTTTGCCTCTGCACTAGAGCTGATGATGATAAAAATGGTTATTTTTTATATCCTCCCTGTTTTCCTCCTACTTTCCCTATACCTGGAAAATCACTTTTGTGGGACATTTAGTGGTTGCCAGGGAAGAATGAGATTCCTTGAACATTCCCTTCTTAGCTCCTTTAACTTTATTTCCACTTCTTCAAAGTTCATATACAACCAAGTCAGAGTTTGAAAGATAAGAGTTGCCAGGCAGAGTGAGTCTAGTGAGGACAGTTTTATAGAGTATAGGAGCCTTGGGTTGTAATCTAATGTAGACAAATCACTTTTTCCTCTCTTCCTTAGTTTTCCCCTTCTCTTAAATGGAAATACTTATTCCTAACCCTCTCTCAGATATTGTGGGAATAAAGTGAGATAATTGATGGGAAGGTGCTTTATAAGATGAAAGCACTTTAAAATTTCAAGGAGATATTATTATGCACCTAAATCCGAGTCTTTTGTGTGTGAGTGTGTTTTGGTTTTTTCCCCTTAGTTTCTAGTTGCTGCGGTGGCTAAAGGGAAAGATTTGGCAAGCAATGGCACATTCCCAACAGGGCTGCCTGCCTATCCCCTTATTCATTCATTCAATCATATTTATTGAGCACTTACTGTGTGCAGAGCACTGTACTAAGTGCTTGGAAAGTACAATTCAGCAACAGAGAGAGAAAATGCCTGCGCACAACAGGCTCTCAGTCTAGAATTATGGCACTGACTAAATGGAGTGCAAGAGATAATCAGATCCGACACAGTCTCTGACCCACCCAAGCCTTCCTATATATTTTATCCCTGTAACTGTGGTATTTGGTAAGCGCTTCTTGTGTGCCAAAGTGCCATTTTAAACAGTGGGGTGGATCATTCAAGCTTCCCTACACACACTTCATGTTGGATAATCAGTTCTCTCTATCTCCAGGTCTGACCTCATTCCCTTCAGAAACTGATTACTTCAGAAACTGAAACTTCAGACTGATTAGTCTGGAACATCCCTTTCCTAAAGAGCTGAGGGTGGTTTCTATCAGATTTAGACATCTTTTCTCTAGTCCCAGAATAGAAATTTAGCTTGGCTCTAGATCTGCACATCACTAATTCAGAAAAATATATTTTAAAACATGATCTGGATAATTTGAAAGCATAGGCACAGCTTCAGGAAGTCAGTTTTTCTCTTGGTTTATAAGGAAAGCCTGTCTCGGTCCCAGCTTCATATATGAAGTATTAAACAGGCAAAAATTGGGTCACAAGTTCTTTCTCCTTTATCCTTTAAAAAAATTGTCCTTTTGGTTCTGTCCAGCAAGTTAGAAACTGTTTATTTGAAGCGGGTAGTTAGAGCCCTGATCTCACTTGCTCAATTTGTCCCATATAATCTGGTTTGAGATGGAGCCATTGTTATTCTTTTGTTTCTTAATGGTATTTGTTAAGCACTGGGGTAGATAAAAGATAGGTTGGACACAGTTCCTGTCCCACGTGGGGTTCACAGTCTAAGAAAGAGGGAGGATAGGTATTGAATCTCCATTTTACAGGTGAGGAAACTGAGGCACAGAAAAGTTAAGCAACTTGCCTAAGATCACACAGTAGGCAAGTGGCAAAGCTGCGTTTAGGACCCAGGTCCTCTGACTCCCAGGCTGGTGCTCTTGCCTCTAGGCCTTTCTCCAATTAAGTCCTCTTTTCCCCTACTCTCTTTCCCTTCCGCATCACCTACGCACTTGGATCGAAACACTTTATATTCACCCCACCCTCAGTCCCACAACATATATGTACATGTGTAACTTATTTATATTTTCTTTCTCCCCCTCTGTAAACCTCTTATGGCCAGGGAACATGTCTTACAAGTCTATTGTACTCTCCCAAGAGCTTAGAACAGTGCTCTGCACACAGTAAGTGATCAATAATTTTTTAATGGTATTTAAGGGCTTACTATATGGCAGGCACTGTATTAGGCACAGGGGTAGCATGGCTCAGTAGAAAGAGCCTGGGCTTGGGAGTCAGAGGACAGGGGTTCGAATCCCAGCTATGTGACTGTAGGCAAGTCACTTAACTTCTTTGTGCCTAAATTACCTCATCTGTAAAATGGGGATGAAGACTGTGAGCCGGGACAACCTAGCGCTTAGAACAGTGCTCTGCACATAGTAAGCGCCTAACAAATACCAACATTATTAATCAGATTGGGCACAGTTCATCCCACATGGGGCTCACAGTCTTAATCCCCATTTTCAGATGAAGTAACTGAGGCTAAGTGAAGTGATTTGCCCAAGGTCTTAGAGTAGACAAGCAGTAGAGCTGGGGTTAGAGCCCAGGCCCATGCTCTTTCCATTAGGCCACACTGATTGTTGATAAATACCATAGATTGTTTCAATAAATAACATTGATTGGTAAGCCACCCTGAGGGAAGATCAAAGTTTTTTTTATTCCTTAGATATCTGATCAATGTAGGTCCCAGTCTACTTTCTAGGCACAATTTTAACTTGGCCTAACACTGTATCTGAACTGTTCTTGTACAGTTCCGTTTGTCATAAGGTGGGGGCCCAAGCATGGCTGAGAAGAGAGAGAAGGTAGATCGATCATTCAGGTAGATTGATCAATAGATCATATTTATTAAACACTGGCCTGGCACATAGTAAGTACTTAAATAATACCATTATTATTATCATTATTTTTGGAGAATGCCTTGGAAGTTGTGGTTGTTGGCACCCAGACTTTCAGGGTTTAGGGTCTCAAGTTCTCCTAGAAATCAAGGGTTTGGGAAGTATAATTTGTTGTTTGGTTCCAGAACAATTACTTTACATCTGTGGCCTCAGTTTTCCCCTTCTATAAATGCATCCCTCCCACCAAGTTAGTCTCAAGTTTTCCCACAAGTAGTAAAGATGACTAACCATTCTTCAGTGTCAGAGCAAAGCTGAATCAGTCAGAGAGCCCTGCCAGACCATGCTAACCTGCCTCCCAGCTTTCCCATGGAGGCTGTTCCCTCCATCCCTGACTCCTCACCGGGGGATTGGCTACAAACATTCTGGCCAGCAAGCCAAAGCAAACTTGTCGAGCGGGAGGAGGGAGAAGAGGAGGAGCACGGCTTCCTGGGTCTGTTTTATATATTGAATGTGGGGGCATTTTTTTGCATGGATCCAAGGTGGGGAGTGTCTTGGATGACTCCAGCTTCATGTCCACAAGGAGTGGAAGCATTAATTCAGCGCCCTTGTGGGGCAGTCCACTGTACTATATTGTTGTAGGCCCTTGGGAAGTGCAGAATAATAGTGTCACATTTTCTGATCGCAGGGTGCTTACACTCTGACAGGGGAGACAATCATGAAAACATTTTCTACTAGAAAGGTAAAACTGAAAATGCCCCCGAGAACTAATTGAGAAAGGTCCCCAGTAAGTGAGAGGAAAACTGACTTAGTGGAATGAGCATGCGACTGGGAGATGGGAGAGCTGATTTCTCCGCCCAGCTTTGGCTCACCGTATGCCCTTGGGAAGGTTACCAGTGTGACTCAGTGGAGAGAACACTGGCTGGGGAGTCAGAGGTCATGGGTTCAAATCCCAGCTACACTGCTTGTCAGCTGTGTGACTTTAGGCAAGTCACTTAACTTCTCCGTGCCTCATCTGTAAAATGGGGATTAAGACTGTGAGCCTCACTTGGGACAACCTCATCACCTTGTATCCTCCCCAGTACTTAGAACAGTGCTTTGCACATAGTAAGTGCTTAACAAATGCCATCATTATTATTATTAACTCTCCAGGTCTCAGTTTCCTAATCTGTAAAATGGGGGCAAAGTAGATTGTGAACCCAGTTGGGACCATGTTTGACCTGGTAGCTTTGTATCTACCCTAATGCTTAGCATGTAGGGAATATTTAATAAACACAATAATTATTTGAAATCTATTATTTGAGTAATAGATCCTCCACTCCCCTACTCTTTGAGTTGACCACTTCCAGCTTCCACACTTGTGTTTCCAAAACAAGGTGCTAACTCTGGAGTTATTTTCACCATCTTATAGCCACAGAATAGGGCTTGCTGCTGATTTTATGGATTGCTAATGGCTTTCTGCAAAATAAGAAGCTTGGTGGAAAAGACTAAATCCAGGCATGGATTGGCAACGCTTTCTTTTTGTTTCCAAAATGTGATTTGCTTAAGTAGTAGAAGTTGTTTTATCTAATACACTTAATGTTCCAGTATCTTTATGGCAAGTAGAATTCCAATTAAACCACATATCTCTTCGAATGAGCCAGCAACTTTGAGAACGGGATAGAGAGAGTGGAGTGTTACAAATATTGCGGGCGGTGGTATTTAATTCAGCGCTTACTCTGTGCCAGGCACTGTACTGAGCGTAGGGGTAGAGGCAAGTTAATCTGGTTGGACCCAGTCCCTGTCCCATGTGGGGCTCACATTCTTGATCCCTATTTTACAGATGAGGGAAGAGAGGCACAGAGAAGTGAAGCAACTTGCCCAAGGTCACACAGCAGATAAGTGGCAGAGGCAGGATTAGAATCTTGGTCCTTCTGACTCCCAGGCCCATACTCTATCCTGTAAGTCATACTGTTTCTGTAGTGTTTTGTTTCAGAAGGATTTATGTTTGCCTTTGCTTGGGTCTCTGGTCATTTAGACTGAGAGATTTCCTCCCAGATAACATGGATAGTGAGGTTATGAAAGACTATTTGTTGGGGAACTACATGGAGGAAACTAAAGGTCATTTGCATTTCTCTTCACAAGGAGGCATGGGGCCCAGATTTTTTTTTTTATACTTTCCCCTTCGTCTTTATCATGACCATGGGAGATTAATGCTTAGCCCAGGGTTAGTGATCCAGAAACAGGACTCTGTGTCATTTTCTGCCTTGCCCCCCAATAGCCCCATGAAGCCCATAACGTCTTATACCTCCACCATCACTCCAGATCCCACACCCAATAATGTGCATCAAGTCAGTCTCTTCTCTCCCCCCTCTCTCTACTGCACACCAAACCCAATCATGCACACTGCCAAATTCGGCTCTCAAAACACCTTCTCCACAAATGTGTACGTACAGCTCCCCAGCTCCACACGCAGTGCGTATGTGCCCAAGTCATATGGACAGAGGACATTAGCCAGCAATGCTGTTAGTGTTTTCATTTCTGCTAGGCAACCACAGAAGGAGCAGTTAACTCCCCACCCCTCCAAAAAGACTCCCAAAAAACTAGCCCATAAGGCCAGGCCATCTGGCCTGCTGGAAGCCCAGGGTGGCAGCCACACTGGGTGGATTGGACTTTTCCATCCTCTAGTTTAGGGTCCATAAGCAGGGCCCCCCTGGGGGACCCAGGGGAGGTCTGAACTAAGTGCTGGGGTAGACACAGGTAAGCATTTGGACAGTCTCTGCCCCCTAAGGCCTCACAGTCTTAAGGGGAGGGAGAATGGATATTTAAATCCCCATTTAACAGATGATCAAACTGAAGCACAATGAAATTAACTTGCCCAAGGTAGAGCAAAAAAGTGGCAGAGTTAGAATTAGAACCCAGGTCTCCTGACTCCCAGGCCCATCCTCTTTCCATTATGTTATACTGCTTCTGGTACTGTCACCTACTTGAATTTTACATCTTTAGAAACTGAAATTTCTGCTTCTGAACATATAAGGGGGAGGGAATATTTTTCTTCTCTCTTCCTCTGCCTCGAACTGTTCGTTCTTTCTCTCTCCCTCCCTCCCCCTTACACAAAATTCCTCTTCACATTAACCTCAGCATACAATAGTTAAATACACTGCAAAGGATAAAATACTTCACTTCCTCCCAGTAATTGCAAGGCACTGTTACTAAATCTAATGTCATTTCACAAGCCACTACATCACTAACCTTCCATGTCCAACCAACACGGAAAGGTAAGTAAAGCCATGTCTCATGGGAAATGGGGGGCCATGGGGAAAGATTCTGGAGTCCCCACCTCACCCTGGCCCCCCACGCCTGCCCCATTATCATCATGCAGCATTACAACTGACAAAGTTGGATGAATAGGTCATTTTGGAGGTCTCTAAGGTGAAGTCAAAGAGCATGTTCTTATGCATTTCTGCTTCAGGATTATTCCCTCTCTCCTTCCTCACCCCAAAATGAACGGTCTGGTGCTGGTTTTCAACTGTGATAGCAGTCAAATGACCCCTTGGAGAGGAGACTGTGATCACCAAAGAGACTTGGCCTTCAGACCTGGATCATCAGTATGGAGCTCAGGGTCCTAATGTGACCACTGCCTCAATCGTTCAGTGGTATTTACTGAACGCTTAATGCGTGCAGAGCACTGTGCTAAGCGCTTGGAATGTACAATTTGGCAACAGATAGAGACAATCCCTGCCCAACGACAAGCTCACGGTCTAAATGGGGAAGACAGACAGCAAAGCGAAACAGAACAAAACAAAAACAAGACAACATTATCAAGATAAATAGAATCAAGGAGATAAACACCTTATTAACAATAAATAAGGTAATAATATATACAGACGTTATGTACCAAGCTCTGTGCTAAGCAGTAGGATAGGCACTAGTTAAATCAGATACTTTCCCTGTCCCACAAGGGGCTTCCAGTCTAAGGAGGAGGGGGAGCAGGTATTTGATCTCTAACTTACAGATTTACAGAAGTAAAGAAAACTAGTACCAGGAGGGAAATCAACACAGTCTTTAGGCCAGATTTGAATGTTTCTTCCTTCTCCTCAGAGCTGTCTTGCTCAGGAGAGGTCAAGGCAGAGGTGAAAAGACCTGATAAGTGCTCCTGCTGGCTCAGGGGAGCCCCTTAAGGGAGGTGAGCCTTGGGACCCTGTGCATTTTGCATAAAATGTCCCTGCAAACATGGTTGGGGATAAAACTGTGGTTGGATGCAAGGGTGATATGGACATCTTTTCAACCTCTTAGTCAACTGTATTATCTGAACATTTATGTACAGAGCACTGTACTAAGCATTTGGGAGCACAATATAACTGTTCAACTGTGTTGAGTGCTTATTGCAAAGATTACTGTACTAAGCTTTCCTTGTTTTGTTGCCTTTCTCCCCTCTTCTAAACTGTGAGCCTATTGTAGGATAGGGGTTGTCTCTCTCTGTTGCTGAATTGTATTTTCCAAGTGCTTAGTAGAGTGCTCTGCACACAGTAAGCACTCAGTAAATATGATTGAATGAATTAAGCTCCTGGGAGAGTACAGTATAACAATAGACTCATTCCCTGCCCACAATGAGCTTACAGTCTAGAAGGGGAGACAGACATTATAAATAAATGAAATTACAGTTATGTACATTAGTGTTGTTGAGCACTCATGTGCCGAATGCTGCACTAAGCACTTGGAAGACTACACTACAATAGGGTCGGTAGACATGATCTCTACTCTCCATTTTTCTCTTTGTCCTTTGTTCATGTACTCTAAATTTTCTGTTTACTGCTTCAATTACTAATCACCCTCCAGAACCCTCACCACTAGAGACCTGGCTCCGATTAGGACCTGTTTTTAATAATCTCTTAGTGCTTGTTGTCCTTTACGTTTCTCTTCCTCTTTCCCCCATGCCCCAGGACAGGTCATCTGCCACTGAGGTCTTTATTTCACTTGAATGGTGTTTCAGAAAGATCTGAGCCCCAGGGATCTTTATATATCAGGGAAGACTATTCATGACAATGGCAGCCTCAGTTTTTAAACAATACACCTCCTCTTTTATATGCTTTAAATTAAATAGAAACTTGCCTTTTTTGCCTGGCTCTAGGGGCTTGCAACCTGTGCTTCTTTTTTAAATAAGCTTGTGTGCTTTGATATAAAAATCGGCAGAAGGAGAAACAGGTTTCAGGTTCTTACCCAAAACCCTCTGTTCCAGAAAACAAGTTCCCCATCTTTTACCGTTCCCTCAGTACTTGCCCCAATTCGATTAAATAAAAGGTAGTTTCCCAGTTCCTGAGAAGCAGTGATGTCCGGCCTTAGGAGAAGGTGGGGGGTGATGCCCTTCAGACCTGGTTTAACTCTTACAGTTACCCAGTGGTCATTTTATGTGGTCAACACCTGTGGAAGACTGTAACTGATTGGGTTGAGGCTAATATTTATACAACACCCTGGGCAATTCCAAGTTCAGAACTTTGCAGCAGCAGTTTGGACAACAGGAAATGGAGGCTCAAGGAATGGAAATCCCTTTCTTTCTCTTCCCTTCCCCTTCCTCAGCCCCATCCTTGCTCCCAAAATCTCCATAAGGGAGGTACCAAAGATATAAATAAAAGAATGTAGGAAGAGAATCCAGTGGGACAAATAGGTTGGGGTCAAAGGGGTATTCAGGAATGATAAGAACATGGCTCAGTGAATTATTTAATTTGACGAAGAGGTTGCCCTAGTGGAAAGATCCCAAGGCTGGGAATCACTTTCCTGATGTGACATCAGGTGTGTCACTTGACATCTCTGTGCCTCTGACTCTTTATCTATAAAATGGGGTTTCACTACCTTCCTCAAACTGAGACCCCTATGTGGGATAGAGATTGTGTCTGGTCTGACTGTATTGTGTCTCTCCCAGTGCTTATAGTAAGAATTTAGGAAATAGCAGCGCTTAGAACAGTGCTTTGCACATAGTAAGCACTTATATTCAATATATTTTTTTTGAGGTAGACAAGGTGTTTTAGATCAAATTGATCAACTAAATTTAGACAAATGACCAAGACTACTGTCCACTTGAGTAGTGAAGGAACCTCAGAAGGGAAGTTGCCATACTTTTGGTTAGAGAGGGTGACCTACTGTTACCAATGAACACTGTGCCAGTGGACTGACAGATGGGCAGTGTTACTCATGTTGATTTTCTTTTTTTTTTTAAAAAAAAAAAGGCTTGAGAATTGACCCTAGGAACTAGTCCAGTTAATTCACTTCTTTTCCTAGCAGATTAGTAGAATCTATAATTAAGTTTAAGATCCATGAGCTCTTAGAAAAATACAACCTTTTGGATGAAAAAAGTACATAGTTTCAATAAGAGAAAATCCTCATTAGCCTGCTGGAGTTCTTTGATGGATCACTACATATATGGGTGGAACCAAGAGAAATGAAAGATTCAGATTTTCAAAAGGCTCTTGACAAAATTCCACCCCCCCCCCCCCAAACCGCCCCACCCAGTAGCTTTAAATGAAAGCAGAATAATCATGGGGATGGAATTGGAGTCTCCAGAGACTTACAAACCCAGTGGGATTTAATGAATAATATCACTGCCTTATGATATGAATGTACAGTGAAGTTTCCAACAGTCCAAAGATCTACTATATGGTACCAATTATAGGTACTCAGTACATACCACTGATCTATTAGATGGTTCCCAGTGCTTCCCAGATTGGTTTACTCGACACTCCTGATGAGGAGAGCAGGTAGTGTTGTTTCCAAACTCCAGATGGCACTTAAGGCACAGAGAGGTAAAGTGCCTTGCTCAGCAACCCACAGTAAAGGGATTGTGAGGGTTGGGGGGTTCGATCTAGAAATAGAGCGAAAGTCCTTTAACTTCCAAGCCAATGCTCTAATCTCTAGCCACCGTCCTTATTATATAAGGCTGTGAGTTGGATGTTCTCCAACTTTACAGTGAAATATTTTAATGCATGGGGGAGGAAAGGACCTGATGAGGAAAACCTAGTAGGAGAGGACAATGTATCCCAAAGTATCTATGAGAAAGGTGAAGAAGAGGTGAGGTGGGCTGGATTATGGGCCACCATTATATGGTTCTCACGTGATTGAGGGGAAGAACTCAGGATTACAGGACTGATTGCCCAAGAGAGGATAAAGAATGAAATGTATTTGAGGTAAGGGAATCTCTCTATTGCAAATGTAAATGAGGTCTAATGAGGTTCTCATGATTACCTTTAATTAGCTTTTACTACCTGTGGCTGCTGATTTATGTCCATGGACTTTTGGACAGGCAGCACTCTCTCTCTCTCTTTCTCTCTCTCTCTCTCTCTCTCTCACACACACCCACACATACACATACACACACACACACTCTATTGCCTTCATTAAAACTAGATGCTTTTTTAAATGAGTCTGCAATATGCAAATTACCTATTAAATGTTTTATAAAAAGATTCTAGGGGAAAATAGATACATATACATATGTACATATATTTCTGTTTAAAGGCAAACTGTCAGAAGTTTACACCATGTTTCCCCTTCTGCCTCAAGCTAACTTTGTGTTTAATAACCCAAGAGGGGGAAGTCAGGGGGGAAATCTCTGCTGTTGATGCCACATCTGCTTTTGAACTGATGATTACAAGCCTCCAAAGGGGAGTGAAGAACAGGAATTTTTCTCCCTTGATCATACTCTACTAGCCATTCTTTGACCCACTGCTTTCCCAGAAATCAGTGTATTAAGAATGCCTTTAATATTCACCCCCAAATAAATCCCACTCTTGATACGCTTTTTCTTCCCTACTCCACATCTCAATGGAATCAAAACACTTAAATAGGTAAATACCACGAAACGTATAAGCTGGGCTCCAGTGGTCTCAGGCTGTTTGGAGCAAATTAAATTTCACGCTAACCCACCTCAGGCAGAGAATATGCTATCAGGCTCCAGGGCATTTGGTTAATTACACTAAAATATATATTCATACTATCTAGAGATGTGGGAGAGGCACAAACATTTTGATAGTAGCATCAAGGAATTTTATGGTATTTACATCTCAAAAAGGCAAGGTGCCAAAGTTTCTGGGTTAACGTGATACACATTTGTGTGATTCTTCAGGTCCTACCCTGGGCCTCGGCAGCTTTGTGAATGCTATCTAGCTTTGCTTTGATGAGGTTATGGTTACCATTTTAAACTCCCTGCTCAACAGTAGCCAACATATGGCATCACACAATTTCTCAGACTCCAGGGGTATTGAGGCCTTGTATAATCAGGACTGAAATCTCCAGAATGGGATAGGATAAACACTGAACAGGGTTCTGGAGCTATCCTCATGGAAAGTGACTGCAATGTCCTTGTTTTGTGCCTGGGAAGTTTAGGATTTGAGAAAGTAGAATAATAATAATTGTAGTAGTTAAGCACTAACAAATGTGCCCAGCACTGACGTAAGTACAATCAGATAAGGCACAGTCCTTGTGCCACAAAAGGACTCAGTCTGAGGAGGGTCAACAGGCATTGGGTCCCCCTTTGCAATTGAGGAACTGAGGCCCAGATAAATTAATTTGCCCAAGATCACACAGGAGCTAAGTGGCAGAGCTGGGATTAGAACACTGTTCCTGTGACTCCCAGGCCTGTGCTCTTTCTACTAGCCCATGCTGCTTCTGAACAACCAAACATTCCCAGATCCTGGATGTCCTAGTTTTCCATGAGAGAAAGCCAGATTCTAATTTGCACCAGAGCCGGCTGGAGTTTATCCTTGACAACTGTGGGCATAGATGCCCATTCACGGGTGTTGGGGGCAGTCATTGCCAGAAATTTTGGGGCTGGACTACTCCCTTAATTCATCCCAGGTCTCTGGCAAGACCGGAGTTTCCAATTAGAGCTGAAAAGACAAACATATAGTCCTCATCACCATGCCCATCCCCCTCACTGCCACCGCCAACACGCCCCCCCCCCCCCAAAAAGACCCCAAACCTCTGCCTTCTTTTTCAGCCCCACATTCTAAATGGAAAGCTGGCACCTTTGCCTGTGGTCAAAGTCCAGAACCTATGCTGGGCAGTGTCTTAGATGGTTCATGGTCCACCCCCAGATGGCTGAGTGTTTCTGGGATTATGTGCTGGAGCCCCACCTGTGCTCCATCCTGGAATCTCTCTACTTCTTATTTTCACTTCTCTTCTACTCTACACCCAAACTTGCATTCTTCACTCTTCCCTAGCCAGCCTATTCCCTAGGCCTCATTCGTATCTCTGTCACCAACTCTTGCTGACATCCACCCTTCTGCCGGGAACTTCCTCCCCCTTTACATCCATCAGATCACTACTCTCCCCATCTTTGGAGCCCGTCGGAAATCACATCTCCCCTAGGAGGCCTTCCCTGATTAATCTCTCCACTCTATTTTCCCCCTTACTGCCACTTTAGCACTTTCATACCATCCTGAGCACCTGAATACTCAGTGTCCTTCTTCCCTTATTGTACTTATGTACATAGTTTTAATCAATCCATCAGTAGTATTTATTCAGTGTTTACCATGTGCAGAGCTTTGTAATGAATCCTTAGGGGACTGTAAGAGAGACAGTCCTTGCCCACAAAAAGTGTACAGTCTAGAGGAGAAAAAATATTTTAATATTGGCCTCTCTCCACAGATTGCACCTTCCATGAAAGCAGGGATTGTGCCTACCAACTCCACTGTATGCTCCCAAGCACTTAATACAGGGCTCTGTACACATTAAGCACTTAAAAATACCACTGATTAGTAAATCTCATTCAATTGTACTTATTGAGTGTTTACTGTGTGCAGAGCACTGTACTAAGCACTTGGGAGACTACAGTATAACAGTAAAAAGACACATTTCCTGCCCACAATGAGTTTATAGTAAATTCTTAACTTTGGGTTTGGACCCAAGGAACAAGAGCACAGAGTGGGTGGTGAGTGAAAGGGGAGCTGTCAGAATAGCCTAGAGTCAATCCAGAACTCATACTCATTGCTTTCCTGATCAGCCAGGGAGATTTCATGAAGAAGGTGGGATTTCACAATGAAGAAAGGGGTAGCTGATAGTGCTAGGATAGGTTTTCTAAGCATTGTATCTGTTCTTGGAACATCACTAGTTTTTTGGGGAAGGAGTTTAGGTTAGGCACCACCAAACTATAATAATTTAGAGGAGGGTATAGATGTCAGGACACCAACTGGTCCCCTTGACCGTGCTATCAAAGTAGCTATCTGGTTACAGTACTTGAGCACTTGCTATACACTAGATGTGCTAAGTGCTGGGTTGAAAGTTAATTAAATAATTCAGGCCCAGTCTGGCTGAGAGAGAGAGGATGCAGAACTAAACAATTAAAAACAAATTAAAGTAATAATTATTTGTTAAGCGCTTACTATGTGCCAGGCACTGTACTAACAACACGGGTAGATACAAACAAATTGGGTCCCTGTCCCTCCTGGGGCTCCTGGTCTCAATTCCTACTTTACAGATGCAGTAACTGAGGTACGGAGAAGTCAAGTGACATTCCCAAGGTCACACAGCCGACAAGTGGTTCAGCTGGGATTAGAATCCATGACCTTCCGACTCTCAGGCCCGTCTCTCTCCACTAGGCCATGCTGCTTATGAACGGGGTACTGAGGACACAAGAGCCTGAGAAATAGGACTGAACAGTCTGATTGTCCCGAGTATGTTGGATTGGTTACTAAGGGTGATGAGAGGGGTTATGTTCTCCTTCAAGAGTCGGGCCTGAGAGACTAAGAGCCAGGAAAAGAACATGGAGGTACAGACCCGGTGGGAGCCTGCTGTAGCAAAGCAGCTTCACTCTGGCTTTGAGGAGAGAAAAGAGATGAGTCATATTCAAGATGTTCCTGGAAAGTAAATTGCATGGTTCTTATCAGCGAGTGCATGCTGTCTGTCTTCCATTACATTATGCAAGGGCTCTCTGGGGAAAATAAGCATTTTCAGGGAATGTCAAGTTTGCTTTATTTTCTGCCTCCATTAAAGGAAGATGATCCCAAGCAGTGGAAAAGCACCCCAAAGTGAAAACAGAGCCTGTCCTGTTATGAATGGATTTAATTAACCAACATATTCCCTTTTATCAGGGTGCAGGCGATAGGCAGATTTATGGAGTGTCTATTTCATCCCGCCTCTCCTCTCCAACCCATATTTCAAGGTGAAGGAAGAGGTCCCTGGTTAATTTAGCAACACATTCTAAATCAACTGGGTAAAGATCGCTATTGTCTTTTCAAGAAAGGCAAGGAAGGGGGAACTGAGCAACGTCTGTAAGGAGGTTTGGTTCAGGATGTTGTAAAATGCCCAATATTGTCTCCAGATAAGCCAGCACATTGGTGTGTTCTTTTTAAAAGGAATGGCTAGGACACTGGGGCTTATATAGTGACTTTAGGATTGAAGTAAAGTTAAGGCTCTTTGCTGTGTCCTTAGTAGGCTCACATCTTCGAAGGCTTCAGGGCAGGTTGTCATTCACTAAAATTAATGTTCAAGCTCTACCTCTCCTGAATTGTTGTTGGATTGTGAGCCCCCTGAAGGACAGGGATTTAGAACAGTGCTCCGCACATAGTAACCATTTAATATATACTATTATCTATCAGTCAATCAGTCAATCATGTTTATTGAGTGCTTACTGTGTACAGAACACTGTATTGAGGGCTTGGGAGAGTACAATATAATGGAGTTAGTAGATATGTTCCCTGCCTACAGTGAGTTTACAGTCTAGAGGCAGAGAAAGATGTTAATGTGAATGAATTATGGGTAGGCTGTGAGACTGAGGGAGGGGTGAATAAAAGTGTAAATTCAAGACTGTAAGCCTGGTGTGGGCAGGGATCGTCTTTCTCCATTGTCTCTCTTCCAAGTGCTTAGTACTGTGCTCTGCTCACAGTAAATGCTCAATAAATACAATTGAATGAAAGTGCAAGGGTGATGCAGAAGGGAATGGTAGAAGAGAAAATGAGGGCCTAGTTGGGGAAGGCCTCTTGGAGGGGATGTGCCTTCAATAAGGCTTTGAAGGTGGGGAGAGTGATTTGCATGTCAGATATAAAGAGGGAGGGCTTTCTAGGCCGGAGGCAGGATACTAGTGAGAACTGTGGGGAATGGATAAAGACAAGGTACAGTGAGTAGGTTGGAATTATAGTGAAGAGTGGCAGTTGGGTTGTAGTAGAAAATCAAGGACTTTTGGTAGGCGGGGGAAAGGTGACTGAGTGCTTTAAAGCCGTTGGGAAGGAGTTTCTGCTTACTGAGGTGGATGGACCACCACTGGAGGTTCTTGAGTGGGGAAGCATAGACTGAATGTGTTTGTAGAAAAATGATCCGGGCAAAAGAGTGAAGTCCAGACTGTTGTGGGGAAAGACATGAGTCAGGGAGGTAAACCAAGAAGCTGATGTGGTGATCAAGATGGGAAGGGTTAAGTGCTTGGATTAATATGGTAGCAGATTGGATAGAGATCTCCTGATCTCCTCACTGATGTCTTACTGCAGCCCAGCCCACACGCTTCACTTTCCTAACACCAGTTTACTTAGTCGCTGTGGCCCAATATTGTCTATCTTGCCCCTGACCCCTTTTCCATATTCTCCCCCTAGCCTGGAACTCCCTCTTCATATATGCCAGACCACCATTCTCCCCACCTTCAGAGCCTTATTAAGGTCACATTTCCTTCAAAAGCCCTTCCCCGACGAAGCCCTTTTCCCAGCTCCCTCTCCTTTCTGTGTCATCTATGGACTTGGATCTGTGACCTATGGACACCTGATATTCGCCCCACAGCACTTTCTGTACATAGCTATACATTATTTATAGTAAATTATTTATACTGATGTCTGTCTCCCCTCTAGACAGTAAGCTTGTTGTGGGCAGGGAACGTATTTGCTAACTCTAATGTATTGTAATCTCCCAAGCACTTAGTACAGTGCTCTGTCCACGATAAACGCTCAGTAAATACCACTGATATTGATAATGGTATTTGTTAAGCACTTATAATATGTCAAGCACTGTTCTAAAAGCTGGGATGTAGTACCTGTCTCACATTGGACTCAGTCTTAATCCCCATTTTACAGATGGGGATTAGAGAAGTGAATTGACTTGCCCAAGGTCATACAACAGCATGGCTCAGTGGGAAGAGTGGGCTTTGGAGTCAGAGGTCATGGGTTCGAATCCCAGCTCTGCCACTTGTCAGCTGTGTGACTTTGGGCAAGTCACTTAACTTCTCGGTGCCTCAGTTCCCTCATCTGTAAAATGGGGATTGACTGTGAGCCCCACGTGGGACAACCTGATTCCCGTGTGTCTACCCCAGCGCTTAGAACAGTGCTCGGCACATAGTAAGCGCTTAACAAATACCAACATTATTACAACAAACAAGTGGCAGAGCAGGGATTAGAACCCAGGTTCTTCTGATTCCCAGGCCTGGGCTCTGTCCACTAGGCCATACTGTTCCTACTATTGCTACTACTAATCCCCTGCCCCAACTCTGTCTCTTTAATCCTCTCTGTCTTGGCTGCTGCTGCCGTCGGTTGTTATAAGAGGTCATGGTTGAATATTCTGTCTTTCCTGAAGAGGATTCTCATTTTCGGGCTTTTGACTGACCAAAGTCTTTCAGGGGTGGCTCTGAGTATATGGTCCCTGGCCACCCACTAAGGAGGGTGATCCTCTTTGAAGGTCCTCTGGGACTTGAGCTCCCCTGTGGAATGATTCTGGGGATGTTCGCAGGTTCCAAAAGGGAAGAGGGTGGAGGTCTGAGGAGGGAGAAAGAGGCATATAGGAGCTAATTCCGGGAGCTACCGAGCCTCATTAGTATCCCAATCACTCGAGACCGTGCAAATGAATTTAGCAGGGATAGAGTCAGAGTTTCTGGAGCAAATCGTCTTTTATTCCCATCACTGGCACAAAGCCAATGCAGGGGTCTAGACTGTGAGTCCGTTATTGGGCAGGGTTTGTCTCTGTTGCCGAATTGTACATTCCAAGTGCTTAGTACAGTGCTCTGCACGTAGCGCTCAATAAATACTATTGAATGAATGAAGGGTATAGTTCTGAAACTCCTCCACATTTTTTTTAAATTGCTGACAAATTCATCCACTATTTCTCTTTCTGCTTTTCCACAAAGAGGAAACATGTTGCTCAATAAGCTGTCCTTGAGTTCCTTCTTGGAGTCTAAATCTATCGATGGTATTTGAGCACTTATGTTTGCAGAGCACTGTGTATTCTATGTGACTTTGGGCAAGTCACTTCTCTGTGCTTCAGTTGCCTCATCCATGAAGTGGGGATTAAGATTGTGAGCCCCATGTGGAACATGGATGGCATCCAACCTGATTAGCTTGTATTTACCTCACTACTTAATACAGTGCCTGGCCCATAGTAAGCACTTACCAGTACCATAAAAACATAAAATAACTTCTACTAAGCTCTTGGGAGAGTACAGAGCAACAGAGTTGATAGACTTATTCCCTGCCCCCAAAGAGTCTACAGTCCAGAGGGGGGAAAGACATTAAAATAAATTAAGGATCTGTACAGAAGGGCTCTAGGGCTGCAGGTGGGGTGAATAGCAAGTACTAAACCCCTGGAAGGCAGAGATGAACCATTTACCTATTCTGAACAAATCCTAGTGTATTAGCAAATTGGAGACCTTTTTATAGTGTACGATAGTATCTCCTAATCTGGGCACCTCTTGGTACAGCAGGTGAGTTGAGCCAGATAAGCTCAATCAGTGATATTATTGAAGGGTTAATGTGTGCAAAACACTATACTAAGCTCTTGGGAGAGTACAGTGCAAAAGAGCGTGGTTCAGTGGAAAGCGCTTGGGCTTCGGAGTCAGAGGTCATGAGTTCGACTCCCGGCTCGGCCGCTCGCCAGCTGTGTGACTGTGGGCAAGTCACTTAACTTCTCTGTGCCTGTTACCTCATCTGTAAAATGGGGATTAAGATTGTGAGCCTCACGTGGGACAACCTGATTACCCTGTATCTACCCCAGCGCTTAGAACAGTGCTCGGCACATAGTAAGCGCTTAAATACCAACATTATTATTATTATTAGGGTTTGAAAGCACATTCCCTGCCCATTAGGGATTCTCCTCTTCAGCCAAAATATCCCATAGCTCCAAGGAAAAATGGCAAGAATTTAGGGAACAGGTTCTGCATTGGCCCTGAAGTTATGGGGAGGGGAGGAAAGATGTACCTGAACAAGAAGTTGAGAAAGGTCCTCAAATTAGAAGTTAGTGAGATACTATCATTAATCAATCCAGTGTGGCCTAGTGGAAAGAGCACAGGCCTGGAAGTCAGAAGGACCTGGGTTCAAATCCTAGTTCTGCCACTTGTCTGTGTGACCTTGGGCAAGTCATTTAACTTCTCCGTGCTTCAATTGCCTCATCTTTAAAATGGGGATAGACTGTGAATCCCATGTGGAACATGGACTGTGTCTGACCTGATGACCTTGTGGACTTCAGTGCTTAGAATAGTGCCTGGCACAGAGTAAGTGCTTAACAAATACCATTTCAAAAAAATCAGTGGTATTTTTCAAGTGTTTACTAGGGTTCAGAGCACTGAACTAAGCACTTGTGAGAATATAATGAGTTGGTAGACATGTTTCCTGCCCACAAGGAGTTTAGTCTAGAGGGGAAGACAGACAGTAAAATAAGTTACATATAAGGGAAATGGCAGCATATAAAGATCTGTACGTAAGTGCTGTGGAGCTGGGCTTGGGAAGAGTATCAAAGGGCTTAAGAGGTATTCATTCAATAGTATTTCTTGAGCACTTACTATGTGCAGAGCACTGCACTAAGTGCTTGGAATGTACAAATGGGCAACAGAGACAGTCCCTGCCCTTTGATGGGCTTACAGTCTAATCGGGGGAGACGGGCAGACAAGAACAATGGCAATAAATAGAGTCAAGGGGAAGAACATCTCATGAAAACAATGGCAAAGAAATAGAATCAGGGTGATATACATCTCATTAAACAAAACAAATAGGGTGATGAAGATATATACAGTTGAGCGGATGAGTACAGTGCTGAGGGGATGGGATGGGAGAGGGGGAGGAGCAGAGGGAAAGGGGGGAGAAGAGGGTTTAGCTGCGGAGAGGTGATGGGGGGGTAGAGGGAGCAGAGGGGAAAGGGGGGAGCTCAGTCTGGGAAGGCCTCTTGGAGGAGGTGAGCTTTAAGTAGGGATTTGAAGAGGGGAAGAGAATTAGATTGTCGGAGGTGAGGAGGGATGGCGTTCCAGGACCGCGGGAGGACGTGGCCCGGGAGTCAACGGCGGGATAGGCGAGAGGCAACACAGAAGGCAGAGCAAACAGGGTGGAAAAATGATGGCTTAGTCAGGGAAGGCCTCTGGGAGATGTGATTTTAATAGGGCTTTGAAGACAGTGAGAGAGTTGGTCTGTCAAATATGAAGGAGTAGGGAGTTCCAGGCCAGAGGGATGATGTGGGCAAGGAGGGTAGTGGGATAGATGAAACTGAGGCACACCTCAGACATTCATGTCTACAACAGTTCTTCTCATTTCCCTACTCGCATATAATAATTTTGATGTTAAGCACTTACTGTGTTCCAGACACTGTACTTAGTGTTGGGAAAGATACAGTATAATCAGGTTAGACACAGTGCCTGTCATATATGGGGCTCTAAGTAGGAGGGAGGAGGATTTAATCCCCATTTTACAGATGAGAAAACTGAGGCACAGTCACAGACCTGCCCAAGATCACTCAGTGAGCAGGTAGCAGAGCCAGGTTTAGAACTCAGGTCCTGTGATTCCCAGGCCCATATTCTTTCCTCTAGGCCATGCTACTTCTTTCACAGAAACATACAGGAAGGTTCAGGAGGGGCCAAATAAGTAAATATGTCTTCAAAGTGATTTTCATCTCCAAATACCACTTGTTCTCAGATTGGCTCTATTTCTCTGAGGAAAAAGAGGAGAGAGTAAGCTTAGTGGGAGTTTTTAAAAACACCACGGCCATTGTTATATCCCTCAAGTCAACACACTGAAGGACTCATTCCTGATTTTTTTCATGCAGCAATAGCTCCTGCTTTTCTTCCTATATGTAAAATCCAGTGATGGTAAAAGAGGAACAAGGCTTAAAGTGTGAAATGAGGGATGTAGTTTAGCTAGAAGGAAGAGCAGCAAGATGCTGCTCTTGAAGGACATTTTCTGTAAATAATAATATTGGCCTAATTGTTAGAGCTGGGTGTTGGGAGGAACTGGGTTCTAATCCACTTCTCTGCTGTGTGACCTTGGGCAAGTCATTCACTTCTCTGCACCTCAGTTACCTCATCTGTAACGTGGGATTAATTTTGTAAACCCCAAGAGGGACAACCTTATCATCTTGTATCCCCCCAGCGCTTAGAAAAGTGTTTTGCACAAAGTAAGCGCTTACATATACCACCATTATTATCAGTGGAAAGAGCAGGGGCTTGGAAGTCAGAGGTCGTGGGTGCTAATCCTGGCTCCGCCGCTTGTCAGCTGTGTGACTCTGGGCAAATCACTTAACTTCTCTGGCCTCAGTTACCTCATCTGTAAAATGGGGATGAAGACTGTGAGCTCCACGTGTGACAACCAGATCACTTGTATCCCCCAGCGCTTAGAATAGTGCTTTGCACACAGTAAGCACTTAACAAATACCACTATTATTATTGCCTAGACTGTGCTCAACCTGGTTAGCTTGTATCTACCCTAGTGCTTAGTACAGTGCCTGGTATATTGTAAGCACTTAGCAAATGTCATCAAAAATAATAATTGTAGTACTTGATTACCAGTCAAAGACTGTACTAAGTGCTAGGGTAGATTGATGAGGGCTGTAGAACCTTCTCTGGAAACCTTTAAGAGCAGTTAAGCTGTTGTCTGGAAGACATGGCTGGTCTGGCTCCAAGAGACCTTCCCCAACTAAGCCCTTATTTCCTCTTCTCCCACTTCCTCCGTGTCACCCTTGCACTTGAATTTGCCTATTTTATTCACCCCTCCCTCAGCCCCACAGCACTTATGTACCCTTATGTAATTAATTAGATTAATGTCTGTGCCCCCGACTAGACTGGAAGCTTGTTGTGGGCAGGGAATGCGCTTACAACTGTGATACATCGTAGTCTCCCAAGCGCTTAATATAATGCTCTGCACACTGTAAGTGTTCAATTAATAAGATTGCTTGCTCAAGGGGCTCAAAGTTAAGAGGATGGACTACCTGTGACTTGCATTTGCTAGGCTGAGGTGTCCATGATGTGAAGGCTCTCCTGAAGCCCCTTCACGCTCTATCTGAGGGGTAACTCTTCCCTTCTCTCTTTTAATGGTATTTGTTAAACGCTTACTCCATGTGAGGTGCTGTACTAAAGGCTGGGGTAGATAAGTCAATCAGGTTGGACACAGTCCCTGTCCCTCACGGGACTTAATTAAGCAGCGTGGCTTAGTGGATAAAGCACAGATCTGAGAGTCAGAAGGACCTGGGTTCTAATCCCGGATCTGCCACACGTAATAATTATGGTATTTGTTAAGCGCTTACTGTGTGTCAGGCACTGTACTAAGCACTGGAGTAGATACTAGCAAATTGGGTTGGATACAGTCCCTCTCCCACGTGGGGTTCATAATCTCAACCCCCACTTCAAGATGAGGGAACTGAGGCACAGAGAAGTAAAGTGACTTGCCTGCTCCAGGTCACACAGCAGACAAGTGGCAGAGGCTGGATTAGAACCCATGACCTTCTGACTCCCAGGCCTGGGCTGTATCCGCTATGCCATGCTGCTTCCCTACACGTCTGCTGTGTGATCTTGGCAAGTCACTTAACTTCTCTGAACCTCAGTTACCTCATCTGTAAAATGGGGATCAAGACGGTGAGCCTCATGTGGGACAAGGACTGTGTCCGAAATGATTAACTTGTATCTACCACAGTGCTTGGCACATAGTAAGTGCTTACCAAGTACCATAATGATTATTGGATGAGGTAACTGTGACACAGAGAAGTTTAATGACTTGCCCAAGGTCCCACATCAAAGAAGTGGAAGAGCAGGGATTAGAATCCAGGTCCTTTTGACTTCCCAGCCCATGCTCTATCCACTAGGCCATGCGGCTTCTCCTTGATGCTCTAAGCTGTTTCCCTTCCCTCCCTCCCTTGTATCTGTCGAAGGAAGAATGCACTGGATCCCACTTACCCACACCAAGCTGGGCTTCAGAGCTTCCTTAGTTTCAGCAACCATTGGGATGGTGCCTTGTGCCTGCGGATTCTTTCTCGCTGAAGCCCTGGGATTTGAGGGCACCCTTCTCAGTGCCCAGAGGGGCTCCATTTTCCATTAAAAAAATAATAATTTGTGGAATTTAGGTACTTATGTGCTCAATATATACCCTTGATTGATGTGCCAAGCACCATAATAACGTTGGTGTTTGTTAAGCGCTTACTATGTGCAGAGCACTGTTCTAAGCGCTGGCGGAGACACAGGCTCATCCGGTTGTCCCTCATGGGGCTCACAGTCTTCATCCCCATTTAACAGATGAGTCACTGAGGCCCGGAGAAGTGAAGTGACTCGCCCACAGTCACCATACTAAGAGCTGGGTACAAAATAATTTAGTCAGACAGAGTCCTTCCCACATCTAGAGGTCACAGTCTAAGTAGGAGGGAGAACAAGTATGTATCCCCATTTTTACAGATGAGGGGAACTCAGGTTCAAAGAAGTAAAGTGACTTGCCCAAGGTCACACAGCAGGAAAGTGGCGGAGCAGGATTAGAACCTAGTTCTTCTGATGCCCAGACCCTTGAGCTTTCCACTAGGCCACGGTACTTCTCTAAGATGCTTTTATAAGAAGCAGCGTGGCCTAGTGGAAAGAGGTTCTGGGAGTCTGGAGACCTGCTTTATCAGTTTGATTCTAACCTAGAGCCTACCATAGTGCTGAACACAAAGTAAGAAATTCACCAAAGCCATAATTATTATTATTTTATTTTTTGTTCTGTTGGAATATTTCTTGGGAAGTTTTTAAAAGTGCCAACCAAGCAATTTTTACTTGAAAACCTGCCTGGCTCTGAATGCTTTCATATCCTGATATGTGCCGCAGCCTAATGTAGTCCTATGTAACATTTATGCCACATTGTAAACTGTAATGCTGAAAACGGAAATGGTTATTGTTTTCAGCAAAATCTGTAACCACTAAAATTTTAATAAGGAATCTGATAGTCTCCTAGGTTCTGGAAAGGACTGGCCTTTTTAAAATGCTCTTTATTGCCTTCTAATACATTTTTTTCCCCTGAAATGCAGCAATTCATTACAGTGCAATGGCAGCATTAATTGCAGAAAGGTACCTGAGCTCATTTCAACCCACAAAACACCTGTTGGAAATTAAATTGCCCACTCCATGAAGGTCAGTGGGGTAAGGGGTGTCAGATTATACATCTACTTGAAGAGCAGCATGATTTGGTGGAAAGAGCACGAGCTTAGTTGTCAGAGGACCTGGGTTCTAATCTCATCTCTGCCACTTACTGGCTGTATGATCTTAAGCAAGTTATTACTCTGGGTCTGTTTCCTCACATGTAAAATGGGGATCCAATATCTAGAGACTGCAAGCACCTTGAGGGCAGAGAGCATGTTTACCGATTTTGTTGTATTGCACTCTCCCAAGCATTTAGTGTAGTGCTCTGCACACAGTGAGCATTGATTGATTATGGAAAATTGAATTTTTAAAGGGAAATTATGCTGGAAACCCCTGCCTTTGAGATTGCTCCTCTAGCCTCGTGGAACTACAGCCTTTCATGGCCCTGGATCTCTGTGGTCTGTGCTTTGTGGCTTTTAGAAGGTTTAGCTCTCTTTTTAAAGCAGGGATACAGTTATGGCTTAAACTATTAACCAGTGGTTTTACCCATCCTGCAACATCCCATACAGAACCAGAAAGTCAGAGGGAGCTTTTTGGCCAGGGTTTGGGATTTTGAGGTGCAAGAAAGAGGGTGGATAGGGACATTTCTGAACATTTTGAAATTCAGTGAAGGATAGGATAATTTAACTGCTATGCACTTTACTTTTTGTCATCATTTTGGGCACCTCTCTAATGGGATTGTAACCTTGATCTGATGGGAAACAGAATGCCACAGTGGAAAGAACAAGGGCCTAGGATTCAGAAGACCTGAATTCTAATCCTAGCTACTCCATTTGCCTGCTGCATGCCATTGAGCAAGTCACTTAACTTCTCTGATCTTCAGTTTCCTTTTAGGAAAAATGAGGATCCACGTAGCCATATTAGTAATAGTATTTATTGAATTTCTACCGAGTTCCATGTTATGTACTAATAATTTGTGGTGTTTAAGCATTTACTATGTGCCGAGCACTGTACTAAGCACTACAGGAGGAACAATTTAAGCAGAGCAGACACAGTTCCTCTCCCACTTGGGATTCACAGTCTAAGGGAGAGGGAGAACAGGTAGAAGCAGCATAATGTGGTGAATAGAACATTGGCGTGGGAGTCAGGAGATCATGCCTTCTAATCCAGGCTCTGCCACCTGTTGGCTATGTGGCCTTGGGCAAGTCACTTCACTTCTCTGGGCCTCAGTTCCCTCATCTGTAAAATCAGAAATAAGACTGTGAGCCCCATGCAGGACAGGGACTGGGTCCAACCTGATTTTCTTGTATTCCCTCCAGCCCAGGGCTTAGAACAGTGCTTGGCACATAGTAAGCACTTAACAAATACCATTATTATCATTATTATTTTATTTAGTTTTCATTTTACAGATGTGAAAAAGGAGGTATAGAGTAGTTGAGAGAGTACAACAGAGAACAAGTCATTTTCCTCGCTCACAAGGAGCTGACTCATAAAAAATATCTGTGAGCTGCTAAAGGCAAATCCCCACCACTTGGGATCATAATATTATTGTAGCAACAGAGAGGGACTGGTTGTAAGAAGGATGAGTTTTGGCTGGCCCTCACTTCCTTGGTTGAGGGAAGCCTGTTTGATTCTCACAGCATCTTCAGCTGCATCACTTGAGTCTGCAGAAAACCAGGCACCTCTTGTTTCAGTAGTGAACGCTTACTGTGTGTAGAGCACAGTGGCACTGAGGAAGTACAATACAGCAGAGTTGGTAGGCAAGATTCCTGCTCACAAGGAACTTATAGTCTAGAGGGAAACTGAGTCATGTTCGGAGTGGAAGGTTGGAGCAAGAAGTAGCTAGATAATTTGAGGAAAAACTCTGATTTTTCCTTCATTTTTTCATATAACTCAAGCCAAAGTTTCTGTTTTCATTTTTTTCTTTCTCTTTATTTTTTTTTTTTCGGCCCAAACTCCCCAGAGCACTATGACTATAGAACTACTTTAAATGGTGATTTCCCAAGATAAGTTACAAGGCAAAAAAAAAAAACAACCTTAATTCTGGCACTGCCCTACCAACATGTTGCCAATTGGACCAGCTGGGCGCCCTTTCTGCCTGGCACACTTATAAATCATCATTCCAATCCCCTTAAATCCCCGTTTTATGTTAGAGCAGCTAGCAGATTTATTTAAATCTTCCACCAGTAACAGGGCAGCTCTCTTCACCAGACAATTGGGATCTCTGGCATTGTAGGAACTATGTGAGGAGAGACTGGGGAAAATAGCTGATGAGAAAATGATTTATAATGAAGTCCTGTAAAACAGATTGCAACAGTACCTCCAGCCTAAGCCTGTAGGTATTAAATCACCCAATTTCATTCTTTACAAAAAAAAAATAGTTTTCTACTGAAACACTGAGCTGAGGCTTACTGAGTACCCTTCCTCACCTTCTCACACCTATTTTGTTTAAATTACAATCACAAATGTGTCTACTGTTTGAAAATATATTGAGATCATGTGAGAGACTTTCCGGATAGAGTTAATGTACAGAGCCTCTTTGCCACTTTGGAATCACCTCTGTCTATTTCATAGCTCTCTCTGGCACAGCCATAGCCATGAATCAAGCCTGAGGCCCACAGCAAGACCCAGATTGCAGGGTGGAGGCAAAGCCAGCTGCTCAGCTGGAACGACAAATGGTGACCGGAAATTTGCTTTAAGATTTCAAAACATGTTCTCCCAGACCTCGCTCCCATTCTGTGTCCAACTGGGTTTTTCCCCTAGAAGTCCTCTTAAGCAGAAAATCAGTGCAAGTTGCTGTCTGATTTGTCTGATTTCATTATTTTTCTGAAGCTTAAAATATTTTCTCCTTCCCTTCCAGAAAAGAAAAGGAGGAAGGCTTCCTTTGGGGAATTTCTAGAAGGAAGTGATTGAAGGAAACTGCTAAGTAAGGGAGGAGTCACACTGAGTAGAACTCATTGGTCTTGGCTATGAGGAAGTCTTTGGAGATCTTGGAGAGTGCAGTATCTAGGAAGTAAGAAGATGAAAACCTGATTGTAATGGGTACAACCATTACAATCAGGTCAAGAAGAGCATTGCTAGAGAGGAGGTAAAGGCAGTAGGTGCTTGCCATGTATTCAAGGATTTTGGACAGGATTAGAACAGGAAGTTGGGCAGTAGCCGACAGGAGCTGTGGGACAAAGAGAAGACTTCATTAGAGTAGGAGAGATGTGAGCATTTTTGAAGAGAGACTGGAGGGAGCCTGTAGCAAGAAGAGGTTGAAGATGGTGGTAAGGGAGGTTAAGAAAAGTGGAACTGATTTTCTTGAGAGGGAGTAGGGCAGTGGAAGAGGGTGTAAGTTTCGAGAGCAGCTGTCAAAGAGAAAACAGTGGATGTGGGAATAGAAGAATGTTGAGGAGACAAGGCTGAGATTAGGGAAGTTCATCCTGGATGACTTCTATTTTAGCAACAAAATAGTTGGCAAGGGTATCAGGATTAATAAGGGAGGAGAATGGGGTACTGAAAGTTTCATGAGGGAGTTAAAGATTTGAAATGATTAGTGGGAGCTATGGGCATGGGAGTCAATGTGGACGCTAGAGTGCCCACTTTAGAGCTGCAAGGGGTCGAATTATAACAGGCAAAGGGAGATCTGAAGTGGCCAAAATGAGCCTGACTTCTGGATTTGAGCCAGAAACTTTCTGGTACCTGTCAGAGAAAGGGGACTGTGGGGGCGATCCAAGGCTGGATCGTACTGGTGGGAAAGTGATGGAGGGACAGGGGAGAAAGGAAGGTCTTGCCATAGTGGCCAGGGCAGTATGGAGGGTGTGGAGATCTAGTTTGAGAGAGGAGAATTCATAGAGCATCCAAAGGGAATATGATAGCTTGCAGCAGGTGGAGACTATCCAAAGCTCAGAGGCTCTGTGGGGAAATGTCAGTTTTGGGAGGCAAGAGAATGTGGGTGAGGAGATAGATTAGTAAGTGGACATCAGAGAGTGGTGGTTCAGCGTTGGAGAAGTGAGAGAGTGCGCAACGTTTTGGTTATGAGGAGGTAGAGTGTGTGTTCATGATGGTGTGTAACTAATGTGTGATTGAGTAAAAAGTCACCAGAGATGAGGAGCAGTAGTAGTAATAGTATTTATTGAGCACCCTTTTGATACAGTGCATGCTTAAGTACAAAATAATAATAATAATTGTGGTATTTAAGGACTTACGTAACATACACTATACTAAGTTCTGGGATAGATACAAGATAATGAAGTCACACAATATTTGTGCCACATGGGGCTCAAAGCCTGTGTAGGAGAGAGAATAGATATTTAGTTCCAAGTTTGTAGATGAAGAAGCTGAAGCCCAGAAAAGTTAAGTGACTCTCCCAAGGTCACACAACAGGCAAGTGGTGGAGCCGGAATGAGAATCCAGGACCATTCTGTTTCCACTAAGATAGCAAGTGATACATTCCCTGCCCAAACTGAGTATATACTATAATTTGGGCAGATAGACTTAAAAGTACTTACCGAGTAACCAAAATAAATAACTCAATGTACATATGAATAAAAATGCTGAGGATAAGAACATAAATGTTAGAGATGATTGATGGCATTATATGACTTGGGATGCTGGGAATTAATTGGTGAAAACATGTTGGAAGAGGTGGCTTCAGGAGGGCTGCGACTACAGGGAAAACTGTAGAAAAGCAGTGTGCCACAGTGGATAGAGCACGGGTCTGGAAGCCAGAAGGACCTGGATTCTAAACCTGGCTCTCCACTTGCCTGTTGTGTGACCTTGGGCAAGTCACTTAACTTCTCAGAGAAGCAGCGTGGCTCAGTGGCGAGAGTCCGAGCTTGGGAGTCAGAGGTCGTGGGTTTTAATCCCGGCTCCCCCACTTGTCGGCTGTGTGGCTTTGGGCAAGTCACTTCACTTTTCTGTGCCTCAGTTATCTCATCTGTAAAATGGGGATTAAGACTGTGAGCCCCACGTGGGACGGCCTGAACACCTTGTATCCCCATCCCAGCGCTTAGAACAGTGCTTTGCACGTAGTAAGTGCTTAACAAATACAATTATTATTATTCTCTGTGCCTTACCTCCCTCATCTGTAAAACAGCGATATAAACTGTGAGCCCCATGTGGCACATAGACTGTGTCCAACCTGATTAGCTCGCATTTACCCCAGGGCCAAATACAGTACCTGGCATACAGTAAGCACTTAGTAAACACCATAAAAAAAAATCTTTGCTCTGTCAGATGTGTGGAAGCTGGGAGTCCCAAGCTAGGAAGCAGGGAGAAAGAGGAGTCAGGAGCAGGAGGTTGAGAACAAGGTACAATTAGAAGGTTAGCTTGGGTGATTAATGCATTAAAAGAGGTGGCCCGGAAGTACAGCGGAATCATCAATTCCCTGGGGAGCAGTTTAGGTAATGTGACTAGGAATAAGAAGGAAAGAAAGGTATCAGTCATTCAGAAATGCAGGGGTTGTACTGGGAGAGATGGAGATTAGAGGTGAATATCGGAAAGGCCAGAGCTGTGCAGAGTGCGACTGTGTGAAGTTGCACTGGGGGGGGTGAAGAGTAGATTGACTCTCTGTTTCATAACATTTTGAAGGGATTCTTTCTTTTTTCCTTAGAGATCCAACTCACTTTTTTTGGCCATTGTGCTGTCCTCCCAGAATGCACCAGGGAGTGGTAATCTTTACCCTTCTTGGACCAAAGTTTTGTGCAGCAGTGTTCTGGGTTCTCTGTAGCGACTGGCAATTGTGCATCTCTGTGGAGTTAATTTCATCCACAGACCGAAAAGGATGTATCATCCCAACCTACACACATAGCAGTGGATTAAAATTTTCATTATAGATACAACACCCGGCGAGTTTTCATAATCAGGAGCGTGATCCAAAGAGTGAGAGAAGCCCCAAGACACTGACCCAAGAATAAAATAATTCCACCTAGACCCTGACCCTGACAGCCCTGCTCTCTCCAGGGAGACCAAACTCATTAGAGGTAGAGCTTGCTTAATTGTATGCAAAGTAGACTTGGGGCACCGTTCTCACAAGTTGATGGCCAGTGTCATATACATGTTCTGCATCTGTATGTTGTGACTTAAGTGGCTGCTGAGGTGATTGTGGCATGGAGCTCATTCATTTCCCAGTAAATATTAGCCAGTTTGGGTGTGTGTTTCTTAGTAAAGAATCCCATTACTATGTATCGGTAAAACATGACAGATTGCTTTCCCACCCCCTAAAATAATAAAACATCTCTTTCCTTCTGAACCTTCAGGAGTAATGAAAATTTTATTGCAATCAATTCTGTCTCCTCCAGGTCTTTTGTTTTGATTCCGCTCATTATCAGCTTTGAGCCCACCCCAGTCCCCCACACATCCTGAAATGGAAGGTTTACAAATGCTGATTCAATATTATGGCCGCATTACTCTGATGGATCATGGGATTGCCAGGTCTTGGATCTAACTTAGACCAGTGAACTCATCTTAACCCTCTGCCTCCAGGCAGGAGGGCATTTAAAAGAATCCAAGCAAAGGATTTTATGGCTGATTTTTAAAGACCTGTGGGAAAGGAGTTTGCAGAAACTGCCTTGGGAAAATTACCGTGTATTTTTGGAGCTCAAAGTGAGACAGTCTGGTTGGACTCTTAGGGAGCACAGTTTCCATCAGCATGGGGCCAGTGGTACAAGATTGTGGGGTAATGAGTAAATCAGGATACACGCAAGACTCTGCCTTCAATTCAGCCCTCCTCTCCAATTGACCTCTTCCCAAACACACACGTGACTTCCCCTTGCAGCCACCACTGTAACAGCCTTTTTCTCCACTGGCTAAAATGATGATCTTTTTCTATAATGGGGTCACCTGGCCGCTTTATCTTTTGGTGGCCCACCCTCATATTTAATGAGAAGTGGAAAGAGCACGGGCTTGGGAGTCAGAGGTCATGAGTTCGACTCTCGGCTCTGCCACTTGTCAGCTGTGTGACTGTAGGCAAGTCACTTCAGTTCTCTGTGCCTCAGTTACCTCATCTGTAAAATGGGGATTACCTGTGAGCCTCACGTGGGACAACCTGATTACCCTGTATCTACCCCAGCGCTTAGAACAGTGCTCGGCACATAGTAAGAGCTTCATAAATACCAACATTAATAATAGTAGCAGTTAGCTGGAAGCATGTATTTGAATGAATGTGATTGAGGAACAGTTAATCATGAAGGGAGCCAGAGTGGGAATGTCGGTTAGACTGGTTTACGGAGGGGTCAGGCCAGTGGGTGGGGATGTGTCTGTTGTTGTACTCTCCCAAGTATTCAGTACAGCGCTCTACACACAGTAAGTGTTCAATCAAGACGATGGATTGAATGAATTTTTAGAGCCGTGCGTTATGACCTTTGGCCAGAGCTCAGTCTGCATTTTCATGCCTGCACCAACCTCTCCCAGAGGATTTTCTTGACTGCATTGTTTAGATGGCCAACGATAGTTCAGATGAGAAGCTTTAGTGTGATCCAAGCAGGGTCAGTGACTTTCCTGTTCAAATTGCCTTCTTCCTCCCAGACCTGATAAATACCTCTCCCCAATTTTACTTCTACCCACCACCCCTTTTTTAATGGTACTTGTTAAATGCTTACCGTATGCCAGGCCCTGTTCTAAGTGCTGGGGTAGATATAAGACAATCAGGTTGGACACAATCCCTGTCCCATGTGAGGCCCCCAGCTTAAATAGGAGGGAATAGGGTTTAATCCCCATTTTACAGATGAGGTAACTGAGGTATGGAGAAGTTTAAGCGACTTGCCTAAGGTCACCCAGCAGACCATCAGCAGAGGTGTAATTAGAACATATGTCCTCTGACTCCCGGACTTGTGCTCTTTCCACTAGACCATGCTATCTCTTCCACACCGATTTTTTTCCTTCTTGGTTACTGCCATAGCTCCCACATAAGGGAGAGATAAAACCCCTGAACTCCTCATAATCTTTGCCCTCTATCTACTTCATAAACGTCTCATTCATTTCCACAGATTGTAAGGTCCTTGAGAGCAGGGATGAAGTCTACTAAACTCTTTTGTGCTCTCCTGAGCACTTTGTACAGAGCTCTGCACACAGTAAGTGCTCAATAAATACTGTTGATTGGTTGATTAAAGTCCATACCAACCTCTCTATTTAAAGAAAAATCGCACAGCAATGCCCATTGACGCTATAACTCTAAGATAAATTATTAATCGCACATTCCCACCTCTGCCCCTTGCTTTCTGTTCGACCTTGAGCAAGTCACTTACGTTTTTATTCCCAAAGTGCTCTTACGTTAATTTTTGCCCTCAAGCTGAGCCTGGAAAGTAAACAGGTATTAATTACCTCCAGGTATTAAATTTCTCACGCTTCAGTTCTAGGTCCCTTCTATTCTCCATTTACACGATTCCCTTGGAAAACTCATGTGATCCCATGACTTCATCTACTCTCCCTAAGTGGAAGATTCCCAAATTTACACCTCCACTCTGATCTCTCTCCTTCTCTGCAATCTCCTATTTCTTTCCGCCTTCAAGACATCTCTACTTGGATGTCCTGCTGATACCTCAAACTTTGACAGATTCAAAACCAAACTCCTTGACTTTTCTCTCATTCAACTCACTTATTAACCTGCCACCAAATCCTGTCGATTCTACCTTCATAAAATCACTAAAATCTGCCCTTTCCTCTTCAACCAAACTGTTACTATGCCAGTTCAAGTATGTGTCCTATTCCTTCTTGACTATGCAACAGACTCCTAGCTTACCTTCTTGTATCCTGTCTCCCCACTCCAGCCATACCTTGCTCTACTGTCTGGATCATTTTTCTAAAACAAGAAAAAAATTTCAGTCCATGCTTTCCCACTCTTCAAGAACTTCCAGGATTGCCATCCACCACTGCATCCAACAGAAACTCCTTACCACTGACTTTAAAGCACTCATTCAGCTCTCGCCTCTTACCTTGCCCCACTGATTTCCTACTACAAGTCAGCATGCTAACTTCACTCCTCTAATGACAGTGTATTGATTGTACCTCAATCTCGTTTATTTCTGCCTACTCCTTGGCAATGCCCTGCCTTTGGTCTGGAACTTTCCCTACATAGCTGATTGATGGTGAGGAGAGTGATGGTCAAAGCCTTATTGAAATCATAATTCCTTCAAGAGTCCTTCACTGCCTAAGCCCTCATTTCCCCTACTCCCTCTCCCTTCTGCATCTTCCTTGCACATTTTTTGTACTGTTTGAGCACTTGGTAAACACCCCACCCTCACTTCCACGGTACCTATGTACCTACCATAATTTAATATATGCTTCCCCTCTAGACAGAATGTTCCTTATACCACATTGATAATAATAAGGATAATGGTACTTGTTAAGTGCTTACTGTGGGTCAACCACTATTCTAAGCCCTGGGGAAGATAGAGGATGATCAGTCAGACACAGTCCCAGTCCCACAGAAGCCTCTCTAAGTAGGAGAGAGAACAGGCACTGAATTCCCATTTTGCAGATGAGATAAATAAGGCTCATGGAACTTATGTGACCTGCCCGAGGTCACACGGAAGACAAGTGGTGGAGCTGGGATTAGAACCCAGATTCTCTGACACCCAGGCCCATGTTCTTTCCCATAGATCATGTGCTCCTGTGCTGTGGTTGAACAAACAGGCATAGAGATAGCGTGAAAGAGAAATCTGAATGGAATTTAGTCTTACGTTATTTCTTAAGCCATGGCTTTCTATAGGGAGTATGGAGGTAGACCGGTCCCTTGTTGACCTGATTTGTACAGCCTTTGCTGTAATAATGTACTCTCCCAAGTGTTTAGTATAGTGCTCTACACACAGTAAGAGCTTAGCCTACTACAGTCCACCCCACACATTTCACTCTTCTATTGCCAACCTTCTCACTATTCCTCGGTCTCATCTATCTCAACACTGACCTCTCGCCTCTGGTCTGGAATGCCCTCTCTCCTCATATCCAACAGACAATATCTCTCCCCCTCTTCAAAGCCTTATTGAAGGCTCATCTCCAACAGGCCTTCTCTGACGAAGCCCTCCTTTCCTCTTCTTCCACTCCCTTCTGTGTAGCCTTGACTTGCTCCCTTTATTCATCCCTCATCGCCCTCCCCCCAAAGCAATTATGTACACATCTGTAATTTTATTTATTTATATGAATATCTGTCTCTCCCTTTAGACTATAGACTAGTTGTGGGCAGGGAATGTCTGTTCTATTGTTGTACTCTCCCAAGTGCTTAGTACAGTGCTCCGCACACAGTAAGCACTCAAAAAATACAGTTGACTAATTCACCTGCCTTTGGCCTGAATTGGGAGGCTGAAGAAATTCCAGCAACATGGGGCCTTCTCAACCTTTAGATTTTTGGAAAGCTGTGGCTGCTTCAGCTGTGACCGCTGTGACTGTTGGACTCTGTCATGAGGAGTTTGAACCTCTCCTCCAGCCACAGCATTCTATACTGAACTCTTGTATTCTATATTGTCCTCTTGTCCTCTGTGTTAACTTTGTGTTTTTACTAGTTTATCTTTCCTTTTGAGTCTGTTGCCAACCCCTTCTCCCTCCTAATTCTTAGATTGTAATTCCCTTGGAAGCCCAGGGACTGTATCTAATTCTCATCCTTTTCTTATTTTCTTAGTTCTTGGTTCAGTGCTTACCACAAAGTAGGTGCTAAATGAATATTACTGTTGTCAACCAGTGACTGAAAGGAGAAAGGAGTTGTTTTCTTTAAGCAAAAGCTTTATGAAGAGCGAGAGACAAAAGAGAAAACAATACCTGATTTTGCAGACATTAACCATGGCAACACAACAAGGTACAGTCTTTGTGTATGCCCAGTGTGGCTAGGATTGAGAGTCCTTTTCTGCCTCCCAGGCACTCGCAGATTAATTTCACCATCTGTGGTGTCTTTTTCAAATATGAAGGATAACTATTATGTGCACATTTATATCTCGTAGATACAACACGTAACTATAGATCACACATAATCACATAACTAGAGAAACAGCATGGCCTAGTGGAAAGTGCACAGGCCTGGAAGTCACTCGTCTGCTGTGTGATCTTGGGCAAGTCACTTAACTTCTCTGTGCCACAGTTTCCTCATCTGCAAAATGGGGATTCAATACCTGTTCGCCCTCCTACTCACTGTGAGCCTCATATGGGACCTAATGATCTTAGATCTACCCCATAAATTAATACAGCACTTGGTACATAGTAAACACTTAAACACCACAGTTGGAATTATATAGCATAAATGCTACATGTTATATTTCCCTATCAATTTGTGTCTAAAACCTAGCATCAGTCATTCTGCTGTCTTCACTTCTTGCCCTTACGCACTAAACTGCTCCACCTGCATTTGCACTAACAGCTCTGATCTCCAGGTAGCAGGCATCTCTATCTAGTTGGTTCCTTGTAACTCATCAATCAGTCACGATTATTGAGCACGTACTGTGTGCTGAACATTGCACTAAGCACTTGGGAGAGTAAAACAATACAATGGCCACGTGTGTCTGTTATGTTGTACTGTCCCAGTCACTTAGTACAGTGCTCTGTACTCGGTAAGTGCTCAATAAAGATGATTGCTCACATTCAGCTTAGAGTTTAGAGTGGGAGACACACATTGAGACACACGTTAATATAAATAAATTATGGATATGTAATAATGGTATTTGTTAAGCGCTTACTATTTGCCAAGCACCGTTCTAAGCACTTATATGCACTTATAAGCACTTATATGGGGAAGCAGCATGGCTCGGTGGAAAGAGCCTGGGCTTGGGAGTCAGAGGTCATGGGTTCGACTCCCGGCTCTGCCACTTGTCAGCTGTGTGACTGTGGGCAAGACATTTAACTTCTGTGTGCCTGTTACCTCATCTGTAAATTGGGGATTCACTGTGAGCCTCATGTGGGACAACCTGATTACCCTGTATCTACCCCAGCGCTTAGAACAGCGGTCTGCACATAGTAAGCGCTTAATAAGTACCAACATTATTATTAAGTGCTGTTAGGGCAGAATTGTGGGGGTTGAATAAAGGGAACAATCCAAGGTGCTGGAAAAGGGACTGCAAGAAAAAGGAAATGAGGGCTTAGTCAGGGAAGGCCTGTTGGAGGAGATGTGCTTTCAATAAAGCCTTGAAGGTGTGGAGAGTAATTGTCTATTGGATATGAAGAGGGAGGGCATCCTGGACCAGAGGCAGGATGTGGGCGATTTACTTAATCAGCGAGTCTATATTGTGTTGCAGTCAGTTTTGATGGTATTGATGCCTGACTATTTGTTTTGTTTGCTCTGTCTCCCGCTTTTAGACTGTGAGCCCATTGTTGGGCAGGGATTGTCTCTATCTGTTGCCAAATTGTACATTCCAAGTACTTAGTACAGTGCTGTGCACACAGTAAGCGCTCAATAAATACGATTGAATTAATGAATGGTATTTATTGAGTTTCTACTATGTGCAGAGCACCGCTCTAAGTACGTGGGAGAGTACAGTACAACAGAATTAGCAGACGCTTTCCATATCCATCGTGAATTTACAGTCTAGAGGGGGACACAGACATCAATATGAATAAATAATTTATAATTTATAAATATGTACGCAAGTGCCTATGTACATAAGTACTTTGTGACTAAATCCCTGAGAGTAAAAAATTATCTTTGTGAAGCATCCCAGTTGATGTAGACGAGATTATTTGGCAGAGGATGAATTAGAAATTCACCAAAGTGGTTAAAATAAAAGTAACACACTGAGATTAGAATGACATTAATTTGCCAAAAAATATGGTAAGAGTAATTAACTACATGAATTTCTTGTTTATGGGAAAAAAAGTCACCCTTGCTATAGATGTAACCATTTGGTAGTAATTTGTAATATGAAAAGGAATACAGGAATCAAAAAGGAGCAGAATGAATAATCAATTGTATTTATTGAGCGCTTGCTTTGTGTAGAGCACTTGGAAGAGTTAGGGTACAAGGAAGAGTACAACATAATATATAATGTAATCTAATAGCATACATAATTAAAAATAGCAGCACCCTTTAGCAATCTTCAGTGGAAAAGAAAGCAGTCGGCTGATTTTTAAACACATAGACACTAATGGGAAATATAAAATCAAATGGACTCATTCCAGATGGGAATATAAAACTTACCCTAAATGGAAAGGAAGTACAGTCCAACTGTCCAAGTGACTATTAAACCACCACAGACTTGCAATAGGTTAAAAAAAAGCCAAATCTAAATGGATGTTCAAAAACGGTATTCAAATCATGCATTGAAATAATATTCCAACCAAGGGTTCTTGTAATATACCGGTGCAATTTGAAAATGGGAAGGAAATATTGTGCAATATATTGTTAAGGGGAATAGTTTAGTAATTTGGAGTTTGCA
This sequence comes from Ornithorhynchus anatinus, assembly GCF_004115215.2. Lineage (NCBI taxonomy): Eukaryota > Metazoa > Chordata > Mammalia > Monotremata > Ornithorhynchidae > Ornithorhynchus > Ornithorhynchus anatinus. The sequence goes on along the minus strand of NC_041729.1, from coordinate 30,268,748 downwards.
GACTTGTTTAGTGTTTGGGTTAATTAAAAGAGCTTGTTTCTTGCCAGAGGAAGGTAGTATAAATGTTGAAGATAGATATCAAGAGATATTTAAAGGCATTTGAAAGTTACAAACAAGCTATAAAATTAGGCTGAAGAAAAATTACGTTCTGGCAATAAATGCTCAAAGAACTGAACCATTAACTTTAAAGGAAAAATTAAATGAGGAATTTAACAAATTGGAAATGTAAGGGTACATTCATTAGTGAAATGAGAGAAATAGGACTAATCATGTAGCTTGTATTTAGTTTCCAAAAAGCTTGTGTATATATACTAAAAGAACAATTTCCCATTCTGGAATGAGGTGCACTTTTGGGACAAATGTTAGGGCCCAAATGTTTTCCCTTTCTAGAAGCATTTTGGGGATTTTGGCAGAATTGGAGGCTTTGCGGGGGAGGTAGGATCTGAGAGGAATAAACAAATAGTCTTGGACAGCATAAGGGTTGTTTTTTTCCCTATGGTATTTGTTATGCACTTACTATATGCCAGGCATTTTACTGAGAGATGGGGCAAATGCAAGCTAATCAGGTTGGACATAGTCCATGTCCCAAATGGGGCTCACAGTCCTAATCCCCATTTTACAGATCAGGAAACTGAGGCCCGGAGAAGCGAAGTGACCTGTCCAAGGTCACACAACAGACAACTGGCAGAGCCAGGATTAGGACCCAGATCCCTCTGACTCCCAGGCCAGTGCTCCATCCACTAGACCATTCTGCTTCCCCTGTGGAAAAAAATAGTATGGCCTATTGGATAGAGTGCGAACCTGGAAGTCAGAAAGACCTAGTTTCTAATCCAGTCTTCACCACGTGTCTCTTGTGTGACCTTAGGCAAAGGCTTCCCCTTGTGGAAAAAAGCAGCATGGTCTAGTGGATAGAACATAGGCCTGGAAGTCAGAAGGACACGGGTTCTAATCCCAACTCTGCCATTTATCTGCTGTGTGACCTTAGGCAATAAATTTAACTTCTCTTCCTCAGTTACCTCATCTGTAAAATGGGGATTTAGACTGTGAGCCCCATGTGCAACATGGACTATGTCCAACCTGATTAACTTGGATTTACCCCAGCATGTAGTACAGTGTCTGGCATGAAGTGCTTAACAAATGCCATTTAAAAAAATCAAACCCAAACAAACAAACCCCTGAATTCCAGGGAGATGAATGAAGTTATCCTAAACAATTCTAAGAGACAGGGAGAAGAGATGAGGGAAGGTTAAGATAATTTACAGTGGTCATCTAGCTTGGGAAGACTGCCTGAAAAACTCTTCGCTACAGTATAAAGTATTAAAATGATTTGTTAATGTTAGAAGAGCAAATATTAATAATAAAGGAGAAAATGATAGGATTTTTAAGAGGTCTAGGAAATACTTGTGGAGTCAGCAGGAACCAGAAAAGCACAGAAAAATGTATTTTGTTACAATTTAACCCTAGACTCTTTTTAAGAAACATTCAGGGATTTATTTGAGCAGCAGTGAAGACAACTCATGCGGGAAGCTGTTAGTACTTCTGGTGTTAGATTAATCAATCACTTGGGTGTTTACTATGTGCAGAGCACAGTGGGCGTGGGTCTGTGTAGATCTTAAGGTGATAATAACTGTGATATTTAAGTGCTTTCCTATGTGACAATTGCTGTTCTAAATGCCGGGGTTGCAAGGTTGGATACTGTCTCTGTCCCACTTGAGACTCACAGTCTTAATCCCCATTTTGCAGATGAGGTAGCTGAGGCACAGAGAATTCATTCATTCAATAGTATTTATTGAGCGCTTACTATGTGCAGAGCACTGTACTAAGCGTTTGGAATGAACAAGTGGGCAACAGATAGAGACGGTCCCGGCCGTTTGACGGGCTTACGGTCTAATCGGGGGAGACAGGCGGACAAGAACAATGGCAGTAAACGGAGTCAAGGGGAAGAACATCTCGTGAAAACAATGGCAACTAAATAGAATCAAGGCGATGTACATTTCATTAACAAAATAAATAGGGTAATAGAAGTGAAGCGACTCGTCCAAGGTCATACAGCGGACATGTGGCAGAGCTGGGATTAGAACCCACTTCCTCTGCTCTTTCCACGAAACCACACTGCCTTTGGTGTTGTATTGGTTTGGACGTCTTGGATTATTTCCACCTTGGCATGTCACTCCAGGTTGCAGAAGTTCCTTGAGTGGCTTGTTAAGCAACAGGCTTCTGAAGAGCTCCCTTGGGTCAAAGTCACTGAGCAACTCTGCCAGGCTTTGGCAAAGCATTACTTGCTTCACAAAAAGGAGTTTTTTTAGTTTCCATGTCATCGGCTCACCGGGGCCACCGCAGCCTTAATGGCTGCCGCACAAACAGTTTGATGGAGAGTTTCTCATTTGACATTCATGTGGGTAATTGCATATGGAATGGCTCACTGAAGGTTTACTAAGGTGCTCTGCATACTGTAAGCACTCAATCAACACCATTTGGATTAATGGATTGATTAAAAAGGCTGCGGGGATTGCTGTTTGGTGATCCCCGAAGGTGACTTGATTCTCTTTGAGGCAGTAATTGGTCGTATTTGTGGTAGTGCCGTGTGAGTGTTCCTTGTTGAGCCGCTTTGGATTTTGTCCAGTTTTCACTGGACGTGTTCATATTATTTGTTCGGCTACTTGGGGGGTGGGGGGAGGCTGGATGTCCCATAAATTGGTAGGTTGTGGTACGAAGCCTGAGGCTAGTATCCCTTTCAGAGACCTACAGCGGTGCTAGACAGTCTTTCTGTTTAATCTCGCTAGTATTCCCTGAAACCTTGTTTGAGACAGGAGAGTTCGATGTGGTTCTCTCATCACATTCCCAGGTTTCCTTTGGTCTAGCACTCCTCTGATAAGAGACTCTCCTGATCAGAACTACATAACGTGCATGGAGAGTTGCGGGATTGGAATCTGTTCAGGCAGAACTGAAGTCAGAAAGCATAATTGGCTTGACAAATGTTTCTCTACTCTGCCTTTTCGGCTCTGAGCTATAACATATCGGTGTCTCTATTTCAAGATTATTTTTTTCAATTGCCATGTAACGGTTGTAGAGCTCTATCTTAGTTCTAATCCCGGCTTTGCCACCTGTCTGCTGTGTGACCTTGGGCAAGTCACTTCTCTCGCCTCAGTTTCCTCATCTGTAAAATGGGGATTAAATATTGCAGCGTGGCTTAGTGGAAAGAGCACGGGCTTGAGAGTCGGAGGACGTGGGTTCTAAACTTGGCTTCGCCGCTTGTCTGCTGTGTGACCTTGGGCGTGTCACTTTACTTCTCTATGCCTCAATTACCTCAGCTGTAAAATGGGGATTAAAAGGGTGAGCCCCACGTGGGACAACCCGATTACCCTGTATCCTCCCCAGTGCTTAGAAGAGTGCTTGGCACAAAGTAAGTGCTTAACATATTATTATTAGATTGCAAGTCCATGCAGGCAGGGACTGTGAGTGATCTGATTATCTTGTATCTACTCCAGAGTGGTCTGGTGGAAAGAGCACATGCTTGGGAGTCAGAAGGACCTGGGTTCTAATCACGGATCTGCCACTTGTCTGTGTGACCTTGGGTAAGTCACTTCTCTGCCTCATGGTGTATCTACCCTAGAGCTTAGAACAGTGTCTAGCAGATAGTAAGCGCAGTGGGTTCGAGGGAGGCCAGGCCAAAGCTTTTGGTTAAGCATATCTAGCCCGGTGGAGGAAATAGCCCTGGAGATGGGGTTTGCACAGAAATTCATCCTTCTAAATACAGAAACAAGGAGGGAGGGTTGGGGAGGGAAACCTATTTCAGAAAGGCACAAACCCGTAAAAGGATCTAAGATAACTGCTCAGATCAGCCCAGCATCTGTGAATATTAAAGCCTAAGAAAAACAATACAAAATAGAATGATCTCAAAAATTTTCATTTCCTGCTCTGAGTTATCCTTAGATTTTCCCCCTTTTTTTGTGGTTTTCTCCGCTTTTTCATTCCTTACCTTCTCATTTATTTTTGGTGTGACGTTCCCTCTGGGTTGACCCTCAGCAGTTCTGTCTCTCTCTGACTGCCCTCAGTATCCTGGCCCTACTTGATCTCTCCCAAATGTATCGCAGAGTTATCACCTTCCAACATTGTTTCTGAAATCACCTGGAGTGGCTGGAATACAGATTGAGAGGTACAATGGAGAGAGAATTTTCATTTGGATTTCCACAACTCTCCCTGAGGTGGGGAGGGGTTTCTATAGATGCAAAGGCCAGGCCGACGCTATGATACGGCTGTCGTTAGGTCAATCGAAATGTACACTGATCAACAATAAATAAAAAAAAGACTGCCCAGGATGAATCTAGATATCCACTTTCTATAGTAGAGAAACAGCTGTCCTGGCTCCAGTTTGATTGTTGATCAATATAGGTACAGAGGGAAAATACTGGCGGCGGAAAGTTGTGCATGCAGGCTGGGTGAGACGGAATGTGTTTGGAGGGGAACGGAGGCAAGAGGAGCCAGGACTAGAGTGTTAAGGGATTTTCTTGTTTGAGAATTTCCTTAATTAGTAGAGAAGCAGCGTGGCCTAATGGAAAGAACATGGATCTGAGAGTCAGGGGACCTGGGTTCTAGTCCCTGTCCCTCAAGGGGCTCACAGTCTTAATCCCCGTTTTACAGATGAAGTAACTGAGGCACAGAGAACTGAAGTAACTTGCCCAAGGTCATACAGCAGACAAGTAGTGGAGCTGGGATTAGAACGCAGGTCCTCACTCCCAGACCTGTGCTCTATCCACTAGGTCACGCTGCTGTGTGAAGTTGGGCAAGTCACTTAACTTTTCTAAGCCTCAGTTGCCTCATCTGTAAAATGGGGATTAAATACTTGTTCTCCCTACCCCTTAGACAAGCTCCACTTGGGACTGGGGCTATGTCCGACCTGACTATCTCGTATATACCCCAGGGTGCAGCTCACTATTGGGCACGTAGTAAGTGCTTAACAAATGCCACAATTATTATTTATGGTTGTTAATTTCTCTTCTTCCCAGAGAAGAGATCATTTTTCTCCTTCCTGGGTCATATATTGCCATATAAGTACTTTTTACACATATGGATGTGCATAAGATACTATTTAAGTACTCATCTATCCAATTCCTCATCTTCCTTGACTTTTTAAACTATTTTGTACCTGCCTCACCCACTGGACTCTAAGATCCTTGAGAGGAAGGATTGCTTCTATTGTACTGTCCCAAGTGCTTAGAACAGTGTTCTGCATGATAATAATAATAATGTTGGTGTTTGTTAAGCGCTTACTATGTGCAGAGCACTGTTCTAAGCCCTGGGGTAGATAGGGGGTAATCAGGTTTTCCCACGTGAGGCTCACAGTTAACCCCCATTTTACAGATGAGGTAACTGAGGCCCAGAGAAGTGAAGCGACTTGCCCGCAGTCACACAGCTGACGAGTGGCAGAGCCGGGAGTCGAACCCACGACCCCTGACTCCGAAGCCCAGGCTCTTTCCACTGAGCCACGCTGCTTCCCCTAACAAAACATACAGTAGATACTTAGTAAATACCATTGATTGATTGTTTAACGGTGACAAACATTATCAAGAGGCCTAGCTAGCTCCCCCCCATTTCCCTTGTAACATCAGAGTAGGTGGAGAGGGATTAATGTAGGGATACTCTTGATATGATCTGGATCTTTCTAAGACTTTGAGTCCCAGAAGCCCCTAAGGAGCAGACAACTATTGCCAACGCCAACAGATACAGTAGCAGAGGAAAGAGGGCCCTCTCCGGCATTACCCATACTCCCCCTGCTTTGTGTAAAGCTCTGAGCTTCTGCCCTGGTGGCTCTTTCCAGCCTGATTCATTCATTCGTATTTATTGAGTGCTTACTGTGTGCAGAGCACTGTACTAAGCACTTGGAGGAAAGAGCACGGGCTTGGGAGTCAGAGGTCGTGGGTTCCAATTCCAACTCCGCCACTTGTTAGCTGTGTGACTTTGGGCAAGTCACTTAACTTCCCTGTGCCTCAGCTACCTCCGTGGCTCAGTGGAAAGAGCATGGGCTTTGGAGTCAGGGGTCATGAGTTCGAATCCCAGCTCTGCCACTTGTCAGCTGGGTGACTGTGGGCAAGTCACTTCACTTCTCTGGGCCTCAGTTACCTCATCTGTAAAATGGGGATGAAGACTGTGAGCCCCACGTGGGACAACCTGATTCCCCTGTGTCTACCCCAGCGCTTAGAACGGTGCTCTGCACATAGTAAGCACTTAACAAATACCAACATTATTATTACCTCATCTGTAAAATAGGGATTAAGACTGTGAGCCCCACATGGGGAACCTGATTACCTTGTATCTACCCCAGCACTTAAAACAGTGCTTGGCACATAGTAAGTGCTTAACAAATACCAGCATTATTATTATTATAAAGCACACTTCAGCAACAAATAGAGACAATCCCTACCCAACAATAGGCTCTCAGTCTCGAAGGGGGGAGACAGACAACAAAACAAAGCAAGTAAACAGGCATCAGTAGCATCAAAGTAGATAAATAGAATTATAGATATATGCATTTCATTAATGAAATAAATAGAATAATAAATATGTACATAAGAGATGTGGGCCGGGGAGGCGGGTAGAGCAGAGCCAGAGAGTCAAGGCAATGGAGAGGGGAGGAGGAGCAGAGAAAATGGGGGCTTAGTCTGGGAAGGCCTCCTGGAGGAGGTCAGCTGGCAAGGCATATGGGACTCTATTTGGAAAATGTGGGAATGGTCAGGATCCGTGTCAGAGGATGTATGCTTAGAGAAGCAGCGTGGCTCAGTGGAAAGAGCGTGGGCTTGGGAGTCAGAGGTCATGGGTTCGAATCTCGGCTCTGCCACTTGTCAGCTGTGTGACTGTGGGCAAGTCACTTAACTTCTCTGTGCCTCAGTTCCCTCATCTGTAAAATGGGGATGAAGACTGTGAGCCTCACGTGGGACAACCTGATTACCCTGTATCTACCCCAGCGCTTAGAACAGTGCTCTGCACATAGTAAGTGCTTAACAAAACCAACATTATTATTATGCTGATGGGAAATTGATGTAAGGTGTTCTGAACTTTCAGAATGAGTTGTAAAAATGACCAAGACAACCCATGTTAAATGAGCATCAACTGGTTCTGCAGCGCCCATTACCATGGTAACCTGGCAGTTGGCAAAATAGATTAAAATACATTTCACACCTGATGGAGAAGGAAAAAAAAGAAACTTTGCTTCCTTATCCTAACAGAATGAAGACTGGCACTAGAAGCAACTTACTGGAGGCAGCTCAGAGGGGATCTCCTGTGCTAGGATTCAGAAAGGCTTGAATGAGGAAACATGAAAACCCTTGAGAGAGAATCAGCCCAAGACAGGCAGGATCCTGGCCTTGGGAATCTTCTTGGTCCAGTCTTTAACAATCTCATTCTCTGCCTAAGGACAAAAACTGGTTGGAAACAATGGCCTAGAACTAAGAATTTAAGGCAAGAGGGCAGGCCTTGGGAGTTTTTACAGACACAAGAATCAGGGCAGACCTGAGTCAGCTGAGTCTGAAACAGATTCTCTGCTGTTACTCAAGCGAATGCTTACCTAACTCCAGCCTTCCATATATCACTGGACAATAAGGCCCATTTCAATCCATAAATCAGTGCCATTTATTGAGAACTTACTTGGTGCTAAGGGTTTGCGAGAGTACAAAAAAGTCAGAAGCCACCATCCCTGCACTCAAGTATCTCACGATCCCTTTTGAATGAACATATTACTATAAATCTATGGGGCCAGCCCCATATCCCCCACTGGACCCACTCAGAGGAGCTGTACTGCACTGACCATTGCTTTAACCTTTTTTATGGTTTGTCAAGCCCTTACAATATGCCAGTCCCTGTTCTAAGTGCTGAGGTAGGTACAAGCTAATCAGGTTGGGCAGAGTCCCTGTCCCACTTGGGGCTCAAGTCTTACCTGAAGCACAGAGAAGTGAAGTGACCTGCCCAAGGTCACACAGGAGACAAGTGACAGAACAGGGATTAGAACCCAGATCCTTCTGACTACCAGGCCTGTGCTTTATCCATTAAGCCATGCGGCTTAATGTTGAGGTAATCCGATCCTGTCATTTGATATTTTATGTAGCTCAAAAATGTAAAACTTCATGTGTCTTGGGCTGTAAACCCAGTCTTACAGGCATGTTGAAGGGCTGTCATTGCAGTTTTTTTGCCCTTCAGATTGCTACCCAAATGTTTCCAAATTGCACAGCTCCCTAAAGCCATGCTCATCTTGCAGCTCTTCATGATAAAAGAAGAGGCCTATAAAATCTTGCTATGGTCCATACAGATCACACTAAAAAACATTCATGGACAGGGGTGAGATGGCAAAGCTGAAGAGATCCAGGGATAAGTTGACCACCAGCAAATTTGGGGGCTTTTCTCATTGGAATAAAAGTTATACAAAGAGTTGGGTTGGCACCTCCTTCATTACAAAGAGGGAACTGTGTAACTTCCTCAGAGGTTGGAGCTACACTGATGATTGGAAAGATGAGTTCAGTATCAGTCCGATTTAAAGGATTCCCCTTTCTCTCTAAGGTGGTGCCATCTAAACTCTTTCTGTATATATAGTTATCCTTTATCCTCAGCAAAGACCTCAACTGTGGTATTAGTTTGTCTGAGGCAGGCTATTTTATGGACACTCTCTCTGATTGCTATTTTATGGATACCTTTTCTAGCCCTTTTCCTGATTTGGAGTGAAGTACAGTCAGGCCCAAATAGTGTTGCCCAGAAATTCAGGGTGCCTCCAAGACACTGCCTCTTCTGGGATCATACAGCCAATATTCCATATTGCCTGCTTAGATAGGACTTTTGTGAGTTTAGATATGACTTGCCCTTGAATATTCTCCTTAGTGTAATGGGTTATTGAGAGAATTAGTTGAATCGTTCACTCTGGAAGAGTTGGGATAAATTCTGATCCATCTCACATGATGGCTGTAAAGTCCTCCTGGGGTTGAGGGATGGACCAGCTGACCTCTTGAGAACAGCTCTCTTTTGGGGGAAGAAAGAACACAGAACTGGTGATCAGGAGACCTGGGTTCTGATCCTGATTCTAGCAATGATCTGCTGTGTGACCTCAGACAAGTCGCTTATCTGCTCTGTTCCTCAGTTTCCTCACCTATAAAATGGGGATAAAATCTATAAAATGGGGATAAAATACCCTTTTTTCCCCCTCTCTCTTAGGACTGTAATAATAATAATAATAATGTTGGTATTTGTTAAGCGCTTACTATGTGCCGAGCACTGTTCTAAGCGCTGGGGTAGACATAGGGGAATCAGGTTGTCCCACGTGGGGCTCACAGTCTTGATCCCCATTTTACAGATGAGGGAACTGAGGCACAGAGAAGTTAAGTGACTTGCCCACAGTCACACAGCCGACAAGTGGCAGAGCTGGGATTCGAACTCATGAGCCCTGACTCCAAAGCCCATGCTCTTCCCACTGAGCCACGCTGCTCGAGTCCTGTGTGGGACCTGGACTGTCTCAGATCTGATAATCTTGTATATTTCTAGGTGCTCAACACATAGAAAGTGCTTAATTATTGTTGATGAGGACACCGCTGTCTCTTTGTTTCTGGGAACTCAGAAAAGCAATCCTAATCCAGGGCAATGGGGATGGGAGGGAAATTTCAGCTCTACCCATGAATGTGGAAAGACTGTACCTGGCTCTGAGAGCTGTCTCCTGGGGCACCTTTTTCAAGGAGAAAAGGTGAGTGAACAGTAAAGAGGTATAGGCCAACCATGGACTGCTAAAACCTAAATAAAACCGCAGTGAATAATGGCCCAATCGCTATTACCCTAGACTAACTTAAATAAAGTGCAATGAAGCAGCACAGAATGTGGCTTTTATTAACTGCAGAAAGACATCATTAAAATGTTAAGATAAAGAATATCTAATTCAGCTTTCCTAGCTTATTTATTTAGCCAACTATGGGGATCCAAGAAACCAAATTCTCCAGACTTATGACTGCATCAATTAGTACTGTTACAGTTCTTGAGCCACCAAGTTGCTATTTGCTTATTTCCTGCCATCTCCTTGGGGAACTGGGTCCCCAAGGGGAGAGAGAAGAAAAGGACCGTGGTGAAATGCTTTCTCTGCTTTGTGGAGTCAAGGGAGACAAATGGGGAAAGAACAATTTCTGGGCAATAAGGGATTATATCCACATTTTCCTTGAAGTCAACAGGATCATTTTGATATTATCTTACATTCAGGAAGAACTATAAGTCCCTTGAATTGTTCACTGCTTTCTTTTCTTCCTGCTTCTGCCACTGAGTTTTCGGGTGACCTTGAGTGAATTTTCATCTGTCTGTTCTTGGTTCCTTTCCTGTATAATGGTTGGGGGGGGGGGAGGGGGTGGACAACTAACTTACTACCTGGTTGTTGGAAGGGATTACTAACAACGATAACTCAGTGGGACTTTACAAGCCAGGAATGTGATAGAAATGTATAATCATGCTCCGGGGACACATTTAAACACTCAGTAGCATCCTGCTGATGTGTTTTCAAATACTACAGTGCACACAGGTTTATTACAGAATCCTGTAGGGTGTAACTGTCTCTTCTTTTCAGTAAAAGTGAAGAAGAATTAGGTGGGAGAAGAGTGTAATGTGGAGGTGAATTTGGATGATGGTGATTTCCGTTCTGCTCTGGAGTGTGTAGTGGGAATTCTGAAAGATGTACAGCCTTCCAGAAGGCCCTCACCCCAGTGCAGAAGTAAACTGCTAAGTGTTGTCAGGAATGAAATACCCCTGAGTAGCCCACCCAGGAGCAGAGGGCCTGAGCCCCAGCAGATGTGCTTTAGAAAAGTATTTTCCAACATAGCCCTCAGGAGAGAATTTCCTCCTTAGTGAGCCAGTGTTTGTTCCTGTTCATGACTATGTTCATAGTTCCCTGAGATGCCTGGGGGCTGCCACCTGCCTTCTAATTGTCTGCAAGTGGTGAGTCAGTGTGTATGTGTGTGTGTTTGTGGGTTGTTTTTGTGTGTGTACCGGGGGAGCACAGGGATAGGGAGAGATACTGAGGCTCTTTGGGATTCTTTCCCATGGTTAACTTAATTCTTCTCAGTTTGATCTGTGGAACCCTCACTTGAAAAGAAAAATCCAGGAGGAGAAAGTCACCCTTTAGGGAAAATCTCTGACAGAAAAAAAATTTAAAAATGTTAATGACATTTATTAAGCATCGACTATGTGCTAAGTATTGGGTAATCAATGGTACTTGTTAAGCACCTACTATGTGCCAAACTCCCTCTCAGGATCACACCTGGAGAGTTTCCAGTACTCTACCTGTCTCGGATATGGGAGGGAGAGTGGAGCAGAGGCCTACCCATTCCATTCCTAACTTGGGCAGTGGCTAGTGAGTGGAAGGCCATCTGCTCCAAGTCAAAACTCACCTGTGCTGGGCAGCAGCTGCATGGGAGAGAGTCAAGATGGAGACTCATTTACTGCGCAGAAGGAGACAATGGTAAACCACTTCCGTATTTTTACCAAGAAAACTCTATGGGCATACTACCCGAACGATTGCAGATGGAAGTGGGACATTCTGGGAGAGAGGTGTCTATGGTGCTGCTATGGGTGGGACACAACTCGACAGCATGAAAACAACAATATGCCAGACACTGTTCTAAGCACTGGGGTAGATACAAAATAATCAGATTTGATGCAATCCCTGTCCCACATGTGGTTCACACTCTAAATTGTGTTGGGATGCTTTCTCTTTTTTCTTTTAATGGTATTTCTAAAGTGCTTACTCAGTTCCAGGAACTGTACTAAGTGCTGCGGTAGATGTGAGCTTACCAGGGTGGACACAGTTTACTTCTCACATGGGGCTCACAGTGTTAATCCCCATTTTATGAATGAGGTAACTGAGGCAGGGAGAAGTGACTTGCCCCAGGTTACATATCAGACATGTGATGGAGTAGGGATTTGAACCCAAGTCCTCTGACTCCCAGGTTTTTGTTCTTTCCAGTAGACCATGTTGCCTCTCTATGCAGGGACACTGTACTAAGCACTTGGTAGAGTTGATAGACACGATCCCTGACTTCAAGGAGCTTTAATGTTTTATGGGAGAGACAGACATTAAAATAAATTGCAGATAGAGAAAGCATCTGAGGGTTCTGCCCAAGACTTTGGCACCACTCAAATTGCTCTTCCTACTTGGGAAGAGGGAGCTTGGGCCTGGACTGCAGAGAAGCAGCATGGCTTAGTGGATAGAGCATGGCCCTGGGAGTCAGGAGGCTCTGGGTTCTAATCCAGGCTCCGTCATATCTGCTGTGTGATTTTGGGCAACTCACTTCACTTCTCTATGCCTCAGTTACCTCCCCTGTAAAATGGGGATAAGAGTGTGAACCCCAAGTCGAACAGGGACTGTGTCCAACCTGATGAACTTGTATCTAGCCAAGTGCTTGGTACATAGTAAGCTCTAAACAGGTACCATTATTGTTATTACAAACAGGGTGTCTCTCTGGCACATGACCTGCTGCTTTTATTAGAGCACTGCTTTTCACCAGGTGGAGTCTGATTCTGGGCCCAGCAGAAGAGGGAAGGCCAGATGCAGCCCGGAGGCAGGTCCCTGCTGCCTGCCTTCAGCCTGGGAACTCCTTGAGGGCAGTTATCATGTCTGCTAACTCTATTGTATTCTTCCAAGTCTTAATACAGGGCTCTTCACACAGTAAGCACTCAATAAATGCCACTGATTGATTCTAGTGCCCACCCCACAGCAATGGTTACGTTGGGTGGTCCTTTTCCTCTCTTATCCAATGCACCAAACAAGACAGACTCCATTGCCTAAGAAATCTGAGCTCCTTTGTCACAGCAGAACCCCAGGTTTCAGTCATTCAGTCAGTCATATTTATTTTATATTACTTTTCTTTATGGTACTAAGCTCTTACTCTGTGTCAGGCACTGTTCTAAGTGCTGAGGTAGATGCAAGCTAATCAGGTAGAACATAATCTCTGACCTGAATAGGCCTCATATTCTTACTCCCCATTTTTGCAGATGAGGTAACCAAAACACAGACAAGTGAAGTGACTTGCCCCAGGTCACCCAGCAAACACGTGGTGGAACTGGGATTAGAACCCAGGTCCTTCTGAATGAATCCCAGTTCCATGCTCTTTCTGCTAGATCACACTACTTCTCTATTGAGTGTTTACTGTGTGCCAAGCAGTATACTAAGCACTTGGGAGAGTACAGTATAACAGACGCATTCCCTGCCCACAATGAGTTTACAGTCTAGAGGATTGTTGCAGGCTTGGGGGATGGGGAGTTGGCAAAAGAGCCACTCTGGGGCCTACTGGGTCAGAGGAGCGTTGTCACCCGACCATGGGAGGAACAAAGTATTGCTGGCTCAGTAACCTGGAGCCCAGATTGCGATGTTTATCGTGAAACATTTGTCAACGGTTTAATGAGAAGCTCTTGCACGATGCCTGGGGCGATCATAATGCCATGAGAGCTGGACTACTGCCCATCCTAATCTGCTTTCATTGTAATCACATGTGGGGTGGAGTGCTGAACTCCTCACTCAGCCTGCAAGGGAGGGCTTGAGAACTGAGCAGATTGCCCCTCTCCTCTTCAAACCCTCCTAAAATCCTACCACTTCCAGAAAACCTCCAATCATCAGTCAATCACCAGTGGCATTTAAGTGCTGATTTTGGACAGAGCACTATATTAAGCCCTTGGGAGAAGCAGCGTGGCCTAGTAGAAAGAGCAGGGGCCAGGTAGTAAAAAGGATCTGGGTTCTAATGACTCTGCTGGATGTCTGCTGTGTGACCTGAGAATGTGTCTGTTTATTGTTGTAGTCTCCCAAGGGCTTAATACAGTGCTCTGCACACAATAAATGCTCAATAAATAGGATTGAATGAATGAATGAGAGGGATGGGCTTCATCCACCCAAGACAGAGCCCTACAGGGAAGAGGGAGAGGCAGATGCCCATCCTTGAGAGCTGGCAGGAAGAGAGACAGGGAATTAATAGGGTGGAAAGGAGTCAGTTGTGGAGTGGAGGGGAGAGAGGGTCAGTCTTCCTGCTTCTATGAAGCAGAGGGTGGAGTGCGAGATGTTTTTCTCCACTTCCCAGAGAGGCTGCAGGAAAGAGGCAAGATGAGGAAATCTCACTTAGGCATGGACGAGTCCAGTCAGCCATTAATGTGATAACAGGTGCATTCTCCCAGCTAATGAGCCTCATCTCTTCCCGCAGTAAAACCAAGAAATGTAAGCTAAGAGCTGACGGATTTGATACACCTAATTTCTGGCTAAACCACTGCTCTTGGCTGAGCAGAACCCAGGGTTCTTGTAATCTTAGGGTGTAAAAGGGGTCTTTTTCAGGCTGCCTACCTGAGACAGCACCCAACTGTTCCAGTCAGAAAGGTGTTTGCTTTGTTCCAGGGAATGAAATATCCTGTTCTCCCTCCAGAACCCATTCCATGGTTTGACAATCATAACATTTTGGTTTTGTTAAACACTTACTATATGTCAAGCACTATGCTAAGCACTGGGGTAGATTGAGGATCATCAGATTGAACACAGTCCCTGTTCTATTAGGGTTGCCAGTCTAGTGGGGAGGGAGAATAGGTATTAACCTCTTTGTTTCTTCATCTGCAAAATGGGTGAAGGGGAAGGGTAAAGTGACTTGTCCCAGGTCACCCAGCAGGCGAGTGGCAGCGTCACCATTCAAACTCAAGTCCCCTGACTCCCAGGCCTGTGCTCTTTCCACTAGGCCAGGATGCTGAATAATCCTCATTTGTAGAGAATCCTTCTTAGACATAACCTACATCCTTAACAGAAGTTCTCACACGTTGAAGACTGTAATTAGGTCACTCTGCAGTTGCCTCTTATCCAGGAAGAATAAGTCCAAATGAAGTTTTCTGGACTTCTTAAGAGCCAGGGAAATGCTTCCACGCTCTCAACCTGAACTTTTAATCAGTGGATCCAAATGAACTAATTTGAACTAATCATCCTGCATCTCTCAGGACATCTAGCTTCCTGTTTCTCTGACAAAGTTATGAAAGACCACCAGGTGAACCAAGAGGTACCCAAGAGGTTTACTGGTGTGGCACAATCCTCTCTTTATGTGGAGCTCTTGGATACTATATCTTTCTGCAAAGGTCCTGGTTAAAAGGAAAGGAACAGGAAAAGCAATTCTGGGATTTGGAACCTAGCACTCCTTGCAGACTGCAAATATTGCATCCTAGAGTCGTGGAGTTCATAAGGTTATCTTGTCCAGCCTCCTGCCTCTGGGCAGCAAATGCCTAATTGGCCTTATGATTGCTTTTACTATTTTTAAAGCACTCCAAGATATGTATCTATCCAATTAATGATTTCTTTGGTTAAAAAACATCAAGCCATAGTTGATCCACTGGAAATCAAGGTGTTTTTTCATTAGCCTGCCCTCACCTGTAATTTATTTCAAGGTCTTGCTCACCCTCTGCATTGTCAACTCCTTGTGGGTGGGGATTGTTACCAACTCCTAAGTGCTTAGTACAGTGCACCACACAGTGCACACTCAATAAATACCACTGATTGGTTGATAACAGTACACTTAAAGGCAGTGAAGCAGCATGGCCTAATGGAAAGAGTAGAAGACTGGGAGTAAGGAAACCTGGATTCTAATTCTGGCTCTACCATTTGTCTGTTGTGTGACTTTGGGCAAGTCATTAACATTCTGTGAATTCAGTTCCCTCTTCTGTAAAATGAGGATGATAGCTGTGCTCCCCCTACCTTAAACTACAAGTCCTAAGTAGAGCAGGGCCTGTGTGCTCTCTGGCTATCGTGTACTACCCCAGGACTTAATACAGTGCTTTTTATAGTATTTGTTAAGCGCTTACTATGTGCCAGGCACCGTATTAAGTGCTAGGATGAATACAAGCTAATTAGATTGGACACCCTCCGTGTCCCACATGGAGCTCACAGTCTTAATCCCCATTTTACAGATGAGGGAACTGAGGCTCAGGGAAGTTAATTTGCCCAAGGTCACCTACAGTGCTTGACACACAGTAAGTGCTTAATAAATACCAGAATTGTTATAAATAAATGAAATCTGCATTCCCTAGTCATCTTATGGAAGTGGGCAAATGACTCCTTGCAGAGAAGAATGTGGATCTCCTCTTGTAGCTCCTGGGGTGACATATAACCTGCAATGCTCCCGACATTGGTTTGGGGTACCACCTGACAAGCTATGGTGGCAGCTGGGTTTGTGGGGCATGAACCAATCCTCCCTCCACCGGGTAAAGGACTTATATTTTTAGCTCTGTGAAAGGATGCAAGCATCTTTTTTTTTATGAAGAATCCAATCTAACGGATCGGCTCTGTGCACAACAGTGAGTCGCTCTTATTTTATAACCCGAGCAAAATGAGCTTGAGTGAGGAACGTGGGATAGCATTTCACTCTGGCTTTGTAGTTTATATTTCCCCATCATTCTCCTTCTCCATTTTAAACTTTATTGCAGACTGGAGTGGCTTGGAATCTGCTTCAAATAGACAGGTTGGGGAGTAGGGAGCCCTGCTGAAAGAGCAGGAAATGTTTTCTGAACTCAGTGCAGACTCGTGTTTGAGGACAAATCTTAACTGTCTAAATTATGTACCAAAATTCTCCCTGCCCCTCAAACTAATTAAATTTCACTTATTTGTGGTATTTAAGTGCTTACTATGTGCCAAAGGACTGTACTTAATGCTGGTCAGCTTATTACAAGCTAATCAGGCCAGATCTAGTCATAACTAGTCCAGAAGAGATAGGATTGTTGTTGTAGTACTCTCCCAAGTGTTTAGTACAGTGCTTTATGCAAAATAAGCGCTCAGTAAATACAACTGAATGATAAGTCAGAGGGCGTAATGGACTGGCCGATTAATCCTATGCTACTACCATCAGTGAATGAAAACCTCTTTTGCGTGCATCTTGCACATTTCTTTTAAGAAGCTTAAAACACTATTGCAGCTTTCTCATTTGATATTACGTCCTTGAGAGGATTGTCTGATTGCCCCACTTTTCAGGGGGTGAAATGACAGCCCAGAGATGGGCATAACTTGAATAACTTGGTTAGGGTTGCACAGCAAATCAGTAGGGGAATGGGGATGGGCATTTGGATTTTCTGACTTGCTTCCTCTCATCTCCTGTGTAAAATATTGGAAGCCAAAAGAGAAGCCCAGTAGGCTTTAAAATGTATCCCTGGCCCTCTTGAGTCCACCTGAGTTAGGAACCCATCAGATGCATCAGCTCCAAGGTAATACGAGAAAAAACAAGCTAAAACCAAATAACACAGGGAAGATGTGGTTTCCTTTACAGTTAAGACCACTGAAATGCTACCGTAGAAGGGCAGAGAGAATGAACTTTGAAAGTTTAGGAGGCCTTGATCCGAGTAAAATAAGAAGCACTACATCATAAATAACCACAGTGTCCAAAAAGCAGTGGCAATTATTGGTAAAAATAACCTTTATCCATTCTGGAGCCACCTGGACTTGCCAGATTCTGCAGTGTAAGTCCTTGGTACTTCGATTTGGTCTCAGATTCTGCTAGTTGTTCTCTACAGGCACCACAGGTTGACCTTCAGCTTGAATACCTTCATGGCCTAATGGATAGAGAATGGGTCTGGGAGTCAAGAGGATCTGGGTTCTAATTCCAGCTCCGCCACCTGTCTGCTGTGTGATCTTGGGCAAGTCACTTAACTTCTCTGTACCTCAGTAACCTCATTTGTAAAATGTGGATTAAGATTGTGAGCCCCATGATGGACAGGGACTGTATCCAACCTGATTTGCTTGGATTCACCCAAGTACTTAGTAGAGTGCCTGGCACATGGTGAGCGCTTCACATATACCACATAATTATTATTAGAGGGGAGGTGCATTAGATTGTTAGCACCAGAGATTCTAAGGTTGAGACCAGTAGTGGTAATGGCATTGCAGTAAGCCCTGGGAAAAATGCACGTGAAAATTCATGTATCATCTGGTCCTTCTTTTTGGTGTTTAGTACAGGCTTTGCACCTGATAGACTAAAATAAATACTATTGATTGATCATAAAGGGCAATAACAATGATAAAATAAGATAGTAATACTGATAAAAAGAGGACCAATGGCGATGTCGTCAATGGGCATAGCAGATGACAGGTGGAAAGAATGATCCTAGAAGTCTTATGGGTCTTGATGATGCTAAGGATACTTAATTATCCAGTTAATATTTGACAAATTTGAAACTGGTACTTTTTTGCAATTAAGTCCAGGAAGACTCAAGGCATATAAGCAAAATATTTTTCACTGAGGCTACATCCTTGCACATCTCTCGTGTTAATCTCAAAGAATGTGAATCACTTCAGAGCAGTGACTGTTTCTTCTTCTACTGAAGGTTTTCCTGTACCTAGTACAGAGCACCAAATGAAGCGTCAACAGTTCCCTGTTGTTCACCAAATTTTCCCACCAATAGAGTGAGAAGGTGCTAAATAAAACTTGGTGACAGGAATATATTCATTCATGGAATTTAAGCACTTACTTTGGAGAAGCAGCGTGGCTCAGTGGAAAGAGCACGGGCTTTGGAGTCAGGGCTCATGAGTTCGAATCCCAGCTCTGCCACTTGGCTGTGTGACTGTGGGCAAGTCACTTAACTTCTCTGTGCCTCAGTTCCCTCATCTGTAAAATGGGGATGAAGACTGTGAGCCCCACGTGGGACAACCTGATTCCCCTATGTCTACCCCAGTGCTTAGAACAGTGCTCGGCACATAGTAAGCGCTTAACAAATACCAACATTATTATTATTATTATTATTTGGGCCAAGCTCTGGGATAAGGTTCAAGAACACTAAGAAGCAGAATGGTCTAATAGAAAGAGCAAAGACCTCAGAGTCAGGGGACAAAGATTCTAATTCTGTCTCCACCACTAGTCTGCTGCATCATTTTGGGAAAGTTACTAAAAATTTCTGTGCTTCAGTTTCCTCATCTGTAAAATGAGGATTAAATCCTAGTACCTCCTACTTAAACTTTAAACCTCTTGTGGAATATGGATTGTGTCCAACCTGATTATCCTGTATAATAATAATGTTGGTATTTGTTAAACGCTTACTATGGGCAGAGCACTGTTCTAAGCACTGGGGGAGATACAAGGTCATCAGGTTGTCCCACATGAGGCTCACAGTTAGTCCCCATTTTACAGATGAGGTAACTGAGGCACTGAGAAGTTAAATGACTTGCCCACAGTCACACAGCTCACAAGTGGCAGAGCTGGGATTCAAACCCATGACCTTTGACTCCAAAGCCCGGGCTCTTTCCACTAAGCCACGCTGCTTCTCTAATCTATCCCAATGTTTAGTACAGTGCTTGGCACATAGTAAGCTCTTAATGAATAGCATCATTATTATTAGTTGAGAAACTGATCCTGGCCCACAGTATAAAAGGGGAAGCTGATGGCAGATTTACAGGGGAAGAAATTAGAGTACTTTCAGTGAAAGCTATGTTTCACAAACAACAAAAGTACAGTATTGCTGAAAGAAATTAAAGAAATATGAGAACCCATAGCTCCTTGGGTTTCTCAATATTTCTGGTTAAACAGTCACAATTTTCCTGATGTTCTGAAAGTTGGGCTATGGAAAACTGGAAGTCTCTCAGAAGGAAAAACCCCTGAATAAGTCAAGCTAAATTGCTGGTGTTTAGGCTCTGAGTTCCAACTCTTTGCAGTCTAGTTTTGTATCCATCCCAGTGCTTAGTACAGTGCCTGGCACACAGCACTTAACAAATCCCATAACTATTATTATTGATGTAGGATGTCCTGGGTTCTGAAAAACCCACCAAATGGTGATAATTGCTTGAAGACTCTAAACTCCTTGTGCACAGGGAATGTGACTATCAATTCTGTTACATTGTATTTTCCAAGGGCTCAGTATGTTGCTCTGCACACAGTAAGTGCTCAGTATACAAATGTTTGATTATTTATCTTTTGTCATCATAGTCCTCACCACCATCATTGCCTACCAAATTGATGGAGCACTTTTTGGGGCTTAGAGCACTGTTCCCACTCATTGCTGGAGACATATTCAGAAGGTAGTTTTTGACTTCAAGGGGCAGATGTGGGGAAATCTAATTGGGAAGACTGACAAACAAGAATGAGAATTTACTAGCCCACATTTCATACCTGTCCACTTTTCCCTCTTCTGGTCCCTTCCCCTTCCAATCAATAAATGGCATTTATTTAGTACTGACTATGTGCAGGGTACTTGCTAAGTGCTTGAAGTCTGCAGCCAGAAAAATGAATGTACTCATTGAGAAGCAGTGTGTCCTAGTGGATAGAGCACGGGCCTGGAGTCAGAAGGACCTGGGTTCTAATCCTGGGTCTGTCATTTGTCTGCCATGTGACCTTGGGCAAATCATTTAACTTCTCTGTGCCTCAGTTACCTCATCTGTCAATGAGGATTAAGACTGTGAGCTGCACTTGGGACATGGACTGTCTCCAACCTGATTTAACTTGTATCTGCTGCAGTGCTTTATCGCATAGTAAGCACTTAATAAATACCACAAATAAATAAATGAAAACTCAGTCTTCCTTACTATTCACTAAATCATTGACCAAGTTCCAGAGGCTAACTGGTTATTTGAAAGCCTTCCCTGCTTCTCTTTGGTGAAGTAGCACGACGTAATGGATAAAGCATGGACCTGGGAATCAGAAGGGTATGGTTTCTAATTCTGGCTTTGCTGCTTGTCTGCTGTTTGACCTTGAGCAAGTCACATCACTTCTCTGTGCCTCAGTTACCTCATCTGTAAAAATGGGAACTAAGACCGTGAGCCGGTCTTAGTCTGTGACAGGGACTGTGCCCAACCCAATTTGCTTGTATCCACCCCAGTGCTTAGTACAGTGCCTGGCACATAGTGCTTAACAAATACCACAATTATTTTCATTTTCCAAATCAGAGGCTCTGTAGGCTTTTCTTTCCTTTTCCCCTAATCCCAAATATGATTAAATAAAATCCCTCCTCAAAAATGTTGTTTACCTTTCATTACATCTTCTATCGATTCTAAATGCTCTTAATTATTCAAACAAAATAGGTAGTGCTTTATATAATTTCACCTTAAAATGAAGTACATTTATTAAAAGAAGCATCCAGGTTGATATTCCACCCTCCACATTTGTACTTCAGTGACCCAGGTCAGACTCTGACCACCAAGGTAAGCCTGCAGAGCCAAATTGTATCATTTCTCTCTGGCAGCTTCCATTCCAGGGTTGGTTAAGCCAGCACCTACAGAAGTTGCATGGTCCACTGCTTTCTTACATAGCAATTTATTCTGGAAGCTCTGACACTTTTCCTCTCCAGCATTGCAATGAATCAGACTTCAGTCAACATAGATCTGCACTTTTACATAATAACACAATCACTTTTTGGCAAACTGTATATTACCGCCAGGAATGAATCTAAGCCCCTCCTTTGCTGTCTGCTCCCCTTACATTAGAACCATCACTTTCCTTGTATTTCACATCAAAAGAGGTCAGTTCTACATCACTTCTTGAATTCATTGTTTATCGTTCAAAAATGTAAAACACCCTGTATTAGCTGTTAGTATTTAACAATTACGATTTCATTGCCTACCATGTTAATACAATCACTCATCCTATCCCGCCTAGATTACTGCATCAGTCTCCTTGCTGACCTCCCAGTCTCCTGTCTCTCTCCACTCCGGTCCATACTTCATTTGTTGCCTGGTTCATTTTTCTACAAAATCACTGGGGACTTGTTTCTCCACTTCTTAAAAAAAAAAAAACACTCCAGAAGTTGCCCGCCCACCTCCGCATCGAACAAAAACTTCTCACCATTGGCTTCAAAGCACTCAATCACCTTGCCCCTTCCTACCTCACCTCGCTACTCTCCTATTACAATCAAGCCCACATACTTCACTCCTAATGCTAACCTTTTTACCGTGCCTCGGTCTCACTTACTCCACCCGCCTTCAAGATCTTATTGAAGGCACATCTCCAAGAGGCCTTCTCTGACTAAGCCCCTCTTTCCCCTTCTCTCACTCCCTTCTGAGTCGCCCCATCTTTTTCCTTTCTTCATCTCCCCTCCCAGCCCCACAGCACTTATGTACACATCTTTAATTTATTCATATTGTCTGTCTTGCCATCTTGAGACTGTAAGCTCGTAGTAGGCAGGGAATGAGTCCTTTTATTGTTGTATTGTACTGTCCCAAGTGCTTAGTACAGTGTTCTGCATGCAGTAAGTGCTCAATAAATACAAATGAATGAATACTAATGCATCATATTTCATTTAGGGGTCATAAAATGATGTACATGTGTTAAACCGAGGGGGAGAGAAAAAGGGAGGTAAAGATTGGCATTCCTAATTCTGAAATATAGTTGCCATTTGGGCTCAAATAATACATTCGTTAGGGTGAAATGCACTTCCAGGGGCATGTGTAGCTGAAAAGGTTAATAACTGTGGTATTAAGCACTTATTATGGGCCAGGCACTGTATTAAGCACTGGGGTGGATACAAGCATATCAGATTGGACACAGTACCTGTCTCATGTGGGGCTCACACTCTCAATCCCCACTTTACAAATGAGGTAACTAAGGCCCAGAGAAGTAAAATGACTTGCCCAAGGTCACGCAGGAGACAAGTGGCAGAGCGGGGATTAGAACCTATGGCCTTCTAACTCCCAGGCCTGTGCTCTCTCCACTTTAAGGCAGGACTGCATTTTGCACACACATAAAATGTCCTCTGATGTGCTGTTATGGTTGTTGGTTGCCATGCTTGGAGCTGTTTTTGCTCTTGCTTCTTTGTCTTACGACCCTTATGAGACTTCTGTTTGGAAAGAATTGCCGTTTGCTTGGTTGCACTGTCTGCGAAGGTGTGTCGGCAACAACTGACTCCTGGTTTTCAGCAGAGCTGCCTGTGGTCTGAAGCTTTGTTTTGCTGTCTCCTTTAAAAGGTTTCTTTGGTCCTCTTTTTACTTTGTTTCCCAATTTTAGCTCACAGTAAATACCACTGATTGATTCCTCGGAGACTGACTTCATTCCTTTTTTGTTTGTGATTAGTTTTTTTCCATTTGATGTTGAATAAGTCCCATATATGATGCTGATGGAACTACTTAATATGTCTAAAATTGGACTCCTCTTCTTTCCTCAAACCCTTCCTTCACCTAACTTTCTTATACCAGTTACCACCCTCCTCCATCCCTGAAGCCATAACCTCGACAGTATCCTTGAGTCCTCCCTCTCATATATTCCGCCACTATAGCCTACTATAGTTTCCTCCACGGTATTCCTGGATCTATTCTTTTCTTGCCATACAAGTGACCACCACCCTGGCTTAGGCCCGTTTCCCAGGTTTGACTACTATATCAGCCCCCTCACCGGACTTCTCGGTCTTTGATCTCTCTTACCTCTAGTCGATATTTCATTCTCCTTCTCTTGACGACAAAATTGATGACCTCAACACCACCCTCTCTACTGAACCTAACTCACTTGCTCCCTTAGCCCTTTGTCAATCTCGTACCACTAACCCACAGCCTTGAGTCACCTCCACAGTCCGCTTCCTTCCCTTCTGTGCGTGTTCCGCAGAGCGCTGCTGGCAGAAATCCATAGACCTGGCCGACCTCACCCACCTCAAGTTCACCTTTGCATGCTTTAACTCTGCCCGACAAAATTATTTCTTCATCCTTATTGACTCCCATTGCCCTCACCAGTTGTTCCAGATTTTTAACTCCTTCCTCAAAGTCCCTGTCCCCCCGCCTCTCCTGTCTCTCACCCTTAATTATGTAGAGAAAATTGAAACCATCAGGTGTGATATACCTAAACTCTCCCCTCCCTCTCTTCTGTCCCCTCCACTTATTCATTCTATCCCTGAATCCTATCAGTTCATCCTTCACATTTAAAATCCACCCTTTCCTCTACATCCAAACTACTACCATTGTAATCCAAACAATTATTCTATCCCACTTTGATTACTTTATCAGCCTCCTTGTTGACTTAGAAGATTCTTGTCTCTCCCCACTCGGGTCCATATTTCACTCTGTTGACCGGATGATTATTCTACAGAAACGTTCAGTCCATGTTTCCTCAATCCTTCACTAGTTGCCTATCCACTTGTGCATCAAACAGAATCTACCGACCATCAGCTTTAAAGCACTCAATCACCTCACCCCCCTCCTACCTCACCTCACTGCTTTCTGACTAAAACCCAATCTTCACCCTTCATTCCTCTAACGCTAACCTACTCACTGGAACGTCAGTCTTATCTATTTCACCACTGACCTCTTGCCAACATCTTGCCTCTAGCCTGGAACGCCCTTCCTCTTCATATCTGCCGAACAATCACTCTCCCCACCTTCAAAGCCTTGTTGGAGGCGCATCTTCTCCGAGAGGCCTTCCCATACTAGGATCTCAATTTCTCTTCTCTCACTTCCATCCACATCATCCTTATACTTGGATTTGCATCCTTTATTTACCCTTCCCTCAGCCTCACAGCACTTATGTACATGAGAAGCAGTGTGGTTTAGTGGAAAGAACCCAGGCTTAGGAGTCAGAGGTGGTGGGTTCTAATCCCGACTCTGCCAGTAGTCAGCTGTGTGACTTTGGGCAAGTCATTTCACTTCTCTGGGCCTCAGTTACCTCATCTGTAAAATGGGAATTAAGTCCATGAGCCCCAAATGGGGCAACGTGTTTACCTTGTATCTTACCCAGTGTTTAGAACAGTGCTTGGCACATAGTAAGCTCCTAATAAATACTATTATTATCATGTCCATAATTTATTTATATTAATGCCTATCTCCCTCTCATGACTGTAAGCTTGTCAGCAGGGAATGTGTCTACCAACTCTCTTATATCCAACTCTTGCTAGCACTTAGTACAGTTCTCTGTACATAGTTCAGTGCTCAATAAATGATTGATATCAAATTTCTAAAATAGCTCCGTACTCCCTACTCCACTCCTCTAAGACCTCCGATGGTAGCCCATCCATTTCTGCATCAGATTCTTCTGTCCATTGGCTTTAAAATAAAATAAATGAATGGTGGTATTTGTTAAACGCTTTCTATGTGCAAAGCACTGTTCTATGCGCTGGGGGATACGAGGGGATCAGGTTGTCCCACGTGGGGCTAACAGTTTTAATGCCCATTTTACAGGTGAGGTAACTCAGGCACAGAGAAGTGACTTGCCCAAAGTCACACAGCTGGCAAGGGGCGGAGCTGGGATTAGAACCCATGACCTCTGACTCCTAAGCCTGGGCTCTTTCCACTGAGCCATGCTGCTACAGCCCTCCAACATATCTCTCTCTCTCTCTTTCTCTCTCCTATGTATCCACTCCACCCACTACACCTCAGCTTGCCTTCTTCATTCCCCTCAATCTACAGTGCCTTTCTTAATGACTTCCTTCTATTGCTTGCCCCTTGCCCCTTTCTCATTTTGGCTCCTTCCCTCCTTCCCTGTCTTTCTCCATTCTTCTCATAACAAATCCTAAAGTTTTTAGTACCAACATCATTTCCAAATTCCATTTCAGCAGAGAACAGAACTGGGAGCTGGGAAGTCCAAGTAGTTTCCTTACTGTGCAATTCTGTAGAAGTCATTCAATCTCTCTGGGTCTCAGTTTCTCCCTCTCCATCCACCTGCTCAATCATTAGGCAATTCACTACTCAATTGGCCCTCCACGAGAGGCCAGGCAAAGGGAGAGGGAAGAAATTAAACTCAAAGCTACTTATACCAGCAGCACCAGTGAAATATTTGCTGGATAAAGAAATAGAAACTAATGGATCCAAGGAGATTTTTGATTGCCTTTGGCTTTCATTTTTCTCTCTCTACATCTGGGCTCATGCCTGGCAGTAGAGAATAGCTCCCTAGGGTGCTGATTGTCCTTGTGGCCCCCAGCAGAAAAACTTTCTTGATAGTGTAATAAGAATAATAATGGTATTTATTAAGTGCTTACTATGTGCAATGCACTGGGGGAAATACAGGGTAATCAGGTACAATCTCTGCCCTGCATAGGACTCACAAGGGATTTACAATTTTTGAATGATTATTATATTAAGTTCTTACTCTGAAGAGCTGTTCTAAGCGCTTGGGTAGAACCAAGTTAATAAGGTCAAACAGAGTCCCTGCTCCATGTGGGGCTCACAGTCTAAAAGGGAGGACGTACAGGTGTCTTAGCACCATTTTACAAATGAGGAAATGAGGTCCAGAGAGATTGTGATTTATATGAAATTCCCACAGCATGTTAATGGCCACTGAGATTAGAAGATGTGTCTCCTGACTTCGGGTACGTCTTTCCTCTAGTTCATGCTTCTTCCTGTGCCGAGGAACAAGCCGAGATTATCGTGAAAGTGGAAGACCGTGGATGCTGATCTATTTAGCGACAGTCCCCCAGACTCCTACCCCTACCCCATCTCTCTGTGCTTGAGCAGAATTATCCAGGGAAGAGCCACGATACTCATGGAGAGGGCAAAGGAGGGGAAAGGAAAGACTACTCACCTCCCTTCACAGGGACAGGAAAAAGAGAAAATTAGCTCCATTTATATTCCAG
Organism: Ornithorhynchus anatinus; assembly: GCF_004115215.2. Taxonomy (NCBI): domain Eukaryota; kingdom Metazoa; phylum Chordata; class Mammalia; order Monotremata; family Ornithorhynchidae; genus Ornithorhynchus; species Ornithorhynchus anatinus. Next base: position 30,242,273 of record NC_041729.1, on the reverse strand, counting down.
GACTGATCAGCTTTCCATGGTGTCCTAACTCCAGCTCTGGGCTCCCCTACTTAAAAGAGATATAGAGATGTGAAGAACTTGGAGAGAGGTCAGAGGAGAGCAATAAAGATTATTAAAGGGCTGGAATACAAGACTTTTCAGGAGAGGTTAGAGAAACTGAGATTATTTAACCTTGAAAAAAAGTGGTCTGCAAAGGGAAGATTATTATACAGGGGCTACTAACCAGCTGTCTCCAGCCCCATTGTAGTTGGTGCAAGAGGAAATGGGTTTGAATTGCAGCATAAGGAATTTAGGTTAGCTATCAATTTCCGGGCAGCTAAGACTATTAAATCCTGGAATGGATTTCCAAAGGCGGTTGCAGAATTTCCTTCATAGGTCTTTAAAGATAGGAGAGCGTCTCCCTTGACTTGGATGACTTAGTGACGGTTCTACCCAAGGCAGGGGAATGGACTAATTGGTCTTTCAGAATTGCATCTAGCCCTCCCTGAGTATATAACACTTCTGTATGCAAGCCAAGACCAAGCCCCTTTCCTCTTTTCCCACTCAGAATTTCTTGCCTTCCTTGCAGACATTGTTTCTGCCTAAAATCAACCGGGAGAAGGAGAGGGGAGTCGGAGCAGATGGCTGTTCTAATAAACTGCATCAAGTAGCGGAGTTTGAGTCTCCCCATTTAGCTCCCTTGCAAAGTGCCAAAAAAAAAAATAAATCTGCCTTGGAGATAATTTAGGGAAGAGACTTTGGAAAAAAATGTGACTTGTTTTCATGATTTCCTAATGCAGATGGTTATCCATTGAGTAGCAGACTCTAACTTGCAAACATTAGAAATATTTAGAGAGAAGGTTCAAATCTCAATGGTTCAGATTCCCACACTTCCCACGGTCCTTTGAGGCAATCCTATGATTATCACACTTAAGCAGTGGTTGTGAAAGTCTAAGAGAAGTTCATCTTTTCCATCTCTGTCAACAACACTTCCATCCTCCCTGGGGCTGAAACCCACAACATGTGTATTATATTACTAATAATTGTGGCATTTGTTAAGCACTTAATATGTGCCCAGCCTGTACTAAGCTCTGGGGTAGATACAAGATCATCAGATTGGGCAGACCCTATCCCCAGTAGGGCTCACAGTCCAAATAGAAGGGAGAACAAACGTTTACTCTTCAATTTACATTTAATCTAAATTTTATCCTTTCAGCCTTATTTGTGTTTATGAATGTTGGTTTTTATGTCCAACCTCAGGACTTTTGGTTGTGTGTATTAAAAATTTGTGTGTCTCCTCCAGCCTTAGACCGTAAGCTCCTTGAGGGAAGGAATCCTGTCTTATGCATCATTTAAATCTCCCAAGCACATAGTATGCGGCACTGAACTCAGTAGTTTCTGAAGAAGTACCATTCCTACTATTCTTGTTTAAGAAGAAAGTAGATAGTTTAGGCATAAGAAATTACTTTCTGTCTGGAAGGCAGATTTGCTAATTGTTTCAACACATTTTCAGACTGCAAACATTTTTATTAGCCTGCAAATTTTCACCAGCATTCCCACATCAATCCAAGTTCTATTGCATCTGATGACAATGAGCATCAGGAATTTGAAGAAGGAGAATACAGTGAATATTGCATTTTCACTAGCTTCTTAGCTAAATTCTCAGTTGACTGGTTTCTTTTAAGGTAATATTTTCAGACCTTGGCCTTGTCAGAGGCTGTCAGGGTTGTTAGACATTACAGTGGGTCTTTAAAATAGCTTGGGGAATAGTTTTCTATGTAGGATGGACTAGGAATAATTAGAGTTTCCTTCTACTCTTATGACCCTGCGCTTAACTCTGTCCTGTATGCTTGGAAAACCTTTAGAACTTTGCCTTTATGAAACAGTTCTCTTCTAGATTTCCTTTTACTTCCCTAGCCTATCTTTCTCATTTTCTTTTGTTGGCTCTATCTCTGCCTCCCACTCCCAACTGTGGGTACCTCTTCAATCTCTATCCTGGGTCCTCTTCTCTTAATTTCCATCCATTCTCTGGGGGAACTAATCCATTTCGAGAGTTTCAACTGCTACTTCTATTCTAATGACTACTGCATCTACTTCGTTATTCCTCTCCTCTCTCCTCTGCAATACAGCATCTCCTCTTGCCTCTAAGAGCATCTCTCCATGATGTCCCACTGGAACCCCAAGTTCACTATGATCCAAATCCTCTCTTCATCTTCATTTTCATACCATAATCTACCACAACCACCATCATCCCTGACTCCAAAATCCCAACTTCAGCATTATTCCTGACTCTTCCCTCACATTTACCCCCACATCTAGTCTGTCACCAAATACTGTCACTTCTTTCTTTTTTTCCAATGGTATTTGTTAAGCACTAATGTCCCAGGCAATGTACTAAGTGCTGAGATAGATACAAGTTGAGAAGCAACATTACCTAGTGGAGAGAGCATGATCCTGGAAGTCAGAAGGACCTGGATTTTAATCCTGGTTTTGCCACTTGTCTGCTATGTGACCTTGGTCAAGTCCCTTAACTTCTCTGTGCTTTTTATCTCATCTGTAAAGTGTGGATTATATAGTGAGCCTCATGTGGGACGTGAACTGTGTCCAACTTGATTACCTTGTATCTATCCCAGTGATTAGAACAGTGCCTGGCACAAAACAGGTGCTTAAAAAATACCTGCACCCTAAACAATGTTAATCAGGTTGGATGTACTCCATGTCTGACCTGGTGCTCACAGTCTCAATGCTCATTTTACAAATGAGGTAATTGATGCACTGAGAAGTGAAGTGATTTGCCCAAGGCCATCCAGCAGATGACTGGTGGAATCGGGATTAGAATCCAGGTCTTTTTTCATTCTTTCAGTAGTATTTATTGAGCACTTAGTATGTGCAGAGCACTATACTAAGTGCTTGGAATGTACAATTTGGCAACAGATAGAGACAATCCCTGCCCAATGACAGGCTCACAGTCTAAACGGGGGAGACAGTCAGCAAAGCAAAACAGAACAAGACAACATCATAAAGATAAAGAGAATCAAGGGGATGTACACCTCGTGGCTCAGTGGAAAGAGCATGGGCTTGGGAGTCAGAGGTCATGGGTTTGAATCCCGGCTCTGCCACTTGTCAGCTGTGTGACTTTGGCCAAGTCACTTAACTTCTCTGTGCCTCAGTTACCTCATCTGTAAAATGGAGATTAAGACTGTGAGCCTCATGTGGGACAACCTTATTACCCTGTATACCCCAGCACTTAGAACAGTGCTCTGCACATAGTAAGCGCTTAACAAATACCAACATTATTATTAACAAAATAAATAGGGTAATAAATAAAATATACAAATGAGCACAGTGCTGAGAGGAGGAGAAGGGGGAAAAACAGAGGGTGGAGGGAGAGGAAGCAGAGGGAAAGGAGGGCTCAGTCTGGGAAGGCCTCTTGGAGGAGGTGAGCTTTCATTAGGGCTTTGAAGAGGGGAAGAGAGTTTGGCGGACGTGAGGAGGGAGAGCATTCCAGGACAGCGGTAGGACGTGGGCCAGGGGTCGATGGTGGGATAGGCGTGAATGGGGGACAGTGAGGAGGTGAGCGGCAGAGGAGCGGAGTGTGCGGGGTGGCAGAAGAAAGAGAGAAGGGAGGTGAGGTAGGAGGGGGCAAGGTGATGGAGAGCTTTGAAGCCGTCTTTTTGATTCCCAGACCCGTGCTCTGTCCACTGAACCGTGTTGCTTCCTCTTTTGGGTTCACTATTAGATGAGATGCCACTCCTGACAGACATATTGGTCAGAGAGGGTCACTCTGGATTACTCTTGTCTACTCATATTGGGCTGGGCTTTAGAGCTGCTGTTCCAATTCCTTGTTCTCCAAATTGTTCCCTCTGCCCTTTGGACTTCACCTTCAGTCAGGTTGTCTTTGCTTTCTTTGATTCTGAGACAGCGAATAAGATTTCTGAAGGATGAGATTTTCTAATGCCATATTTACATAGGAAGGATTGGTAAAGTTTATCCCATGACCTATTCTGGCTAACAGTGGGAGTCATCATATTCAGTTCAGTTGCTAGCTGGTGGACATCCAAAATGAATTCATCATGGGAACAATCCTGGAGTAGACTTTGACAACTCCACAGGGTTTGGTGAGAAGTTGAAACTCCCAGATGTTTTTGGAATCAATTAGTTAATCAGTAGAATTCAATGAGCACCTACTAAGTGCTTAGTCTTCATGCAGCATTATGTAGTGGACAGAGCATGGGCCTAGGAGTCAGAAAATAATAATAATGATTACGGTATTTCTTAAGCACTAACTATGTGCCAGGCAGTGTTTTAAGTGCTGGGGTATATACAACATAATCAGGTTGGACAAATTCCTGTCCCTCATGGGGCTCAAAGTCTCAATCTGCATTTTACAGATGAGGTAACTGAGGCACAGAAAAGTTAAGTGACTTGCCTAAAGTCACACGGCAGATAAGTGGCGGAGCAGACAAGTGGCGGAGATGGAATTAGAACCCATGGCCTCTGACTCCCAAGCTCGTGCTCTTGCCACTAGACGATGTTGCTTTTCTGGGTTCTAATCCCAGCTCTGTCACGTGCCTGCTGTGTGACCTTGGGTAAGTCATTTCCCTTCCTCTGGGCTTCAGTTACCCTATCTGTAAAATGGGGATTGAAGCTGTCGGCCCCACGTGGGACAGGGACTGTATCCAACCCGATTTGCTTGTATCCATCCCAGTGCTTAGTACAGTATCTGGCACATAGCAATTGCTTAAAAAATACCACGATCATTATCATCATTATTATTATTAGGGTAGTTCACCAAACTCCATGAGAGGGCTCCTGCCCCGAGAAACTACGCTGATCAATTGAAGCGAGACACCCCCATGCACGCTGTTTTGTCTAGGTTCTCGATCTGACTTGAATTTCAGCCAGGTTCCCTTTCCACTTCAACTGCTCTGTCCTTTAAAGATCTTTTCTGGCCTTCTGCTTATTTGTTGGCTCTGGGCATGAAGCCCAAGTTGATTTAATTTGGTGTTTACTGTGCACAGCATCCAAAACACTGTCTTGTAATGTATCCTTATTGATGTATCCTTATTCTCCTGGTTAATTAGAGTTCTGTGATACTCTTAGGGCTTAGGACACTGGGTGCCTGCCCCAACCATTTCCCCTGCTTCTCCCCTGCAGGAGTCAACTCAGAACCAGTTGGTGACATCCCATATAGTTCCACCAGCCCTGTGCTGATATTATCATTGAGTCCTGAGCTGCCCAGGGAGGGAGGGGGCAGGGAGGGTCTGACAGGGGGAATATCTGAGCTCTTATTCTTTCACAAACATCTTTAATAATAGAAGAGGAAAGGGAGGTAATGACTGGGCCTATCAACTCTTGTCATATAAATGTTTTCCCTGTCAACTTTATTCTCCCATAATAGTCTTCCTTTAGCTCACCGTCTTTTTGTTATTTTTCTCTGACTGGCCATCTGCTCTGATGGTATATTAATTTTTCATCCAGGGTGGAAACCTCCTTGTTAACATTCAGGCCTCTCACACATGTCATAAATCTCAGCTTTGATTGCCTGTGTGACTCTCAGTGATTTATGAGCAGGACAACACATTTGCAAGTCCAAAGACTAGGCGAGACCCTGAGACTTGCTCTGTAACGGAATACCGCCGACAGGGCTGATGAGCAGGTCCTTCTGGCCCTGGGCTCCTGCTAGCCTCAAGACTCTCCCCTTGAATGACTCTTCAGGCTGATCCAAAAGTCCCTGCTCAGAGGAGTAAGTCTGGAGAAGCAGTGTATCCTAGTGGAAAGAGCACAGGTGTCAGAGTCAGAAGACCTGAGTTTTAATTCCAGCTTTACCACTGGTCTGCTGTGTGAATTTGGGCAAGTCTATAACTTTTTCTGTGCCTCAGTTTCCTAATCTGTAATATGGGGATTAAATAGTACTCCCTCCTACTAAAACAATGAGCCCCATGTGGGTTAGGGACTGTGTCCAACCTGATTATCTTGTATCTACATGAGTGCTTAATACAGAACTTGTCACATATAGCAAATGCTTAACATGTACCATAATTATTGTTGTTGTTATTATTATTATTACTATAAGGTACCCTTCCTTTTCTCTCTGAGCTTCATTGCTTGGGCAACTCTCCTATTATGTCTTAGGTTAGAGGGGGTGGGGGAAAATGAATGGAAAGGTGATGGGAAGCAGCACGGGCTAGTGGAAATAGCAAGCGCTTGGGAGTCAGAGGAAGTGGCTCTGCCACTTGTCTGCTGTGACCTTGGGCAAGTCACTTAACTTTTCTGTGCCTCAGTTACCTCCTTTGTAAAATGGGGATTAAGACTGTGAGCCCCATGTGGGGTAGGGACTGTGTCCAACCTGATTGCTTTGTATCTATTCCTGCACTTAGAACAGTGTTTGTCACAATCATTATTATTATTATTATCATAATTATTATTAAAAGCAGGACTGAAGCCAGATCATGACTACAGTATAGATCCTGCCCAAATTTGGTTGCAAGCAGTGGAGTGATTAAATAGGATTTGTTAGGTGGTGTTTTTATGCCAAATTCTGTGCTAAGCACTGGGGTAGTTAGAGCACAATCATACTGGACTCTGGGCTCACAGTGTTGGAGTTTGATATGAAGCCCATATCTGGGGTATTGTTGAAGGCCTGTGACAATTCACCATTTTTGGTTGTGGGAGAGGGATGGAGTAAGCTGGAGAGGAAAGAGATTCTGTGGGAGAGGATTAATATGGGCTAATCAATTTTTCATATCAAGTCAGTCAATGAAGTTTACACACACACAGCTTTATCATTCCTCCCCACTTCTGTTTACTTGTCTCCCTGGATATGTGATCTGATGTTTTGTTTCCATCCCAGACAATTGTGCCGGCTGGAAAACGGGGCATTCAAAGCAGACCTCAGAAGGCATTTGGTCTTGGGATTTGCAAGGTCTTTTCAATTCCTCTTCCATTAGCAAGAGCAAAAGCCCTGAGAGAGAAAAACGTGCCAGATACTTCAGTGGGGGCATCTTTCTTCTTGTGTTACTCTTTGGCTCACAGTGAAGACAAAGGAAACAATTTTTGAGTTTCCTTGTGGGGGCTATTATAACACAGACCACTTACTTTAGCTCCAACCTAGTCTTTGACCTTGACCTCTTCTATCCTACCACTGACCTTTGGTGCTGGGATTCCTTTCCCCCTTCATATTGGACAATTCCACTCTTTCCACTTTCAAAATCCTCCTATAAACACATCTCTTCCAAGAGGCTTTCCCATACCAAACCCTTTATTTCCTCTTTTTGCCCTCCCTTCTGTGTCACTAATAATAATAATATGAATAACAATAGTTTTGCTTCTTAAGTACTTACCTTGAAACAAATCCTGGGTTAAGATACAAAATAATCATATTGGACATAGTCCCTGTCCCACACACTATGGGGCTCACAGTCTATGTATGCACTTTGCAGTATCCTCTTTCAGCACTTTGATACTCAGTCCAGTCCCACAATACTTATATAAAGATTCTTACACTCTACTAGTAATTTCCCCCATTCCTAATCTATTTTATTTTCTGTCTTTCCCTGTAGACTGTGAGCTCCTTGTGAGCTGGGATCCTGCCAACTCTGTTGCATTTACTTTCTCAAGCACTAAATTCAGAGCTCTGCACACAGTAAATGCTCAATAAATACCATTGATGATATGCACCCAGTAAACGCTCAATAAATGTCACTTATTCTTTGATTGATACAAAATTAGAGCTTAATAAATACCACAGTTATTTGCCTCAGAACTATTATTGTTAGAAGCCACCAATGTGCCAAGCACTATTCTTAGCACTGGGGTAGATAAAAGGTCATCAGGTTGAACAGAGTCGCTGTCCCAAGTGGGGCTCACAGTCTTAATCCCTATTTTACAGATGAGGTAACTGAGGCCCATTCATTCAATCATATTTATTGAGCGATTATGGTGTGCAGAGCTCTGTACTAAGCACTTAGGCCCAGGGAAGTGAAGTGACTTGCCCAAGCTCACACAGCACACAAGAGGTGGAGCTGGGACTAGAATCCATGTCCTCTGATTCCCAAGCCACTCTTGCCTCTAGGCCATGCTGACTTCCCTCCTAAACCGACTTTTGGTTCTCCTCATCCGGTAGTGGCTCCATTTTTCGCCCTACTTCTCCTCCCTTTAGAATCTCTCTGCCTTGCACAATTGCTCTCCGCCTCTCACTGCCTCCCAGAATCTGTTCAGTTCCTGAGAGATTTCATTAAGCACAGGCTTTATTTTTAAGCAGTTGAGTAAACCCCAGCTCAGACTCTTACTCCGCCAGTTCCCGACTTGCTGTTCCAGCGAGCCGCATGCAGATGGCTGGCTGGGGGCTCCTGCTCCCTTTAGCAATCTGCCCGCGCACTGACAGTCTCATTTGAAAAACAATTAAGCCATCTTTTTTCCATACAAATATCTGAAAACTGGCTTGGAAGGTAGCACCCCTCCCCAGGCTTTCAGCTAGAGCTCAAACTCAAAGCACGGAGCCCCGGGTGGCATACTTTCTCTCGCTCAATCACTTCCTGTTGCTTATGATGGGGCAAGAGAGAGGGTCTATCATTTTTCATGGCCCCAGATGATACTCTGCCATCACCAGAGCTCAGCCCCAGAAATTGGGCTCTCACTAATGGTGTCACTGCGGGACTTGTGAGGATTAATGAGCTGATGGTTGTGAGTCTCTCAGAACTCTTCTTATGAAAGTTGCTATCTACGTACAAAGTCTCCCAAGCCTGGGGGAGATTATGATTCTATCTATTCTATGATTCTCTAGACCCCTATGCAATGCATTTCTAATTGTCATTTTGCCTTAAAAAGTTTTCAGTCAACTTTTTATGGATCCCATAAAAAGAGATGGTCAGGCTTTTCTTTCAAAAATAGCCCCAAGTCTGTACTGATGATCAGGTAGGAGTCCTTCTCAAAGAAGATGAAATACCCATTTAAAGAAACCTATGTATGAACAATCAGGCACAAAAGAGCCACACTTTTGCTTTGTATTCATTAATTCATTTTTTTATGGGAAAGGATGTTTTCACAATGAATTCTACATCAATTGCAAAGGACAGATTTGGACATTGATATCTCCGATAATAAATGTAGTATTTGTTAAGTGCTATATGCCAAGAACTGTACCAGGTTCTGGGGTAGATTTAAGGAAATCAGGCCAGACAGTCCCTGCCCCACAAAGGGCTTACATCCATAGTAAGTGGAAGAAATAGGTGTTCTTTATTTTACAGCTAAGGAAACTGAGGCACAGAGAAGTTGCGACTTGCCCAAGGTTACATAGCAGTCAAGGGGCTCATCCAGGTTTAGAACCAAGGTCCTCTGACTCCCAGCTCTGTGCTTTTTCCAATAGGTCAAGATGCTCTTTTCATCCAATGACTACTTGACTTTGTGGACTATGGAATTCCTTGGAAGGGAAAGATGTGTTATCTCTTTGGGCATTCTGACTCCAGTTTATGAGAACTGAGTGAGCATTGTAAGAACTTCAAATGATGAAGTTAGGAAAAGTCTCTCTGACTTCTCTATTCTTTTCCCCCTCTTTTTCTTGTTTCCTCTCCCTTTTTCTGACCCTCTTTCATATCCTCTCTTTCCTTGGTTCCTTTCCTTCTATTTCTTCTCTTCAATCTGCTTGGACTCTTTTTCTTTCAGTGTCATGCTTGGTTATCAAAAGCCTTGGTATCTGTTTTCTTCATCAATATGGAGTCTTCCCTGTGACTCTTACCCTCTTCTCTCTTATCGGATCCTCCACCATTTTTCCATTTGCTGCTAGTCTTCTCTGAAAATTCCACCCCCATTCCCTCTACCCTACTCTCCTGATCACTTTCTACCCTGACCCATAAGCTAAAGGGATTTTGCTAAATTGGTGTTAATTTAAATATGGGAAAGGCTGGTAGAAATGATCAAATGCTGTAACTTTTCCTTCTTAACTGTAATCTCATTATGGGCGGGGAAAGTGACCCCTTATTTGGTATCATATGCCTTCAAGTACTTAGTACAGTGTTCTGCACATAGTAAGTGCTCAGTAAATACCACTGATTGGCCACAGGAGTAATCCTGGTTCCAAGCATGCTAAACAGATATCCTAAAATGTTAAAAAAAACCACAAACATACCTCGGCATTACACCATTGGGGGCAGAGATTTGATTAGCTGAAGGACCTGACCATGGTGGTATTCTAAGGGAAACAGGAAACAAAGGGGGAACAGAGCTAGAGCAGAATGTTAACTTGCTCCCCAAAGTGGGGTGAAACAGGTTTTTTTTTTTTTTGGCATAAACTCTTATGAAAGGAAATGCCATATTTACATGTGAAATTGTCTCCACACTGATTTTTGAGGAAGATATACAACATAATTTTATTTGGGGACAAAAAACCAGAACTCAGTTTAGAATCCACTCTTTTTTGATATACCACAGAACATTTCAATATAAGAAAAGCGCTCGTCTAGTATGCTCATAAAACAAACAGGGGCAAAAATTGCAGTGTCGTGCCAAGCCTGAAACTACCACAGATTGAATTGTATCTATCCCAGTGTTTAGTACAGTGCTTGACACATAGTAAGCACTTTACAAATGCCACCATTATGATTTTTAATCAATAAGGCAGGAAACTTCCCCCTTATGTAATAAGAAAATGCTGCCTAAACAGAAGGGGATTAGTGGAATCCACTAGAGGGTGTAAGAGAATGGATGGTTGCAGATGTAAAACAGAATTGGCTAAACACTGTGAACAGAGACAGAATACCAGTAAATATTTTCAAGTTCCATTATTGCTAGATGTCATTTTTATATGACCAGGAAATGGGCCTGTTCAAGTTTTAATGCAAAAAAACCCCAAACTGTGTGGAAGAAGTGAAATGGAAGGGAGGACAAGGATTGGTGTTCTAGATGTGGGGATCAGATGGACCAAAAGACAGAGAGAGACCGTCCTTTTATTGAAAAATCATCCATCACTGGAGTTGACCTTTTGGTTTTGCCCTCAGGGAAGGGCACAGATGGAGCAGTATAGTTTTGGATTCGCTGTACAGACTTAGCCTCAGGGAGGGAGAAAGGCCACTTGGCCATGAAGCCTAATCCTCAGCTACTTGTAAACATAGCCGTCTTTGGCCTCACCATTAGAGGCCCAACACTTGATGTCTGCCTGCTCTCTCTGGCTGTTGTTATTCTGGCAGCTGACTTGGTTTCTAAAAAGGTAAATAGTATGGAATCAGAAGGAAAAATAGGTCTCTAACTGGATCCCGTCTGATTCTTAATGACCCAAATGTGAGCTGTCTTGGGGATTTTTACGGTATGTGTAAGCACTAACTACGTGCTAGGCACTGTACTAAGGGCTAGGGTAGATACAAGTTTAAGTTGGACACACAGTCTCTGACCCACATTGGGTTCACAGTCTTAATTCCCATTTTACAGTTGAGGTAAATGAGGCACAGAGAAGTGAAGTGATTTGTCCAAGGTCACACAGCAGACAGATGATGGAGCTGGGATTAGAACTAAGGTCCTTCTGACTTCCAGGCCCATGCTTTATCCACTAGGCCACTATGCTTCTCTTGTTACTCTTTTTCTTGCCCTGGCTTCTGGTGATATCCATTCCAATTTAGGATTGTTCAGTCAGCCCATTCAGGCACTCATTTGGGCATGAGAGAGAAAAGGTGGTCTGTATCATCTCTTCGTGGCGCCTTTGTTTTTCTTGCCCCGGTTTCTGTTGATATCCTTTCCAATTTAGGATTGTTCAGTCAGGCCATTCAGTCACTCATTTGGGCCTGAGAGAGGAAAGATAGTCTGTATCATTACTTCGCAGCTCCTTCTCCTACTGCTTTCTCATTAACATCAGAATTCACAGGTCTGACAGTGGACTTTTCTTAAAGGAGGGGAGTGGGCTGAGACGTCATGACATGCTTCCCCCATTCTGCTTCCAGTTCACTTGAGTCTGCCCAGATTGGCAATGGGGCTGGGGAGGAAGGCTCAGAGGTGTGGTAAAACCTGGGATAGTTTTCTAACATCCAAGCCATGTCAATATAGAGTGATCAGATTCTTGAGGCAGATTATTATGGGGTGTGTGTACCTCTATGAATGGATAGGGTATCAACCAATATGATCAATCATTCATATTGGGCTCTTACTATGTGCAGAGCACTGTATTCAGTGCTAGGGAGACTATAGTAGAACAGTGTGTAGACCCATTTTCTGCCCACAAGGAGCTTACAGTGTACAGGGGGAGACAGATTTGAGCTCACTGTGGGCAGGGATTGTCACTCTTTATTGTTGTATTGTGCTTTCCCAAGCTCATAATACATTGCTCTGAGCAAACAGTAAATGCTTAATAAATATGACTGAATGAATATATTACAGACATGAGCATAACTGCTGGGGGCTGAGGCCGGGGTGAATAAAAGATGCTCACCTACCATGGGTGTACATTACTGTCTGAACACGAAGACTTTACCATATTCAAAGGCGGGGAAATAGAGAGTGCTGGCAGAAAAGAAATGACATCCTTGGTGTAGACACATTGTCAGTTAAGTCCTTTACAGAGTGAGAGCAGTGTTCATCTCCCATTCAGGTATTACTCAGAAAAGAATTACATGAGGCACTGTAAATCTTACCTTGTTGACTTAGCTGACTTTAATTTGATTGCAGCATGTCTCCAAAGGAACATTTTCATTCATCAAATTGCCGAGATGTCTCCTAAGAAACATGTCCCTCCAGTCCCTACAGCTAGATCACTTACTTGCCTAGACCCACGGCTATTATATATTCCCTGCTTTTATTAAAAAAGCATTTTTGAGTAGAAACATGTCAGATGCTCTCTCACAAGATGAGACTATCTGATCCTTTATCACCTGAATTCCAGTCCCCTCTCACCTACTAAGGTGGGATCTACCCAAAGCCAGAAGAATGAAGAACTGAGGAAATGATCTCAGTATTTCGGGATAAAGAGGGCTCTGGTGTTCAAGTGGGTGACTGTGGTAGATAGATACGTCTAGTTCAGGCTCCCTTGGATCTAGCCCACCATCTAGTTCATAGAAAGTGCTTAATAAAAGTCAGTAGTATTATTGAGAGCAAAACTTGGGTCTGTTTTCCCAATAATTTCCTAAACTTCACTCCCCCCTGCATGCAGAGGCTGAGTATTGGTCTTCACATGCAAATTATTTAAACAATTAAGACCCATGATTCTGCTGGACTCTTCCTCCGACTACCTGTTACAAAATCATATCTTTCCCCTCCTTTAAGTTGAATCTTGTTTAAACTAAACCACTGTGCAAGTCGCCAACCCAATCCGTGTTATTCTCCTCTTCTTTAACACAATCCAGTAATCAGTGCTTGGGTATAGAACATATTATTGATTGTGTTTTTACACTGTCTTACTTCCCCTATTAGATGGCAATCTGAGGGTATCATCTTATTCTCTCTAGACTGTAAACTCCTCCAGCGCTATCACTCTGTTGTATTGTAATCTCCCAAGCATTTAGCACAGTGTTTGGCATACAATAAGCACTCAGTTGATTCAGGAGACAGACATCAATACAAATAAATAAAATTACAGATATGTACATAAGCGCTGTGGGGCTGGGAGGGGGGAAGAGGAAAGGGAGCAAGTCAGGGCAAGGCAGAAGGGAGTGGGAGATGAGGAAAAGTGGGGCTTGGTCTGGGAAGGCCTCTTGGAGAAGATGGACCTTCAATAAGGCTTTGAAGGGGTAAGTTCACTGTGGGCAGGGAATGTGACTGTTTATTGTTATATTATACTCTCCCAAGCACTTAGTTACAGTGCTTTGCCCACAGTAAGTGCTCAATAAATTCATTTGATTGAATGAATGAATTCAAATATTCACTATTATTTAATTTCCCATTAATATAGTTCATCTTTTGGCATATGTCTCTTTTAATTAATCAGTGGTGTTTATTGAACACTTTTTATCGTATTTTTAATTGGTTACTATGTGCCAGGCACTATAGTAAGCACTGGGGTAGATATAAGATAATTGAGTTGGACACAGTCCCTATCCCACACGGGGTTCTCAGTCTTAATCCTCATTTTCCAGATGAGATATCTGAGGCACAGAAAAGTTAAGTGACTTGCCCAAGGTAACACAGCAGGAAAATATTAGATCTGGGATTGGAACCCAGATTCTCTGACTCCCAGGCCTATGCTCTTTCCACTGGACCACCCTCTTTGCTGAGCACTTACTCTGTGCAGAGCACTGTACCAAGCATTTGGGAGAATTCAATGGAATTGGTAAACATAATCCCTTCCCTCAAGGAGATTATAGTCTAGTGAGGGAAACATTTTGAAATTCATGGTATTTACAAAAGAGCATTCCAAAGGATTCCTCTAGACTGTGAGCTCACAGTGAGCAGGGAATGTGTCTACCAAAGCCATTATAGTATTCTCTCCTACTTACTTTCATTCATTCAATCATATTTATTGAGTGCTTACTGTGTGCAGAGCACTATACCGAGCACTTGGGAGAGTACAGTATAACAATGAACGGACACATTCCTTGCCCACAGTGAGCTTAAGTGCTCTCCACACAGTAAGTGCTCAATAAATATGATTGACTGATTGCTCCCTCGGTGGTATTCCCCTCACATTTTCGATCCAACAAAATTTAGGGGTTTTGCTCCTGTACTTGAATTCCATTTGCCTTGAGCCTAACGGATCAGTCGCTCGGAGAAAAGGCAGTGGATCCATGGGATGGCTTCCTAGGTTCAGTCTGCAGGTTCACACTGGACACAACCACTGCCGGCCGACGCTGGCAGTTCTCAGATCACCCTCCCACCCCAGTACCAGCCTGTCCTGAGGCCACTCAGACCATGGGTGGGCAAGCAGCGTGGCTCAGTGGAAAGAGCACAGGCTTGGGAGTCAGAGGTCATGGGTTCGAATCCCGGCTCCGCCACTTGTCAGCAGTGTGACTGTGGGCAAGTCACCTCACTTCTCTGGGCCTCAGTTTCCTCATCTGTAAAATGGGGATGAAAGACTGTGAGCCTCATGTGGGGCAATCTGATTACCCTGTATCTACCCCAGCGCTTAGAACAGTGCTCTGCACGTAGTAAGCGCTTAACAAATATCAACATTATTATTAGGGATTAGCAAGTATTAAGAGAGGCAAGTCTTTTGTGCTCTCAGGGTCAGGGTGTTGTGGCCTCATCAGGGAGATATCTGGGGCCGGTCAGGATACAGGATAATAAGGATTATCTGTCTCTCCTGCTTCTTGTCCCCTCTGCCCAGTCCACCCACTGTAAGTATTTGATAGGTGCTTTGCATCCACTGAAGCAGAATTTTCTACCGAAAAATGCCTTAGGAAGCAGCTTAGTCTAGTGGATAGAGTAGAGGCCTGGGAGTAAGAAGGACCTGGTTTCTAATTCTTGCGCAAGTCACTTCACTTCTCTGTACCTCAGTTACCTCATCTGTAAAATGGGGATGAAGACTGTGAGCCCGATGTGGGACAGGGATTGTGTTCAACTCAATTTCCTTGGATACAGCCCAAAGCTTAGTACAGTGCCTGGCACATAGTAAGTGTTTAACCAAATACCATTAGGAGAAATCTGCCCTACAAGAGGACTTGCTGGAGATATTGTGACTGACCGACTGTTTCCTTTTTGGAGTTATCCAGATATTTCAAACCTAAACAGCTCACCTACCTAAAGTATCTGGGTAATTGAGTCCATTGTTCATCTGGGGGCTTGAGTGATCCGTGTCATTCACCCATGTAGATATAGTCACAGGCTCTGAATTTGCTATTTCTTGCAGGAAATGTTTGTGAGCTAATTCTGCAATTTCACTCCTGGATTTCTGTCCTGGGATTGGGGTTATTCCTACCTCTCAGTAGACTTCTGAATAACAATGGTTGGATGATGATAATTGCATTGCAAATAGGCACCTCTTATGGGGAAGTCTGATTCTCATCAAACTGACACTCAGATTTCCCCCAAAACCAAGTGATTTCTTTTTCTTCTTTTTTCTTTTGAGAAACACTTCTACTTCCTTCCTGAAAGATGGAATTCAATTAGCCAAATATCACAAATCTTACAAACATTAGTGTTTCCATTCTTTCTTTCCTAGGAAAAAAAATTACCACTAACGTGAGACTTTCAAAAGCAACCATCTCTCAGGAAAGCAGAGCATTCATACCAAAAGCAATTTACTCTGCTAATTATTTTCTCTGTTCCAGCGTTAAAGGTATTTGTATTTGAATAAGAGCTATCACGGGGCGGGGGTGTCTCCTTCTGCTCGATGCTTCAGTCAGCCATAATTCCATGTTTATGACAATCCTGTGAAGTAATGACACTCTTTTTTAAAAAAAAATGACATTTGTTAAGCACTTACTTGATAGTGGGCACTGATTCAAGCACTGGGATAGATACAAGGTAATCAGGTTGGACACATTCCATGTCCCACTTGGGGCTCACAGTCTTAATCCCCATTTTACAGATGAGGTAACTGAGTTCCTGAGAAGCGAGGTGACTTGCTTAAGGTCATATACAAGAGACAAGTGGCAGAGCCAGGACTAGAGCTGGTCCTTCTGACACTCAGGCCTGTGCTTTATCCAATAGGCCAAGCTGCTACCTCTGTTCTTGTGAAGGACCTCTTATCGCTTGATCTCAAAGCACTTAGCATTAATCGGGCCCCTCAGCACTTTGCCAACAGTCATGAAGTAATGCCAAAGGCCACAGAACCAGAAAACAAGCTATATGAAATGTCCGAGACATCCTGGCTAGTATGGTAGTTCTCCAAATATATATATTTTTAATTGTATCCTGTTTGGTAAGTGCTTACCGTGTGCCAGGCACTGAACTAAGCGCTAAGGTAAATAGAAGCTAATCAGGTTGGACACAGTCCATGTCCCACATGGGGCTCAAACTGAGGGACACAGGAGTCAAGTGACTTGCCCAAGGTCACACAGCAGACAAGTGTTAGCTGAGTTAAGAAACCTGGTGCTTCTGACTCTGAGCCCTGTGCTCTATCCACTAGGCCATGCTGCTACTCTTTAGCTTTAGAGAAGCAGCGTGGCTCAGTGGAAAGAGCACGGGCTTTGGAGTCAGAGGTCATGGGTTCGAATCCTGGCTCAGCCACTTGTCAGCTGTGTGGCTTTGGGCAAGTCACTTAACTTCTCCGTGCCTCAGTTACCTCATCTGTAAAATGGGGATTAAGACTGTGAGCCCCACGTGGGACAACCTGATTCCCCTGTGTCTACCCCAGTGCTTAGAACAGTGCTCGGCACATAGTAAGCGCTTAACAAACACCAACATTATTATTATTATTTAGGACATTCTTGTTTCCCAAACCTGCACTTTCATCAGTAACCAGGGCAGAACCAAGGAAAAAATCTGGCATCTCTGGCAACTGTTGATGGTTGCCATCCTGGAAGAGGTGTCCTTTAATTACCAGCCTGTTTGTGGTGATGGGTGGGAAGGAGGAGGTGCTTGGATGAGTGAAAATTAGTCACCTAAACAGCTTTTGTCTGCCTTGCCTCTCCCCGGTCAACCCAGTCC
Source organism: Ornithorhynchus anatinus (assembly GCF_004115215.2). Classification (NCBI taxonomy): domain Eukaryota; kingdom Metazoa; phylum Chordata; class Mammalia; order Monotremata; family Ornithorhynchidae; genus Ornithorhynchus; species Ornithorhynchus anatinus. The sequence continues at coordinate 30,224,792 of NC_041729.1, read as the reverse complement.
TAATCGTATGAGTCCATTTCCCTGGGAAGAGATAAGCTTTGGGGAATTAAATGTAAAAGGTATTCAAAATGAACCAGAAATGTTCTGTTATTCAATAGTGTTTATTGAGAGCCTACTGTAGACAGAGCACTAGAATATGCCCCTGTGGTAGAATACAAGTGGATGAGGAGACTTGCTCACTGCCCTGGAAGAATTTACAATTTAGTGAAAGAGCCAGACATTAAAATAAATTACAGTGAGTGGAATAAGGAAAAGGATGTATTTAAGCTTGTTGCACAAAGTTGAGACTTGATAATTATTACATAGAGCATATAAGTGTGGTAACCTATTGGAACAAGTGTGCTTTCTATGATAGACACACCTAAATACTATTTCAGCCATGCCTGGTTCCTAATACGCTTTTCAAAATTCCTGCTTAACTCATGGCTGAGTGAAGCCTGTGTTAATAGAGAGCTACCCACTCGGAATTGTTGCATAAAGCCTGGTCTCTTCACTTCCTTCCCATCCGTGTTGCCACATTTAGACTGTGAGCCCGTTGTTGGGCAGGGATTGTCTCTATCTGTTGCCGAATTGTACATTTCAAGCGCTTAGTACAGTGCTCTGCACATAGTAAGCTCTCAAATACGATTGAATGAAAGTACGAACTCTGTTGCATTACATCTCCTTAGTGTTTAGTACAGTGCCCTGCACACAAAAGGCACTCAATAAATGCCACTGATTGATATGTATGAGTTAGTGGTTGTGAGCAAGGGAACACGTCTACCAACTCTGTTGTACAGTATTTTCCTAAGTGCTTAGTACAGTGCTCTGCACACAGTAAGCACTCAATAAATACCACTGATGATGTTACATAAGTTAGTGATCATCAGTAGGGGTCATGTCTACCAACTTTGCACTTAGTGCAGGCAAAGAGGCAGGAGAAGTGATGTTGCCTTTTGGAGAGAGGAATGAGTTTTAGCAAGTGAGGATGAATCTGCGTTCCAAAGTTGGCCTAGTGCCTGGATTTCCACCAATGGCAGTCCATAATATGGGCGCGGGAATGGAGGAAGCAACCTGTGGAGGCCAAGTGGGGTTAGAAGTTCCTGGGGTGAGAAAAGTCCTGATGTTTAGCAAGGAACATGTACAAGGGCTTGAGAAGTGAATTTAGGAAGAGAAAGGGCTGAAATCTACCCCCATTGAATATTTCTGGGAATGGGTAACCTGCTTTCTCCGGGTAGATCTCCACAGGCCCAAGTTACTTGAGAATCCATTTGAGCCTTTGGGATTATCATGTAAGCCCCCCTGCAATTATGGGTGCAGCTACCTGTGTTCTGAAATGATTTGAAATCTCAGACCTATTTCCGGGTAATCCGGGGACTGCCTCAAACCTGGCCCTTGGGGAGAGCCGCAGCTTACTCCATGTAATTGTAACACCAGATCAACTAGCAAGACAACTCCTTATCCTGCAGTTCCAGCTGGGTGTGAAGACCCCCAAAAAGGTTTTCCCCACATGATTAGGGTATTTGCTTCCTGGACTCGGTGTGAACCGGGTGTGTGTGTGTGTTTAACCTTCCCACATGTATAATGAATTTGACCAATCTTATGTGCGTAGCAGAGCAGCTGAGGGTTAATTAGATAAGACTGACTGCCAAGCACATAGTGCTCTGGGGAACAAGGTGTGATATATATGTCACTAGGAGTGATTATTGTTTGAAACATAGTCACATATCCATCCTACCCCATTCATAGGAAGCTGAATGATTCTGAATGCTGACCCATAGTTTTTTCAGGTGAGTTGTCTCATCAAAACTCATTTCTGGAGATTTGTTCCTTCATTCTGTTTCTCTCCCAGGCAGATCTCCTGTCATCTTTATTTCCATGGGTTCATGGGTGGGCTGGTGACAGCTTGACATACATATTGGGTGATGGGATCTGAAGAGAAATAGAGGAGGTGAATTTCCCCTCACTCTTTTTCCCTGGTACGATCTTGGACATTCCAGTAAGGAGGTTTCTTTTTTCTGCCACTCACCTCTTGTTCTTGGAGGGAGAAAAGGAATTTTTAGAAATTCCTGGGCAGAAACAGATGATTAAATCTGGTTCTGTAATTAGCCACTTGCCCTGCCAAGTCATAATGCAAGATGAACTGGTTAGTAAAGAATTTAATTGGACTTTCTGGGTCTCTCTGTGCACAGGGAATGTGACTACCACTTCAGTTATATTGTATTCTTCCAAGTACTAGTATAATGTTCTGCCCACAGTAAACACTCAATAAATATGATTGATTAGGGAAGAAAGGGCAGGTTGTTAGATCATTGCACTTATGGGCAGAGTTGAATTTTCACCTTTATTCTTCATATATCTATATATTTGAGAAATGAGAATATATATATATATATATATATATATGTATACATATGTAAGTGGTTAATGATTACAGCATTCCTTAAATACATATGTTCCCAGCACTGTGCTAAGCACTGCAATAGATAAAATACAATTAAATCAGAGAGAGTCCCTGTTGTATATGGGGTTCACAACCTAATTGAAGGGAGAACTGGGATTTAATTTCCATTTTACAGAGGAAGAAACTGAGGTACAGAGAAATTACTTGCCCAAGTTCACACAGCAGGCAAATGGTGGAACTGGGATTAGAACCCAGATCCCCTGACTTCCAGTCCTGTGTTTGTCCCACTAGGCTTCACTTTTCTATTTCCTTTTAAATAAAATGTCAGCTTGTCTAGGCCCATGATAAAACAAGCCAACATCTAATCACTGATCTCAACAACACAAATTGAAACTTATTTACAATTCTTAGGGAAAAAACAATCACCCACTCTTTTAAATAAACCCACTCTCATTGACACTGCTTCTCTGCCTTTTGAATGTTTGGGATTTGGGCCCATTACTTCTCCAAGGGTCAAAACGAGGATTTCCAGAAAGCTCATCCAATTTCATATTATCAAAATGACTCTGATGGCTAGTGTAGTGCCTCTCTGTTCTCACTTCAGCTGTTCTTACAGCTCCGGCTGCCTTCCAGGTCTGTCATATGCTACTATTCTGAGTTACTGCCGGTTATTACTCACTTCCGAGAATAATCCAGGAGTGAGATTGTTAGAACCACACTGCTCCATTCAGTGTGATGAATGGTTAAAAGTAAGGCCTTCCATTAGCTGGCATGTCAGAAATGCGGGCTGCTGCCACTTCAGCGTACAATACAGCTGTTTTTAGGAGATCGCTTATCTTCTCAACCCAATGCTGGCTGCTTCTCTTTCAGAAAATCCACCTCCAGTTCACATTCCTTAGCCTAGATTTGGCTCGAGAGACTTGTTATTAACTTTTCACTTACCCAGAGTACATTAATAAACTGAACAAACAGTCAAAACCTAAAAACTGAGGCTCAATAAAATATGAGTATTAGAAAAGAGCGGAAAAGACTCCATCGCCAATCTATTCTCCAGCTTGGACTAATCTTTTTCTCTGTGGTATTTAAGTGCTTACTATGTGTCAAACACTCATTCTATTTACTGGGATAGAGTCAAGTTAATCAAGTTGGACACAGTCCCTGACAGACAAGGGACTCACAGTTGAATCAGGAGGGAGAACAGGTATTTAATCCCCATTTTACATATGAGGTAACTGAGGCACAGAGAAATTAAGTGATTTGCCCAAGACGGCTCAGCAAGCAATTGGCAGAGCCAAAATTAGAATCCAGGTCCTCTGACTCCCAGACCCATGTTCTTTCCACTAGGCCATGCTGCGTCTCATGCTAATTGTGAGGAATAATGGGGATTGGGGTGAGAATGGGAGACTTTTCTTTCAAGGACCCTCTGTATTATATTTGCCTCATGTACTTTTTTCATTCATTCATTCAATAGTATTTATTGAGCGCTTACTATGTGCAGAGCACTGTACTAAGATCTTGGGATGAACAAGTCGGCAACAGATAGAGACAGTCCCTGCCGTTTGACGGGCTTACGGTCTAATCGGGGGAGATGGACAGACAAGAACAATGGCACCTCCTCCAAGAGGCCTTCCCAGACTGAGCTCCCTTCTCCCTCTACTCCCTCTACCACCCCCCCTTCACCTCTCTGCAGCTAAACCCTCTTTTCCCCCTTTCCCTCTGCTCCTCCACCTCTCCCTTCCCCTCCCCACAGCACTGTACTCGTCCACTCAACTGTATATATTTCCATTACCCTATTTATTTTGTTAATGAATTGTACATCGCCTTGATTCTATTTAGTTGCCATTGTTTTTACGAGGTGTTCTTCCCCTTGACTCTAGTTTCTATTATATATAATATATGAAAATTATATAAAGAAAATTCATCTATCCGATCAGAGATGTGTGATGGAAGAAAAATCTCATCAATTAAAGAGTATTTATCAATTTTTTTTTTTTTAGTCAAAGTGCCATGCAAATTTCTGCATAATTCAAGTGAAGCAAACATGGCCTCTGGGGGTATAATCTGGATTCTAATTATTCAGGTAGACATTAAGAAAGACAATCTGAGCCAATCATTGAGGAGGGCTCCAGGCAAATGCCATCCTGTGTGTAGAATGGAGATAAATACTTCTATTCTGCACAAACGTCCTCTCCTCAGCCCAGCCTGCTCCACTTGATCCAGGGGTCTCCACCCTCTAGCCAAATCTATGACTGGGGATATCTAGGAGCAGTGTATGACCAGTCAGTCAATTGTGTTTATTGAGCACTTACTATGTGCAGAGCACTATACTGTTTGGGAGAATACAATATATCGATAAAACAGATACACACAAGCTTACAGTCCAGAGCCAATTCAGTTCCTGCAGGTCTTGAAGTAAACTGAGTTTTGTCCTAGGAGAAAACTCAACCTCTTGCATTGTGCAGCTAGTTGAATAGCTGTAAAGTTGAGAAGCGGCATGGTCTAGTGAATAGAGCATCGGCCTGGGAGTCAGGAGGATGTGGGTTCTAATCCAGGCTCTGCCATTTGCCTGCTGTGTGACCTGAGCAAGTCACTTAATTTCTCTTTTCCTCAGTTATTTTATCTGTAAAATGGGGATTCAGATTGTGAGCTCCATGTGGGACATGAACTGTGTCCAGTCTGATTTACTTATATCTACCCCAGAGCTTAGTATGGTTTTTGGCACATAGTGCTTAACAAATACCCTAAAAAGGAATTTTATTTCTTTGTAGGAACACAGCTGTTAATGGTGGTGGGGAAACATTCTCCTATCCATAGTATTCTCCTTTATGGAAGGATCTGGGTAATCCAAATATCAAGGCTCATAAGAATGAAAGGCAATGAGTGATAATAATAATTACGGTACTTGTTAAGCACTTAGTATGTGCCAAGCACTGTTCTGAGCACCTGGATATATGTTAATCAGGTTGGACACAGACAATATTCCACACTGGGCTCACACTCTTGATCCCATTTTTTTACAGATGAGGTAACTAAGGCATAGAGAAGTGAAGTGACTTGCCCAAAGTCACCAGCAGACATGTGGTGGAGTTGGGATTAGGTCCTTCCGACTCCCAGACCCGTACTCTATCCACGAGGCCACGCTGCTTCTCTGAACCGGATCAATGGTGCTGCTGGATTGTCAGCTCCTTGAGGGCAGGGATCATGTCCTCAAGGATATTTCACTCTCCCAAGTGATTAGAACAGTGCTTTGCACACAGTAAGTGCCACTGATTAATTGATTGGTCCATTCAGCCCCATGGCCTGTTTCTGTTCAGATATGTCAGTGAATGCTCAGAAGCCTATCATGATGGTTTGCTCTCCAACATGCTTAGCATTCACCCTGGAAACCTACCGTGGATGTATTGTCAATAATTAATCAGTGGTATTTATTGAACTCTTACTGAGTGCAGAATACTAGATTAAGCATTTGGCAGAATACAACAGAATTGGTAGACATGCTTTAATCCCACAATGAGTTTACAGTCCAGAGAAATTAGGAGTAATAGTATTTATTAAGCAATTACTGGGTTGAATTTTGGAAAGAATTTACGGGGGAGAATTAGACAAGATCCCTGGCCCCAAAGACACACAATCCAAGATTAAAGGGGGAGAGAGGAGACTGACATAAAAGGGAAAAGTAAAATAAAAAAAACAAAATCAACAGAAAGACGAGGACAGGTATAAGCACCAATAAACAAATAAATATAAATAAAGGCATAGGGAACTGTGGATAGAAGAGCAGAGTTTTGGGCTATGGGCTGTCTAGGAGAGACCACTGCAGACACAGTGAGCCCGCAGCTAGGAGTGTTCTACAGTTTATGGAGTTGGCACCCTGACACTGCTTCTGCTCTTCCTGCCAAGATGGGGCAAGACAGGCTGGGACTGAGGCCCGGGGATGACACGGTGCAGGGAGTGGGAGAGAAGCAGGACAGATTGGGATGGAGGTCCCAGGATGACATGATGCCAGGATGGAGGGGGTAGGGAGAGGGGAGCGGGGCAGGTTGGGATCGAAGGCCCAGGATGACATGGTAGCAGGGGTGGGGAGGGGAGCAGGACAGGCTAGGATTGAGGTCCCATGATGACATGGTATTGTGGGCCAGGGGTGGCATGGGTTTCCGGCAAAGTGGCTTGGCTTTCTGGTGCACTGGGCAGCCCAGGTGCGCCCTACTGCTGCTTCTGTTCTGCCCAGGAACTAGGTATTATATCTAAAGGATAACACCAACTGGCATCATCCATACAGTCCATCAAAACCCTTCTTGAACTCTCTAACATCCCTGACCTTTCCCTGCAGTATTAGAATGTGAAGAACTTTAGGAAGGACCGTATCTGATCCATCCCCTCAACCTCCATCGTACACAGCCCAGTGTCAGGCAGCTTGTAGGGCTCCTACAGATCGATGCTGAATTTTTCCCTGACGTAATGAATCCACTCGAGACATTCATTTCCGGCAGACTGCCTGACCCAAGTCTGAGGGGGAAGACAAGTGTTGGGTGGGAGGGAAGACACACAGATCTCTAATTCACCCTCGAATTTCCTTTAGGCAAAGTATCTTTCCTCAATCACAGTAGGCAGACTTTTCTTGCAAGCTGAATTCTCCCTCAGTGTTTCTAAAAACCAAAGGGCACTCAAAAATACCCATTAAGACTTCATTTCTTACTCTTGTTGAGGCAAAGATGCCCAAGAAAGCAGGGAATAGCACATAGGCATTAATAATTCAAGAACACACATCTGTTAGGGCTTCTGCATCATGTTTACTTAGATTCATGTCAAAATAAGATTTTCATGGCTTTAATCCCTCTGGGCCATCAGCTTTTAGAAACCCAGCCTTTCTGTCTTTCATCTCCCATCTGGATCACCCTTTACAGGTACTAGGAAAACCCACATGATCCAGTTCTGAAGCCCAGAGCTAGGTGAGAAGGCCACTGGAGAAATCATTACTGGAGAGACCCAGGAATCCAACTCCCGAAGGAGGGAAGAGAGAGGTTAGGGTTTCTGCGGTTTCCTTCTTTGAGAAATTTAAGGAGACTCAAAGACTTTTTTTCAAATGAATTATCTCGGTCACCCTAGGAGGGTAAAATAGAGGGCGGGGTCTTAGCCCCATTTTACAGATGGAGGAAAATAAGATGGCAGAGGGGTGAGGGGGAATAGGGAATGGTGTGAAGCAGCATGGGGCAGCCTCTTTGCTTCTCTTCTTCAGGGTTGAAGAAAAATGTTGAGATGAGAGATTGTATGCAAGAGATTGGTATGAAATTATTCATGTCCATTCTTGGGGTTTGCATTTTATTCATTCTTTCATTCAATAGTATTTATTGAGTTGAGCACTCACTGTGTGCAGAGCACTGTACTAAGCACTTGGAAAATACAATTCGACAACAAATAGAGACAATTTCTACCCACCAGTGGGCTCACAGTCAAGAAGGGGTGAGACAGACATCAAAACAAGTAAACAGGCATCAGTAGCATCAATATAAATAGAGTTATAGACATGTACACATCATTAATAAAATAAATAGAATAATATGTACATGTATACACAAGTGCTGTGGGGCGGGGAGAGGGGTAGAGCAGAAGGAGGGAGTCAGGGTGATGGGGAGGGGAGGAAGAGCAGAGGAAAGGGGGCTCAGTCTGGGAAGGCCTCTGGGAGGAGGTGAGATTTCATTAGGTCTTTGAAGGGGGAAGTGTGCTAGTTTGGCAGATGTGAGGAGGGAGAGCATTCCAGGCCAGAGATTCGACTGCGGGACAAGCAAGAACGAGGCACAGCTAGAAGGTTAGCAGCAGAGGTGTGGAGTGTGTGGGCTGGGCTGTAGAAGGAGAGAAGGGAGGTGAAGTAGGAGGGGGCAAGGTGATGGAGAGCTTTAAAGCCAATAATGAGTGTTTGCTTGATACGAAGGTTAATAGGCAACCACTGGAGATTTTTGAGGAGGGAGGTGACCATCCCCAGAGCATTGCTTTAGAAAGATAATCCGGGCAGCCGAGTGAAGTATAGGTTGGAGTGGGGAGATATAGAAGGTTGGGAGACCAGAAAGGATCTCCCATTCACCTCATCACATTAGGAAACAGAGGCACAAAGACATTCAATAATCTGGGCAGAAACTCATCATACAGAGAGGAAACAGTGAAAAATAGAACCCAATTTTATGAACTCCCTATTCAGAACTATCCACATTAGACAACATTATTTTCTCAAGTGTTTCTAGTGAGTAATTAGAGGCAGCTCCAGGAAATGCCTGAGGTGCCTCTCCTCTTCCCCTATCCCTCTGTTTCCTCTCACTGGCCCTTTCCTCTCCCTGAAGCAATAAGCTCATCCTCTGTCATTTCCCTGGCCCAGACAGAGAACAGCTAAAGGCTGCAGATGAGATGGTAGCTCATTCCTTTCCCGCTCCACATTCTGAGTCACTGGGGGTGGCACAGCAGCAAAACTTGCCATGGTCCTCTGCAAACACGTCTCGCTATTTTTGAAGAAAAGAATCCAATCAATCATATTTCATCAGAGCTTACCGTGTACAGAATGCTGTACCAACCAAAGTCAGCTTTTACCAACCCACTACTTCTGGTTTTCCTTCTCACCACCTCCTCCAGTTTTATTTAGTTTTTCTTAAGATCTGGTTACTGGAACTGCTCATATATTTTCAGTCCCATCAATTAATCACTCGTGTTACTTGTTTTGTTTTGTTCTGTTTTGCTTTGCTGTCTGTCTCCCCCATTTAGACTGTGAGCTCGTTACCGGGAAGGGATGTGTCTATCTGTGGCCAAAATGTACATTCCAAGTGCTTAGTATGGAGCTCTGCACATAGTAAGTGCTCATTAAATACGAGTGAATGAATTAATAGTGTTTATTGAACATGAACAGTTTGCAGAGCTGTGTATTAAGTGTTTTGGAGAGTACCAACAAATTAGTAGGTATGAAAGAGCTTAATTTGGTTTTATATAATGGCAAAACTATGTCTTTTGTTTTGAACCCCCATTTCTGATGAAGCCCAATACTAAGTTGGCATTTTTAGCTGCTCTTGCATATCGGACAAATAATTCACAAAATAATAGTAGAAATACTACTTTTTGAGTGCTTCCATGTCAAATATCCACCTTGCATTGGCTCCCAATGCTTAGTACAGTGCTCTGCACACAGTAAGTGCTAAATATTATTACAATTACTGGATGTACTCTAGTAAGGACTTAGAAAGTCCTAAACAAAGGAGTGATGTGTTCTCTGCCCCCAAATGGAGCTTACCCTTAAGAGAGTCTAAAAGAGTCAGAGATCTTCTTTCTGAATCATGACTCTTAAAATGGGTCCAGATCATACCTCCATTTCAAGCAAAAATATTGTAATCAGATGACTTTTGCAATGATCAGTATCATTTGAGTGCTTCCTGGCTGCAGACCACTGTACTAACTGCTTGGAGGAGTACAGTATAAGTGAGTTGGTAACGTTTCCTTCCCCTAACAGGCTTACAGTCTAGAGAGAAATGAGTTTCTATTTGGGTGCTTTTATTGTCTTAGTACTTTGCATTAGTTATTTCAATAGACTTGATAATGTTTCCTTCCTGTAATGAGCTTACAGTCTAGAGGTTTTCTATTTGGTGCTTTTATTGTCATAGTATCTTACATTAGGTATTTTAATTAGCACCCCTGTGAGGTAGGGTTTTTATCCCCATTTTACAGACAAAATGATGGTTGAAATGATGGTTGAGATTTCAGCTAAAGTGTCTACCTATTCAAAGACCACAGAATCCCAGGGCATCCTGCCCAGGAGTGGATTTGGGTGGAAGGAGAGAGAGGCTTGGGAGCACCAGTTTCACTTTCTCTCCCATCACTGGGCTGTTTCTCCTGGAAGAGAAACATGATGATGGCTGCAGCTCTTCTGTCAAGGTTTTGTTCCCTCGGGCACTAGTATCAGGCCCCTTCAAAAGTCTCACTACCTAACTCAACACGATGAAAGAATCGTTGACACCCTTACTGCCCATTCCGCCCCAAAAGGACTTAGATGCTAATTATAAATGACATATAGAAAACCAGCTTTCGAAAGCACCAAAGAGAAATCCATTAGAATCTAAGAGCTCCTTTGGTAAGTGATTTCATCAGATTGGCTAAAGAGAGGATGGATATAATCCATGTAGTTGAGTTGGCCTTTGGTTGCTTCAGATGAGGAACATCGCCACTCTCTTGATTTAATTGTTGTGTGACAGGGTTGGGTTTTTTTGCTGCTACCCAGTGGCCAAATCGAGCAACCTCAAGGCTGCGTGAAGGTCCCGGAGCCTCTGAGGTGCAAATTGTCATAAGACAGGTAGCAACGAAACCACAAACTATTGTCTCCTCAGGCATTAAAAGGAAATGATCTTTGCAGCAACTTTGCTTCTTTCCGACTGGGAAGGAACAGTGCCAGTACCCAGAAAGTGAAGATATTTCCTCATCTCCCCTTCCCTCCATGTACTGTGGTGGAAGAAAGCTCTTTGACTTGCCCAAGGTCAGACAAGTGGTAGAGTCAGGATTAGAATCAAGATCTTACTGGCTCCCAGACCTGTGCTCTAAGCACTAGGCTATGCTTATTTTACTATCATCGTCATTATTATTATTTGTATTACCGAGGCCTTTGAAAAGGAGATTGTGAAATCGTTGGGGCCATGTGTAGTTAAATAAAACCCAAATGAGTCACCTTTACTTCCATTAAGGTAAGGTTAAAGGGAACCTCCATAGTCTCTGGATCTGAAAAGCCACCAAAGCAGAAGCTATAGAGACTCCTCCTGAATCAGGTAGACAGAACCAGTTTCCAACCTCATGGCCCCAAAGATAAATGAGGCTTCTCCCCTGATCTCACTGAATTGAGTTGTGGAGGGCGAAATACCTCATTGTTCCTAGTGAACTGTGATATACTACTCCTACTAATAATAATGGTGTTTGTTAAGCACGTACTATGTGCCAAGCACGTACTGTGTGCCAAGCACTATGCTAAGCGCTGGGCTAGATACAAAGTAACCAGGTTGGACTGAGCTCCTCTCATATGTGGGGCTTACAGATGAGGTAACTGAGGTACAGAGAAGTGAATTGCCCGAGGTCACATAGATAAGTGGTGGATCTGGGATTAGAACCCAGGTCCTTTGACTCCCAAGCCTATGCTCTTTCCACTAGACCTCATTCACCGTCATATTTATTGAGCCCTTGCTGTGTGCAGAGCACTGTACTAAGTGCTTGGGAGAATACAACAATGAACAGATATACTTCCCACCGGTCCCTTTCAGGGCAAGGAGAGCCACCTGCAGAAGAGGCCCATGGCCAGCAGATGACATGGCCAGCAGGAGAGCTGTTGCCATTGTGTGATCATCCAACATGAACAGCTCCACATTGGACCTTTTTCTTGACCAAGCCTAGGGAGCATCTGGAGAAAGCTGTTCTCCCTTCCGTGTGTGTACCCTGGAGCAGCCTCTGTTCTCTGGCGTTATCTGCAGAATTGGGTTCATCCCCTTGTGACTCTGATAGCATGCTATAAGCTCCATATCTCAAGCTTACAATCGGGCTTGACCCTTCAGATCTCTCAGACTCAATGAGTCAATCAATAAATCAATCATAGTGATTGATTTATAAGTGCTGTGGGGCTGAGGGGAGGGTAAATAAAGGATGACAACCCAAGTATAAGGGCTTTGCAGAAGGGAGTGGGAGAAGGAGAAATGACAGCTTAGTAAGACATTCAATCACCTTACCCCCTTCTACCTTACTTTTCTGATGTCTGACTATAACCCAGCCTCCAGATTTCACTCCTCTAATGCCAACCTATTCACTGTACCTTGATATTTTTTATCTATCTCACTGCCAACCCCTTGCCCACATCTTGCCTCCCCTGGCCTGAAACTCCCCACCCTTCCATAACTGACAGACAATCACCACCCTCGAAGCCTTATTAAAAGCACATCTCCTCCAAGAGGACTCCCCTAACTAAGCCCTCATTTCCTCTTCTCCCCCTTCCTTCTACACTGTCCTTGCACTTGGATTTATACCCTTTATTCACCCCACTATCAGCTCCCATCATTCAATCAATCATATTTACTGAGCATTTATTGAAGTTTAGAGAAGCAGCATTGCAGAGTGGATAGAGCACGGGCCTGGGAGTTAGAAGTTAATGAGTTCTCATCGCGGCCCTGCCACTTGTCTGCTGTGTGACCTTGGACAAGTTACTTCACTTCTCTGTGCTTGTTACCTCATCTGTAAACTGGGGATTGAGTTACCTCATCTTTAAAAGTATGGAGATTGTAAAATGATTTGCTTGTATTCACCCTAGAGCTTCAGTGCTTAGTACAGTGCCTGGCATATAGTTAGCACTTAGTAAATACCAAAGTTATTATTATTAATGTGTGCAGAACACTGTATTAGGTCCTTGGAAGTATACACTATAACAGTATAAAAGAATTGGTAGACACGTTCCCTGCCCGAAATGAGCCTACAGACTAAAGGAGAAGTTTACAATCTAGAGGTTTCTTTTGTTCATAACCACAAATTATTTATATTACTGTCTCTATCTCCCTCTAGGCTGTAAGCTTCTTGTGGGCAGGGAATGTGTCTTCCAACTCTGTTAGGTTCCCCTCTCCCAAGTATTTAATACAGTGCTCTGTACACAGTAAGCACTCAATAGATATGATTGATTGTAGTGAAGACTATTACTGCCAGATTGGGCCACCTACATGGAGGCAAAGCAAGATTCTCCCTGTGAGAAAAGGAAATGACAAAAGGGGAACAGGCAAATATGTCACAGGGCTAACCGAGGAAGTTTTATGAGCTGTTAAGACAGCTTGGGATGGCCCATGGTGTCCTTTAGACGAAGGAAGCCGTGTTCGTGCTAATTTCCTCAGAGCATTTCTAAATTATAAATCCAAGTGGGGAGAGGGCCTGGAACTCTACATGAAGACCCCCATGCGCCAAAGCGATTTCCACCGTCAGACACAGCAGAGCAGGAATGTCAAGTGAAATTTTCCGTCTGGTTAGAAATGTTTTTCACCAGCTTCTGGCTTGTAGGGAAACGGTTTTAGGAGTCCCCAGCCAAAGCCGGAGCCGAGAAAGCAAGTACCAGCCTGAGCAAATGTAGCCCCTTCAGGGAAATCACCGGCCGCGAAAGGCAGGCAACTGCACAGTGGCTTCCAGAGGCATCCATTAAGCTGTGTGCCAGAGTGATTCATTGCATTGGTAGTTAGAGTTTAATTAGATCTTAATCACGTAATTTTATCTTTGTTTTAGAAATTAGAGCTTAATGACTGTATTGCTCTCATAACAGTGCCGTGACTAAACACAGCAATATCACATCTCAGCTCCATAGTGCACAGATTTGGAATAGATATTATCCGCTGTTCCTCAAATCATCCCTTTAAAGGAGAGAACCAAAAAAAAAAAGCATCTTGAAAAGCAAATACAATCTGTAAGTCCTTAGCTCTGCATTAAACAAAGAATGGGAAAACGAGCCAGAGAAACGCATTAATATCTGCACATTGAAACCACCTAAACATTATTTGTCTCTTCTCCAGGATCAACATGCAGATTCTCCTCCTGGATTTGGTTTTGGAGGAACAAGAAGAGTCAAATTCTGGGCTGAGCTTAAAAAGCCTTCATGTTGGTGATCCAATTTGGCTGATCCCCTGTCCGGTTCAGGAGGAGGGTGGTTAAATTATGGTCTGACAGATTAATCCGCAAGGAGACCCTGGATTCTCCTAGTAATAATGGTATTTGCTAAGTGCTTATTATTTACCAAGCACTGCATTAAATGCTGGGAAGATTCAGGTCAAACACAATCCTTGTTCCACATGGGACTCACAATCCAAGCTGGAGAGAGAGCAGGTTTTAATCCACATTAACATCTGAGGAAATGGAGGCACGGAGAAGTGAGCTGATTCGTCCAAGGTCACACACAGGAAAGTGGCAGAGCTGAGTTTAGAACCCAGATGATCTGATTCCCAAGCCCAGGCTCTTTTCAATTTACTAACCTGCTTCTCATGGGATTGTTAGCTCTTCACACAGTAACTGCTCAAAAAATATGATTGGCTGACTGAGTGGAAGAGATCTGAGGTTGTAGCTGTCCTGATCGATAATCCAGGAAATTTAGATCCGGGATGAGAGCCTGGGATATCTCCCGTAACCCTTGGGGCTGTCCAGGGCCTTACCAGAGGACTGTAACCAGGTCCAGATTTCCCAAATTTATAGTGAGGAAGAAAAGTCGAAAAGGAGCAATAGCCAAATCCTCCTCCTCCAAGCATTTGTATTGTTGGGCTGGTCTCCTGCATGTGTTTGTCGACTTCTGCTCTGTGGAGGGGGCAAGGGGGGACGGGGGTGGGGGGAGATGGGGACATAAGCAGCAGCAGTAATTGCATTTTTTAAGTCCCTACCAAATACAAAGGACTGTATTACAGGCTGGGGTAGAGTACCTGGATGAGAACAAGTCACTGTTCCTGGCCTGCAAGGTGTTCACAATTTAGGGAGCATAATTGGGATTGATGAGGAGGTGGTGGGACAAGAAAGTATGGCAGCCCTGTATCCTGGAGCGCATCCTCTAAGTTCTCCTCCTCCCATGTGTAGGGTGCAGGAGGTCGTTGAGATAAACTGTAATGGCTGCCACAGAATGGAACCGGGGTCATGGATCCAGGCAGTCTAGTGGGGAGAGGCTGGAGGCAGGGAGACCAAGTGAGGAGGCTGATACAGTAGTCTAAAAGTGATAGGACAAGAGCTTTGGGGACCAGCTGGTTTTCCTCTCCAGCTGAAGACAGAACAAGCAGAAATGGGATTAAACGCCTATCAAGGGATTCAAGTTAGTCATAAGGAAAAAACAAGAGATTTTAAGTAGTGAAATAATAATAATGGTATTTGTTAAGGGCTTACTATGTTCCAGGCACTGTACTAAGTGCTGGTGTGGATACAAGCAAGGCGGGTTGGATGTGGGGTGCTCAGTCTCAATTCCCATTTTACAGATGAGGTAACTCAGGCACATAGAAGTGAAGTTACTTGCTCAAGGTCACCTAGCAGACAAGCGGAGGAGAGCCCAGGCCCGCGTTCTTTCCATTAGGCCATGCTGAAACTGATTATTAGTGGGAAGCCCTGGGCAGGTTGAATTACACTCCTTTCTGAAGGCGGAGGAATGGACCAGATGACTTCTAGAGGTCCCTTTCAGCCCAAGGATTGTACCTGTCTAGGTGGTGCCAACTAATACCATGCAGTGAATGTCAGCGTTACAAGGTGAGGAGACTCTTGTGGTCAGAACACCAGAAGCTGGAGCTCACTTCAGAAACCTGCACCATTCACACCGTCTCTCAGAGCCTCCGGTTTATTATATGTGAAGTGGGAATAGCAGTATCTCCAGCGGTTATTCATTTGTTTCTATATCAAGCAGAAACACCTCCCCATCGGCTTTAAGGCACTCAATCAGAAATCTTCCCCCACCTACTTTCACGCCTCTCCCACAACCAGACCATACATACACTTCACTCCTTTAATACCAAACTAGTCATTGTCCCTAGCTCTCATCTCTCTCACCACTGACTCCTTGCTCGCACCTTTCTTGCCTGGAACTTTCTCCCTCTTCATTCCTCACAGTCCAGCACCCTCCTCATCCTCAAAACCCTATTAAAATTCATTCACTCATTCATTCAATCATTTTTATTGAGTGCTTACTATCATATCTGTTTCACGAAGTCTTCCTTTAGTAATTTCTCCCCTCCACATTTTCACTCTCTACAGTGGCACCTGTGCTCGTGTACCTGTACCCCCTAAGCGCTTAGATACTCTTCCCACCACAGTACTGATGCACGTATCCTTGTGATCTGTTGCCCCTCGTACCTGTAATTTATTTTAATGTCTGCATCCCCCATTAGATTATAAATTCCTTGAGCTGAATGAGCTCCTTGAGGGCAGGGATCAGGTCTACTTTCTCTGTTATACTCTCCCAAGTGCTTAGCACAGTGCTCTGTACACTGTATGTGCTTAATAAATACCACTGGCTGACTGACTTTCTGAATATTCCAAAAGATTCAAACCATTATTAGTATGATGAGATGGCTTCTATCAAGCCACACAAGTAATAAGATTTGTTTCCCATGTGCTTCAACGCATGTCCTGTGAATTGTTTCTTTCCACCCGGGGGTTCAAATCTCATCACCTTTATTGCTGATGTCATTAAAAAAAACCCAGCTGCCATGCACTGATTTACTAAACAGGGCTTTGGAGCGGGTATCTCAAATCCTGCACTTCCATTTCACGCTTCACGTTTTCATTTCACGCTTCCAGTTTGTCGTCCTCCCACCTGAGAGTCAAAGGAAGTTCTCTCCCCTCCTCGCTGTCGTCCTGTGGATGCCAGAGCAATCTGATCATGTCAATTATCCAGTGTGCTTTTCAGTCTCAGGAACTGGTTGACGCCCTAGGATCCGGGCCGACAGGGCACGGGCAAGCCAGTGAGCAGAAAATGATAATGGGTGATGGCCAGGGATAGTTTGTGTCCCAGCACGTCAGTGGGCATGTTCAGTCATCCCCAGGAAAAGGAGATGCTGTAGTGGATGTCAAACAATCTGGGTAGGCACCCTGAGACACTGTCTGACTGGAAACACAATCCGGGGGAGGAAATGTGTGCCTCCAGCTTAGTTGGTTTTTGTGTTGGATATCATGGTCTCCCGGTATACACAGTGGAAAATTGATATTCTGATTGCTGGTTACCATAATAATAATTGTGGTTTTTGTTAAGTACTTTCTATGTGTCTGGCACTCTAGTAAGCGCAGGGGTGATTACAAACAAATCGGGTTGGACAGTCACTGTCCCGTATGGGGCTCACAGTTTTAATCCCCATTTTATAGATGGGATAACTGAGGACAAAGAGAAATGAAGTGACTTGCCCAAGGACACAGAGCAGGCAAGTGGAGGAGGCAGTATTAGAACCCAGGTCCTTCTGACTCCCAGGCCTGGGCTCTATCCACTAGGCCACGTTGCTTCTCCGTATCCTTAAGGGCACTACTAGGCAAAGGTGCTAGAATATAGACACGTTCCTCTTTTGTGGTATTTATTAAGCATTTACTACGTGTCAATCACTGTTCTAAGTGCCTGGGTAGATAAAAGTTAATCAGGTTGGACATAGTCCCTGTCCCACAAGGGGTTCACAGTCTTTATCCCCATTTTACAGATGAGGTAACTGAGTCCCAGAGAAGTTAAGTGACTTGCCCAAGGTCACACTGCAGGCAAGTGGCAGAGCTGGAAATAAAATCCAGATCCTCTGATTCTCAGGCTCCTTTGTAGAACCTCTCTGTTTAGCATAGCTTTACAGCAGTGCTTGGAGACTGACCTCATTCTAATGCTTCATTCCTTGTGATCCAGTTGTGGTGCCCGCCCATGATGGGAACGTGATGCCTATATATTCGAAAACTCTACAGAATAGGGAATTAAAAGAAGAGGGAGTGTGCATCAAAATTATCCTCAAATTATTGATCTGATATTCATTATTCTTTGATGCCTATTTCTCATTTTTCTGCCCTGATTTTTTCTTAAATCTAAAGTCATGGCTTTTCCATATTACAACCATAGCCTGAAAGGATGAGTCATTTCCCTTATTTACCCTTGTGTGGTCCATTTGTCTGGTGGTATGCTTTTGTTCACTCACCTCCCCTCTTTGATTTAAGTAGCCGGAGAGTAAGAATTCTTCTTTTGTAATTCTCCCGATGCACAGTATGGTATAGTCCATAAAAAAGTCACTCAATCAACACTCATGGTGGGTATGATAATGAAGATGGAGATAATGATAATGGGCAGATGGACAGGATAGGTTTTGGCATTTATCAAATTTTCCTAAGAAAATACCATGAGGGAATGTTTTGAAAAACACTGAATGTTGCGTGAACATGCATTTAGTTCATCTTCACAATCATCTGGTTCTGTTGGTTCCAACCCAACATTCTGGCAGCTCTCCCTACAACAGAGAAATTAAAGACAGGACAGAGAGATGATCTGGCAGAAAAAATAAAAGAGATGGGCTTCCTGAAGACAGGTTTTACACATCAGATAGCAATCCTCTTTCTAGAAAAGGAAGAGAAGGTAAACCACAAATAGTGAAATCAATAAATCAATCATCAATCATTCAGTGGACATGGTAAGGTGCTGGTGAAGGGAGTAGAATTTGAGATGTAGTGGGAGATCTCTTCTTGAGATACTGGTGGGAAGGTTGGGAGATTGAAGAGCGGGCAGGAGGAGGTAGGAATGGATTAGGATCTTGGGGAATTTTAGGGAGATCACTCCTGATGGTTTCAACTGTGAGTCTGTTGTTGGGTAGCGATTGTCTCTATTTGTTGCCGAATTGTACTTTCCAAGCACTTAGTACAGTAAGCAGTAAGCACTCAATAAATGCGATTGAATGAATGAATTAAATCGATGAAGTATGTGGCCATGTCAGTAGGGGCAAAAGATGAGGCGGGGGACGGGTTTTTGAGGAAGGAGTTCAAAGACTGAAACAGCCGGCATGGGCAATGAGCATGGAAATCAATAAGGATGGAGAAGTGAATTAATACTCACGAAGCAACAGAATTGATTTACAAACAGCGGGAGGAAGTACAAGGATATAACAAGAAGTAGTACAAATGTGTCAGGAAGGAATAGCTGAATAAGTGGATAAACAACTACAGGAATATGCAGGCACCCAAGTGCTGAGAGCGGGAATGAAATATATAAGTGCTAAGGGTAAGAAGCAGGGTGAGCTAGTGAATAGAGCACACATGCGGGAGTCAGAAGGACCTGATTCTAATCCCAGCTCTGCCATTTGTCTACTGTGTGACCTTGGACAAGTCACTTAACTTCTCTATGCCTCAGTTATCTCATCAGTACAATGAGGATTAGATCTGTGAGCCCCATGTGAGATGTGGACTGTGTCTACCCTGATTAGCTTGTATCTACTCCAGCACTTAGTCCAGTGCCTTGCACAGAGTAAGCACTTAAATCATTAAAAAAGAGGTCATTGAAAATGCCAGTCATTTATTGTCATAACCTCAACTGAGTTTATCTCTAAATCTAGGAATAATCTGGATTGTAATTTTAATTGTAATTTTAAAATATGGGCTTCCGTGTCAGTGATAGGTTTTGCCAGTTAGGTGCAGATAAACTGGTATCTTAGGTGGGTGGAATGTCATTGACCACTCCACTTCCTGAATTCCTTCAACAGTCTAAGAAAGGGGACACTAATACGCCAAGCCAGGAAACCCAAACCTTATCCTAAGCATGTACAGACCCTGTGCCTGATTGACTTGAGTTTTAAAATACAGATCTGAGGTAGAATCACTGAACACTTTCACATAGTTTCTCCAGAGTGTTACATCGTGGCAAACAGTGTATCTGTTTAATCAATCCATCAAGGGTATGTATTGAGCACTTACTCTGTGCAGAGCACTGTACTAAGTATTTGGGAGAGTACATTACAACTGAGTAGGTAGAGCAGCGTGGCTCAGTGGAAAGAGCCCGGGCTTGGGAGTCAGAGGTCATGGGTTCGAATCCCTGCTCTGTCACTTGGCAGTTGTGTGACATTGGGCAAGTCACTTAACTTCTCTGTGCCTCAGTTCCCTCATCTGTAAAATGGGGATGAAGACTGTGAGCCTCACTTGGCTCAACCTGATGACCCTGTGTCTACCCCAGCACTTAGAACAGTGCTCTGCACATAGTAAGCGCTTAACAAATACCAACGTTATTAGAGCTGATTCCGGCCCACAAACAGCTTACAGTATGTACAATCTTTTTATTTTAATGCTTTTTGCTAAGCGCTCACTGTGTGTCAGGAACTCTACTAGGCGCTGGGATAGATGCAGGCTAATCAAGCTGGACACAGTCCATGTTCCACATGGGGCTCACAGTCTTAATCTCCATTTTACAGATGAGGTAACAGGCACAGAGAAGTTAAGTGACTTGCACAAGGTCACATTGCAGACAAGAGGCACAAGGGGGATTAGAACCCAGTTCCTTCTGATGATCTACAGTTTATGTTCAAGTTGTTAATGTTAGGCTCCCTTATTAGATAAAGCATCCAGCTTATCTGTGCTGCTTTCCAAATGTTCTGTTATGGCAAAATCAATGAAGGACTCGATCTGAACTGTATCATCTAAGATTCAAAGGGAATGAGTCTCTCTCTCTCTCTGTGAAGCAATAACCACTCACTTTGCAATTGGAGTGAGTCTTTTTATCGTCCTTGAATTCTGCATTGCCCTTGTGGAGTGAGGAAGAGTGCCCTTCCTCAGATTCCCTTTCCTGTTTATTATGCCATATAAGCCACTCAGAGTCATTACAGCAGAAGCTTATATGTCCCTAGGTAATAAAACATATTTGGATAATTACTACAAATCCCTAATAGGAAGGAACTCAATGGAAACAAGTCAATCAGAAACTAAATATTTGTTTTTAAACTATATCAATCCGACACAGCATACAGCTTTCAATCAACCGTGCTGACAAGTGCCACAATTTACTGGCCTATGGGCATTTTACCAACCTCCCTACAAGGAATGCATGAACCTTCGTGTAATTCTACAACTCCTCACTATCTTTCACCTCTCACTTTCAATCAGTTGCTAAATCTAGAAAACTTCCCCTTCTTCCTCCTGACTATTTTCTGAATCTGCACCTTCATCTCTACCCAAACGACGACCACCTGGTCTAAAATCTTGTTATATGATAGTATCTATGCCTCCGGTCTCTCCTTCAGATTATACACCATGCTGATGTATGGATCAGCTTCTTGAAGCATCACTCAGCACGCATCTCTCCAGTCCTCTAGCCACAGTAATGATAATAATCGTTGTTGTTTTTTTGTTAACTTCTATGTGCCAAGCTCTGGGGTAGATACAAGATAATCAGGTCATTCATTCATTCAACCATATTTATTGATCACTTGCTGTGTGAAAAGCACTGTACTAAGCGATTAGGTCATACAAGGTCCCTATCCTAGATGGGGCTCCCAGTCTAAGTCTCCAATGGCAACCCATCTTTCCCCTCATTAAGCATAAACTCCTTGCATTGGTTTCAAAGCTCTCCACCACCTTTCTCCACCTTACATGTAGGCCCTCTTCACCTGCTACACCCAGTTCACATTGCACATAGCACTTAACAAATGCCATTATTATTATTACTGTTCCTCCCAAGATAAACTTCTCACTGTACCTCACTCTCAATTCTCAATTCAATTCTCAACACTCACACTGTTTCCTGAATCTGGAACTCCATCTCCCCGCTTATCCACCAGAACATCCTTCTTCTTGTCTTCAAAGATCTAAAATCCCATGTCCTCGAAGAACATAATCCCTTTAAAATCACAGTAATAATAATTCATTCAGTAGTGTTTTTGAGCACTTACTATGTGCAGAGCACTGTACTATGCGCTTGGAATGTACAAATCTGCAACAGATAGAGACAGTCCCTGCCCACTGATGGGCTTACAGCCTAATCAATTCATTCATTCAATAGTATTTATTGAGCGCTTACTATGTGCAGAGCACTGTACTAAGCGCTTGGAATGTACAAATCTGCAACAGATAGAGACAGTCCCTGCCCACTGATGGGCTTAGAGTCTAATCAATAGTAATGGTGATATTTATTAGGCACTTAGAATCAATCAATCTATTTAATAAATGCTCTTTATTCAGTGCTTACTCTGTGCAGAGCACTGTACTAAGTGCGTGGGAGAGCTTAGTATGAGTTCATAGACACGTTCCCTGCCCACACACAGTACCAAACCTTGGAGTAGATACTAGATAATCAAGTAGGACCCGCTCTGTATTCCACATAGCTCAGGATCTAAACAGGAGGGAGAACACATATTGAAGCCCCATTTTACAGATGTGGAAAGTGAGGCACAAAGATATGAAATGACTTGGCCAAGGTCATATAACAGGCAAGAGATGGAGTTAGGATTTGAACCCTGGTCCTCTGATTCCCAGGTCTAGTTATAGCAGTTATACCAGCCCAACACCCAGCCTCGGCATTTTTTGTGCCTTATTCCTCTCCTCAGTACTTACAGGTGGGGCTTCATTTATTTATGTATTTATTTGGACATTAAATTATTTACTCCGCTATTTCATCTGGATGTATTTGTACTCCTTCCTGCTCTCTCCTCGTTCTACCTCCTACCCTCACTATTTGTAAATACTTTTGATGAGTCTGTCTCCCCGCATTAGATATTAAGCAGCGAGAAGCAGCGTGGCTTAGTGGAAAGAGGACAGGTTTGGGAGTCAGAGGTCATGGGTTCTAATCCTGCCTCTGACATTTGTCAGCTGTGTGACTTTGGCCAAGTCACGTAACTTCTCTGTGCCTAAATTACCTCATCTGTAAAATGGGGATGGAAAATGTGAGCCCCACGAGGGACAACCTGATTACCTTGTATCAACCTCAGCGCTTAGAACAGTGCTTTGCACATAGTAAGCACTTAACAAATATAATTATTATATTAAGTTTCTGGAGGGCAGGGAACATGAGTCTTGCTTCCATTGTACTATCCTAAGGGCATAGTACGGTGCTTTGCGCTAAGTACGTGCTCAGAAAACTGCACTGATTGAAGTAGTTCAGGGATTAGCACTAGGATTGCTTAACACTTATCCAGAGCTAGGGGTTAAACGGCAATATGGAAGTGTGCTTTAAATCTGCTTACGACTCCAACCAAAGCCAATTCTGAATGTAGAGAGTGAGGACTTTCCTTAAAGTGGTACCTCTGCTACTGGACACCTTCCCAGATGATTCTGAGGAAGGCACAGTGTCAGTAGAGTCTGACAAAGATGGAAAGATCCACGGCTGGTGGGCAGCTTGCTAGTCAACCTTGGGGTTGGGTGGGGGTGGTGGGTGTTAATCAAGGATAATCAGGATAATTACAGCAGACTGTTTCTAGGCTTGTGGCTACCACCTGTTCTCATCTGACCTGGAAAATCCTGATGGGACGAACACAATGTTATTTCTACCATGAAATGAAAAATGATCTTTTCTGCTCAGACAGATGCTGAAAGGTCAAAATAAGGAAGGAAAAAGGCTGACCCATTTCCAAAGTCTCCTGTGGTATAAAAATGCACTGAACAAGGTAAGTAGAAGGTTAGATGGGCTTTCGACTCAGGAATCCTGTTCTTTTACGGGTAGAAGGATGCAAAGAATGGACAAACAGCCCTGTTGCACTCCAACCCAATTATAAATCTTTCCCTGAAGTTATTCTTGAATCTGCCATTCCCCCAGGATAGAATGAAAAAATCTCAAAACTGGGAAAGGTGTCTTCCAATTCCTCCCTCTGCATTTAGATAGGACTAAACCTTACAGTGATAGGGAAATAAATAGTCACAGCACAACTCTACATCCTCAAATCTCCATCCAAGTCAAGCAGACACTACTGGGAGACCTCACAGGCCAATCAGATTTCCAATCAAAATTAAAGCTCATACTCTTCCCGGTGGAAGAAGATACCCACATTCTGAGTTAGCAACCTTCTATTTCCAGACTGCCTCCTGCCGGACTCCATGAAGGAAAACCTCCCAGAGTGTCTGAGACTACATAATTTTGTTTTCCCTTCTCCAGGGCTCTTTCATGTTTGACCTGTCCAGTTACGATTGGTATTTTTTCAGAGCTATTTTGATCTGCAGAAAAAAGGTGTGCAGAGAAATTGTGACTCACACCTCAAAAGCTTTTGGTTTAAGTGCTCCAGCCGTATCGCCTCCTGTGTTTATAATTTCAATCACCCGTCTTTGTGTTGTACTGGATGCCTTTTCACTAGAATTAGTCTTTGGCTGTGACACGAGAAGCACTATTTCTCAGACAGAGCTAAAATGTTTTTGACAGGAGCTTTCTCAGACATCACTTTGTGAAATGCCCACTGCCATCTGCCTGCAACTATTTCAGCAGGAAGAACTGACATCATTGTTCTGGAGAAGGAGGTTGAGGGGGAGAGGGGAAAGAAAACAAGCTATAGATGCTTATAAATACAGATGCCAAGGGTATAAATATATACAGATTTCAGACCATTCCTTGAGAACAGAGCACGCTGAAATCTGCCAGACGGCTGTCTCCTGGCTCTCAGTTCCTCTCTGAACCCTAGCTAATTAGTCGACATTAAGTAGACTAAGTGACTACCTCAGGAATCCAGGTCTGTGTCAGGTGATTGCAACTCTGACTGACAAAGAATAACTGACAGGTGGTGTTCTCCCCCTTTGAATCTACCTGGTGGTTTTCAAATCTGTGCAACAAAGTATATTTAAATGAGTTCTTTAAAATGTGGAGATAAATTCTCTTTGAAGGTACACCAACTCTAAAGCTGAATAAGTGCAGGGTTAAAAGTTAGATTTGCAGTTGTGGAAAGTAGGAAGCATTTCTTGTTTACTTGGTTGTCAATTAATGGTATTTATTGAGTGCTCATCATGTGCAGAGCACTATACTAAGCACTTGGGAGAGTACAATACAACAGGGTTGGTAGACCTGGTCCCTGCTCACAAGAAGATTATAGTCTAGATGTGGCATCATAGAGGAAATTTTCAGGCAGGCCCCCATTTTACAACTTGCTTGTCAGATAGAAAAATGACTTACTATGGGCAGGGCACATGTCTACCAACTCCGTTATATACAACTTTCCCAAGCCCTTAGTACAATGCTCTGCTCAATAAAGTGCTCAGTAAGTACAACTGGTTAATTGATTGTGTTCCCTGATCTACTTCAGCATCTTCAGTGACATCAGTTGTAGGGGAAACCACATCCTTGAACTCAGGTGTGTGTACTAAGGGGAAAAATTTTCCGTCATTTCAACTTTTTAATAATAGTATTCTTGTCTTATGCTGTCAAACCATCTCCGATCCATAGCAACTTCACGGACACATCTCTCCCAGAACACGCAAAGCCCATCTGCAAAAATTCTGATAGTTGTATGTATACTTTTTTTGGTAAAAATATGGAAGTGGTTCCATTGCCTTATTCTGCACAGTAAACTTGAGTCTACACCCTCGAATCTCTCCCATATCACGGCTGCCCAGCACAGGTGAGTTTTGACTTATAGCAGATTGCTTTCCACTCACTAGCCACTGCCCAACTTAGGAATGAAATGGGTATGTCTCTGCTTGACTCTACCTCTTGTAGCTGAGACTGATAGAGTACTGGAAACTCTCCAGGTGTGATCCTGAGAGGAGTATAATAGTAGTAGTAATAACATTTATTTATTGCTTACTATGTGAAAAGCACCATACTAAGCACTGGGCAAGAAATCTGTGGATGAGATAGGGACATGGCCCATGGCCTCATAACCTAGGAATGAGGCTGAAGAGATGTTGGTAACAGCCTTGCAAGGAAAGGCAAATAAGTATATTAAAGTTATAGATGATGATGAACTTGAAAGAAGCAGCAGGATTTCAGAATCCACAGAGTTTAGGTGAACAGTCATATGTCACAACCGTGGACCTTCTCACTACCAGCTATTCTATTTAATAATAAATAATAATGATGGTATTTACGTGCTTACTATGTGCCAAGCACTGTTTTAAGTTCTGGCACTGTTCTAATTTCAACTCACCATTCAGCCACTGTGAGTTGCCTAATGTAAAGCTCCGTGAGTTCAGGAATCTAGTCTATCAACTCTATTACATTGTACTCTTCCAGAGCCATGTCCTAAATCATTCAATCAATCATATTTATTCAGTGCTTACTATGTGCAGAGCACTGTACTAAGCCCTTGGGTGAGTACAATGCAATAGAATTAGCAGATATTTTCCCGGACCATAATGAGCTTAAACAATAAACCTAAACTGTGGTGAGATTAACTTTTTTGACATCATGATTTGTGTGGCCCAATCTTGCTAACTGATATCAGTGTCAGTCAATTTATTGAGTACTTACTGTGTGCAGAGCACTGTACTAAGCGCTTGAGGGAGTACAATAAAATAGACACATTCCCTGCCCACAATGAACTTACAGTCTAGAGGGGGGTACAGGCATTAATATAAAGAAATTACAGATATGCTGTGCTGTGGGGCTGGGAGGGGGGATGAGTAAAGGGAGCAAGACAGGGTGATGCAGAAGGAAAGTCAGATGCTTGAAGAAAAGGAAAAGAGGACTTAATCAGGGATGACCTCTCGGATATGTGCCCTCAATAAGTCTTTGAATGTGGGGAGAGTAATTGTTTGTTGGATATGAAAAGGGACGGCATTCCAGGCCCGAGGCAGGATGTAGGCGAGAAATCACAGGCAAGATAAATGAGATCGAGTTACAGTTATCTTCAATGTGGCAAGTAGGTAAACCTAATGAAATCACTAAGAGATTTTGATTAGATTTCATTGGTGGGTTCAAGTTTCACAGTTATTTAGAACGTGGGGTCCATGGCATGTCTAGCAACTTTGTTGTAATCACCCAAGCACTCAGTATACTGCTCTGCACACAGTAAGGGCTCAATAGATACCACTGATTATGTATCTCCAGACCTTCAGTGCAGTCTGAAACTTGTTAACCTGAAACTTATTAATAATAATAATTTAAAAATTGTGGTTTTTGTTAAGCGCTTACTATGTGCCAAGCACTCTTCTAAATACAAGGTAATCAGGTTGTTCCATGGGGAGCTCACAGTTTTAATCCCCATTTCACAGAAGAGGTAAATGATCCACAGAGAAGTTAAGCAACTTGCCCAAGGTCACACACCAGACAAGTGGTGGAGCCAGGATTAGAACCCAAGTCCTCTGACTCCCAAGCCCGGGCTCTTGCCACTAAGCCAGTCTGCTTCCCCATGCTGCTTGTTGCCACTTTGTTGCCTCTGCCTCAGTCTTCTAAAGAACAACCTACTTTTCTTGATTAGCTTTCTAATCCTTCCAAATTCTTTCAGAGCATTAATAGGCAGTGGGATTCCTAGATAGGCTAAAATCAATCAGAGGAATTTCTAGAGCATTGCACTGTTATTAGGGGAGTAAAACTGAATTAGTAGACATAATCCCTGCCCTCAAGGAGTATGCAATCTAGAGGAGGAGACAGACACTAAAATAAATTACAGGCAAGGGGAAACAACAGTTTAAAGATTAATGTGTAGGTGAAACCGAAGAAGTGGAGGTGGTGGTGGGTTGGGCGGAGGGGTCAGGAAAGGAGATATCAAGTGCGTAGGTGTCTTCTGTGATAGAGGAAAGATTCACATTTCTAATGAAGATTATCAAGTATATTAAACAATTCTACGGTTTTCTTCCTACTTGGTTCAATAAATGATGATGATGATGATATACCTTGCGAACCACTGTGGAGAGTATATACTCAATCAGCTTTCCCTCTACTACCTAACCATGCTCCCCTCCCACTACAACCCAGTCTGTACATTTCACTCTTCTAACACCAACCTACGTACTGAACCTCATTTTTTTCTCTCGCCATCTACTCTTTACATCCTCTTTCCTGCCTGAAACTCCCTCCTCCTTCATATCCAACACATGACCCCTTTTCAGCTTCAAAACCCTACTAAAACCCCTCCCATTTCCTCAATCTAACCTCCCTCCCTTCTGCATCGCCTATGCAGAGTGTAAGTTCACTGTGGGCAGGACATATATCTGTTACATTTCTATATTATGCTCTCCTAAGCGCTTAGTACAGTGTTCTGCACACAGTGAGTGGTCAATAAATACGATTGACTGATTCTTCCCCTTAAGCACTCTGATACTTGCCCCACCCCCAGGCTCACAGCTTTTGCGTACGTATCCTTTGACTCTGCCACTTCCTCTACCTATTTTAATGTCTGTCTAGGGCAAGGACTGTGTCTACCAACTCAATTGTACTGAACCCTTCCAAGCACTTAGAACAGTGCTCCACATTCAGTAAGTGCTCAATAAATACCAATGATCGACTGAGTGGCATACTGAAGAGAGTTTGTGTCCACCCAGATCTTGTGTAAGCCGTGGACTGATGGCGACTCAAATACTCCACCTTACCCAAACGAAGATGAGGCCCTACAAAGGCTCAATGCAGTATATTGCAGTTAGTAGGTGCTCAAAGAATATTACTGTTATTAGAACAAAACATTAAGAAGCAACAAATACATGAAGACACCACCACAGTGCCTGGCACATAGTAAGTGCTTAATTGTGGACGGCATTACCATCCTTCCCGTCTCACAAGCCCGCAACCTTGGTGTCATCCTTGACTCTGCTCTCTCATTCACCCCCACACATTCAATCTGTCACCAGAACCTGCCGGTCTCACCTTCACAACATTGCCAAGATCGAACCTTTCCTCTCCTTCCAAACCACTACCTTGTTGGTGCAATCTCTCATCATATCCCGAGTGGATTACTGCATCAGCTCCTTTCTGATCTCCGTTCCTCCTGTCTCTCCCTGCTTCAGTCTATACTTCACTCTGCTGCCCAGATTATCTTTCTATAGCAATGCTCTGGGCATGTCACCCCCCTCCTCAAAAATCTCCAGTGGTTGCCTGTCAACCTTCACATGAAGCAAAAACTCCTCACACTTGGCTTCAAAGCTCTCTATCACCTTGCCCCTTCCTACCTTGCCTCCCTTCTCTCCTTCTACAGCCCAGCCTGCACACTCGGTTCCTCCGCCGCTAAACTCCTCTCTATACCTCGTTCTTGCCTGTCCCACCGTCGACCCCTGGTCCACATCCTACCTCTGGCCTGGAATGTCCTCCCTCCTCATATCCATCAGATTAGCTCTCTTCCTCCCTTCAAAGTCCTACTGAGAGCTCACCTTCTCCAGGAGGCCTTTCCAGACTGAGCCCCCATTTCCCTCTGCCCCTCCTCTCCTCCCATCGCCTCTCCTCCCACCCTCCGCTCTGTCCCCTTCCCCACCCCACAGCACTTGTGTATATTTGTAAATATTTATTCTATTTATTTTATTAATGATGAGCACATCATCATTTTGATGCTATTGATGCCTTTCTACTTGTTTTATTTTGTGTCTGTCTCCCCCTTCTAGACTTTGAGCCTGTTGTTGGGTAGGGATTGTCTCTATCTGTTGCCAAATTGTACTTTCCAAATGCTTAGTACAGTGCTCTGCATGCAGTAAGTGCTCAATAAATACGAATGAATGCATGAAATACCATTATTATTAGTATTATCCAGCCATCTTGAGGCTCTTAGTCACATTAGTCACTATGAGTGTTCAGGCAGAAACAACCCAAAGCAGAACTTGGACCTACCCATGTGGGAAACACGTTTCTCAACCTTGAAGGCAGCAGGAGAGATTGTTTTTCTCAAGGTGAGAGCTCATACAATTTGTGAGTGTCTCAAGGCAGTTTGGAGACTTGAAACTTTGTCCTGGGCAAACATAGATTCTTATTTCTAAGGTTTAGCTTGGCTTAGGTTTATATATGGCTCACAAAGCTTCTCAGACATTAGACAGCTCTTGCAGGATCACTGAAGGGACCTGGGATAAAAGAAAAAAAAACCCCAAAACCAAAACAACAGCAACAATAACAATAAAGGATTCAAATTGCCTTTGAAATTATTGTTATTATTATTGTATTTCTTAAACACTTGCTATGTGCCAGGCACTGTACCAAGCACTAGGGTGAATGCAAGCAAATCCAGTTGGACCCAGTCCCTGTTCCACGTGTGGCTCACAGTCTGCATCCTGATTTTTCGGATGAGGTAACTGAGGCATAGAGAAGTGAAGTGACTTGCCTCAGGTCACCAGCAGACAAGTGGCAGAGCTGGAATTAGAACCCATGACCTTCTGACTCCCAGGCCCGTGTTCTATCCACTATACCATTACTCAAAAGTTTCAAAATAATGATATGAAACAAGTAACCCTGTAGGGTTTGGGTGAAGTAGCTTACTTGAAAAACAGTTTGGATGCTTTCGAACATTTCTTAGCATCCTTGGATTCTCTATTGGCTAGTAAAGAAGTAAATTGAAAATTACTGGCTGTGCAAATAGGTTGGAATGACAGACGAGTATTTCAGGCAAGGTTTATTATTACTCAGGTGTTGATAATGTCAAATATCTTTTCTTGGAACTTTTCAATTTGAAAAGCGAGGTAGCATTATGTTTGCATCACATTGTATTTGATTCTCTTGTATGTATTCTTAGCACTTATCACAGTGCTCAGAGCATATTAAGCAGTTATATACCACAGTTAGTATTAGTGTTATAAGTTTGATTTAGCCTTAGAAGTTAAAGAAAAAATGGACCATACAAACTAATTTCTAAATCCAGTCAGAGAATCTGCACCAAAACTTGAAGTGTTGCTGAATGTTTGCCAAAGGACATCTTCACTGTAAGAGTGACACACCTAGAAACCCAAAATGTTTTGGAAACATCCATTCCAATAAGCAACCAAATGATTTTTTGCGATGCTTCCGACAGCCGTTTCCCATAAGAAGCCATGGGTGGAAGTGATGGCAAAATGTTTGAGTGACGTCACATCCCTAAAATAAGCATCCGCATTAGCCGCAGTGTTGGAAGCAGATTCTTGAATTTTGGAAACAGGGACTGCTGAAAGAAACTTCTGCAGAGGAAAAAATAAAAATAAGAGCCACATATTTGCAGTCAAGAAATATGTATAGCTCCTGGAAAAGAGAAATTCCTTCTAGGGATGCCACCCCGCATTGCTTGTTCCTTTCTCCCACTAGCTCTCGTATCCCCTATTCTCTTTCCCTTCCACACAACCCTTTCACTTGGATTTGTACCCTTTATTCACCCTGCCCTCAGCACCAAAGCACTAGTAGATATCCACAATTTATTTTAAACTTCCTATGGGCAGGGGATATGTCTATTAAATGTTATATTGTACTCTCTGTAGTGCTAAGTTCAGTATTTTGCACATAGTACAAGCTCAGTAAATACTTTGATTAAATGATTCTTATCCTCTACTGGGAGAGAACCTGAGGTGATGGAATCAGCAAAGTTTAGTACCTGGTCATTGGAGACCAGTCACATCCCCTCAAACCATTAATGAATGACCCACCTTATATTGCTAGAACTAAGCCTCAGGTCTCCAAAATAAATGAGTTAGAGAAGTCCTGGGCTAAGGAGCCTCCAAGCTTGGAGATTTTAAAAAAAGAAGTGAATAGTCCTGAGTCCAGGTTGTTTTAATTTCCCTCTCTGAAGACAGTGGACTGGGCCAGATTACACCCTCATATCTCTTTGGCTCTAGGATCCTATGATCCAGTGATTCATGAAAAAGTGGCTTTTTAAGGTATAATTATAGTAATACTTGTGGTATTCACTAAGTGCTTACCAAGTGCTAAATTCTGGGCTGATACAAGATTATGAGACCAAACTCTGTACACTTTCCACTAGGCTACATTGTTTCTCCTCTCCCCCGTTTCTTTCTGCCAGAAAGGTCCCCATATTGCTAACTTCCTGGTCCAAACCTCACATTTAGGCTCACAAGGGTTTAGAGAGATACAAACGCTTGAGGAAGGTGGTCTTGGAAGCTGGAGCTTTGGAGATCAAAATTTATTTGAGATGATGGAAGCTCTTTAAACAAACTCCTCTCTAGATTTCCCTTTCCCTAGTCTAGTCATTGGTAATATACTTATTGAATCCTCCTGGCCTCTTGGGGCAGACACAGCAGCAGATTGAAAAAAAATTCAGGGAATCTACTTGCATTTTAACAGTGCTAACAGTAGTCAACCTGTTAATCTACCAACATTGGCGAGATGGGATATTAAAACTTGGTGTTGCAATCCTAATGAGGTGAGCTGAAAAAACATTAGGTTCATTCATTCAATCATATTTACTGAGTTTGTGCTGTGTGCAAAGCACTATACTAAGCACTTGGGAGAGTAGAAAACAATGAACAGAAACATTCCCTGCCCACGACAAGCTCACAGTCTAGAGGTTGAGGGGGCAGAGGATGACTTTTCATCCATCCCCTGTATTTGATTCCTGGGACTGAACTTTTATCAGAGGAGGTGCCACAGTGTCATGGGCAGCCTGGAACTTGTTTTAGCGATCCAGGCTACCCAGTTGACCACCTGGACTGAGTAAAGAGGTGTTCTTTGATCCCTTGGCACACAGGTTGCATGGATGTGGGGGTCTCTGGTGCTGCCCCAAGTCTGCCAAACAGTGCTTAATGACTGTAAGCTCATTGTGGGCAGGGAATATGCCTGTTTATTGTTATATTGTACTTGTCCAAGTGCTTAATACAGTGCTTTGCACACAGTAAGTGCTCAACAAATATGATTGACTGACTGAATCCCCAGGGGAGATGCCCAAGTGCCCAGAAACCTGGACCTCTCCCATTGCTGAGTGAAAACTATCATCTGGAATGCTTGAATGTAGGTTGGGAGGTGGGGACATGGCTGAGGAAGCTCTCCTGAAGAGCTTGCATTCTGATCCAGGCTCTGCCACTTGTCTGCTGTGTAATCTTGGGCAAGTCACTCAGCTTTTCTGTGCCTCAATTACCTCATCTGTAAAATGGGGATTAAGACTGTGAACCTCATGTGGAGCAGGAATGGTATCTGATCTGACTAACTTTTATTTACCCCAGGATTAGAACAGTCCCTGGCACATAGTAAGTGCTTAACAAATACCATTAAAAAGAAAATTAAGCATGACTCCATAGGTGACACAAGATTGTCAACTTCTAGGGGATGATGATGAAGATAATGGTACTTGTTAGCACTCAAATGTGCCAAGCATTCTATTAAACTCTGGGGTAGATACCAAATAATTAGGTAAGACACGTACCCTAATCCACATAGAGTTCACATCCAAGTAGAAAGGAAAATAGATATTGAATTCCCATTTTACAGAAGGGGAAAGTGAAACCCAAAGAAGTTGTGACTTACCCAACATCACGCAGCAGGCAAGTGACAGAGCTGGGATTAGAACCCAGTTCCTCTGACTCCCAGGCTTATGCTCTTTCCCCTAGGCCACCCTGCTTCTCTATCTCTTTAAACTAGTGCAACTAGAAGACTAAGTCACCACCGAGTGGCTGTGGGCCTCGGGAGATCTTAATTACATAGATTTGTGTCTGTGGCAGCCACGTGGCCTAGTGGATAGAGCATGGGCCTGGGCATCAGAAGGACCTGTGTTTTAATCCCAGCTCTGCCACTTGTCTGCTTTGTGATCTTGGACAAGTCACCTAACTTCTCTGTGCCTCATTTATCTCTTCTGTAAAATGGAAATTAGGACTGTTGACCCCATGTGGGATTAACTTGTACCCACCTCTGAGTTTAGTAGAGTGCCTGGCATATAGTAAATGCTTAACAAATACAATAAAAAAAAGATATCTTCCTGGATCTTAACCAAGGGTTGCATAGTATAAGGACTGAGAGAGCATCTAAGGATCAAATGAGGAAGGGACTAAATTGAAGGAATGGATAGGAAGTAAATTAGTGAACTCCACGAAATGACAGGGAGAGTGGAATGAAATTCCTGAAAGGCAGAGAACTAGAGGCTGGGGATTCCTTACAAGTGGAAATCTAAAAACAGCAACGAGACTATTTCTAACAAAGCTGGGAGTCCATTTCCAATCTGGAATCGCTGGGATTGTGATTGCAGTCAGAGTCTATACACGGTTCTTTGGAAATTACTTAGCGCTCAAGTGCTTTGGGAGCTCAAGTAGGCTAAAAAAACAGGATTAGACTAGCTGTTCCCCTGAGCTGGGACTGTGGATTGTGGTGGAGAGGGGAGTTCTTCTCTCTCTTAACGTGAATGGAAGTGAACAGGCCATCTGAGCTTTGGAGGATCTTGATTAATTGATAAGTTCAACGACTGGCTGTTGGAAAAAAGAAAAACTGGATTTGTGTTTGTAATTGGAATCAGAGAGCTGGAAGAAAGGAAGATGAGGCTGAGAGTTCAGTGAGGGAATAATCTTTCTGATAGGCTCCTGAAAAGACAGCAGACTCATTGTCTAACCTTTGTGGTACCCACCAAGCTGCTGTACCAATCAGAAGCTAGTCCTTACCGATGCACATTAGCTGGGATTTCTCTAGGATTCTTCAGCCTCCTCTTGTTTCAACCAGCAACTAAACCTGCATGCAGAGAGCAGCCCCTCCCCAATGCCATTATGGAAAACATGAAAGATTTATGATCAATCAATGGTATTTATTTTGAGCTTACAGTGGGCAGAGCACTGTACAAAACACTTGGGAAAATACAGCAGAGTTGGTAGACATGATCCTTGCCCACAAGGAGCTTCTGTTAAAACTCTAGCTTTTGTGTCCAGATTGTTCTCCAGTTATGGGACAGATAAGCAGCTAAACCCTCACCAAATTGGATATTAACAAAGTGTAGATAGGGAATTCTAGAGTTTGGATGACAGGAACTGGCTGCGCTTGTCTTGCTAGCCCAAGAATATAGCCTTTGTGGAGTGCACTGTAGGGTCTCTTTTCTTGGCATCATCCATGAATTTCTCCTTCAGAGTCTGTGTCTGCTAGACTGTAAACTCTTCGTAGGCAGGGAGCCTGTTGTATTATGCTCTCCCAAGCACTTAGTTCAGTGCTCCATGCACAGTAAGCTCTCAATATATTGCACTGATCTATTGATTCTACTGCATGCTCCCAAGTGCCTAAATACAGAGCTCTGCACAGAGTGGGCAGTCGATAAATACTGAAGATGATGATAAAGATGATGATCCCGTCAGACATGAGCCTGACGAAACAGGGAATTACTGGGTAGAAATAGCATCTAGGAAAAAAAATCCAAGGTCCTGGTTACTTTTGTTTGACATTCCTGTTGAAGAGAGTGGTTCCTTTCTCTAACACTAATGGAATGATGAAAAAATATTTGAAGTAAACATTTCAGAAGAAAATCGCCCTTGCTTTATTGTGACTTTTTCTGCCCATTAGTTTCTTCCTTCACTTTGGTTCTCTGGTCATTTTAACTCTCTCTCAAAGTGTTCTGTTGCTCGAGTATTCCTTGATGTAATTACCGATTCATCTATTTAGCGAGTCCTCACCCCAGGGTTCCTATCTTTTTATGTAACATCAGAGGCACATTGCGGAGAGAGTCAATCACAAGCAAAAGAGAACGGGGAGGCTTAAAGAGATCACTCACATAAAGAAGTGACTCAGGGGCTCACAGGAGCGGAGTTTATGTGCATTAAGCAGAGGAGAATGAATGGCAGAAAACACTCAGCTCTTCACACAGAGAACTGGTAAGATTAGCAGAGCAGATGGAAAGAGGACGTGAATGAGAAAATGGGATGGAATATTTCCAAGGAGCATTTCCAACTTAAGACAGCTGTCGGTGATTGAGTCTTTGAGAGTCCATCCTGATTTGGGTATTTAATCAATCAATCAGTCATATTTATGATCGCTTACTACAAGCAAAGTGCTGTATCGAGCACTTGGGAGAGTACAGTATAAAAGAAATGGTAGACACGCTCCCTTCCAGTAAGCCCTGTGGAGGTCCTCTAGGGCAATCACGAATTACCGCTGGGATCAATGATCCCATCTGTAAAATGGGGTTTTTGGCTCATGGGTCTGTATCAATGTGTTTTTCTGAGGACCTATGCAGTATCTTTGTTTTGTTTTTTTTTTATACATGGTCAGTTCAGCATCTTAGAACCATTTCCCATTGTTGCTGCAACTACTCAGAGAGGCCTGCAGGCTGCTCTTGTCTCCAAAGATGCCCCAGAAATGCTGGCGCTTACCTGCTACATCTAATAATAATTATGATATTTGCTAAACACTTACTATGTGCCAGGCACTGAACTAAGCGCTGGGGTGGATATAAGCAAATCAGGTTGGACACAGTCCCTGTCCCACAAGGGGCTCACAGGCTCAATCCCCATTTTCCAGATGAGGTAACCAAGGCACAGAGAAGTGAATTGTCTTGCCCAAGGTCACACAGCAGACAAGTGGCGAGTCCAGGATTAGAACCAGTGACCTTCTGACTCCCAGGCCTGTACTCTATCCACTACACCATGCTGCTGCAGGAGTGCAAACATCATTACCTCAATCCAGGAGCCCAAAGGAAGAAATAGTTTGTAGATGAAGCGGAAAAACATTTCTATCTCATCTGCACCCACTGAGAGAGGAAGGGAAGAAAAGAATGACTGGAAAGCCCCATAGAAACACATTCCCAACTCTGGCTAGTTTTAGGAATTTCCCTTCACATGCAATTTGTGTTTACAGAGGAAATCTATTTAAAGGAAGAGGAGAGTCAGGATAGTTCTTGCAGAATACTGGCTAACACTTCGTTCAGCCATATTTATTGAGCGCTTACTGTGTGCAAAACACTGTACTAAGAACTTGGGAGAGTACAGTAGAACAATAAACAGGTACATTCCCTGCTCACCTGGGCCCCATCCATGACTGCACCCCATTTGGATTTTATCTGAAGACACACAGACACACACAGTCACACACACGCTGCAGCAAAACTAAGAGCTCTACAGCTTGTGCGTTGGGGAGGAAGGCATTCTCCCCCACGATGCATATGTAGGTTTTAAAAAAAATTATTTTATGGTATTTGTTAATCGCTTACTATGTGCTGGGGTAGATAGAAGATAATTGGGTTGGACGGTCCCTGTGTCACATGGGGTTCACATTCTTAATACTTTATTGATTAGGTAAGAGAGGTACAGAGGAGTTGAGTGACTTGCCCAAGGTCACTCAGCAGAAAAGTGTCAGAACAGGGATCAGAACCCAGTTCCTCTGATTCCCAGTGTTCCTTCCACTAGGCCATGCGGTTTATGCAAGTTTCACCCTTCGTCCAAATATACTCCGTATTTCTAAAGGAGATACTTTATTTAGCCCATGTCTATGTCTTCTCTTTTCTTTTTCCAAATTTGTGGAGTTACTGCAGCTGCCGTTGCTTTTAAAGATAGCAGATTTAGATAGTTTCTAAAGTGCAACTAAAATATTGCTTTATAGAAATCAGGCAGGCTTAGCAAGGCCTGAGGCAAAAATAAAATCCTGTGAAAAAGTTCTGTGATGGAAACCACCAATTCTGGTTATGTTTGGGAGCCCTGCTAGTGTGCAGACCTTTGTTCAGGAGACTTGAGAGGAAAAAGAAAATGGGAGTTGCAGGATGTCACTATGGTTTCTGATTTTCGATTCAAAGTCACGTCTAAGTTAAGGAAGCTCATAACTGAGCCAGGAACGGGGGCAGAGGACTTGATAGTAAAAAGGAGAATTTCAGTCTTTGAAGTCATCAACAGGTGAGTTGTTTGGGAAATGAAGCTGAGGAAATAGTAGGAAGGGAAAAATCAGGGAATGAAGGGGGTTATGATACCCTTAATTCAGAAAGTACGAGATAGGTTGGAGCAATCAGTGACCTATTCCTGAGGAAGAGGATTCAGGCATAAAATCTGGGGGCTTTCCCCTCTTAGAGGAAATGAGAACAGTCGCAGAACCAGGAGAGACAAAGAACCGTGACTGTCAGCAGGTGAGCGCCCAAGAGAAAACACTTCCATATAGAGGTCAGGTAATGAAGGAAGAAAGATCAATGGAATGAGATCCGTGGAAGAAGTTTTAACCACTCAGCTCCTACCAGTCCCATTTCAGGGAAGGTGCCTGAGCCCCGGGGAAAAGGACTGTGTCTGCTCTGACTACCACAGCGCTTAGCACGGTGCCTGGCATATAGTAAGCATTTAGCAAACACTATTATTATTATGATTATTAATAATACAATGTGCTGGAAGCTTGAGTTTTCCCTCCTCAGTTTTCTTGGGAGGGATGAGAATCCTCCCATGGTCACTCCCTTGTAGTCAATCAGTGGTATTTATTAAGTGCTTACTGAGGTTAGAGCACTGTACTAAGCACTAGTAAGAGTACACTATGACATAGTTGGTAGAAATGTGCCCCATGAGCTTACAATCTAAAGGGAGAGACAGACATGAATCTAAATAAATAAATTATGGATATGTACATAAGTGCTGAGGGGCTGAGGGAAGGGTGAATAAAGGGAGCAAATCCAAGTGCAGAAGGGATTGGGAGAAGAGGAAGTGAGGGCTTAGTCAGGAAAGACCTCTTGGAGGAGTTATGCCTTCAATAAAGCTTTAGTTATTATTTCACTAGAGTCTTAATTTTACTTAATGCCCTACTTGGGCCATATCGGATGCATCCTGGAGTGGGCACTTGTGCTACCATAGCAGCTTCCCTCTGACCCAGTTACTCATCTCTCCACCCGATTTCCCTTACGACTGTACTTGGGTCCAGACTCCTAAGCT
The DNA here is from genome assembly GCF_004115215.2 of Ornithorhynchus anatinus. NCBI lineage: Eukaryota > Metazoa > Chordata > Mammalia > Monotremata > Ornithorhynchidae > Ornithorhynchus > Ornithorhynchus anatinus. The sequence goes on along the minus strand of NC_041729.1, from coordinate 30,186,334 downwards.
CTCCGACACTCACCACATCCACCAGCCCCACAGCACTTAGATACAGATTCTTACATTCCGCCGGTTCCCCAATCTGAAATTCATTCCAATGTCTGTCTCTCCCGCTAGAATGCAATCTCTTTAAGGGCAATGATTTTTGTCTAATTACTCTATAGCTCTCTTCCAAGTGTTGAGTACAGAAGTCTGTGCGCAGGAAATCCTCAATAAATACTGATTGATTGGTCGGTTGACAAAAAGAAGCCAGTTGTAGAGGTTTGAGACTTGAGAACATTCGTGAGGTCAAGAAGGAGAGAGAGAGTGAAATGGGGGTGGGGGGGAAGAGAAAGAGAATGTATTATGTCCACTCATGAGAGATGACTTTGGTTGCACCCTTCTGAGAAAAAAGGGAGAATCAAGCTGATTACATTTATATTTAATGTGTTCATTCCAGCCATGCAAGTGATTACAGAACCAAAGATCCAGACCCTGAAGAAAATCAGCCTGAGATTTAAAATGGAAATCATGTGCAAATCTTAAAGTAATTCCCAAAAACTCCATCTTTCAATTTTATCCCCTTTTTTCCAGGAAGGAAGATGAGAGGGATTGATTTTTCTGAGGAAATTCAGAATTTATTTAACTCTGGACAGACATATTCTCTTAGCCCATTTGATATTGGAATGTTTTCAGAGGTGTTTATGGACAGAATTGACTGGTAAGTACACTGCCCAATGTGGATAGGGCTAATTCCTCTCAATTAGTGGTATTTACTGAGAGTTTACTGTGTGCAGACCATTATACTAAGCACTTGGGAGATACAATACAGTTGGCAAACGTGATCCCTGCCCGCAAAGAACTTACATTGAAGGCTGCTGAGCATTTTAAGGGGTTTGGAATCTGCCAGTGAGTCTAGTCTTCTAAGACCTGAAATGGGGTATGAAGCAAAGCTTCTATTTTTGGTACTGATGCCATTATCAATATGCTGGGGACACTTAGAACTACAGTATTTCCTCTGGGGTATTCTCACCCAGCACTTAGTAGAGGGTAAGCCCTCAACAGATACTATTACTGCCACAGTGTCTCACAGCCAAAGGGCAGCCTGAAGAATTTGCAGGCCCATTTTGAGGGGAAAGAGGCTTAAAGCTGAATATATGGAGCCTGGTTCTAAGTCGGCAAGGGAATTCCTTTTAGCCTGGATTATCCTAAGAGTCAACATGTACTTTGCCATTTATTACACTGAAATATTCTTGAGAGGGTGCATATTAAAGAGCAACTCACTGAGGTGTTCAAACTTGAGTGCGCCAGTTAAAATGTGGGGCCCAAGAAGGTACTGAGCCCACTGCAGGGGCTGTCAATAAGTAAATAGTGAGCTGAGAGGAAATAGTAGAACACAATATCCATTTTTTATCCATTAGGTGTTGCCTCTATTAAAACTCAAGCCCATTAGTCTGAAACCATTCACTCAATGAGGCTTCATGTGCTTTGAAAAAGATTGCCAAGTTGTATGAGTTAAAACAAAGCATTGGCTTGTGACTTAATGTTTAGGTCTGATTTAACTAACTGATCCCTTTTATGGAAAAAAGATCTCCCTCCTCTCCTCTCTCTTCTGTCGTTTTTCTCTCTCTGTCTTCTCTTTTTCTTTCTTCCCTCCTTCCCTTTTCCCTCTTCTCTTCCACCCTTTATTTATCTCTATTAGCTCTTTGCCTCTTGCTCTGCTTTTCTTATCTGAGCCCTTCCTATTCCTTCACTTTCCCTCTCTATTTTCTTGTCTTGTTCTCCTTAATTCATCACCTTGCCATCTGCTCTTTCTCACTCTTACTTTGAATCTTAGAAAATCTAAGATATTTCCTGCTTTTGTTCAATTTCAGTACTGACTTTAGTGAAATTTCCACAAATTAGATCTCTTTTTAACCAGGATTTTACGGGTTCTTGGTTTTCTATAAATATTGATATTCAGTAATAGTTCAAGAGTGAACACTTTATTATTATTTATTGGTGAAAATCAGCTAACGGCATTAGTGGCTTTCCATTATGTGCTTCCCTTTTATATTTGAGAGGCTTTGCCCACTTATGATTCTTTATTCTGAATTTCTAGACAGGCCTCAAAATAACTTTCTGAAGAAGTAATTTTCTACCCAGAAACCACCTCTTCTACAGCTTGTGAGCCATCTCCCCACTGTAATATATGTAAGGCTCATCTTGCCTTCCTCTTCTGCAAGGAGTTTTGCTCCAGTAGCCAGAGGTATGGTCAAGGGACTTCAAGGATACAGGGAAGATAAGCTGGGAAAGCTGTAATGTTCAGGAGGTGAGTTGAGGAGTATCACAAGGGAAGAACTTCATTCTGTCTCTGACCCCTTTGACTTTGTAACTTGATCTCACCACCAATGACCTTGATGGTAACTCAGTGAATCTGTGAATGAGATGATGCAGAGAGAAGGATCAAGACAAGAGGGCAGACCAAGATGGGAGGGAGAGCTCTCTGAGTCTCTCTGATGATTCCTGCTCTAGGCAATTTGATGACACAGGCCAAGAAGCTGCATTCTAGATTTCCCAGTCACTTCATTTCCTTGCACTTGGATCTGGGACCTTTGAGCATTTTTTTATTTGCACTACCCTCAATCCCACTGCACTTACGTACATATCTTTAAATTATATATTATAAATTATTTATTAAGGTCTGTCTCCCTCTCTAGCCCATAAGCTCATTATACGCAGGGAACGTGTCTGCTGATTCTGTTGTACTCGCTCAAGTACTTAGTACAGTGCTCTGAATATAGTAAGCGCTCACTAATTACCACTGATTGATGTCTTTAGAGACCAATGACTGCCCATGGCACCCTCACTCCCATGAGGGAGAAGCTAAGGCAGAATCCATCCTAGAGCAGTGGTTCCCAAGCTCTTTTGCCTGAAAAGTACCCTTGAGCCCCTTTTCCTGTTTTCATGTGTCCTTGTCCCTCATTATAATTGTGCTCCCTTGCAGAACCTAATGCTGTGACAGATTTTGAACGATATTAATAGTGAATATTGACAGTGGATAAAAATTTTCATTCATTTAATTAAACATGAAACTAAAATGGTTGATTTCTAATGCTCATATATTTTTAAAAAAGATTTTCAGAGTAAAAACATCAAAACTGGTGATGTTCAAAATCCTTGATCACAAAGAAAATAGATATTTAGAAGTCAATGAAAAGTGCTCTAAACTTTTTTATCCATATTATTTAGGGAGACACTTGGCATTGAGGAGATTTATGGATGTGTTTTAGCTGTTACACTCACCCTTCTTTCACTGTCTCTTCTTTCCCTGTTTATTTTAAAAGGAAGAAAGAGAAAGCAGCTCCCCAAGTCTCCATGTCCAAGCATCTCCTCGCACATCCCTAAAGGCAGATGTTCCTTCCCACTAGATGTTAGATTACCTCCTTTGTGCATATCAAATGTCCATTCTCTACTTCAGGGTGGGGCATCTAAGGTGTAGAACATTTCTGAGGGATAATACCAAAACAAATGAGCAATCATGGGTTGAAAATTAATAGATCAAATGGTGGAAAGGAAGATGACTAGGTAATGATCAAAGGAGTTCACTTTTTGGTTTTATGGATTGTACAAAACCTGTGCTCTCCAGCAAGATAAATGTCTCTATCGGTCAATGGTATTTATGGAGCAATTACTGTATGCAAAGCACTGTACTAAGGGCTTGGGAGAGAACAGTACAATAAAGCTGGTAGACATGATCCCTGCCCACAAAGAGGATACAGTCTAGACCCATATACATCAATAAAACCTGCTCATAGTCAATACATCTCTCTTTCCCATCCATCTACTCTCTCCATACATCCACTGATCTCGTGTGATCCTGCCAATCCACTGTCTTCCTTTCCAATTCACTCTCTGCCAGCCAAACCTTTTCTCTGACACTTCTATTCACTCTTTTCTAATACTCTTTCATCTGCCAATTCAGTCTTGCTTTCAAATCTCTCCATGTTTCCCTTCATTTTTATTCTTCTCTCCTTTTCTCTTCCTTTAATTTTATGTGCACCTTTATTTCTTTCCCTTCTACCCTGTTCTCCCTTCTAGGCAATAAGCTTGTTGTGGGCAGGGAACATGTATCCAACTCTGTTATATTGTGTTCCCCTAAGTGCTTACTACTTAGAGTATCCATAGAGTTTTCTTGGCAAAATTACAGAAATGGTTTACCATTCCTCCTTCCGTGCAGTAAACTTGTGTCTCTGCCCTCGACTCTCTCCCATGCCTCTGCTGTCCAGCATGAGTGAGTTTTGACTTGTAGCAGATGGCCTCCCACTCACTAGCCACTGGCCAAGCTAGGAATGGAATGGGTATGCCTCTGCTTGACTCTCCCTCCCATATCTGAGACTGGTAGAGTACTGGAAACTCTCCAGGTGCAACCCTGAGAGGGGCTGCACACAGTAAGCATACAATAAATATTATTGATTGATTGTATTTCCTCCAGTATCTGTATCTTTTCCCCTTTTCCTCATTTATCCCTGTCACTACAACACTCTGCAGGCACTCAGTAAGTTATTCATTATAGGCAATTATTGCTTGATTGACTGACTGTTGGGTGACAGGTCTCCTGAGAGGAAAAAAATGGGGGGAAAAAGAGGAAGAAGGAAAAGAAAATAGCAGAATGGGAAAGAGTGGAAAAATAAAAGCATGACAGAAAAGAAAAAAAAAATACCAGGAAGGAAAAGGCGAAAGAAATAAACTATTAGGTCCCAACATTTACTTATAAGCTAACCAAAGAGGTGAACAAGATAAAGGAAAATGATACAGATGCAGGACAGCTGTTGCCTGATGGCATAAAAGTTCACCTTATTGTATGGACTCATAGAACTAGGAAGCATCATAGCCTTGTGGATAAAGCATGAGCCTGAAAGTCCGAAAGATCTGGGTTCGTATCGCCCTCTACCACTTCTGCTATGTGACCTTGGGCAAGTCACTTAACTTTTCTGTGCCTCAGTTCTCTCATCTGTGAAATGGGGATTAAGACTGTGAGCCCTGGGTAGGACAGGTACTATGCCCAACCTGTTATCTTTCATCTACCCCAATGCTTAGTGCAGTACCTTTCATTCATTCATTCATTCATTCAATCAATAGTATTTATTGAGCGCTTACTATGTGCAGAGCACTGTACTAAGCGCTTGGGATGAACAAGTCGGCAACAGATAGAGACAGTCCTGGTACATAGTAAGTGCTTAGAAAATACTATTAAAACAAAAACTTAACTGGGACCTCTCCTGAGTGCCTAAGGGGAAAAGGAGAAGAGCCAAATGGTGGGAAAAGCAAAAATTACATCAGTCAGGCAAATTCTTAGCATTCCAAAACCAGGAACGAAGCAAGATAAAGGATTCCCAACACATCAATCACATCTGCACTGCCCTCTCCTTACTTATAATGTCAGAGCCTAATATTAGGTTTGCCTTAGGCTGATTAGAGTCCCATATTGTGTTTTTTCCCATGGAACATTTGTTTTGGAAATTTGCTTGCCCAGTTGAGACATGGGTTCTGATTCTGAGACGATGCTGAGATGGCATCACAAACATTCTAATGGTGGACAAGTTTTCTGCCCACCTCTGCACATGGAAATGGGTGTGCAAGGCTGACTGGGGAAATGTGGGGGTAACATCCCCAGCTAAAGAGTGGTGATAATAGGAATGTTTTACAACTAATATGTGCCGAGAAGCAGCAAGGCCTTGTGGAGAGAGCGCGGGTCTGGGATTTCTTATCAATCTTTATAATTTTATGGTATTGTTAAGGTGCTGTGTGCCAGGGACTGTACTAAGCACTGGGATAGATACAAGTTGGTCTGGTTGGACACAGTATCTGTCCCAAATAGGGCTCACAGTCTTAATCCCCATTTTACCGATGAGGGAACCGAGAAGCTTAGTGACTTGTCCAAGGTCATACAGCAGACAAGTGGCGGAGCCAGGGTTAGAACCCAGGTCCTTCTGACTCCCAGGCCCCTGCTCTATACACTAGGCCACGCTGAGCTAACTGTTTGCAGAGCAAAGTACTAAGCAATTGAGAGAGTACAATATAACAGAGTTGGTAGACATGTTCCTTCTCCACAATGAGCTTACAGTCTAGAAGATGAGGCAAACATTAATATACATAAGTAAATTGCAGATTTGTACATAAGTGCTGTCGGCAGAGGGAGGGTTAATAAATGATGCAAATTCAGTTATCTTCTCTGGACCTCAGTTTCCTCATCTTTGAAATGGAGCTTCGCTACCTGTTCTTCCTCCTACTTAGTGAGTTCCATGAGAGACAGGGACTGCATCTGCCCTGATTATCTTGTTTGTACCTACCCCAGTGCCTCATATTTCCTTGACACTTAAGTGTGTAACAAATACCAAAGTTATTATTATAATTGGACAGGGCACAGGATTGGGAGTTAGAAGACCTGATTCTAATCTCCATTCTGCCATTTGCTTACTGTATGACCTTGAGTAAGTCACGTAACCACTCTGGGCCTTAGTTTTCTCTTCTGAAAAATGGGGTTAAGATACCTTTTCTCCCTCTCCCTTAGACTGTGAGCTCAATGTGGGAAAGGGATTGAAGCTGATAGTATGCAGTATCTACCTCGGTCCTTAGCAGAATGCTCAGCACATAGTAAACACTCCATAAATACTGCCATTAATATTGCGTTTCACGATCCCTTGCCAGGCTCCTGGAAAAGGCAGTTCCCAAGATGAGAATTCACATAATTTCAATTTAGGATAATGTTTGTGTATTCCTCTAGGCTTCCAAATAGCTCAAGAGCATCCTAGCACGAGTTCTGCCATTTGGGCAGTAGTCCAACTTCTTTATTTCAAATAAGAACCCGACGCTACTGCCTTTGCCGGCTCCAGGTCCCCACTGGTAACAGATGTCTCTTTGCCATTCCCGAGAGTGGCCTGCCTCTTCGGAGCCAAGCAGCAGTGGTGGGAGGAGAAAGCCGAGGAGAAAGTCCTCTGTGGGACCCATGCGAGGAACGATTGCGCCCTGGGCATTATTTGCGGAGCTGCAGAAATCCTTGCTGATGAAGTCATTCTTACTGGGGTTAGTGGCATGTCTAGAAAATCGAGGACTCGCTGCATCCTGACTAGGCAAATATCTGCCAAGATTAGCGACCCATGGGGGAATTTGGGACCATTTTAGAGGGATCGTGATTTCTTTTCTTTTTGTCAGACTGTAATTAGCCAAATGGGCAGCAAGAATCTTGGGATGATGAGGATCACGGTAGTTACTTCTTTGGCTTTGTAGAGTTCCTTTCCGACCCAGCAGCTGCAAGTAAAAATCTCCACTCCTTGCTAAGCCCAAACTCCTGACCCCTGGCTGCAAAGCACCCTTGCAGTTCTCTCTCTCCTATTTATCTACTTTCCTCTTCCACTGTGCTTCGGGTCACACTCTTCATTTCTGTCAAGATAACCCACAACCCCTTTCCTCATTCCTGGAGCCTCCTCCTGCTTCAGATCCACCCCACCACAGTTCTCCACATTTTCAAGGCCTTTGTGAAATTACAGGCCTTCGAGAATTAATTTTTCCTCCCAAGTCATCTCCCTCCACCTAACACTTCAGCACTTCTGCCCCAAAGACATACTTACACATTCACATCTACCTGTGGTAATTCTGTACTCTTCAGTTTATAAACCCTTCTATTTAAGTGCTTGCTCATCCTCATATTCACTTCTTCTTTCTCTTCTATCTATAAATTACTTTGAGTTTCTCTCCCCTACTAGACTGTCAGAAGAATGGGGCCTAAGGGGAGTCAGGGGACTTGGGTTCTAATTCCAGTTTTGCCACTTGTCTGCTATGTGATCTCCGGCAAGTCACTTCACTACTCTGGGCCTCAATTTCCCCATCAGAGACTCTGCCTGACCTGATTACCTTGTTTCTGGCCTCATTGCTTAGTACGCTGCTTAGGACATTGTAATCACTAAAAAAATCCCACTATTGCTATTATTATTATAAATTTAGAAATTTCCTGTTCAATCTAAGACCTACAATTTGAAAGTTTCTTTGGCAAAATTACTGTTTTTCAGGGTGGCCAGTCATCTGATTTTGGACTGAACAGTCTAGTTTTCAGCTGACACTGTCCCGATCACATATAGATTGTCAACACATGGGTTTATGTTGAACAGTGTAATTTTAAGGGCCCAGTCTCACTAAGTCTCAGCTCTTTCTGCTAAGTCCCCTAGCTCATAAGTGATTCTGTTCAAAGAAACCTGGGAGTGCTGTATAGTAGAAAATCAGGATGCTGTTCAGGAGAAATCCTCAAGATGTGGACAGTCTTTCACGAAATGTTCTGCGTTACATGATTATATTATGCTGCATGCCCTGCAGAAGGCACGTGATGCCAGGGTTATCCAGTATCTACCAGTGGCCACCCAGACAGTGTTTCATGATGCTCTTTCTCTGGGCTGCTCACTGCACAGTTCAGGTCTAGGAAATTGCCTTTAGCCCCCATTCTGGAGGTTCCTGCCAGTCCCCTTGAGCTTTAGATATGCTGCTCGAGAAGCACCATGGCCTACAGGAAAGTTCGAAGACCTGAGAGTCGGAGGACCTGAGTTCTAATCCTGCTCTGCCAATTACCTGTTGTGTCCTGGATGAGTCACTGAACTTCTCTGGGCCTCAGTTACCTCAATTACGTGGGTATTAAATATCTACTCTCCATTTTACTTAGACTATAAGCCCCTTGTCAGAAAGGGACTGTGTCTAATCTGATTAGCTGGTATCGACCCCAGAGCTTAGAACAGTACTCACAGTAAGCACATAAATATAATTATTAATTATTATTAGTGAGTAGAATTAGCCAAAGTTGAATTTCACTTAAGCTTGAGGAAATGTTGCTTGGCCAGAGTGATAGGAGTGGAAACATATTGTTTTACTTCTGGACATTGGGGTTGGTTGGCCCTTATTATTATTAATGATTCATAATATGATTATATTTTATTATTATAATATTCATGCATTCATTCAATTGTATTTATTGAGCACTTACTGTATGCAGAGCACTGTACTAATTATTATAATTATCATTAATAATAATAATACTTATGCCCTTATTATGTGCCAAGTACTGTTCTAAAAACTGGGGAAGATACAAATTAATTAGATTGGACATAGTCCCCATTCCATAAAGGGCTCACTCTCTTAATCCCCATTTTACAGGTAAGGAAACTGAGGCACAGAGAAGTGAAGTGGCTTGCACAAGGTCACACAGCAGACATGTGACAGAGCTGGGATTAGAACCCAGGTCCTTCTGACTCCCAGGTCCATTCTCTATCCACTAAGTTCTCCTGCTTCTACTATAGGTACAAGGGCGATTATTCTCATACCACATTTTGACCTCTACTTCTGGCATCCTTTTTCTGGATTCCTAATCCCTCTACTGCATAGAAACTGGATTCAGCAGTTTGAACTTGACATACCCATTAATCATGTCACTGAGAGGTCCAAGTTGTCATCGTGTCAATGGACATTTTCATCAAGTCTCTATACCAAAACATTCCCTAGGAAAACTCACTGGCTCCCTGACACGAATACCTGGCTTCATTTATCCACATTCTTAGCCCACAGAAAACTTTGCCAAAATGATTAGGGCAACCATGCTGAGCTACAAAATTCACATTGAAAAGAAACATTTCCCCCTAAATGATTTCCAGCCTGAACATGACATGTAGAATATTCAGGGCTTCAGTTGCATAATGAAGGAAGCATTGTGCAATCACAAATAATTGGTTCTAAAAGATAAAGACTCACTGCCACTTAGGGGCAGCATTGACATTTTTAGGAGGTAATTCTGGCCATCGAGGTTTACTATCCAGTGCCTGCAACATGAAAGAAGCTCTTTTTTATGGTATTTATTAAGCACTTACTGTGTACCAGGCACTGTACTAAGTGCTGGGGTAGAAATGAGCTAATCAGTTCAGACATAGTTCATGTCCCACAGAGAACTGAAGTGACTTGCCCAAGGTCACACAGCAGGCAAGTGGCAGGGCGAGGATTAAGACCCAGGTCATTTTGTACTGAGCCCTCATCTTCCCTCCCAAGCCCTGTCCTCTTCCCCACTTCCCTATCACCGTGGATGGTCCGACCATCCTTCCCGATTCTCAGGCCCGCAACCTCGGTGTCATCTTTGACTCGTCTCTCTCGTTCACCCCACACATCCAATCCGTCACCAAAACCTGCTGGTCTCAGCTTTATAATCTCGCCACGATCCGCCCTTTCCTCTCCACTCAAACGTCTATTTTACTGTTACAGGTTCTCATAATATCCCGGCTGGATTATTGTGTCAGCCTTTTCTCTGATCTCCCTTCCTCCTCTCTTTCCCCACTCCAGTCTATTCTTCATTCCGCTGCCCGGCTCATCTTCCTGCAGAAACACTCTGGGCATGTCACTCCCCTTCTTAAAAACCTCCAGTGGTTGCCTATCAACCTCCACATGAAACAAAAACTTCTCACTCCAGGCTTCAAGGCTCTCCATCACCTTGCCCCTTCCTACCTCTTCTCCCTTCTCTCTTTCTACCGCCCACCCCGCACACTCCGCTCCTCTGCCGCCCACCTCCTCACCGTCCCCCGTTCACCCCATCCCACCGACGACCCCTGACCCACGTCCTCCCGCTGTCCTACAATGCCCTCCCTCCTCACCTTCGCCAAACTCATTCTCTTCCCCTCTTCAAAACCCTACTTACAACTCACCTCCTCCAAGAGGCCTTCCCACACTGAGCTCCCCTTCTCCCTCTACTCCCTCTACCGCCCCCCCCCCTTCACCTCTCCGCAGCTAAACCCTCTTCTCCCCACATTTCCCTCTGCTCCTCCTCCTCTCTCTTCCCCTCCCCTCAGCACTGTACTCGTCCACTCAACTGTATATATTTTCATTACCCTATTTATTTTGTTAATGAGATGTTCATCCCCTTGATTCTATTCATTGCTACTGTTTTTGTCTCTCTCCCCCGATTAGACTGTAAGCCTGTCAAGGTGCAGCGACTGTCTCTATCTGTTACCGATTTGTACATTCCAAGCGCTTAGTCCAGTGCTCTGCACATAGTAAGCGCTCAATAAATACTATTGAATGAATGAATGAATGAATGCTCTATCCACTAGACCACATTGAAATAGCATGGCATAATGGATAGATCACAGGCCTGGGAGACAGAAGGTCATGGGTTCTACTCGTAGCTCTGCCACTTGTCTGCTATGTGAACTTGGGCAAGTCACTTCACTTCTCTGCACCTCAGTTACTTCATCTGTAAATTGGGGATCAAGACTATGAGCCCCACGTTGGACAGGGACTGTGTCCATCCAGATTTCCTCATATCCAAACCCCATGCTCAGTTCAGTGCCTGCACACAGTAAGTACTGAACAAATACTATTATTATTATTATTATTATTATTACTATTATTGTTTCCCTGGCAAACAATACCATCTTACGCAGAGAAGGTTGGCTGCTGATTGGTGCCTACGGCCCAGATCCTGACCAGGCTAGCCACTGGGAAACAGGGCTTAGGTTTGCATTCAGATTTGTTCCTAATAATTACAATAACTGTGATGCTTGTTAAGCGCTTTCTATGTGCCAAGCCCTCTACTAAAGCAGTAGTGTAGAAATAAAATAATCCCTATCCACACTTGCAGGGGGGAGGGAGAACAGATATTTCATCCTGATTTTATAGATGAGGAAACTGAAGCACAGAGAAGTTAAGTGGCTGGCCCAAGTCACACAGCAGACAGATGGCAGAGCCAGAATTAGAAACCAGATCCTCTGACTCCCAGGCCAGTGTTCTTTCTACTAGGATACCTTCTTTCCTCTCTATTCCCCTCACTCCATCCTCTATTGTTCAAGGCCTGAGGTGTGTGTTTCATTCCCCCTTTCAGTTCAAAAAAGTATTTTTCAGTCAATCAATAATGATAATAATGATAATCGTAGTATCTGTTAAGCATTGACTCTGTGCCCAGAACTATACTAAATGCTGGGGTAGATACACGTTAATCAGATCCCACATAGGTTCACAGTCTAACAGGTATGTAATCCCTATTTTAGAGGTGATTGAACCAAATACTATCGGTAGTTTTTATTGAGTGCTTACTCCATGCAGAACACTCTATTAAGTGCTTGGGAGAGTTCAGTAGAGATAGTAGACATGATCCTTACCAACAAGGACCTTGCAATCTAGCTGGAGAGACGGAATCTTAAATAAATTACAGGTGGAGGGGAGCAACAGGTCTTAAATATATACTTATATATCTATAGATAAATGCATATGTATTTCATAAATGTAATAAATGCATATGTAAAAGCACTATGGATGATAGGGTGGAAGTATGAGTCTCAATTGCTTAGGTGGTGCTGAAGTGGCAACTGTGAGATTAGAAGGTCAAGCATTTCTGAAGGGTTTTGAAGATGGGCACAGTAGTGGTCTGCCACATGTAAAAGGGGGAAGGAGTTCTAGGCAGAAGGGAGAGATTGAGCGAGGCTTTAATAGTGAGAGAGATTGAAAGGGAGGTATAATGATTTGACTAGCTTGAGAGGAGCTAGGTTTCTGCACTGGGATATAGTGCAAGAAGAGTGAATAAGTCAGAGAGAGAGAGAGCTGACCAAATTCCATAAACCAGCGGTGAGGAGATTCTGCTTCATGTCAGGAGGAATAGGCAACATTTTAGAAAAATGATCCAGATAGGACAGGTTAGTATGGTCTGGTAAGAGGAGAGATCAGAGGCAGGAAGGTCACTGAGGAGGGTGTTAGAGCAGTCAAACTGGGATATGAAGAGTGCCCAGACCGGTGTGGTGGTTGTTTGGATTGAGAGGAAGCGGTGGATTCTGGAAATGTGGAGGAAACCACATCTGACAGGATTTCGAAATTGGCTGCACATGAGAGTCATTGAAAGAAAAGGAGGACTCAAGGGTAATGTCATGGCTTTGGGCTTGAAATATGGGGAGGCTGGTGGTGGTGTCGGCAGTGTTGTGAAAATCAGGAAGACGAAGAGTTCAGTTTTGGGCAAACTGAAAGGGAGGTTCCATCAGAATATGCAGCTACAGATGTCCTGGAGGCAGGAAGTAATGGGAGATTGCAGTGAACGAGTGACGCCAGGATTAGCAAGGTAGATTTGGCAGTTTGATGTGTAGAGGTGCTATTTGAAGCAGTGGGAGCAGATGAACTCCCACCCATCAGTGTAATGAGAAACTAGCTTTATGTGCCCACTGAATGGAATGAATTGTTTGTCATAAATCTGCCTTTTCAGCCACACTTGCATGCATGGAAAGAATTTCCCCATCAATAGTGTCCCCTTTGAAAGAGAAGGATGTACCAGCTGACATCTTTAACTTTTCCCTCTGATAATCTATTTCGAGCTTCCTACCGTCCCTAACTCTTCCCCCAGAAACCCGCGAATTTGTTCCAATTTTACTTAAAGCTGTTGATACTTTTGTGCTTCACAATTTTCCAAGGTAATGAAATCATTATGTTTACCAACCCTGTGTAAAAAAAATATTTCTACCACCTTCAAGCTTCAGTGGGTGCCCCTTCCTCTCGGTGTTGTGGATTTGATTGAAAAAAGTCCGAGTGTGTCTTGTATACGTGTTTTGTTGTGATTTTGTAAAACTTCCATTCTGTCCCCTCAGTCTTCAACTTTCCAAACCTAAGAGTCTGAATGTTTTCAATTTATCCTCATCTGTACCTGTGCCCACTGACTGACTTTCTCCACCCCTTCCTGTGCTGCATGATCAGAACTGTAACAAAACCAGAATAATTCTGACGATGACAAAGTAAAATATTTAAACCTTAGGTTACTCGCAACACTGGACAAAGTCTATTACTTCATTCCAATATCTGAGCCAAAACCGACTGGAAAAAGACAACTTCAGAGGTATTTTTAAAAGGTCGATACAATTCTGTTACTTACTTAAGATACATAAATTAAAGGTAATAGGTTACCCCTATCACCCTCACTCTCTATTGAAACTGAAGGGCATGTTGCCTTTATATTATTATTACTATTATTATTATTAAATTTGATGAGCACTTTGTGCCAAGCACTGTACTAAGCACTAGGGTAGATATAGCTAATCAGGTTGGACACAGTCCCTGTCCCGCATGGGGTTCACAGTCTAAGAAAGATTAGAATTGAATTCTCATTTTACAGATGAGGAATCTGAGGCACAGAGAAGTAGCTTGCTCAAAGTCACATAGCTAGCAAGTGGCAGAGTCAGGATTAAAACCCAGGTCCTTCTTACTCCCAGGCTTGTGGTCTTCCGATAGGCCATGCCGTTTCTCAAATTGCTACTTCCAAATTGCACTGCCTTCTACTTCCTCCTCTCTTCTGCATTTCCTATCCCTTTTCTCCCTTCCTCTCCTTCCCATTTCCCTCTCCTATTTCCCTAATAATTTTGGTATTTAAGTACTTTCTATATGCCATGTACTGTACTACACATTGGAGTAGGTACAAGAGAATAATACTAGATTCATTCATTCAATTGTATTTATTGAGTGCTTACAGTGTGCAGAGCACTGTACTAAGCTCTTGGGAAAGTACAATACAGCCATAAAAAGTGACAATCCCTTCCCACAGCAAGCTCACAGTCCAGTGGGATCCAGCCCCCTCTCCCATACAGGGATTACAGTCTTAAAATGTACAGTCTTAAGCTTTTCACAGCACATCTCTTTCCAGAAGCTTTCCTTGCCTAAGCTCTCATTCCTCTTTTCCCACTCCTTCTGTGTAATTCCGGCTTGCTCCCTTTATTTACCTCTGACCTCCAGCCCCACAGCACTTATGTACATATCTGTAATTTATTCATTTGTATTAATGCCTGCCTTCCCTGTAAACTCATTATGGGCAGAGAATATATCTGGTATGTTTTTATGTAGTGCTCTCCCTAGCGCTTAGTACAATGCCCTGTACACAGTAAGTGCTAAGTAAGACTGACCTGAACCTCAGGTCCAAGGTTCCCTGGGCAAGAAACACTTTTAGTTTTTAAACCCAAGACTGACTGTAAAGAACTCTTAAACTTGACTGAAGTGGAGGTCAGTCTGGCCCACCCGTTCCTTATGATTTACCAGCCCACATTTTGTTACCTACCTAGGAAATTCCTAAAGAGTAAGATACAGGATCTAGGCATTCTTGGCATTCTTTAAAGCAGAGAAGCAGTGTTGCCTAATGTAAAGAGCACAGACCTGGAAGTCAGAGAACCTCGGTTCTAATCCCTGCCCTGCCTCGTGTCTGCTGTGTGACCATGGCCGAGTCACTTAACTTCTCTGTGCCTGTTACCTCATCTGTAAAATGGGGTTTAAAACTATGAGCCCCATGTGGGACGTGGATGGTGTCCAACGTGATTAGCTTGTATTTACATCAGTGCTTAGTACAGTGCCTGGCACATAGTAAGCACTTAAATACTACAGAAAAAACTTCCCCAGACCAAAAACCGAAACAAAACAAAAAACCCCTCACTCGGCATAAATCATTACTTGTCAAGGTAAATGGGCAAGAGACTATTTCCTGATCTCAGTGATCACACTCCAGGTAGAGGACAGAAAATTCATAGTTCTACGAAGTGAATGAAACCAGAAGAAAAGGGTAGAGAGCCAGGGGGGCAAAATGAGGGGTTCTAAGTCAGATGAAGCCTTTTTGAGTTTCCACAAAGGATATATCTGGTGACCAGGATGTAAACATTTCAAATGGAGGACTGGGAGTGATGGGAACTGGTTGGGTGAAAGTTGTGTATTTCCCAGCACCTGCTCTTTGCCTTCACCAACCCTTGACTTACAGTGTGAGCAACACAACTCTCCAAACCATCCCAACAGGAGTTCAGAAGATCTATGGCCAGTGAAGTGACTTTAATAGGGCCAAGGAATCAACCTGATTGAATTGCCACTCATCAACAACTTGCAGAATCCTGACTGAGGCAGGTGGTTCCAGCTCAGTGGTCTTGTACACATTAAATGCTTGAGGGATTCTTGAGACCGTGCAAAACACCTGCAGTGAATGTGTTCAGCAACAAAGTAGAGCAAGCAGATGTTGAACTGACCTTCACAGGTTTAAGTGTCCTTATTCCTGCCTTGATAGGAATCAAGGAGGCTGGAAATGCTGATTCATTTTTAATTCAGCCTTGCAAATAAGATCCTGAATTGCCGGTCTACATATTACCTACTTAGAACATTGTTGAGGAGGAATATACATGATCTTCAATCAATTAGTGGTACTTATGGAGCACTTATGGTGAACAGAGCACTGTAATAAACCCTTGGCAGAGTACTAGGTAACAAAGTTGGAAACCACGTTCCCTGCCCGCAAGGAACTTACAGTCTAGAGGATCTTGGCATTCTTTACAACTAATCTCTCTCACATTCAACCCACATATTCAAATCTATCGCCAAATTCTGGCACTTCTACCATCACAAAATCACTGTAATCTGCTGTTTCCTCTCCATTCAAACTGCTTTTAATTCAATCCGATTTCAGTTCAATTCAACATATACTCATTGAGTACTTACTGTGTGAAAAACAGTGTATGTCCTAAGCTCTTGGGGGAGTATACTATAACAATAAACAGACAAATTTCCTGGCCACGTGAGCTTACAGTCTAGAGGAGGAGACAAACATCCAGGCATTTATCCTATCCCACATTGACACTAGCATTATCAACCTCCTTGCCGGCCTGCCTGCCTCTTCTCTCTTCCCACTCCAGTCCAGTCACTCTGCTGCCCAGATTATTTTTCTCAAAAAATTTCAGTCCATGTCTCCCCACTCCTCAAGGATCTCCAGTCCTTGATGAGGATCCACCTCCCCAACAATCCCAAACTCCTTACTGTTGACTTTAAATCTCTCGGACAGCTCACCCCATCCTACCTCACCAATCTATCACAGTCCAGCCTGCACATTTTGCTCATTTGCACTAAATGAGTTCCAGCTTACCCACTGTGCCCAGATCTCATCTGTCTCACTGCCAACCCCTTTCTCTTGTCCTCCCTCTGGTCTGAAACTCCATCACCCTCCATATACTCCAGACCAACACTCTCCCCAATTCAAGGGCTTAATAAGGTCACATTTCCTCTAAGAAGACTTCCCCGATTAAGCCCTCTTTTCCCCAGCTCCCCCCTCTTCTGCATCATCTATGCACTTGGATCTGTACATGAGCCCCACCCTCAGCCCCTCAGCAGTTATGAACATATCTATTATATATTATAAATTATTGGTTTATATTAATGTTTGCTCCACTTCAAGACTGTAAGCTTGTTGTGGGCAGGGAACTCTATTGTACTATACTACCAAGCAGTTAGTACAGTACTCTGCACACAGTAAGTGCTCAATAAATACTATTAATTGATTGATTGATCTGGCACAAGTCGTTACTTGCCTAGATAAAAGGGCAAGTGACTGTTTCATCAAGTAGTTCCATGTATCTTTCAGACCATCAGACCAGGATGCTGGGGTAATCATCTAGCATCATGGAGGTTCTTATTCTGTGGGGCTTTATGAGAGCTTCCCTCCTGGCTACATTTTCTCTGAGGAAAGTAGCATGGCCTGGTGGAAAGAGCACAGGCTTGGGAGTCAGAGGACGTAGACTGTAAGCTTGTTGTGGGTAGGGAATGTGTTTATTGTTATATTTTACTCTCCCAAGTACTTAGTACGGTGCTCTGCACACAGTAAGCACTTAATAAATATGATTGACTGACATAGGTTCTAATCTCAGCTCTGCCACATGTCTCCCGTGTGACCTTGGGAAAGTCACTTCACTTCTCTGTGCCTCAGTTTCCTTATCTATACAATGGGGATTAATCCTCCTCCCTCCTACTTAGACTATGAGCCCCGTGTAGGACAGGGATGATGTCCAACCCGATCATGTTATATCTACCTTAGCATTTAGAATAGTGCTCGGTGCATAGTAAGCACTGAAGTACCAAAATTATTAATTAGTTATTATTATTAGCCAGAAATCTGATGTAGCAAACCAGGTGATCCAAGAGGAATCTATCCACATCCAAAATGAGATCTTTATCAGGTAAGAGAGATGTCACTGCAGTAACCATGGTAGCAGGGGGTGCAGTTCAAAGACTGCTACAGATGGGCAACAAAGAAAACAGATGGCAAAAGAGAGCAATGAAGATGGCAAGTCTTGATCCACGTCAGTAGAAAATGAAGTACTCAAATGGAGTTTGGGGATTCAAGTGGAAAGCACAATTTTGGTCTGACCCCTTGTTCCCCACGATTGTCTAATGCTTCTTAAGATTTCATCCAGGATAATATGCTGCAGTGGGACTGGGAACTGTTGGAGAGAAGATTATGAAAGAAAGGGAAATGATAATGGATTCATCCAGTCCAAGCTTGGAAGTGAGTTTGAAGTCACTTGGACAGACTGCTCACCTGGTGAGATTTTTTTTTTCCCCCTGTGGCTCATTGGTTTTCCCTATCCATGGTGTGGTATGATCAGTCAGGTAGTCAGTGATATTTATCGAGTGTTTACTGTGTTCAGAGCACTACGTGCTTGGAAGAGTAAACTAAAATACAACAATACAGTTAACAGACACGATCCTTGCTTTGAAGGAGCTCACAATCTAATGCGGAGAGAAATACACTAAAATAAATTGGGTATAGGGGAAATGGCTGATTGTATGGTTATGTACATGAGAAGCAGCCTGGCCTAGTGGAGAGAGCATTGGCCTGAGAACCAGAAGACCTGGGTTCTAATCCCAACTCCACAGCTTGTTAACAGTGTGACGTTGGGCAAGTCACTTCACTTTTCCGTGCCTCAGTTCCCACAGCACTTCTAGACTGTGAACCCGTTGTTGGGTAGGGATTGTCTCTATTTGTTGCCGAATTATACTCTCCAAGCACTCAATACAGTGCTTTTAACCCAGTAAGCGCTCAATAAATATGATGGAATAAATGAATGAAACCCCATTTTACAGATGAGGTAACTGAGGCATAGAGAAGTTAAGTTACTAGCCCAAGGTCACAGAGCACACAAGTGGTGGAGTCAGGGTTAAAACCCAGTTCTTTCTGACTCCCAGACCTTGGGTCCAAACACTAGAGCATGTTGCAGGGAACATGTTTACCAACTCTGCTATATTGTACTCCCCCAGTCACTTAGTTCAGTGATACATATCTGTGACTGATTGATTCACCGTCTTCAGAGAAGGCTAAAATCATTCCACTTCCTTTCAGATGTTAAATCTGTACCTGGGAATCAACCATTCCAGTTTATTTCTTCAGTGGAACAGAAACAAAAACCATCTCATTTTCCTTTTCACCATCTTTATTATCCCACAGGCTTAGTACAATGCTCTGCACACAGTAAGCCCTCAGTGAATGCTATTGATTGACTGATAAAGAGTTCTTAATTAAAGCACCTCACAACAGTGGAATAAGAGGAAAATTTGAAAAATCTGGTTTCCCATGTCACTGAATAATAATAATAATAATTATGGTATTTTCAAGTGCTTACTATATATCAAGCACCGTTCTGAGAGCTGGGGTAGTTAATCAGGTTGGACACAGTCTCTTCCCCACACTGGGCTCCCAATCTAAATGGGAGGGAGAACAGGTTTTGAATCCCTATTTTACAGTTGAGGAAACTGAGGCACAGAGAAGTTAAGTGATTTTTTCAAGATCACTCAGCTAGTATTAGTCCTAAGCAGAGTGGCTTTGTGGAAAGAGCACGGGCTTGGGAGTCAGAGGACGTGGGTACTAATCCTGGCTCCGCCACTTGTCTGCTGTGTGACTTTAGGCAAGTCACTTAACGTCTCTGTGCCTCAGTTACCTCATCTATAAAATGGGGATTAAAAGTGTGAGCCCCATGCGGGACAACCTGATTACCCTGTATCTACCCCAGGGCTTAGAGCAGTGCTAGGCACATAGTAAATGCTTAACAAATACCATTATTATTATTATTAGTCCAGTGGGTTGCATAAAGTTGATGCTCAATAAGGAACTGATGATCATTTCTGACCCCACTTTGGCAAGATATAAATCGAGGTCCAGAGAGAGTAGACAGATTATCTGGGTTCACAAAGTAAGTTAGACATCAAGGAATAAAATCCAATAGTCTACCCCCTCCCTACCAATCCCTGGTATAGCCTGGGAAATCATATTTATTGAGCACTTACTGTGTTTAGAGCACTGTACTTAGTGCTTGGGAGACTATGATATAGCAGAGTTGCTAGACATGTTCCCTGCCCACAAGGAGCTTACATTCTAGTGCGGAGGCAGACATTAAAATAAATTTCGATTCATGTTTGCACAGTGTAGCAAATGATGGTGAAATATTTGCAATGACGAATCAAAGAATCTACAGTATTTATTGATCACTCACTCTTGTGCAGAGCAGCACTTGAAAGAGAACAAGAGAGCAAGTAGACACGATCCTTGTCCCTCAAGAAGCTTTCATTCTAATGTGGGAGACTGCCTTAAAACTAAATTGCAGTATAGAAGAAGTTCTATGTAGCAGCACCAGTGGGATTTATTAGTACCAACCTTTACTAGTATGGGAACTACAAAACAATCTAAAACTTCTTTTAATTAAAAAGAATGAGAACCGGCGAAAAACCCAAATCAGTGGCAGAGATTCTCTGAAGACTAGGAAAGTACAAACCTATTCATTTTGAAACCAAATATTTTACACTTAGTTTTTCCTTTGGACGTCTGCCAAGTTCTGAGTTCAACACAGACAGTGCAGCCCTCAAAGATCTCTTTTCCTTGCTTTTGGTGGGATGAGCTGTTCTTTGTGGTTAACCAGAGGAGGCTGTGAGGACACATTCTTAGAGATGAGCTGATGAATGAAGTTCCAAGAGCTTGATTGCAGCTGTGAATTATAAATCTGATCAGAGCCATTAGATTTTCCTAGGAAGTTTTGGTTCTGATTTAGTATCTTAACTTCATCGCAGAAGTTATAGATGATTTAAATTTGATATTAACCCCACCCTTAGCCCCCCAGCACTTATATACATATCCATAATTTATTTATATTAACATCTGTCTTCCCCTCTAGACTCTAAGCTCACTGTGGGCAGAGAATCTGTCTACCAGCTCTGTAATATTCAACTCTCCCAAGCACAAAAGTAAGCACTCAGTAAATGTCATAGATTGACCGATTAAATTTCATCTTTAAGAGGGGCCTCCAGATATTTTCCTGGAGCACATTTTCTTCTCACACAGTTACTCCTGACATACAGGCAAAAAATAGACAAGGGAACAGATTCATATGGAGATACAGAGAGAGGAGAGTATAATATTGCCATCCATTGAAAGTCATTACAGACTTAAAGTGTAAAATTAGATGATTGCTTGAGTCCTGGCACTTCTTTCATTACACATTATTCGCTGGTCCCTGAAAGTTTGTGCTTGGTGCCAGCTCCTTAAAAGGCTATTTCTAAAAGCAGATTTGAGCTCTAAGCTTGAGAATAATTGTGGTATATTTGTGCTAAGCACTGAAGTAGATACAGAGCAGATCTCACATATTCTCTCTCCCACATGGGGATTACAGTCTAAGGGGGAGGGAATATCACCTTAAAAAAGGCTCCCTCTTGAACTGTGCAAAGAAAGAGTTATTTCATTTGAAATGGAGGTACTTCATTTCACCGAGTGGTGTGGTACTTCACTCTACAGCTGGTTGAGTCCAATGTCAGTTCTGGGGGAGGCTGGAAAGTGTGGGAAGGCACATGTGCTGGGGAAATCTCGGTGATGTGTTGGGCATGTCTTCAGCCCCAAAGCACTTACATACATATCTATGAATTATTTATCTGAATGTCTCTCTCCCGCTCTAGACTGTAAGCTCTTCATTCATTCATTCAATCATATTTACCGAGTGCTTACTGTGTGCAGAGCACTGTACTAAACACTTGGGAGAGTACAGTGCAACAATAAATGGACACATTCCCTGCCCACAGTGAGCTTACAGTTTAGAGGGGGAGTGACATTAATTAAAAAAAAATTACAGATATGCACATAAGTTAATAATGTTGGTATTTGTTAAGCGCTTACTATGTGCAGAGCACTGTTCTAAGCGCTGGGGTAGATGCAGGGTCATCAGGTTGTCCCACGTGGGGCTCACAGTCTTAATCCCCATTTTACAGACGAGGTAACTGAGGCACCGAGAAGTTAAGTGACTTGCCCAAAGTCACACAGCTGACAAGTGGCCGAGCCGGGATTCGAACCCATGACCTCTGACTCCCAAGCCCGTGCTCTTTCCACTGAGCCACGCTGCTTCTCTGTCTCATGGACAGGAATGTTTCGACCAACTCTGATGTATTCTGCTCTCCCAAGTGCTTACTCCAGTGCTCTGCAGATGGGAGGCGTTCAATAAATGCCGCTGATCGATGTCCATTTGACCTGAGAAGCGGCAAAGATTTACAATAGCAGCAGCAGTACCTGGGCTTCACTGTGAGGCTGCAGGGTGAAGCCAAACTGCTACAAAGTAGCATGGCCTAGTGGATAGAGCACGGGATTGGGAGTCAGAAGGCCCTGGGTTCTAACCCCAGCTCCGCCCCTTGTCTGCTATGTGACCTTGGGCAAGTCACTTCACTTCTCTGGGCTTTGGTTATCTTGTCTGAAGAGTGGGGATTAAGAAAGTGAGTTCCATGTGGGAAGTGGATTGTGTCCAAACTAATTAGCTTTTATCTATCCCAGTGCTAAGAACAGTGCCAGGTATATAGAAATCCCTTAACAAATTTGACAAGTATTATTATTATTATTATTATTAACATCACCAGGAGACAGAGTTCCTCCCTCCCTGAGAATGTGAGAATTGGCTGTGGTGTGGTCCACCCCACTCCAACCTAATAATAATAATAATAATAATGATAATGATTTGTTAAGCACTTACTATGTGCCAAGCTCTGTTTTAAGCACTGGGTAGATACAAGTTAATCAGGGTGGACACAGTCACTGTACCACATGGGGCTCACATTCTTAATCCCTATTTTACAGATGAGGTAACCGAGGCCCAGAGAAGCCAAGCGACTTGCCCAGGGCCACACAGCCGACATGTGGCAAAGCCAGATTTAGAATCCAGGTCCTTCTGACTCCCAAGCCCATGCTCTATCCACTAGGCCAATCTGACCTGGGCTCCAGTTTATCTTACCTTTCTTTACCCTGGTCAGCCCAAGGCCCAGCTCAGGTTTGGGCAAGGTTCTAGTTCCTTGCCAGATTTATGTTCTTCAGGGCCTTGCATTTTGCAGATGAGATGAAGTTTAGATGCCAGTTTTCATAACATCATTGAGTAAGGAGTCAATCACTCAGTGCCTTGCATGGCAGATGCTTTATATACGTCAAGTCTAAGAGCCAAACAATGCCACAATCAATAAAATGTTACTGTATAGATCTAGGGTGCATCCATTCAACCTCTATAGATCTAGGGTGCATCCATTCAACCTCACCGAGCAGATGCCACCCTTCAAGCTCCATGTGATCCGACTTCTTTTGCCAAAATCCAGCCCTGCTGCCAATCTCTGCACTGAAATCTTCCTACTCAATAGGCTTATCAGTTGCTGGTTCTGTCGCAGTGACTTATTTCTAGATCACTTTAGAACCTTTCTTCCCAAAATGGCATCAATCCATGCAGGCAAGTAAGACTCCATTTTGAGAAGCAACATGGCCTAGTGGAAAATGCACAAGATTGGGAGTCAGGAGGACTGGGTTCTAATCCTGGCTCTGCCATCAGCCTGCTCTGTGACCCACTGGCCTGCTGAGGAACTTGAACAAGGTCTCACAGCAAGCCAGTGGCCGAGCTGGGATTTGAACCCTGGTTTCCAGACTCACGGTACCATATTCTTTCCCACTAGGGCCACGCTGTGTTAGTCACTACAAGTGGAGAAGCAGTTGGCTCTGGGAAAGAGCATGCATCTGGGAGTCAGAAGATCTGAGTTCTCATTCTTCTGCCAATTGCCTCTTGTGTGACCTTGGGTAATCACGTAACTTCTCTGAGCCTCAAATCCCTCATCTTTAAAATGAGGATTGAATACCTCTTCTCCCTCTTGCTTAGATTTTGAGACCCATATGGGACAGGGACAAAGCCTGAAGTATCTTGTATCTACCGGGGCTTTGCACAAAACACTTGAGAAACAGCATGGTGCCGTAGATAGAGCACAGGCCTGGGAGTCAAGAGATCACGGGTTGAATCCCAGCTGTGCCACATATCTGCTTTGTGATCTTGGGCAAGTCTCTTCGCTTTTCTGGGCCTCAGTTACCTCATCTGTAAAACGGCGATTAAGACTGTGCTCCCCACATGGGACAGAGACTGTGTCCAATCCAATTTGCTTGTATTCACCCCAGGGCTTAGTACAGTGACTGGCACATAGTAAGTGCTTAAGTAATATCCAATTATTATTATTAACACTTAACCAATATAAGTATTATTATTTCCTATGGTTGATGACCTTTCTCCCCATCTTCAAATCCCTGGTAAAAATCATTCATTCATTCATTCAATTGTATTTATTGAGCGCTTATTGTGTGCAGAGCACTGTACTAAGCGCTTAATAATGATGGTATTTGTTAAGTGCTTACTATGTGCCATGCACTGTTCTAAGCACTGGGGTAGATACAAGGTAATCGGATTGTCCCATGTGGAGCCCACAGTCATAATCCCCATTTTACAGATGAGGGAACTGAGGCCCAGGGATGTGAAGTGACTTGCCCAAGGTCACACAGCAGACAAGTGTCAGAGCTGGGATTAGAATCCACGACCTCTGACTCCAAAGCCCGGGCTCTTTCCACTAAGCAACGAGATGTCTGCACATCTCCTCCAAGAAGCCTTCCCTGACTAAGCCCTCACTACCCTGCCTGAACCATCCCTTCTGCATTGCCTATGTACTTAGCCTGTTCCCCTCAAGCACTCTGATAGTCACCCCTTCCCCAGCCCATGAACACTTCAGTATATATCCATCTGTAATTTATTTTAATGTCTGTCCCCCCATCTAGTCTATAAACTCCTTGTGAGCAGGGATCATCTATACCTACTCTTTTCTATTGTACTCTCTCAAGCGTTTACTACAGCGCTGGCCCCACAGTAAGCACTTAATAAACACGACTGATTGATGGATTGATAGCTTACTTTCAGAGGATACAGAGGTCATGTCTACCAACTCTATTGTACTGAACTCTTCCAAGCACTTAATACAGTGCTCTTCACAGAGTAAGTACTTAGTAAATACCGTCGGTTGACTGATTGCCTATGAAAATCACTGAATTCTTTAGCCTGTGGAGGGAGGGAGGAAATGGGAGATCCTGCATAAAGATAATGGTATTAGTATTAGCGGGAGGGGCTTGTAACAAAGTTAGAACAAGAATCCACACACTCAGAGAATAACGCATGAGAAAGGGCAGCTTGGAAGCAGTCTACTAAGACTTCTCTCTTACTCTTTCCATTTCCAATTACCTCTCTGCTCTATTCCAGCCTAAAGAAGCACCTTCCTCCCAGAACGATCGTCCACAATCGTATAATGGAGGGAGAAGTGCACAACGGTAACCACTTTCTGCCATCTCTCATTTGAATCTCTAAATACTTGAGAGAATAATTGAGGTCCAATGTGTAAATCAATAGCTAATTAAAAAAATAAAAAAAGGCAGCAGCACTAGAATTTAAAGCTTTAGCATTTCCTAGGGGAATGGAAACTGCGAGAAAAAAAGGTTATTTTATCGATTTGGCTCAGGACTTTGACGGGGATGGCAGACGTTTGAGGAGTCAGCCAGTCAGAGGAGATGGGGCGGCCGGCGGGGGGAGCGGGGGAATGCAGCCTCAGATAAGTTTTAGGTTGTTTGCGATCCAAGGGAGCCAGCCGGCGCCTCACCATCACTGTCTGCCTGGGTCTGAAGGGTTTTGCCTCTTTGACCCACTGCATTGAGAAAAGGGAGTGAACGCAAAGCCTAGTTTGTTTCTCAGAAGGCAGAGGGTACCCAGAAAAGGACACTGTTTCAAAGTAGAGCCTTCTGAAGGGGCCAGTTTCTTCATCATCTGTGAAGTGGAAATAATTGAAATTCTTAAGGGGACACCTCCTGAGGTCAACTATCCATCCCACTGACTCCTTTTGAACCATCCCTGACAAATGGCTCCCTGGATAGCACATTTCACCTTCACATCAACCTTAAACTAGCCTGAATCCTTAGTTAGAATCCTAAAATTTAGAACTGCCTTCTCAGGTCCTGTACTCAGGGAAATGGCAATCCCGTGTAGAATCTTCAAGTTGGGAAGACTGATATTGAATTCTCTCATCAGTCTTTACCTTGCCTAGACCATCTCAGTTTCATAAGAAGCAGTGTGGCTTAGTGGAAAGAGCACAGACTTGGGAGTGAGAGAGCATGGGTTTTAAATATGACCTGCTACTTGCCTGATGTCTGACCTTTGGTAAGTCAATCAATCAAGAATCAATCATATTTATTGACGCTTACTCTGTGCAAGACACTGTACTGAGCACTTGGGAGAGTACAATATAACAAAGTTAGTGGACATGTTCCCTGCCTTTAGCAAGTTACAATGTAGACTGTGAGCTCCATGTGGAACAGGGACTGTGTCTTGCCTGGTTATTTTATCTTTCCCCAGAGCTTATATAGTCCAGTGTCTGGCAAATACTAAGGTCTTAGCAAATACTATTGATATTATGTTCCTTTTCCACTTCATAAATATGTTTTTAAGCATAGCCTCTGAAAATGTTCAATTGTCCAGTGGATACTAAGTTATCAGCAGGCAGGGATAGTGTCTGTTACATTTTAGTGTATTTCCCCATCCACCATGAACACAGTAGAAGCTCAAAAAAATGATGATGATTAATTACCCTTCTGAAAATTCTGGGTGCCCAGTGGAAGGGAGAGCAGGCAGAAGAAAGCTTTCAGATGGAGAGGGAATATCAATCAGTCAATCAGTGGTGTTTACTGAGCACTTATTGTGGGTAGAACACTGTACAGAGCATTTGAGAGAGTAGAATATAACAGTTTTGGTACACACATTCCCTGCCCATAAGGAGTTTACAGTCTAGAAGGGGATACAGACAATATAAATGAATAAAGTGTGGATATGAACATAAGTGCTTTGGGGCCAAAGGTGGGGTGAATATCAAATACTTAAAGGGTACAAATCCATGTGCATAAGTCACTCAGAAGGGAGAGATTGTAGTGGAAAGAACGTCTTACCTGGCTGTGTGCCAGAGTAATCCTGCAACCCTGTGTCCCCATTCCCCAGCATAAGCCCCGGTGGTCCCCCAGAATGGAACTGCTTTTCTGAGGAGAGCCACGAGTGTGATCCCTTTAAGTGTGCAGAAGGCAGTTGTTCCAGCCTTACTACTGAAGATTCCCTGCATGTCCACCTGAGACCCGAAGAGAAGCTCCATTGCAAGAAGCAGTGTAAGTCATTAACTCCTGGGGAGTGAAACTCCCTTGACTAGGCATTAACATGACTTAAACAGAGTGCAGTCCAGGAACAGAGGGGAGGAGGGCATTTCTTCTCACTTTGTTGCTTCAGAGGACATGCTGTAATGTCCTTCAGACCAAGAGGGGAGAGAATAAGGGTGAAGGATTTCCAAATATTTATTTTGAAACATTAGCAGGTTAGCCACCTCAGAGTAGAGACACACTGCACACTCCCTGTATGGTGGTGACTCTTTGGTTCCATAACAGAACAACATCACCATACTGTGTTAGTTAGTTTTCCTGTAATGGATAAAACCACTGCATTATCCCTTGGGACCCACCCTGACATTTGGGTGAAGTTTTGGATTGGTTGTTTTTACTGTCTACCAGAAATTAAGCTAGGATTTTCACCTTTGTGGCCTCTAAGCTTCAAATTAGAAGTGAAAAAAATAATAGACTTGAAAAAGACACCTTCTCCCCCCTGGGTCTCTATATAAATAGTGACATGATAAATTGCAGTGCTTGCCAGCAATTGAAATTAGTGCTGTTGGGAGTGTGTGTGTGTGTGTGTGTGTGTGTGTGTGAGAGAGAGAGAGAGAGAGAGAGAGAGAGCGAGAAATATATGAATGCCTACACTTATGTATTCACAATAAATTGATAAAACACTGTTAATAATAATAATATTTAAGTGCTTACTATGTGCCAAGCACTCTACTAAGCACTGGCGTAGATAACAGATAATCAGATCCCACATGGGGCTCACAGTCTAAATAAGAGGGAGAACAGGTATTGAATCCCCTTTTTGCAGAGGGAACTGAGGCACAGAGAAGTTGTGACTTGCCCAAAGTCACACAGCAGACAAATGGGACAAAGACTAGAATCCAGGTCCTCTGATTCCCAGGCCCATGCTCTTTTTCTCTAGGTCATGCGGATTTACATTTAGTCTTCTTAAATTTAGTTGATTGTTACTTTCATAAGCTGTGCAACAAGTTCCCTAGAGACTGGAATGTTCTAATTAAGATTATGATTTGCTCTTAATCTTGGAGGTTACCTCCATCACTTAATAGATGAGTTTTTGTCTACCCCATTAAAGTGTATTGGGTAAGGAATATGTCACTTGTTATTCAGAACTTCCAAAGCACCTAGTACACTGCACTGTAGCAAGTGGGTGCACAATAAACACCACTGCTGCTTCAACTACTACTAAATAAACCTTTAATGAGTGCCCAAGGGACATATTATGAGGATCTTGGAATCAGTGCCAGTCTTAGGGTGAAAGTGGGAAACTACCTGGGACTTTTGGGAAAAGGAATTTTGACAGTCTGTGCCCTTCAGCTCTCTGGGAAGGAGCAAGAATTTGAGCATGCTGAGATGCTGAGAGTCTGGGATGGTGTTTCTGGGAACTAAAAGTCAAGGAAATGCTTGTGGCATACAACTCTGCCTTCCCCACCTCTTTTTCTCCACCCACTCCACCTGCTTTCTTGTTTGTTTGACTGGGTTGGTGATCTGGCAGGCAGGAAGAAGTAGGATGGTGATTGGAAGACCCCAAAACATTGCTCTTCCAATGTCCCATCTGAACTAAGGCTGTTAATTCCTAGAATTCAGGCTAAGAACCAGAGAGCCTACAATAGATCACGATAGACAATTGTCAAAGCTGAGTATGACAAACCTAAGGGCAGGTTGAAGAAAATTACTTTAATTTATCTGGGTTTTAATAGTATTAATAATAGGTTTCTGACTCATTAGCTAGCTAATGTAGAGGGTTTTGGGGCAGCTTTCAGCAAAATATGGCTCTAGGCAATTTTATCATGAAATTATGCTGTGTGGCCTCATAGAAAGAACTTGAATCTGAGAGTTAGAGAACAAGGCTTATAATACCAGCTCTGCCACTTATCTGCTATGTGACACTGGGCAAATCATATCTTCCCTGTGCCTTCGTTTTCTCATCTGTAAAATGGAGATTCAAAGTCTGCTCTCCCTTCTACTTGGACGGTGAGCCCCATATTGGAGAGGGACTGTGTCCAATCTGATTATCTGGAATATGTCACAGTGCTTCATTCTTTCATTCTGTTGCATTAATTGAACATTTATTATGTGCAGAACGCTGTACTAAATGCTTGGGAGAATATGGTATAACAATAAACAGACACATTCCCTGTCCACAATGAGCTTATGGTGTAGAAACTGTGCTTAGTACAGCTCTTGGCACAGAGTAAGCTTGCTTAACAAATACCTCCTCCTAAATCAACAGTGTCTGCCTAAAGGGGTGGAGGGTTAGCAGTGCCTTTCTCCTCTCATCACCAGCCTGTCTGTATCCTGGGAATAGCCAACTGGTGGGCTAGAGACTGATGTATCCATCAAGCACTAAGATGGAAGATGCCTGGGCTCTTAGGGCCAACTCGAAGGCAGGGCTTGTGATTTGTGACTATAATAAAATTACTCCAGCAGGATAACAGGGCAAGCCTGGCAATCTCCACTTGCCCTCACACCAGAACTCCAACTGGGGGACAGAGCTGAAGGTTGAAGAGAAAGAGCCTGAAATGCTAAACGTGACTCAGTCAACTGTGCCCATATTTCTAAAGTTCCTGGAATGGGGAATTGTCAGCCATGGTGCCAAAATTTTTAATGAGTTTTCCCTTGGCAAACCCTGCATACTTGAGGTAGACATTTCTCATAAGGTTTACCCTGGGCAGAATGGGGAACCCGTTGGATTTTCCTACCATAAAATGATCTGTGAAGTTGCATTTTTCCTATGTAGACACATCGAGGCAGGTGGATCAATCTCCCATCGCTCCTATCTCTGTTAATCATGTTCATGGAGTGCTTACTGTGTACAAAGCACCGTATTAACTAGTTGGGAGAGTACAGTACAACAAAGGTGGTAGGCATTTTCCCTGCTCATGACGAGCTTACAATCTAGAGAAGGATCCAGGCACTAATATAAATAAATTACGGATATGTACATAAGTACCGTGAGACTGTGGGTGGGATGAACAGCAAATGCCCAAAGAGTACAGATCCAACTGCATGGACTAAGGAGGGAGAGGGAGTCGGGGAAAAGGGGGCTTAATCAGGAAAGGCCTCTTCGCGGAGAAGGCCCTTAAGGAGGCTATGAAGGTGAGGAGAGTGGTGGTCTGGCATATATGGCAATGGGCAGTGGGAGAGTTCCAGGACAGCTGAAACATGAATCTAAGATCAGAGAGTGGGGAGGTGGCCCAATAGGCTATTTCTCAGTCCTGCTCTGGCACTGTGAAGTAGTCAGAAGGAGATGAGAGGGGCCTCAACAGGGGAAGGCTGTTTTTAGGATGAATGGATAATAATAATAATAGCAATTATTATTATTATGGTATTTGTTAAGCGCTTAATATGTTCCAGTCACTGTACTAAGTACTGGGGTACATACAAGCAAATCGGGTTGGACACAGTCCCTGTCCCATGTGGCACTCATAGTCTCAATCTCCATTTTACAGATGAGGTAACGGATGCTCAGAGAAGGAAAGTGACTTGCCCAAGTTCACACAGCAGACAAACGGCGGAGCTGGAATTAGAACCCATGACCTCTGACTCCCAGGCCCTTGGTCTATGTACTATGCCATGCTGTGTAATGAAATGGATGAAAACTTTGGATATTAACAATAGTATTTATTAAGTGCTTACTTTGTGTCATACACTGGGCTAATGATGATAATAATAATAGCGGTATTAGTTAAATATTTACTGTATGCCAAGCTCTATGCTAAACACTGCGGTAGACACAGTACAATTTAATTGGACACAGTCCCTGTCCCACACGAGGAACTGTGTCCATTCTAATTGTCCCTACTACAGTGTTTAGCGTAGTGCTTGGCACAAGGTAAACATTTAACCAAAATAATCTAAAGAGGAGGGAAAACAGATATTCAACCTCCATTTTACAGATGAGGAAGTTGAAGCACAGAGCAGTTAAGTAACTTGCCCAAGGTCACACAACAGAGAAGTGGTAGAGCCAAGATTGGAACACACATTTCCCAACTCCCAGTCCTGTCCTCTTTCCACTAAGGCCTGCAGTTTTCAGCATCCAGGATCACAACAAAGGGGGTTCAACCCTCCACCCTCCCTTCCCACATGACCAGCATTCCTGGAGGAGAGAAACTGGGGTTGAGAAAAGGGAGGAGTAGATCTTGGGAATGGGCAAGGAGCATGCCTACACCCAGCTTGTATCACAAAACCTTGAGGCAGCTTGTCCTGCTACAAGGGCAAGGATCACATCCCGCCTTAGTCAGTTCCTGAGATTAGACCAGGCCACTCCTGGTTCTGAGGCAGTTGAACTAAATACTCCCAACTTTGGACGCATGTTCCAGGACCTGACCTGAGGTCATCCAGACAATAGCTTTGCCTCCTCCTAGTAGGATTGTTCACTGTTCCGTGTTCATTGTTCATTCAATCTAGGCAACCCAGCTGGTTTAGGGCAGGTGATTGCTTGGGACATTTCCATTTCACCCCTGCTTCTTTCCATCGTCCATCACTGACAATGACAGTTCTGAACTCACGGCCAAAGCTCCTAAAAGCTTTTCTCCTTTATGGTGTTTTAGCACTTCTCAAATCCTCATTTGCTTACCCTATGGATATTTAATACCGGGTTTCAACAAAGTAATGCTCTCTCCAGGGAGTTTCCTATGTTCTAGCTCAAACTTCTCACTAGCTCAGCATTATCAAGAGCAGCAGTCTCTCCCATCACTGTTTATCAATCAATCAATTGTGTTTATTGAGTTCTTACTATCTGCAGAGAACTGTACTAAGTGCTTGGGAGAGTGCAATTTATCATGTTCCCTGCCCACAAGAAGCTTATACTCTAGAGGGGTAGATGGACATTATTGTAAATAAATTACAGATATGTCCATAGGTTATTTAATGCCCAAATGACCTGGCCACATACTTCATTAATAAAAGTGAAACCAACAGGCGTGATCTCCTTAAAATCTCTCCTGCTCTTCTCCAATCCCTGCCTCCTTCTCCACCCTCTTCAACTTTCCCTATATTCCCTGAAATAACTGAAGAGATCTCTTGCCGCCTCTTTAATTGTACACCCGTCACCTGAGCTTCTGAACCCATCCCTTCATATATTTTTAAAACAATCATCCCCTCTAATCTCCCCTCCTTGATTGTCATTTTCAACTGTTCACTTTCCAATGACTTCTTCCCCACTGCTTTCAAATGTGCTATGTGACTTTGGGCAAGAAGTTAAGTGACTTAACTTCCCTGTGCTTCAGTCTTCTCAACTGTAAAATGGGTTTTCAGTACCTGTTCTCCCAGGTCCTATGACTCCTAGGGCTGTGCTTTTTCCACTAGGCCTTGGGAAAAGCAGAATGGCCTAGTAGAAAAGCACAGGCCTGGCAGTCAGAAGGATGTGAGTTCTAACTCTGGCTCTGTCACTTGACCCTGGACAAGTCATTTAATTTATCTATGCCTCAGTTCCTTCATCTGTAAAATGGGGATTAAGATTGTGAGCCCTACGTGGGACAGGGACTGTGATTACCTTGTGATTACCTCAGCTCTTAGAGTAGTACCTGGCACACAGTAAGCACTTAAAAAATGCCACAGTTATTATTATGCTGCTTCTCATTGTGCCCCAATTTCATCTGTCTTAACTCCAACCCCTTTCCCATGTCCTTTCACTAGCCTGGAACTCCCTACCCTTCCATATAAGCCAGAGTACTACCCCATATCTTCAAAGCATTATTAAGGTCACATCTCCTCCAAGAGGCCTTCCCTGATTAAGCCCTGTGTTCCCGGGCTCCCTCTTCCTTCTGTATCATCTATGCACTTGGATCTGTATGCATTTGGCATTTGATATTCACCCCACCCAAAACCTCACAGAATTTATGTACTAATCTTGAAATTATATTTTGTAAATTACTGATTTATATTCATGTTTGTCTTCCCCTCTAGACCAAAGACTTGTGGACAGGGAACTGGTTCGATAACTCTGTTCTACTGTACTCCCCCAAGAGGTTAGTACAGTGCTTTGCACATAGTAAGTGCTCAATAAATACCATTGATTGATGTATTGATTGGTAACTGCAGTGGGGCTGATGGAGAGGTGAGTAAAGGGTACAAGATTAAGTGAAAGGATGAGGTAGAAGGGAGTGGAAGAAGAAGAAATGAGGGCTTAGGGAGGGCCTCTTGAAGGAGATGTTATTTTAATGAGGCTTTGGAGGTGGGGACAGTGATGGTCTTTCAGATATGAAGAGGGAGGAAGTTTTAGGCCAGAGGTGGGACATGGGTGAGTGATTGATGGAGAGAGATGAGATCGAGGTACAGTGAGTAGATTGGCATTAGAGGAGCAAAGTGGGTGGGCTGGGTTGTAGGAGTAAATCAAAAAGACATGGTGGATGTTCTAAGGCCAATGATAAGGAGTTTCTGTTTGATGCAGAGGTGAATGGACAACCACTGGAATTCTTGAGGAGGGGAGAAACCTTTACTGAATGGTTTGGTAGAAAATGGTCCGGGCAGCAGTGTGAATTAAGGATTGGAATGGGAAGAGACAGGAGGCAGGGAGGTCAGTGAGGAGGCTGATGCAGTAATCAAAGTGGGATAGGATAAGTGCTTGAATTACTGTGGTTGCAGTTTGGATGGAGAGGAAAGGGTGGATTTTAGCTGTTGTGAATGTGGGATTGACAGGATTTGCTGACAGATTGAATATGCTAGTTTAAATGAGCGAGGTGAGTTGAGGATAATGCCAAGGTTACTAGCTTGTGAGACAGAGATGAAGACGGTGTTGCCTACAGGGATAGGAAAGTCAGAGGGAGGGGACAGGGTTTGGATGGGAAGATGAGGAATGCTGTTTGGACATGTAAAGTTTGAGGTGTCGGCAGGACATCCAAGTAGAGATCTCCAGAAGGCAGGAGGAAATATGAAACTACAGAGAAGGAGAAAGAACAGGGCTGGAGATGTAGATTTGGGGATCATCCCCATAGAGATGTTAGTTGAAGCTTCAGGGGCAAATGCGTTCTCCAAGGGAATGAGTGTATTTGGAGAATAGATAGGGAACCAGAGCTGAGCCTCATGGGACTCCAACAGTTAGTGGGTGGGAGGCAAGCGAGGAGTCTGCAAAAGGGACTGAGTATGAGCTACCAGACAGGAGGAAAACCGGGTGAGGAAGGTGTCAATGAAGCCCAGGTTGGATAATTTCTCTGGGAAAAGAGAGTGGTGCCCAGTGTTGAAGGCAGCTCAGAGGTCTAAAAGGATTAGGATGGAGTAGAGACCATTGGACTTGACTGCTTAATTCCCACCATGGAAATACTTTCTTCCCCATTGAGATTCTGGAATTTGTGAGGTGCCTTCTGAAATTTCTGTTCTCCTTTATTAAAATATGTCACTTTTCTTAGTACCATAGTCTCCCAATCTTCCAGTAACCTAAATCTCTGTAGCTCTGACAAAAGCTGTTCCATCTTCCCTCTAACTGTGAAGGAGCTCAGCTGTTGCTCCTGATATATAGACTTTATTGGAATAAATGCAGATAGACCTTTCATTAGATGTTCATTAATTACCTCCAATTTTTCCCATTAGATCTCTCTGGATAATAAGCAATCCAAATACCATCTCAGGCACAGTCATTTGGCTTTGGGCTCTTTTAACGACCCGTCTGCTTAAAGCAACAAAGGATACTTTGACATTCTTTCTGTCACTCGTTGTTGTCTCAGATATTTCCAAAGGCAAGGAAAAAAAATGAAGACATTCTGATAATCAGAGAAGGTCAATACAGATTCTAATTTGAAAGACTGATTAAGTATGGCTCTGCTGCTCTTCTGAAATACAATATGGCATCTGAATCAGATCTCGGGTGTGATTTCTTGGTAGATATTTCTTCCCCATAACAACAATGACATATTTTACCCAGATAAGCCGATGATCATCCCAGATATCTGGAGAAGGTGCCAAAGACAGTGTGGGTGGGGATATGCTCAAAAGATAGATTGATGCTGTCATCCATCTCACCCCTTACGTCGATCTCACCACTGACCTCTTGCCCACATCTTGCCTCTGGCCTGGATTGCCCTCCCTCTTCATATCCAACAATCAGTCTCCCCACCTTCAAAGCCCTAATAAAAGCACATCTCCTTCAAGAGGCCTTCCCCCACTAAGCCCTCATTTCTTCTTTTTCCATTTCCTCTCTGTCACCCTTGCACTTGGATTTGTGCCCCTCATTCACTCCTCAGTCCCGCAGCATTTATGGTCATATCTGTAATTTATTTTTATAAATGTCTGTTTCCCACTCTAGACTGTAAGCTCTGTGTGGACAGGGAACATGTCATTGATTGATTGACATCAATTAATTGTATTTGCTGTGTGCTTAATGTGAGCAGAGCACTGTACTAAGCACTTGGGAGAGTCCAGTAAAACAGAGTTGGTAGATACGTTCCTTTCCCACAACAA
This sequence comes from Ornithorhynchus anatinus, assembly GCF_004115215.2. Taxonomy (NCBI): domain Eukaryota; kingdom Metazoa; phylum Chordata; class Mammalia; order Monotremata; family Ornithorhynchidae; genus Ornithorhynchus; species Ornithorhynchus anatinus. The sequence continues at coordinate 30,150,615 of NC_041729.1, read as the reverse complement.
GCTTATAGTCTAAAGGGGGAGACCGATATCAGTATAAATAAATAACATATATGTACATAAGTGCTTTAGGGCTGAGGGAAGGGTAAATGAAGGGTGAAAATCCAAATGCAATGGCGACACAGAAGGGAATAGGAGAGGAAGAATGAGGGCCTCGTTGGAGAAGACCTCTTGAAAGGGATGTGTCTTTAATAAGGCCTTGAAGGAAGGGAGAGTGATCCTCTGTCAAATATAAAGAGGGAGGGTGTTCCAGGCCAGAAACAGGATGTGGGCTCGAGGTCAGTGGCGAGACATACAAGATCGAGGTACAGTAAGTAGATTGGCATGAGAGGAGTGAAGTGTGCTGACTGGGTTGTAGTAGGAAAGCAGCAAGGTAAGGTATGAGGAGGCGAGGTGATTGAGTGCTTTAAAGCCAATGGTAAGGAATTTCTGCTTGATGTAGAGGTGGATGAGCAACGACTGGAGATTCTTGAGGAGCGTGGAAACGTGGAGTGAACATTTTTGTAGAGAACTAAATCCAGGCAGCAGATTGAAGTGTGTACTGGATGGGGAGAGACAGGAGGCAGAGAGGTCAGCAAGGAGATTGTTACGGTAATGAAGGTAGGATAGGATAAGTGCTTGGTTCAACTTGGTAGAAGTTCTGAAATGTGTGCCTGTGTGTTTGTGTGTATGTGTGTGTATGCTGCAGAGAAGGGCATAACTAATCATCACATATGATAGGTCATTGTCCAGATTGGAGTGAGCAGATTTTCTTCATGTCTACTGAAAATAAGTGATCACTAAGTCCCCTAGATAACAAGCAGTGCTGAAATTTCACTTATCTAGATGTTTTTGCTTAGGGGTCTGGATGAAGATGGCCATTTGGTCTCTGGACAGAGAAGTTTCCCAACCAATCTCCTATATGTGGATGTTTGGGTGTGATCACCTGCTCCAATTTTGGGGCAGAGGTTTCCCTGCCTTTTGAGTTTTTAAAATGGCATTTCCTGGTCATTTCTTCTTGTAAAGAATTAGATTTGTTCTTTTTACTTTTGTGTCTTCTAATAGGAAATCATCTTCCAGTAGAAAACCATTCTGATAGATTGATGATGCTGAAAAATAACATTTCAAAAAAGAAAATCAATCATTTGTAATCCTCCAGAAACTTGGTTTCGAAAGCTCCCCTAGCCTCAGAAATCCCAGTTTTGCCCAACGGCTTGCTTAACCAAAAAGAAAAGGGAACTGAAGTCAACAAAGTAGGAGGGATGATGAAAATCTTCACCTTTACTCTTAGAGTCTTCAGGGATAAGCAAAGGATCTGCATCACTGATGAGGATATTAAGAGAATTAAAGTGAGAGGTCTTTAGATGTACTGTTAGGACAAAGTACTGAATGGGGAATCAATAATCCAGGATACAAATCTCAATTCTGCCCTTCACTGGTGACCTTGGATAAGTTCTTCCCAGATCTCTGCATTTTCTGTCAAGTGAGGTCAACAATTAGTCAATCAATCATATTTATTGAGCGATTACTGTATTTAGAGCATTATACTAAGGGCTTGGAAGAGTATATGCTACCAGATTGGTGGACTCCCTGCCCACAAAGAGCTTGCAGTCGTAAGTCAAAACTTCTATTTCCTTAACCCTACCCCTCTGCAGGATTTGATGATTGAACACATGATCTTCATTAAGTGGCAGCATGGCCTATTGGAAAGAGATGAAGGACCGGGATTCCTAAACCCAGCTCTGCCAGTTGATTGCTGTATGACCTTGGGTAAGTCGCTTAAATTTTCCTCGCCTTGTTCCCTCACCTGCAAAATGGAGATTCAAAACCTGTCTTCCTCCTACTTAGACTGTGAGCCCCATGTGGAACAGGCTGTATCCAGCCTGATTAACTTGTACCTACTCCATTGCGTAGAAAAGTGCTTGACACATGGTAAGCGCTTAATAAATACCATTGGAAAAAAAATGAACTACTCTTTACAGATGAGAAAACTGAGGTGCAGAAAAGTTAAGTGGCTTCCCTAGAGAAGCAGCATGGCTCAGTGGAAAGAGCACGGGCTTTGGAGTCAGAGTTCTTGGGATCGAATCCCGGCTCGGCCACTTGTCAGCTGTGTGACTTTGGGCAAGTCACTTAACTTCTCTGTGCCTCAGTTACCTCATCTGTAAAATGGGGATTAAGACTGTGAGCCCCACGTGGGACAACCTGATTCCCCTGTGTCCACCCCAGCGCTTAGAACAGTGCTCGGCACATAGTAAGCACTTAACAAATATCAACATTATTATTATTATTAGTGTCACACAGCAGGCATATGGTGGAGCCAGGATTAGAATCCAGGTCCTTCTGAATCCTTGGCCCATGCTCTATCCACTAGGCCCCGCTGCTGCTTCTCATTTCCCAGGATTTCCTAGAAGCTGCAGTAATTTCCAAAGAAACCCATGTGTCTTTGTGAAACAGGCCTGAGATTGCTAAAATAATCAGAAATCTAGGGATTTCTGATCAGAACAGTGCTCTGCATATAATAAGAGCTCAATAAATCCCACCGATTGATTCACTTATCCTAGGGTTTGCTTTGGAACCCTAAAACCCCAGTTCATATGGACTTTGGGACTACATTCTCCTTGGCCCAAAAGCCCAAGACATTGTGTCATCCTCGTCCCCTCCCAGTCATTCAGCTCTCACACTCAGTGCAATTGCTAACTCCTGCTAATTGCATGCTGCAAACATTTCCCGAGCCTCTCCCTTCCTCTCCACCCAAACAGCCACCGTCCTTGTTCCTGTTCTCAGTCAATCAATCAGTAGAATTTATCGAGTGTTTACTGTGTGCAGAGCACTCTACTGAGCACTTGGGAAAGTACAATAAAGTCGAGTTGGTTGACTTGATCCCTGTCCACCAGAAGCTTACGTACCACGGCTCGACCACCGGATCAACCTCTTTACTGGTCTCCCACCCTCCAGCCTCTCTACGCTTGGGTCCATTCTCCATTTTGCTCTGCTGATCATCTTCCTGAAACATGGTTCAGCACACATCTCTCCTCTTTACCACTGGTTTCCTGGCTCTCCACCAGCTGTCTCTACCTCAACATATTGGTTCTCTTCACCCATCCCAGCTGTCCCTCTTGGCTCCTTGCAAGCTTGGTCTCTAACTGTATCCTGACCTTCTTGTTTTCTCTTTCTATCTTCCTGGCCTAGAATTCTCTCTCCACCTCCTTACCAAGTCATCAAACCAGAAATGCTCCCCATCCTCAAAGCCCTCTTAAAATCACCCCTTCTCTAGGAAGTCTTCCCCAGTTAATATCAAGCGCCTTAAGACATTTTAACCTAACAGCAACTCCTAGCATTTGTGTATTTTGACCCATCATCAGCACTTAGGCATATATATGCATCTCAAATATGTATATTTAAATTGCGCATTCAATTAAATGGAAATTTCATTCCAACATATTTGCCCTACTACTTTTTGACCCTAGTTTTTCATCCAGCTTCTATCTGTAAATTCTTTTGCATGTTTGTCTCCCCCATTAGATTATAAGCTCCTTAAGGACAAGGAACATGTTTTTACTTCAGCTATATTTTCCCCAGGGCTTTGTACAGTGTGCTTAGTAGATGGTCAATAGAGACTCTATCTCTGCCCTACCTTGAAACCCAAAATCTCCTTTCAGAATAATATTGTGATTCCTGCTTCTGCTTCATAAATCCCCAAATCATCTGCATCTCCTGGCGCAAACCTTGCCACTTGAGACTGTGACCTTGGGCTAATCACTTAATTTTTCTGTGCCTCAGTTTCCTCTTCAGTAAAATGATTTTTCAATACCTCTTCTCTCCCTTATTTAGACTGTGAGCCAGATGTATGTACCTCAATGCTTAGTACGGTGCTTCACACATAGTTAAGCCTTTAACAAACACCAGCATTACTATTTGGAAAAGGAGATATGAAAAATGAGGATTGTTTTTAAGAACCAGTGTAGAAACCTCCTTTTCTCCCATAAGTATGTGCAGGCCCAGAGGTTGACTTGAGTTGTAAGAACTTACCTCACCCAGGAACTTTGGAAGGGGCTGGCAAGTGGAGGTCTTTGAAAGGGCACTTGAGTCCGCCCACCCTCCGTCAGCGGGAGGAGGTCGGTTCATCTGGACATTAACGGGGCTTCCGCTCCTTTCCTCCTTCCCAGGTAAAAGCAGCTCCGTGGTTTACAAAATGGCACTTTAAACTATTTTTACAATCGTGTGAAAGAACTGGATGGCGGTGGTGCCTCTCCACTGTGATTTAGATGCTAGTCGTAAATTGCAACCTTTGACAGAAATGGCTGAGATTTACTGCAAAAATCAATAGATGATTCAAACAGTCCACGAGCTCGAGGAGCTGAAGAACACTCCACCAACTCTCCGGCGAGAGGCTCTTTTGCTATGCAGCCGAAGGAAGCACTTAGCGCCTGGGGCCAGTCAGGTGGAGAGAAATGGTACAGGTGAGTGGGACCAGGGGTAGATCAGGCAAAACACTTTCTCTCATCATGTCTTACCTGTCCCACCTTCTCACTATGCCTCGTTCTCGCCTGTTCCGCCGTTGACCCCTGGCCCACGTCCTACCTCTGGCCTGGAATGCCCCCGTCTTCCAATCTGCCAAACAATCACACTTTCCCCCTTCAAAGCCCTACTGAAGGCTCACCTCCTCCAAGAGGCCTTTCCAGACTAAATACCCCCTTTCCTCAGCTCTCCCTCCCTCCATGTCGCCCCGACTTGCTACCTTTGCTCTACCCCTCCCCTCCCACAGCACTTGACTGTATATATATGCATATCTATGATTCTATTTATTTCTATTAATGCCTGTTTACTCACTTTGATGTGTATATATAAGTCTATTTATATTGATGCCTGTTTGTTTTGATGTCTGCCCGCTGCCCGGCTCATCTTCCTGCAGAAACGATCTGGGCCTGTCACTCCCCTTCTTAAACACCTCCAGTGGTTGCCTATCGACCTCCGCTCCAAACCAAAACTCCTCACTCTAGGCTTCAAGGCTCTACATCACCTTACCCCTTCCTACCTCTCCTCCCTTCTCTCTTTCTACCGACCACCCCGCACGCTCCGCTCCTCCGCCGTCCACCTCCTCACCGTCCCTCGGTCTCGCCTATCCCGCCGTCGACCCCCGGGCCACGTCACTCGCGGTCCCGGAATGCCCTCCCTCCTCACCTCCACCAAACTAATTCTCTTCCCCTCTTCAAAACTCTACTTAAAACTCACCTCCTCCAAGAGGCCTTCCCAGACTGAGCTCCCCTTCTCCCTCTACTCCCTCTACCGCCCCCCCTTCACCTTTCAGCAGCTTAACCCTCTTCTCCCCCCATTTCCCTCTGCTCCTCCCCCTCTCCCTTCCCATCCCCTCGGCACTGTACTTGTTCGCTCAACTGTATATATCTTCATTACCCTATTTATTTTGTTAATGAAATGTACATCGCCTCGATTCTATTTAGTTGCCATTGTTTTACGAGATGTTCTTCCCCTCGACTCTATTTATCGCCATCGTTCTCATCTGTCCGTCCCCCCCGATTAGACCGTAAGCCCGTCAAACGGCAGGGACCGTCTCTATCTGTTGCTGACTTGTTCATTCCAAGCGCTTAGTACAGTGCTCTGCACATAGTAAGCGCTCAATAAATACTATTGAATGAATGAATGTCTGTCTCCCCCCTTCTAGACCGTAAGCCCTCTGTGGGCAGGGATTTTCTCTTTTTATTACTGATTAAACTTTCCAAGCACTTAGTACAGTGGTCTGCACAGAGTAAGTGCTCAATAAATATGATTGAATGAATGACTTGAATGAACAAATGAATAATAATAACGATGGCATTTGTTAAGCACTTACTATGTGCCAAGCACTGTTGTAAGCGCTGGGATAGACACAAGGTGATCAGGTTGTTGCATGTGGGGCTCACAGTCTTAATCCCCATTTTACGAGATGAGGTAACCGAGGGCCAGAGAAGTAAAACGACTTGCCTAAAGTCACACAACCGACAAGGGGTGAGCAGGGATTAGAACCCATGACCTCTGACTCCCAAGCCCATGCTCTTTCCACTGAGCCATGCTGCTTCCTCCTTCTCCCCTCACAAGGGCTTATCAGCTGTCTCTGGTGGCCCAGAAGCTTGCCCTAGTGGAAAGAGCGAAGGCCTGATAGAGGACCTGTGTTCTAATCCCAACTCTGCCACCTACCTGCTATGTGACTTTGGGCAAGTCACTTCTCTGTGTGTCCATTTCCTCATCTGGAAAATGGGGATTAAATCCTTCTCCTTCCAACTAAGACTTGGAGCCTCATGTGGGAGAGGGACTGTCTGACCTGATTATCTTGTATCTACCCCAGTTCTCAGTGTACTGCTTGGCTCAGAGTAAGTAATCAATCAATCAAACATATTTATTGAGCTCTTACTGTGTGCTTGGGAAGAGAGTACAATTAACCCTATAACAGAATTCATAGACACAGTCCCTGCCTACTTTGAGTTTACAGTCTAGAGGACCATTATTTTATTATTAAGTGGGAGAATAGAATTATTTGCCCTGGTTGGTACCATCCCTCCTGACCCCGAAAGAAGCAGTGAAATCACCGGTTGGAAGTGGAATGTTCGCATTACTCTGTTTACCAGACAAGCATCAGGAATGTCCAGTTTCCCTGGGGCATAAATCATGAACAACATTTTCTCTGACCTTGTCTCATTTGACCATCACTAGGATACCCTAGTGGCCAAAGCTACCCTGAACTAGGAATTAAAAAATGAATACTCACAGTAGGCCTAAGTGTTTTATGTAGCGCTCTAGACTGTAAGCTCACTGTCGGCAGGGAATGTGACTACCAACTCTGTTATATTGTACTGTCCCAAGTGCTTAGTATAGTACTATGCACACAGTAAGGGCTCAATAAATCCCATTGATTGATTGATTAAACCCCTTAAATCGTGGCTTGAAGCCGCAAGCAGATGCCACGGTGGGTACTCCATAGTCCAGTGAGCTGACAAATTAAAGCCTGATGCAGACTTCACACTTTCTTTGGCCTAAGGTAAAACCGAATTAATGATTGCGGTAGTGAGGCTTTGTGAAAAGAGCCGAGTCAAGAGACCTGGGTTCTAGTCCTAGCTCTGCCTCTTGACTGCTCTCTGGCCTTGGGTATGTCACCCAACTTCTCTGGGACTCAGTTTCCTAATTTTTTAAAATGCAATAAAATCCTTGATCTCACCCTGTCTTAGCCTGTTAGCCCATGAATCTACCCCAGAGTTCCTCAGGGTTCCTGAAACTCAGTAGGCATTTAACAAATACCATCATCATCATTTTTGGATTTGGGGGTGGAGACCAGAGCCAGCCTTGGACTTGCTTCCTTCCCCCCCATAGTGGTCTCTAAAATTGTGGGGAGGCTTCCAGAGGTGTTTCTGGGTCAGGGGACCTGCTCTTTCTCCTGCTGCTTGGAACTCACTTAGGTTTTGCTGTGTGTGAGAGGAGGAGGCCATAGGCTCTGGGCAAAAGCTTCAGGAGCCAAGCATAGACAGGACTGCTGACAAGGCTTTGATGCGTTGCTGACTGCTACCTCTGGGGTTGGCAAATGGGAAAGACATTCCTCCACACTCCTATGCCTCCCCTTAGGGTTCAGATGCCCCGTACATGGTTCCCTCCTGTCTTTTGGGAAGCAACATGGCCTAGTGGATAGAGCACGGGCTTGAGAGTCAGAAGGTCATGGGTTCTAATTACAGCTCCTCCACTTGTCTCCTATGTGACCTTGGGTGAGTCACTTCACTTCTCTGCGCCTCAGTTACCTCATCTGGAAAATGGGGATTGAGACTGTGAGCCCCACATGGGAAAGGGACTGTGTCCAACCTCATTCGGTTGTGACCACCCCAGTGCTTAGTACAATGTCTGACACATAGCAAGCATTTAACAAATGCCATAATTATTATTATTATTTTGGGACTACAGCTGTAAGCTCATCCTCTAGACTGTAAGCTCGTTGTGGGTAGGGAATGTGTCTGCTTATTGTTGTACTGAATTCTCTTAAGCTCTTAGTACAGTGTTGTGCACATAGTAAGCACTCAATAAATGTGATTGAATGATTGAATGAATGAAGCATTACAGATGCTGGGAGACAAGAGAGGACACAAACAATGATTTGTGCTTCCATTAGAATTCCAGTAGTTGTTGGTCCTCCTATGGCTGCATTTCATGTTTTTTCAAACTCGCTCCCTTCCTCACCCAGAATTCCCAAGGCCTTTAAAGCAACTTGTTTTCCACTGTTGCTTACTCACATCTAAGATTTTCTTAACCCTCTTCTTCCAAAGTTGTCTTAAGAGAAGACTGGGGATTGAAGCAAGCGCCCAAGGTCTTTCTGGGTTTCCTGAGGTGAAGGGGGTCCAGGAATGTCTCTGAATGGGCCCTCGGAACTGGAGTTCTTTGTGCCCCCTGCCCGTTATCATCGGGCATAGATGCTGCCCTGGTGTGGGGAAACAAGTGCTACCAGCAAGCTGAGGAGGAACAGCCAGACAGCTGTCCTATGCCAAGACCATGTGATTAGCATGGCTCGTCTCCTGACCTCATTGAAAAACTCACCAGTCCCAAAATGTAACATAACTTCCACCCTGTTAAGGGGGAATTCAGGGAGGTAGGGGAAGGCGAAGATGAGAAATAGCTTGGCATAGTGAGAAGCAGCATGATGTAATGGATAGAGCCTGGGCCCTGGAGTCAGAAGATCATGGGTTCTAATCCCGGCTCCACCACTTGTGTGCTGTGTGGCCTTAGGCAACTAACTTCACTTCTCTGGGCCTCAGTTACCTCATCTGTAAAATGGGGATTAAGGCTGTGACCCCCATGTGGGACAGGGACTGTGTCCAACCTGATTTGTTAGTATTCATCCCGGCATTTAGTACAGTGCCTGGCACATAGTAAGTGCTTAACTAATACCACACTTCTTCTTCTTATTACTGTTATAAAGCAGTTCAACCCAACGTCCTTTGGCTCCTTCATGGAGAACAATGGTGTAGAAGTGATCCTTGGCCCAAGACCATTCAGGAGTGCCTGAGTTATGGACTAGTTAGGAATCAACCAACCAATCAATCAATGGGCTTTATTGAGTGTTTACTGCATGGAAGGCACTATACTAAACAAAAGAAGGACCGTGTTACAAAAGGGTTGCTCTGGGGCCAGCTCCCTGAACCTAAGAAGAATCTTCTTTGGCTTGTTTAGTACCCTTCCCTCCTCCCCACAACACTTTTGGGGAGGAACATAGAGAACTAGAGAAAAGGGAATAGGGTTGGACGATGAGAATGGACCACTAGCCCCATTATTATTGTAAGCTCTTTGAGGGCAGGGATCTCGGCCTACTAATGCTATTGAATCCTTCCAGGCACCTAGTACAGTGCTCTGTCCACCAGAAGTGCCCAGTAAATACTACTGTCTGATTGCCTGGATCAGTGGTGGACAGTGCCTTGGCCCAATAGAGAGGGCCTCTCATGTGCACAGGGATCAAGTGGACAGAAAGGCAGTAGGTTCAGGGCTCTTCCACCTGTCTGCTGTGTGACCTTGGGCAAGTCATTTCACTTCTTTGTGCCTGAATTTCCTTATAATAATAATGCTGGTATTTGTTAAGCGCTTACTATGTGCAGAGCACTGTTCTAAGCACTGGGGTAGATACAGGGTAATCAGGTCGTCCCACGTGAGGCTCACGGTCTTCATCCCCATTTTACAGATGAGGTCACTGAGGCACAGAGAAGTGAAGTGACTTGCCCAAGGTCACAGAGCTGACAAGTGGCACAGCCGGGATTCGAACCCATGACCTCTGACTCCCAAGCCCGGGCTCTTTCCACTGAGCCACGCTGCTTCTCTAGAGGTCTGGAGTGCGTTGGCCGGGAATCGAACCCGGGTCAACCGCTCGGAAGGCAGCTATGCTCACCACTAGTAAAATGGAATTAAATACCTGATCTCCCTCCCCCTTAGACTGCGAGCCATGTATGGGACAGGGACTGTGTCTGATCTTATTGTATCTGTGCCAGCACCCGATTGCTTGGAATGTGGTAGACGTCTTGTAAATATTATTGTTATTATCTTAGTTCTCAGCAGGAGACTCCATAGGGATTGGAGCAGGATGAACTGAGCGCTTACCGTTGACAGAACACGGTACTAAGCAAAACAGTAACCGTTACCAAAACGGTTGATTTGTGGCCAGCTTCCGGACTCTAAAGAGACTCTTTCTAAGGTTTGTTTCCAACCTTTCCCTTCCCCCTTGTCCTAGGCATGGGTGATTCTGGAGAGCTCTGAGCCAGTTCCCCAGAGAGCAGGGGAATCCAATCTGCATTCTGTCAGGATGCCGCTCGCCCTATGGATATACCTTCCCTGGAAGCCGAACCAATTAGGAGTTTGTTGTTCCTAAGATTAAAAGCACTGAAGTGCGACGAGCCGAGGGGGAGGCGGTAATTGTTCATCATGGGAAGAGTTCTCTGGGCTCACCTGCTGTGCGTATAGAATGGTATCATAGTCTTCATGAGCGGTGAGAGCTGAATCTGACCTCTAGACCTGAGCTGTCTTTCTGGATAATAATAATAATGATGGCATTTGTCAAGAGCTTCCTATGTGCAAAGCACTGTTCTAAGTGTTGGAGAGGGTACAGGATAATCAGGTTGTCCGATGTGGGGCTCACAGTCTTAATGCCCATTTTACAGATGAGATAACGGAGGCACCGAGAAGTGAAGTGACTTATTCAAAGTCACACAGCTGACAAGCGGCTGAGCTGGAATTTGAACCCATGACCTCTGACTCCCAAGCCCATGCCCTTTCCACTGAGCCATGCTGCTTCTTTCTGGATACCGTTCAGGTTTCTGGAACTGAATCTCGAGTGGCAAAGGAGCATTTGGTCTTGCCTCCCAGCTCTTCCTCTTGCCTACTGTGTGACCTTGGGTAAGTCACTTAACTTCTCTGGGCCTCAGTTTCTTCATCTGTAAAATGGGGATTCAATTCTGTTCTCCCTCCTACTGAGACTGTGAGGCCTTTGTGATGCCAGCAGCATGGCTAAGTGGAAAGAGCCCGGGCTTGGGAGTCAGAGGTCATGGGTTTGAATCCCTGCTCTGCCACCTGTCAGCTGTGTGACTGTGGGCAAGTCACTTCACTTCTCAGTGCCTCAGTTCCCTCATCTGTAAAATGGGGACTAAGACTGTGAGCCTCACATGGAACAACCCGATTACCCTGTATCTCCCCCAGTGCTTAGAACAGCGCTCTGCACACAGTAAGCACTTAACAAATACCAATATTATTATTATTTACTCTTATTCCAGAGACGTGTCTGACCAGATCATTTTGTATCTATCCCATCGATTAGTACCGTGCTTGACACTTACAAAGTACTACAATGATCAAAATGATAATGACACTTATAATAATAATAAGCATTACACAATTATAATTACATTATGATATAATTATAATTGATCATATTATTATTACTAGAGTTTTTATTAATAAACAGTAAGGCTACTTTAAACCTTTATGCCATTACTTTAGATCGTTAAATCTTATCACTAAATCCTGTCGGTCCCACCTTCACCATAAAGCTAAAATCTGCCTTTTCTTCTCCATCCAAATTGCTACCACATTAAGGCAAGCGTTCGTCCTATCCCACCTGGATTACTGCATCAGCCTCCTTGCTGACTGCCCAGCCTCCTGTCTCTCCCCACTCTAGTCCCTACTTCACTCTGCTGCCCAGCTCATTTTTCTGCAGTAACGTTCAGGGCATGTCACCATATTCTTTAAAAAAACTCCAATGGTCGCCCATCCACACCCGCATAAGAACAGATACTCCTCACCATTGGCTTTAAAGCACTCCATCACCTTGCCCCCTCCTACCTCACCTTGCTATTCTCTTTCTACTACCCAACCCCCACGCTTGGGTCTTCTATTGCTAAACTCACTGTCCCTCCATCTCACCCATCTTGCCACTGACCCCTAGCCCACATCCTGCCTCTGGCCTGGAACACCCTCCCTCCTCAACACCAACAGACAATTACTCCCCACTGGCCTTCGAAGTCTTACTGCAGGCACATCTCCTCCAGAGTCTTCCCAGATTAAGCCCCCCTTTCCGCTTCTTCCACTCCCTTTTGCGCCACATGGATTGGCTCCCTTTTTTCTTATTGTTCTTGTCGGTCTGTCTCCCCTGATTAGACTGTAAGCTCATCAAAGGGCAGGGGCCGTCTCTATCTGTTATCGATTTGTACATTCCAAGTGCTTAGTACGGTGCTCTGCGTATAGTAAGCGCTCAATAAATACTATTGAATGAATGAATGAATATTCTTCCCCCCCCAGGCTCACAGCACTTATGTACATATCTGTAATTTATTTATTTGTATTGATGTCTGTCTTCTCTCCTCAAGACTAGACTGTAGATTAGACTGTAAGCCCATCAAAGGGCAGGGACTGTCTCTATCTGTTACCGATTTGTATATTCCAAGCGCTTAGTACAGTGCTCCGCACATAGTAAGCGCTCAATAAATACTATTGAATGAATGAATGAAAGACTATAAGCTCGCTGTGGGTAGGGAATGTGTCTGTTTATTTTTGTATTGTACTCTCTCAAGGCCTTAATACAGTGCTCTGTACACAATGAGCACTTAATAAATATGATTGAATGAATAAATGAATGTGTCCATTAGATTATCTTGTATTTATAATGATAATAATAATAATAATGGTATTTAAATGCTTACAATGTGTCAAGCACTGGGATAGATACACGGTTATCATGTTGTCCCAGGTGGGGCTCACAGTCTTAATGCCCATTTTCCAGATGAGGTAAATGAGGCACAAAGAAGTTAAGTGACTTGCCCAAAGTCACACAGCTTACAAGTGGCAAAGGCGGGATTTAGAACTCATGACCTCCGACTCCCAAGCCCATGCTCTTGCCACTAAACCACGCTGCTTCTCTTATCCCAGTGCTTAGTACAATGCATGGCACTGAGTAAACACTTAACAAATACCTCCCTTATAGCAATAATACTAATGATAACTATTATTAATAAAGAGTGAGGTTACTTCAAAATGTGAATGTCATTACTTTAGACTGTTAGCTCCATGTGGATCAGGGACTGTTATATCAGAGCTATCTTGCACCTACAGTGCTTAGCACGTAGTAGGCCTTTAAATACCTAAATAATTGTTGTTGTTGTTAGTATTGTTATAATAATAACATTCTCAGGGATTCAAGCTTCGGTCTGGTGCTGGAGGACATTGAGGCATGAATGTAGGAGGAAGAGCGAAAGGGACTCGGTTGGGGTGAAGTGTTTAATGAACTGTTTAATGATCTGTTTAATGATCAGAGATTCCACTAAAGCTGAAACCCTGACCAGAATTGGATCCTATTCAGAGACCACCCGTTTTAGGGAAAGGAGGATCAAGAGAATTTAAAAGTGGGGGTTGGGGGGCAGAGGGGAAAGGAAGTCACCATAAGAAAACTGGTATTGGTTCAAAGGGATACTTTTTTCTTTTAAAAAAAGTATTTGTTAAGCACTTACTTTGTGTCAGACACTGGAGTAGATACGAGATCATCAGATTGGACACTGTTCATATAGCACATGGGGCTCAAAGCTTTAATCCTCATTTTACGGATGAGGTAACTGAGGCCCAGAGAAGTAAAGTGACTTGCCCAAGGTCACACAGCACAACTGTGGAAAAGCTGGGATTAGAGCCCACGTTCTCTGACTCCCAGGCCCATGCTGTTTTTAGGCGACCACGCTGCTTCTCCATTAGAAGATGCAAAACCTGAAAGCACTAGTGGGTGTGATCGAGAGGCAGCACCCAAGCAAGATAGTCATTTCCCTTTAAAAGATGGTGATCCCTGTGGATCACCATACACACTTCACCACACACTAGCACACCTTCCTCCTTCAAAGCTCTACTGAAAGTTTACCTCCTCCAGGAGGCCTTCCCAGACTAAGCCCCCCTTTTCCTCTGCTCCTCTTCCCCTCCATCGTCCCCACTCCCTCCCTCTCCTCTACCCCCTCCCTGCAGCACTTGTATATATACTTACATATTTATTATTCTATTTATTTTTAAAATGATGTTTATCTATAATTCTACCTCTTTATATTGATGCTATTGATGCCTGTGTACTTGTTTTGCTGTCTCCCCACTTCTAGACTGTGAGCCTGTTGTGGGCAGGGATTGTCTCTATTTGTTGCAGAATTATACTTTCCAAGCGCTTAGTACGGTGCTCTGAACACAGTAAGTGCTCAATAAATACCAGTGAATCAATGAATGAACTTGGGTATCAAGAACTTTCTGCTCCTTGGTGGGAACTTCCTGCATCTACAACATTGAGCTAGTATCAGTGAGTTCTCAGGAGTATCTTCTGTGATCCAGAATTTATGTAAGCAGTTTGATTCCCAATTTGCATTACCTGTAGCCTTGAATCAGTGTTACGTGACGGAGACCTGTGGTCGCTGCTATTGCAGAGGTCAGTGATGGAATTTGGATCTATGCATCCGAATGAGGGTTAAAGCTGCTTCCAGGGCAGATAGCATGGACCTGGGAATCTGAAGGACCTGCCTGGGTTCCAGTCTCGGCTCTGCCGCGTGTCTGCTGTGCGACCCTGGGTAAGTCACTTCACTTCTCTGTGCCTCAGTTACCTCATCTGCAAAATGAGGATTAAGACTGTGAACCCCATGTGGGACATGGACAGGGTCCAACCTGGTTACTTTGCTTCTATCTCAGTGCTTAGAACAGTGCCTGCTACATAGTAAAGACTTAACAAATATCATTAAAATAAAAGAAAAAAGTTATCTATTCTGCTGGGCCACTCAACATAGCCCTATGACTTTGGTGGTTTGGGGATTACTAGAGTGCTGTTTTCTGAGGCACTGGTGATCACCCTTTAGTGATCCTTCAGAGAACTAGTAAACTCCACCTCATGATATGTTTGCTAACGGATGTGTTCATTTTGACCCCATGATAGGAGACTCGCCCTCCCCCCCCCCCCGCCCCCAGGGTGACAACCCAAGATTTCCGTCTGTTCTAAAAGGACCCAATCACTTTGCATCACCTGAGTCCCTCCGTTCCACAGCCTTCCCTGTTTAAATTGCTAATTTACATTTTTCCTATTAACTGCCTTAAAAAGATCTTGTGTTCTCCAGTGACATGAGGAGTGCAAGTAAACAGAAAATTAACAAGAACACTTGCCAGGAAGCCCAATCTGGAATCATTTTTTATTTTTACCAGCGTCTCTCTCCTTCACTTTTTTTTTTAGTTCAAAGTCATTTTAGTTTTGTATATAATGAAAATGCATTAAAACAGTAATGAGAGAGGTTTGAAGTAATTGACACTTATAATTGGTACACAAAGGAAAGGCGAGAGCAGCTTTTATCTTGGAAGTTATTCTGTGTAGCTGGGAATTGATCTTTAGGACATGATGGGAAAATTGAATTTAAAAAAAAAATGCATGAAGAACTGACTGATGTTTGGAGATATGCAAAAAATAGATGGGTCCTCTGGTTGCTATTTAGATTTTCCACGTGCCTGTTTAGCCAAGTCATGTGATTTTGGGCTCAATCTCACCTCTAGACTGTACGCTCGTAGTAGACAGGAAACATGTTTATCAACTCTGTTATACTGTGCTCTCCCAAGTGTATAGTACAGTGCTCTGCTGATGGTATGTGCTCAATAAATAGGATTGATTGATTGTGTCTCCCCATCTGTGACATTGCTGCTAAGATAATGTAGGTTGGGTTATTCCCCCAGTGCACTGGTAATAGTTCAAGCCCTATCTAGGGAGTGGGTAGAAAAGGGAGAGGACCTGTGGAGCTCTCGGCTCCTTTTCCCTCATCTCTGTGGTCTCTGTCTCGGATATCACTGTCCCTGTTGGCGTAGGGAAACAGCATCATGGAGTGGATAGAGCACGGGCCTGGGAGTCCAAGTTCTAGTCCCAGCTCCTCCACTTGTCTGCTGTGTGACCTTGGGCAAGTTACTTCACTTCTCTGAGCCTCAGTTACTTCGTCTGGAAAATGGGGATTGAGACTGTGAGTCCCATGTGGAATAGGGACTGTGTCCAATCCTATTTGCTTGTATCCACCCCGGTGCTTAGTACATTGCCTGACATAATAAATGCTTAACATATACCACAATTATTATTATTATTATTAATTCCTCCTACACCCCATCTAAGGATGGAGACAAGACTCCATGCTCAGATATGTGACCACCCAAGGAAGTTAATTTTTAACAGTCATTTTCAAGGTTTTATTTGAAACTGTTACTGGACATGTCTTTGTAGAGTCAAGGATGTGTTGCTTTAAGAAAAGGTAGACTGAGAGACCATCGGGTGGCTCTGAAGCTTCTTTGTTGAGTGCCCTTGTTCTGAGGTCTGGTGGAGTTTCTTTCTCATTTGGTCCTTCAGCTTAGAGAAGTAATCCATTTCTAATGACCCTGTAAGTTATATGGCATCTTTTGTGTAAATAGTAAGTGATAAAAATAGGTGTAGGTTTAAGTACTGTTGCAGGAACATATTTAGCTGTTAAGTGATTTCTTTTCCACACCATTGACTTTCCCTATTTATATCTATTCCAGCGGAGAAGTCTCTTTGTACTCATTTCCTGCCCAGCTGCTGGTCTCATAATCTAATTCTGAAGTGATGACCTACAGGTTCCTCCTCAGTGGCAGCTGGGGGCATTTTTCTGGGTTTCGGGTGAGGATGCCCCTCCAACCTGAGATTAAGAAGCCAACAAATGCATCTCTTCTCCTCCTCTCCCAACCTTGTCTCCAGTGCATGGACTGGTTCATTCATTCATTCACTTAATGGTATGTATTGAGTGCTTACTGTGTGCAAAGCACTATACTATGAGCTGGGAGAGTGTAAGAGACACAATTCCTGCCCATAATGAGCTCACGGACTAGAAGGGGAGACAGACATTAATAAACATAATGGCAATTAATAAGTTGCCATTGTTTTTACGAGATGTTCTTCCCTTTGACTCTATTTATTGCCATTGTTCTCGTCTGTCCGTCTCCCCCGATTAGACCGTAAGCCCGTCAAACGGCAGGGACTGTCTCTATCGTTGCCGACTTGTTCATTCCAAGCGCTTAGTACAGTGCTCTGCACATAGTAAGCACTCAATAAATACTATTGAATGAATGAATGAACATAAATAATAAATTACAGATCTCTACATATGTGCTGTGGGTACAGAAGGGAGGATGAATGAAGGGAGCAAGTCAGGGAAAGGCAGAAGGGAATGGGAGAAGAGGAGAAGAAGGTTTTAGGGTTCTGAGTGCAGATTTCTGGTATGAGGCTTCAACTGGCTCACGTAACATAGGATGGTAATTTGCCCACAATTGAGTACTAGGGGCCCATCATCTGGCAAATTGTTTTGTTAAAAGTTACCCACCCCCTGCCCCAACCAAGCTCCTAATCTTTCAGCTAAGGGCAATGGTCTGCCCAGAAGGCCAGCTCTGGTACCTAGCAGAGGGGACACTGCGCCTGTTTTCAAATCTTCTGAAGTTCTAGTTAATTCCCTGCCCTGGAAGCTGATCTCAGACTCCTCTCTGAAGTTGGTGGGCATTCTGCAGTGAAATAAATCCAGAACTTTCTTGTGATGTTTTACTTGCAGGTCACTATTACCTATCAGTTGATCAATCAATGGTATTCATTGAACACATTTATTTATTGTGCCCTTATTGTGTGCAGAGCACTTTACTAAGCAGTACAGTACAACAGAGTTGGTAGACACAGTCCCAGTCCACAAGGAGCTTATAGTCTAGAACTGGGGGACAGATATTAAAATAAATTATGAATAAACTTAGAAGTGCAGTGAGACTGGGGGGCGGGGGTGAATATCAAGTGCAACCAGGTGATGCAGACAGGAGAGAGAATAGGGGAATTGAGGGCTTAGGGAAGGCCTCTTGGAGATGTGATTTTTAATAAGGCTTTGAAAGTGGTGAGAGAGGTGGTCTGTTTCAGGAGTGTACTCAGAAATGACAAACAGCATAGCTCAGTGGAAAGAGCACGGGCTTGGGAGTCAGAGGTTGTGAGTTCTAATCCTGACTCTGCCACTCGTCAGCTTTGTGACTTTGGGCAAGTCACTTAACTTCTCTGTGCCTCAGTTACCTCAACTGTAAAATGGGGATTAAGACTGTGAGCCCCACGTGGGACAACCTGATTACTTTGTATCTACCCCAGCATTTAGAACAGTGCTTGGCACATAGTAAGTGCTTAACAAATACCATCATAATTATTGTTATGATTATGCATCATTTTGGGAAGGAAGACAACAGGCTTGCAGTGGACTACCCTAGATGGCACCTCTCTAGAGCTCTAGTCTCTAAACTGTAAGCTTGTTGGGGGTAGGGAATGTGTCTGTTGTTGTACTGTACTCACCCTTGCGCTTAGTGCAGTGCCTGCACAGTAAGTGCTCAATAAATATAACTGACTGACTGACTCCCACCGAGCAGGATGTGGGGAGGGCCAGGAGGAGAAAAGGGCAGGTACCACCCCCAACTCTTGAAGCATCTCTGAATTTGTCTGCCTGTTAGTTGGACTCCTTGAGGGCAGGGATGGTGTCTATTTACTGTGATCTCTCAAGAATTTGGTACAGTGTCTGTAATCTATAGCACTTAATACCATTTCTTGAGTGATTGATTACTAGGGGAGGCAGAGGAACCTGATCTTGGGAATGATCTGCAAGGAGGTTAGGAAGGGATTTGAAGAGAAACCTACTTTCCTGCTGTCTGACCTCAAATTTCTGGAGAAGACAAATAGCTAGAAAGCCAGGGGACTCAGCAAAAGTGATTTAAATGAGAGCTAATGGGAAAAATGTGTTATGAATGATGAAGAAGAAAATAGATTACAAAGACTAAGTGCTACAGTAGTAAAAAAAAAAAAAAAAAAAAGGAGAGGAAGAGCCAGAGGGCTAAGTTATTTGATTTGCTTTGGTTATGATGATTTCTAAGAAAATCATTTATACAGCTCCTGTAACTCTCTTGTGAGGACTTGTGTTTAGAGAAGATTGACAGTGACATCCCCGGTTATGTGATCAACAGAGAGAACTCACTTCAGCCAAGACTAACCATTCAGAAAGCCTCTCCTTAAAATTACTAGCTAGTGGCTAAACATTCCTATCCTCTTACTTCAGTTTTTTATGGTACTTGTCCAGTCAGGGGTTCACAGTCTAAATTAGAGAGAGGATGATATAATCCCCATGTTACAAATATGGTAACTCAAGTAGAGAGAAGTTAAGTGAATTGCCCGAGATCACAGAGCTGACAAGTGACAGAACCAGTATAAAAACCAAAGTCCTCTGATTTCTTGGTCTGCTCCCTTTCCACTAGGTTTTGCTAATATGCAATTCTCATCAGCTAATCTAATGTATCATTCCAATACAGACCACAGAGATCAAGGCCAGGTGCCTCCAGAAAGTAATTTTCTGTCTGTGTGTAAATTAGACACTGGGGTGTTAGGACTGGGAAGAGGCACTGAGCCTCTTGGGGCTGAGGGATATGTGGCTTAGAGAAGCCCGCCCTTGGGCATGAGGTGGATTAACATAGTGGCCCCAGATGTAGTCTTTCTCCTCAATTTTCCCACACACTCTTGGACACCGGCCCTGTACGTGTTATCTCACAGATCCTGTATGCATTCTTTATTTTTCCTTGTACATTCATTTGGTTGTCTCCTCTCAGAACCTTGTTAATCAACTTCTCCCCTCCACCTTGTGGAACTAGGAACATCTTCCAACTTCTTTTTTCCACTGGGTGAGGCCTCTCTAACTGAAATTGATCCATTAATATATTTGAGAAGGTACTGTGTACAATTCACTGGACTAAGCTCTTGGGAAAATACAGAATGAATTATTGTACTTGTTAAGCACGTACTATGTGCCAAGCACTATTCTAAGCACTGGAGTAGTTACAAATTAATCAGGTTGGACACAGTCCCTGTTCCACATGGGACTCCGTCTTCATCCTTATTTTACAGTTGAAGTAACCAAGGCACAGAGAAGTTAAGTGACTTGCCCAAGGTCACACAGCAGACGAGTGATGGAGCTGGGATTAGAACCCTGGTGCTTCTGACTCCCAGGTCTGGGCTCTATCCACCAAGCCACACTGCTTAGTAGACTTAATCCCTGCTTTGAAGGAGTTTACAATCTATTGGGAAATATAGGCTCAGAATTATGGATAGAAGAAGAGAAAGGAAAAATGGATAACATTCATTGTGGCATTTTTTAAGCACTTACTCTGTGCCAGATAGTACTAAGAGCTGGGGTAGATACAAGATAATTTGTTTGCACACACTCCCTGTCCCACATTGGACTCTCAGGATGCAGGGAAGAATAAGTGCTTAAATAGTAGGGAATTTTAGTCAATATGTAAAGGATTGATGCAGCAGGGATTGCAAGAGCTTTTAAATGCACAGAATTGGCATATACAATCAGTGGTATTTTACTGAGCTCTTATTGTGTGTGGAACACTATACTAAGCACTTAGGAAAATAAAACAGAATTGATAGACACAACTGCTGCTCATAAGAAGCTCACAGCCTAAAGAAAGAGAGAGACTTTAAACTGGGGAACACAGGTGATTGTTGTGGGAGGGAGGGTAATAGGAGTATTTATTGAGCATCCACTTGGTGCCATCAACTGGAATAGGCTCTTGGGAAGTATGGAATAAAGAAATGAAACATTTTGTGCCCACATGGAGTTTACACTTGAACTGTGGAGACAAACACAACCTGGGCAGAAGATAAAGCCCAAGTTCTGGAAAACTATGCCCTAGAATATTTCCTGGGACCATTGAAAATCCAACCAGTAATCAATCAGTGATATTTACTAAGCACTTTCTGTGCCTAGAGCCCCAAACCAAGCTCTTGGGAAACTACAATAATGTAACAGCATTGGTAGACATGTTTCCTGTCCACAAGGAGCCTTACAGTCTAGACAGGCCTGAAGATTTAATGATCTCGCTTTCATTCCTCAGCCGCAAAGGTGACCGCATCAGCCAGATTGGCTGGACCCGAGTCTGGGATGACATTCCACATCCTTCAGGGGCGTCGAGGAGAAAACAGCTTGTGTCCTCTGTGGGTAGCATTTCCTGAAACGACCGTCTAGCTAGCACTGGGAAATTGTGCAGGTGACAAACCTCCTCCTCGTTAGCTTTCTGTGAAGTCTCTGGAGTAAACTTAATGATCGGGGGAAATAAACCATCTGTCACAGACTATTTTTGATAAATTAATTAAGAAAACATTTAAATTTCTTTATATGTGAAACGTGCCCCTGAGGAAAAATATTTCAAAGTCAGAGCCTGTGCTCTCTCCTCACTTATACCGTGTGCCCCATGTTGAACAGAGACCATGTCCAGTCTATCTTGTATAATAATAATAATAAATTGTGGTATATCAGTGCTTGCTTTGAGCTAGGCACTGGATTAAAAACAATATAAGCATATCTAGCTCAGTGCTTAGTACAAATCTTGTCACATAATGAGCATTTAGCAAATGCAGTTATCAGAGAAACAACCCCACTCCCTAGCCCCACATCCTTTCAGTGTTCTCACAGCTCCAGCCCCCAGCCAGGTCCAGATCGCTGCCTCAGTCTGTTTCCTCTGCTCCCTCCACTCTTGTGGCTGAATGCAGCTGGCAAAAATTCAGGCTCCGGGTCAACTCTGGCCATTGAAAATTCACTGTCGTGGTAGGTCAGCTCTGGTTTCTGCTTGATGACTCTGTTATTCCTCCCTCATTGACTCACGTGTCCAACATCCTTGCCAACTTTCCCAGGCTTTCGGCTCCTGGCTGAAGCCCCATTATCACCTCCTTCCCTAAATGGCTGATGACCTGGCCAACTACATTATTGGTAAAATGAATGCTGAAAACTATAAGCTTCTTGTGGGTGGGGATCGTGCCAACCAACTATAGTGTACAGTACTTTCCCAAACATTTAGTGTAGTGCGCTGCCCACCACAAGCATTCACTAAATACCACTGATGGAGTTCCCATAGTTTTTCTTTAGTCTTGACTCCCCCTCCAAATCCAACAGTTTGCAGCTCTCTCCAAATTTAAAGTCCTCCTACAATCTCACCTCTCCCAGTAAGCCTTCCCTAATTACTTCTTAGCCCCCTAAATAGTATATATCTGTCATCCCGCTCTAATACTTACAAATTTATTTAGACACATCCTCAGCGATTTTGTTCACTTGTATATTCAGTGATTTGTTTTGACTGCTGTATTCGTAAGCAGCGTGGGTTAGTGGAAAGAGCACAGGCTTGGG
This sequence comes from Ornithorhynchus anatinus, assembly GCF_004115215.2. Lineage (NCBI taxonomy): Eukaryota > Metazoa > Chordata > Mammalia > Monotremata > Ornithorhynchidae > Ornithorhynchus > Ornithorhynchus anatinus. The sequence continues at coordinate 30,128,401 of NC_041729.1, read as the reverse complement.
AGTCAGAGGATGTGAGTTCTAATTCCGGCCCCGCCACTTGTCTGCTGTGTGACCTTGGGCAAGTCACTTAACTTCTCTGTGCCTCAATTACCTCATCTGTAAAATAGGGAATAAGATTGTGAGCCCCACGTGGGACAAACTGATTAACTTATATCTACCCCAGCACTTAGAACAGTGCTTGGCTCATAGCACTCAAGTCACATCTTCACCATCTGTAAAATAGGGATTAAGATTGTGAGCCCCACGTGGGACAAACTGATTAACTTATATCTACCCCAGCACTTAGAACAGTGCTTGGCTCACAGCGCTCAACAAATGCCATAATTATTATTATTATTAATAATAAATCTTTTCATATCTCTTAGATTAGAATGTAAACTCTTTGCAGACTCTCTCTCCTTGTTTTTTGACTTCCCAAGTCAATCAATCCATCAGTGATATTTATTGAGGGCTTACTGTATAATAGTAATAATAACGATGGTATCTGTTAAGCACTTACTATGTGCCAAGCAGTGTTCAAAGCGCTGGGGTAGATATAAGGTAATCAGGTTGTCCCATATGGGGCTCACAGTCTTAATCCCCATTTTACACAGCTGAGGTAACTGAGGCACAGAGAAGTGACTTGCCCAAAGTCACACAGCTGAGAAGTGATGAAGCCAGGATTAGAACCCACAACATCTGACACCCAAGCCCATGTTCTTTCCACAAAGCCAAGCTGCTTGCTGAGCATTGTACTAAGTTTTTGGGAGAATACAATGTAGCGGTAAACAGACATATTCCCTGTCCACAGTGAACTTACAGTCTAGAGTTTACAGTCTCTACAGTCTACAGTACAGTAGAGTTGCTAGGTATGATCCCTGCCCTCAAGGAGCTTCCCTTTTAGTTAGACATTAAAATGACATTCAAGTAGGGGAAGCAGCAGTATAAGTGCATGGGTGTTGTGGGTCAGGAGGGAGGATCTCAAAGTGCTTACCGAGGAGAGACCCAAGTGGAAAATAGGGTGGGGAAATGAGGGATTAGTCCAAGAGGTCTTCTTGGTGAAGATGTGACTTTAGTGGGGTTCTGAATATGGGGGAAAGTGGTGGTCTGTCAGATTATTGAACGGGTGTGGGGATTCCAGGCAGGAGGGAGGATGTGAGCAATGTTTCGGTGGCTAGAGATGAGGTTGAGACACTCTAAGTAGGTTGGTGTTAGAGGAGTGAAGTGTATGATTTGGGTGATAGTGCGAGAGATAGGAAGTAAGGTAGGAGAGGGAGACCTGATTGTCTTAAAGCTGATAATGAGGAGTTTCTGTTTGATGTGGAGATGGATGGGTAACCACTGGAGTTTCCTGAGGAACGAGGAAATGTGGACTGAACATTTTATTTTAAAAATGATCGAGGCACAGAGCTCTTGCTTGTTGTATTAGTGAGTGCTCAATCAATACCATTACTACTAAGTCAGAACCAGGGGGACAAGGTTTTCCTTTGCTTAAGTCCCCCAAACTGGTCCATGACCTCACTTCTGCCTGACCTTCCAGCCCTGAGAAACACCAGAGGGGGCTTGGATTAGGCTCGGGGTGGCAGAATTGCAGCCACTCGACTATGCAGTGCCTGGAAAGATGGCTGGAGCAGCAGCCGAAGCGCCGCATTGGTTAACTAAATTAAATCTGAGAGAGAGATGAAATCAGCCCCCACGAGTCCCGCTGGGAAAACGGAGTTGAGAGAAAGAGGCAGGCGTGGCAGATTGTCACCTGGCTGCTGCTCCACGTTCTCAGCAGCTGACCTAGTTCTGTTTGAAGACGAATCATGATGAATTGTTGGTTTGTTCATAGAACAGATCTCTGGAGATTGAGAACATTGTGAGATTTGCCAGTGGGTAGGGGAGGCAGCCCCAGCACTGAGCAGCAGTGGGGTTGGCTGCAGCGGCGGCAGGATCTCAGCCTTGCAGCCTCATCTGCCCATCCTTCCTGTGTTTCTACCAGTCCATGAACTGGCTCATTCCTCATCATGGGACTTGTGTTCTGCTGGTTAACCTCTAAGAGGCCTTCCCTGACTAAACCCTTCTTGTCTCTTCTTCCACTCCGTTCTGCATCACCCCGATTTGCTCCTTTTATTCATTCCCCTCCACCCACCCCACAACACTTTTGTACGTATCTGTAATTTATATATTTATATTAATTTCTGTCCCTTTAGATTGTAACCTTGTTACGGGCAGGGGATGTGTCAGTTTGCTATCTTGCACTCTCCCCAGCTCTTAGTACAGTGCTCTGCACACAGTAAGCATTCAATAAATGATTGGTTACTAACTTCCCACAGATCTGTTTTCAAGTCAAGGCCACATCCTATTGTCTCAGGGAAAATGAGAGAGATTTGAGATTAGAGAAACAGCATGGCCTAGTGGAAAGAGTCCAGGGCCTGGGAGTCAAGGGACCCCAGTTCTAAAACTTGCTCCACCACTTGCCTGCTGGGTGACCTTGGGAAAATCATTTAACCTGTTTGTGTCTCATCCATAAAATGGGGATTCAATACCTGTTCTCCCTCCAAACTAAGACTATGAGGTCTGTGTGGGGGCAAGGACTGTGTCCAACCTGATTATCCGGTATCGACAAGATAGGCCAGACACTGTCCCTGTCCCTCATGAGGCTCACAGTCTATGGAGGAATGAAAACAGATATTTCTTTACTTAGAGAAGGAAAGTGATTTGCCACAGGTCACACAGCAGGCAAGGGGTGAAGGCAGGATTACCGACCCAGGGCCTCTGACTCACAGTACTGCTTCTTGCAGGGCTCAAACAGGTGAGTGTCAGCTGGACAATGATGTCATCTTCCTCCCAGCTAAATTGAACTCCGGGACAGAAAAGCAGGTGAGCAGTAATGAGCCAGCTCTGGGCTATAGCTCAGAACCAGACATTTACCTCAAAAGTTGCTTCCATCGACAAGACACTGAGCAGCGTGTGCTGGTTGGGGGAGGCGTAGAGCAACACAGAGTGCCCAAGAGCAGGGGAGCTGAGACTCCAACCCTCTCCTCAAACAATGACTAGGTAGGCAGCTCCTCTCAAAAATCCTGCGGGAGAAATGGGACAAGGCAATGAAGCAGGGCCACCATACAAATAGGTGACATCTGGCAACCCTAGCCTGGAAATACACCTGCCAGGAGGAGAATAGATAGAGGATGGGGAGATAAAAGATTGGAAATCTAACAATTAATTTGAAGAATTAAACACCAGGTGCAAGGGGTTGGAGGATTCCATCCACAGAGATTCACAGCACTTGACATTCAATTATAATTGTGGGTTCCTATAAAACAGCCCATTAACTGCGCCTATAAATTATTATTGCTTGTGAGGAATATATTAGGAAATATATTGTTCACTTAGTAGCTAATACTAAGGATAATGAAAATTATTAACAAGAAGGAATGTGTCTCTGACTCCTTTTTCAAGCATTTATCCTTTGGAAGTTTGGCAAGTCTGGCTGTAGATAACTTTGGATTTCTAACTGGATAATAATACTCATAATAGTAATAATTGTTGTATTTGTTAAATGCTAAGTGCCAAGTACAGTATTAGGTGCTGTGTAGGTACAAAATAGTCAGGTCTGATGGGCGCTGTCCCACAGAGGGCTCACTATTTAGACTTCTAGAGTGTAGACTCATTGTGAGCAGGGAATGTGTTTATTGTTATATGCAGTGATCTGCACACAGTAAGCAGTCAATAAATATAAATGACTAACTGCCTAAGGGGGAGAGACTAAAAGTATTGAATCCATAATTTTTAGATGAGAAAACTGAGGCACAGAGAAGTTAAATCATTTGCCCAAATTCACACAGCAGGCAAGTGGCAGAGGTGAGTTAGAATACAGTTCTCCAAATTCCTGTGCTCTTTCCACCAGCCCACATGTTCCTCCTAAGAGTCCTAAGTTCTTACCTAAAGATTAGGCTTGGTTGTTTCCTGTGATCATCAACTATGCATACACCTGGACATAGCAAGGTAATGGACCTGTATTCTCATCATTATCTAAACCATTCATTAGGTGTGTACTGTGTGCTGAGCAAAGTACTAAAGAAGAGTAGAATAGAAGTAGATGGAAAGAGCACAGGTCTGGGAATCAAGAGATCTGGGTTCTAATCCCAGCTCCACAATTTGCCTGCTGTGTGACCTTGAGCAAGTCACTTAAATTCTCTGTGCTTCTGTAAAATGGGGATATAATATATACCTTTTTTTCCTCTTTAGACTGTGAGCCCCATGTGTGACAGGGGCTGTACCTAATCTGATTACTTTGAATCACTTTCAGTGCTTAATACAGTGGTTGACTTATAGTAGGTGCTTAATAAATATCACTTATTATTACTACTATTTATTATTAAATCAAGGACTCTATCTTCAAAGAATTTTAAATCTCTGGTCTGCAGATGATTTTTTATTTTTAATGGCATCTGTTAAGCCCTTACTTTATGTCAAGCACTGTTCTAAGCACTGCAGTAGAAACAAGTTAATCACATAGGACACAGTCTTGTCCCACATGGGGTTCCCGGTCTAAGAGGTAGAGAGCAGATTTTTAATCCCTTTTTACTGTTAAGGCAACTGAGGCCCAGAGAAGTGAAGTGACCTTCCCAAGGTCACATAGCAAGCAACTCCCAGACCTGGAATTAGAATCTAGGTCCCCTGACTTCCAGGCCTGTGCTTTTCCACTAAGCCATGCTGATTCCCATTCATCATTCCGGACCCTTGGTGGATGGGGTGACTGTCGGTCTGGGCCCCCGATGGATGGGTGATGGTCATCCTGGGCTACTGATGGATCAGTGGGTGCAAGTCAGTCCAGGGGCCTAGTGAGTTGGTGATGGTCAGTCCAGGTACTCAATGGATGGATGGGTGTTGGTCGATCTGGGCCCCCATTAGTTGGATGGGTGACAGCCTGAGTGCCCAATGGATTGGTGATGGTTGGCCTGGGCCTCGATGGATGGATGGGTGACGGCCTGGGCCCGGATGGATTGGTGACAATCAGTCCAGACCCCTGATGGACGGATGGGTGACAGTTGGCCCGGGCCCTGCGGGAATGGCAATGGATGGATGGGTGGATGACAGCCCAGGCATCTGATGGATTAGAGATAATTGGCTTGGGCCCCGACGGTTGGATGGATGACTGTTGGCCCGGACCCCTGATGGATGAAAAGTTGATGGTCGGTCCAGGCCCCTGTTGGATGTATTGGTTACAGTCAGCCCGGGCTCCGATGAATAGATGGGTGACAGTTGGTCTGGGGGTCCAGTGGGTTGATGATGGTCAGTCTAAGCTCTCTATAGATGGGTGGGTGATAGTTGGTCTGGGTGCCTGATGAATGGATTGGTGAGGGTCCATCTGGGCCTCCGATGGGTGGATGGGTGACAGTCGGCCCAGGTGTCTGATGGATTGGTGATGATTGCCCTGGACCCCTGATGGATTGGTAATGGTTAAGCCATGCTTTACTTTTAATTAAAGCACTGCAACATTCCTCCTCTGGGATGAAATTTCAGGTTTAGCTTTCTTGAGGCAGTTTCAGTGCGACAGATTGTCACTCTTTGTCCCCCGGGGTCTCTGTCTCATTCTTTTTGGAGAACACCCACCTTACCACTCTTAAGACTACAGCCACGATGATGAGAGGCTGGTCTGAGGCAGCCAAGTGTCGCGAAGCTTCTCCGGCGGGGAGAAAAACATGACCCTGATGCTGATCATTTATCTATTTCTTAGACTGTTTCAATTGAACCTTTTGCTAAGGAGCCTCAGGGAACAAGGACCATAAATAAAAAATACAATTAATGGAAAGAGTTTAAGGAACACATTAACAAAAGCAAGATTCATTCACTGTTACATCAGCAGAATTACCTCCCTGTCCTTATCGAGCTAAACCAGGCCCACTGAGGCCCATGGGGATCGTGTCTACCAACTCTGCTGCACTGTGCTCTCCCAGGTGCCTAGTACAGTGCTCTGCACACAGTAAGCAGCCACTAAATACCACTGACTGAGTAGTGCCACATATCTTGGGCCTTCATGCCAGTAAACTCTAGGCCTGTGTGGGGCAATCTGGTACCCCTGTGGGAGAAGAGGGTGGACAGAAGGAAACTCCATCAAAATATTTAGGGTGTTGGAAAGATTGCTTTGGCGTGAATGAGACTGAGAACCAGTCTTTCTCAGCAGTTACATTCTCTGTCATCCTTCTCAGCAGTTACTCTCACTGTCCTTTCTATGAAATTGATCTTTTAATCCTGGTGGGTTTTTTCCCACTGTGTCTGCTCCAGAGCAGATGATGCAACTTTAGCAGCGAAGAGAAAGTCACCATTTTATGACTCCTGAGCTAGTTGGGGAGGGTGTAAAGAGAAGAATGATAGCTAAGTTCAAATGGCTACAGTCCACCTTGATTTTCCTCCACCTCTTAGCTGCTTTTGACACTGTGGACCGCTCCTTCCCCTTCAACAGCCTTAGATTTGTTAACCCCTAACGTGGTTCTCTTCCTACTTCTCTAACTGCTCCTTCTCAGTTTCTTTTACTGGCTCCTCCTCTGCCACTCATTCTTTCACTGTGGACATCTCTCAGAGCTCTGTTCTATTCCCTTATTCCTCTTCTATACACTTGCTTTCTTGGGGACTTCATCAAACAAAGGTATTTTATTGAGTGCTTACTGTGTACAGATCAATGTACTAAGTGCTTTTAGAGGAGGGGTTTTTCAGTCTAGAGGAGGAGTTTATCAGTCTAGAGGAAGAGTTTTCAGTCCAGAGGGCCTCATCCATTCACATGGTTGTCAGACCCCTACTTGGATGACTCCCAAATCTTGGTCTCTAGCTCTGACCTCTCATCTGATTTGTAGCCTTGCGTCTCTTCTTGCCTTCAAAATATGTTACTGGCTGCCCCACCAGCTGCTCAAACTCAATATGTCAAAAACACAACTATTAATCTCTCCCATTCCAACCCACTCCCGCTTCTAACTTTCCTAACTTTCCTAATACCACTATCCTCCATGCAACACTGGTGTCACTCTCAGCTTGTTGCTGCCTTTAAACTCTCACACTCAGTCTACTGCCCATTCCTGCCCATTCCTCCTTCACATCATCTCCTGGATCCACCCTTTCCTCTTCACCCAAATAGCTGCCATCCCTCTAAAAGCTTTTTATCATATTGCTGCTAGACTACTGTCTCAGCCTCCTTACCAGTTTCCTAACCTCCAGCCTTTCCCCACACCGATCTATACTGCACACTCCTGGATAGATCATCTTCTTTTCACTGGCTTCCTGGCTCCCTCTGCATCAAATAAAATCTCACAATCAGCTTTGTGCACTCTTCCCCAGTTTGCTGTTTTTGTTTAAGACTTCTAATTGTACCTTGCTCTCAAATCTCTGCCTTTATACACACACTCATTGTTTCTCCAGCTAAGAATCCTCTCCCTCCACAAATCCAACAGATCTTCCCACATTCAAAGTCCTCCTAAAATCCCACCACTTCTCAGAAGCTTTTGCTGATTAGTTTCCGCAACCCAAATGATAAAATCCCTTCAGCAATTTTTAGCAATTTGTATGCATTTGTTTATACACATTTTCAACAATTTTGTACATACATTCATTCAACTGTACATTTAGTTATTTCTTTTGACTGCACTGTAAGTACTTTTATGTCTGTCTCATCCCCGGGTAAACACCTTGTGGGGAGGGCACATGTCATTTCTCTGTTTTGTACTGCCCAAGTGCATTTGCACAAAATATCTGCTCAATAAATAGTACTTCTAGTAATAATAATGTTAGCATTTGTTAAGCGCTTACTGTGTGCAAAGCACTGTTCTAAGTGCTGGGGAGGATACAAGGTGATGAGATTGTCCCACGTGGGGCTCACAGTTTTCATCTCCATTTGACAGATGAGGTAACAGGCACAGAGAAGTTAAGTGACTTGCCCAAAGTCACACAGCTGGCAAGCAGCAGAGCCATGACCTCTGACTCCCAAGCCCGGGCTCTTTCCACTGAGCCACGCTGCTAGTAGTACTTTTACTTTTAATACTACCTCAAGACTACTCCCTTATCAGCAAGGGGGCTGTTATGGGAATCAAGGAGGGTTAGGATGAGTGCTTGGACTAATGTGGTGGCAGTTTGGATAGAGAGGAAAGGGTGGTTTTTAGCGACGTTAAAAAGGTCAAACCGACAGGATTCAGTAATGGATTGAATATGTGGGGTAAATGAGAGAAAGAAGTAAAGGATAAGCAGCGTGCAGCAGCATGGCTCAGTGGAAAGAGCAAGGGCTTGGGAGTCAGAGGTCATGGGTTCTAATCCCGGCTCCACCACTTGTCAGCCGTGTGACTTTGGGCAAGTCACTTACCGTTCTATGTGCCTCAGTTACTTCATCTGTAAAATGGGGAGTAAGACTCTGAGCTCCATCTGGCATAACCTGATAAATGGTATCTCCCCTCGTGCTTAGAACAGTGCTTGGCACATAGTAAGCGCTTAACGGTATCATCGTTATTATCATTATTACTATTATAATGCCATAGTTACAGGCCCGTGAGTCAGGAAGAATGGTGGTGCTGTCTTCAGTCATCCTGGAATGGTGCAGGGTTTCAGAGTTCTATTTTGATTTGCTGGGAGATCCCGGATAAATTCCCACATACTTGGCTCCTCTAATGCCAATCTGCTCACTGTGCCTCCATCTCATCTATCTTACTGCTGGCCTGATATGCCCTTCCTCTTCGTATCTGAGAGAAAACTACTCTTCCTGCATCAAAGCCTTATTGAAGGCACATCTCCTCCAGGAGGCCTTCCCTGACTAAGCCCTCATTTCCTCTTTATCCTCTCCCTTCTTTGTCACCCTTGCATTTGGATTTGCTCCTTTTAGTCACCCCTCCCTCAGCCCCATAACACTTATGCCCATATCCATAATTTATTTATTTATATTAATTCTGCCTCCTGCTCTAGAGTGTAAGCTCATTGTGGGCAGGGAATGTATCTACCAACTCTCTTATAATAAAATCTCCCAAGCACTTAGTACAGTACTCTGCACACAGTAAGTGCTCAATAAATAAGATTGATTGATTGATTGAAATTCCTTAGCCTTTCTGAGCCTCATTTTTCTTATCTAGAAAATGAAAGGTACAAGGTTAAACTACCACTGGAGTTCCTGGGAGAAGTAACTGATAGTCAAAAGAGAACCAAACAGGGCAGTGTCCACTTGAGAATAATTTTCAGAATAATAATGTTCTGTTGACCATGAGTGGACAGCTCAGGGGGTACATAAGGGGCATGAGGCCCTACTGCAAATTGTTCCCTCATCTGGGTTGGAGTGAAGTGAAAGGTGCTGGGGGTGAGAGATGCAGTGAGCATTTCAGTCCCCCTCCCCTAGATCGTCATCTGTCACTGCTGTATCCGAGTCCTGCCCTCTCACTGGAGCAGAGCGGAGGGAAAGTTGAGCAGTTTCATCGTAGATATGTGGACGTTGTGGACTTGCCTCTTACAAGGCTGGGAATGAGTGATGCATGGAGAGAGGGTAAGTTTTAATGTTTCTGAGTTAGTTTTACCAGTGTTTGTTTTGATACCAAGAAACCATTGCCTAGGGGATAGAGCACAGTCTGGGAGTCAGAAGGATCTGGGTTCTAATCCCACCTCTGCCACTTGAGTTCAATTTAATTCAGTCATATTAATTGAGCATTTATGGTGTGCAGAGCATGGTATTAAGCACTTGGGAAAGTATAATACAACAAAGAACAGTGACATTCCCTGCTCACAACGCGCTTGCTTTTATGTAAGTCATTTTACTTCTCTGTGCCTCTTTTACCTCATCAGTAAAATGGGAATTAAGATTGAGCACTATGTGGGACAGGGACTGTATCCAACCTGATTATCTTGAATCTTCCCCAGCGCATAGTACAGCACCTGGTACAGAGTAAGTCCTTAATAAATTTCATAACAAAATACCACTATGACTACTATTCATAATAATAATAATAATAACAACTGTGGTAATTCTTAAATGCTTACTATATTCCAGGCACCGGGGTAGATTCAAGATAATCAGGAATCAGGTCCCACATGAAGTTCATGGTCTAAATAGGAGTGAAAACAGGTACTGAAAATCCATGCAGATGAGGAACTGAGCTACAGAGAAGAGAAGTGACTTGCTCGAGGTCACAAAGCAGGTAAGTGGTGGAGCAGGGATTAGAACCCAGGGCCTCTGACTCCTAGGTGTGTGCGCTTTCCATTAGGCCTTGCTGCTTCACCGCTCTAAAATGTAAGCTCCTAGTGGGCAAGTTCTATCTTCAATTTGTGTTTTTGCATATCTCCAAGAACCTGGCACCCTACTATACACAAGGCAGACCCTCAACACATATTAGTACTAAATGAATCATGTGATGCTGCAGCAGGAGGTGGGAGAATCTAGCTAAGGATGATGCAAGGGTGGCAAGAGGGGCTCACCCAGGACAAATGTAGTGAAGGGGAGCCGGAGGAGGTGGAAGGTGGAGAGAGAGTGTATGAATGAGCTGGGGAGAAAGAGGCTCTGGGGACGGTTGGGCAGGCAGGGCAAGTACTCAAGAGAAACGACTGTAAGACTATTTTCTGGGCCTGACAGATTATCTCCCAGTGTGGAACCATGGTACTGGAGGAGGAAAACGACTACAAACACCAGAGGCCAGCCTGAGCCCTGAGGGCCAAGAAGCAGAGCCAGAGGCCAGCACCAGCAAGATAGCAGCAGCTGAGGGAAGCTATTGGTAACAATGAACAGGCACGGGAGAGATTCCAGAGTCCAAATATCAATCAACTGCACAGATGGGGCCCAGCTGCTTCTCTTAAGAAAGGAAAAGGCACAGGATTGGGTATCTAGTCTATCTCGTCCTTGACCTCTTGCCCACATCCTACCTTTGGTCTGGAAAGCTCTCCCTCCTCATATCAGACAGGTAATTGTTCTCCCCCACTTCAAAACCTTATTGAAGGTACATCTCCTCCAAGGAGCCTTCCCTAAGCCCTCCTCTCCTCTTCTTCCACTCCCTTGTGCATCACCCTGACTTGCTCCCTTCATTCATCCTCCCTCCCATCCCCAGAGCACACATGCATATACCTGTATGTATCTGTAATTTATTTATTAATTTATTCTCATATATTAATGTCTGTGTCTCCTTCTAGACTATGAGCTCATTTTGGGCAGGGAATGGGTATTTTCGTTGTTATGTTGTACTCTCCTAAGTACCTAGTACAGTGCTTCGCTCATAGTAAGCACTCAATAAATATGATTGATTGAATGAATGAATGAATGAATGAGAGGGCCAGGCTTTCTCTTTCAGGTCCCTTGCCCCCTGGCAATAGTCTCCTTAGTAACAGTTTCTTTTTTCTTAATGGTATATGTAAAGCACTTAGTCTATGCCAGACAGTGTTCTAAACACGGGGGTAGATACAACCTAATCAGGTTGGACACGGTTCCTATCCCACATGGGGCTCACAGTCTCAATCCCCATTTTACAGATGAGGGAACTGAGAAACAAAGAAGCAAAATGACTTGCCCAAGGTCATACACCAGGTATGTGGTGGAGCTGGGATTAGAACCCAGGTCTTTCTGACTCCCTAGCCCGTGTTCTATCCACTAGACGCTGCTTGTACATCTACTGATTAGGAAGTGAATCCGACCCGGTTGCTAAGTGCCAGCTCTCTCCCATACCCCCATCAGGCACCACCAGGACAGGAGATAAAGTTGCATACAATAGTGGTAATAATAATGATGGTATTTAAGTGCTTATTTTGTGCTAAGCACTGGGGTAGATGCAAGATAATCAGGTGGGACACAGTCCCTGTCTTACATGGGGCTCACAGTCTAAGCAGGGAGAATAGGTTTCCAATTTCCATTTTTCAATTATGGGCACTGAACTAAGCGCTTGGGAGAATAAAATTCAACAGAGATGGTAGACATTTTCCCTGCCCACAATGAGCCTACAGTCTAGAGGGGTTAATGTTCTAGACGAGTTAACTGAGGCACAGAGAGGTTAAACAGCTTGCCTATGATCACAGAGCTGGCAGGTGGTGGTGCTGAAGTCATGTTGTCATGACTCTCAGGCTCAGTCCTTCGACTAGGCCGTGCTGCCTCCCTCCATCTATTTGACCTGTTTGCCATTTGACCTGTTTGCCATCAGTCACCAGGTACCTCTCCGCAGCTAAAGCCTCATTTTCCCCTTTTCCCTCTGCTCCTCCACCTCTCCCTTCCCATCCCCACAGCACTGTACTCGTCCGCTCGACTGTATATATTTTCGTTACCCTATTTATTTTGTTAATGAATTGTACATCGCCTTGATTCTATTTAGCTGCCATTGTTTTTACGAGATGTTCTTCCCCTTGACGCTGTTTATTGCCATTGTTCTCGTCTGTCCGTCTCCCCCGATTAGACCGTAAGCCCGTCAAACGGCAGGGACTGTCTCTATCTGTTGCCGACTTGTTCATCCCAAGCGCTTAGTACAGTGCTCTGCACATAGTAAGCGCTCAATAAATACTATTGAATGAATGAATGAAAGGATCTCCAGATCCAGGGAGGCTTAGTACTCAGGAATCTCATTCCTCAACTTCCCTCCCCCAGGGAGAGAAGGGGCAAGGTAGGTCTGGTTCCACCTTTGTGGGGAATTGCCTTCTATGCCAGCACGGATCGACAGGTCCTGCCAGTGAAGGGTTAGCGGGCCATTTAGGGGAGTAAATGAGAGCTCACCTCCTCCAAGAGCCCTTCCCAGACTGAGCTTCCCCTTTTCCTCTGCTCCCTCTGTTCCCTCTCTGCTCCCCCTTCACCTCCCCTCAGCTAAGCCCCCTTTCCCCCCTTTCCCCCCTTTCCCTTTGCTCCTCCCCCTCTCCCTTCCCTTCCCCTCAGCACTGTGCTCATTTGTATATATTTTTATTACCTTATTTATTTTGTTAATGAGGTGTACATCCCCTTGATTCTATTTATCATGATTAAGTTGTCTTGTTTTTGTCCATCCGTCTCCCCCGATTAGACTGTAAGCTCGTCAATGGGCAGGGATTGTCTCTATCTGTTGCCGAATTGTACATTCCAAGCGCTTAGTACAGTGTTCTGCACACAGTAAGCGCTCAATAAATACTATTGAATGAATGAATGAGTATCAAAGCTGAACTCTGGAAATAATCTTTGTCACCGTTCAAGCGGTTTTAGAGATTTCTTGGAATAAGTTCAGCTCCCATTTCCCACTTCCTGCTGCTGGTTACAGAGCTTAGTACGGTGCTAGTAGAGTGGTCTGCATACCAGAAGCCCTTGATAAATATGATCGATTGATTAATAGAACACCATCCTTCCTCCTTCTGAGACTCTTGGCGTTGAGGCATCATTTGGGATGATGTAATAAAATGTTGAACTCCTTGTCCCACTGCTACTTTAGACTGTCAGCTCATTGAGAAACAGCATGCCGTAGTGGATAGAGCTGAAGGTCATGGGTTCTAATCCCGGCTCTGCCACTTGTCTGCTGTGTGACCTTGGGCAAGTCACTTCACTTCTCTGGGCCTCAGTTACCTCATCTGCAAAATGGGGATTGAGTCTGTGAGCCCCTTGTGGGACAGGGACTGTGTCCAACTAAATTTGCTTGTCTTCACCCCAGTTCTTAGTGCAGTGCCTGGCATGTAGTAAGTACTTAACAAATGCCATAACTATTGTTTTTATTATTAGTGTGGGCAGGGAATGCATCTACCAACTCTTCTTCATGTAATCTCCCAAGCACCAAGTATGGTGCTCTGCATCCAGTAAGCACTCAATAAATATGATTGATTCATTTATGGCCAAAGTGCTGCCCCGCTTAGAGCAGGCCTCCATTGGCCCAACTCTTCTCATCAGACTCTGTAAGGCCAACTGGCTCAGATTCTGTTTTCAGGGGTTTTAAGTATGTGCTAACTGCCTGATTCTTCCCTTGGGCCTTGGTGGAAGATGGAGCTTTCCGTGGTTGGGGGGGGGGGGGGGCGCCTCTGTTTCCCCTACAAAGGACTGATTTTTAAAAGGGAATACATGTCTTCTCATCCCACTGGCCCACACTTTCCTCCTGCCAAATCTACCCCAGTTATGGCTGAGAAGATCAGAAAAATCTGTTGCTAGCTCTCCCGGAAGGCTTCACCGAGGGGAAGTCATGGCACTGGTCCAGACCTTGGCCAGCAAGTACACATGTTCTCTGACAATTGATGTTGGAGACTGGCCCCATCGTCCCCTGGCAGAAGTTATCTTGGGGAGGGGAGGATATGGATTTCTGCAGCTCTCTGGAAAAGGGAACATATGCTGCTTGGGGATTTTTTCCCTGCAGTTGCAGTTCCAAAGGGAACAACCCAGGGAAACAAATTAAAATTTCCTCCAGACCTAAAGAGAAGCAGCATGGGCTATAGGAAGGCGCATGGACTTGGGAGTCATGGGACCTGAGTTCTAAACCCAGCTCTGCCACTTGCCTGCCATGTGACTCTAGGCAAGTCACTTAACTTCTCTGTGCCTCAGTTTCTTTCCTCTGTAAAATGAGAATTAAAATCCGGTGCTCCTTCCCCTTAGTCGGTGAGCCCCATGTAGGACAGGGACAGTTTCCAATCTGCTTATATCTCCCCCAGTGCTTAGTGCAGGGGTTGGCACATAGTGTTTAACGAAGAGTTTTATTATTACTAGTATTATTATTACTTTGACAACTAAGGGTATCCCAGTCCTGTCCTTACTGTACTTGGGAATTGAGGGTAGCTTCTGGCATGAAGATTTGTTCTGGCTCCCAAAGGGGTGATATGGGGGCAGTGAAAGAGATCTCAGGTGCAACTTGAAGAATAGGTTGGGTCTGGCCTTCTGAGGCCTTGGCACCCGCTGTTCCTATTGTTACCACAAAACCTTCGATCATGTCTAAACCCAGCCTGAAGAAATCCCATTGGACTCTGATCTCCTGCAGATCACCATTTTCTGGGGACACAAGGAATGTATGGGACCACTAAACCTCAATATTCAGCCGAAATTACCTTCGTCCTCCTGATCTTTTTTCTCTGTGTGTGTCTCTCTCTGTGCCTCTCTCTGCCTCATCTCATTCTGCCTCTGCTTCTCTGTCTCCCTCTCTTTTTGTCTCACTCCCTCTTTCCCTCTACCTTGATGGACTCCCTTAATTCCCACTCCTGCAGGGGTAGGCACTCACTGGTTTCAAACTAACAGTATCCAACAAACAAAGCTTAATCTCTACCAGCTGCTCAGAAAGCCTCTTGGGAGGAATGAATTATGTACAAAGGCAAGAGGAGGGGAGCAGGTGAGTGAGGAAAACCAGGCAGTGCGTGTTTGAGCGCATACACAAACACACACACACACACACACTTGCTCTCTCTCTCTCTCTCTCTCTCTCTCTCTCTCTCTCTCTTTCTCTCTGGATTCCAAGCTCTGGCTTGGGCAAGCAAGAATCTGGCAGTTAGGTGAC
Organism: Ornithorhynchus anatinus; assembly: GCF_004115215.2. Classification (NCBI taxonomy): domain Eukaryota; kingdom Metazoa; phylum Chordata; class Mammalia; order Monotremata; family Ornithorhynchidae; genus Ornithorhynchus; species Ornithorhynchus anatinus. The sequence goes on along the minus strand of NC_041729.1, from coordinate 30,113,027 downwards.
TTTTTCCCACAGGTCAAACATCCTTCAGGATATCCTTTCTGAGGTCCGAGTGTCACAGTGCTTCCTGTGCACTGTTCACTTGAGATGCCTTCCATTAATGATGGTTCCCGCTTTGTTAAACGTTTAAGGCTACTGTGAGGGCCCTTCGAGGGGAGATAGAGAGCAATACAATCTTCTCAAGGACCTGAAGGACTCTCCTATTTACCCCTCTGGGCTCATGGAGGCTCCTTCTGGTCTTTTCCTTATCCTCTGATGATAATAGTTGTGCACATTGATGGACAAGTGACTTTACTTCCCAGTGCCTCTGTTATCTGTAAAATGAGGATAAAGACTGTGAGCCCTATGTGGGACAGGGGCTGTGTCCAACCTGATGATCTTGTATTTACCGCAATGTAGGTACAACCCTCAAAGTGCTTATTTAGTGCCAAGCACTATGATAACCACAGGGATTGATACAATATATTGGCAGGTCGGACACAACCTCTGTCTCAGTGTGGGGTTCACATTCTGAGGGAGGGTAAATAGGTATTTAATCCTCATTTTACAGATGAGGAAACTGAGGTCTGGAGAAGGGAAGCGACTTGCCCAAGGTCACACAGCAGACAAGTGCAGAGTTGAGATTAGAACCCTGGAGTCCTAACTGCCAAGCCCATGCTCTATCCACTGGGAGCTACCAGCAGCCCCTCAGATAGTACAGGGATGGGGAAAGTTATGCCAATCCGGAAGAGAGCGGAGCAGACCGTCTCTTCCCCATTCTGGCAGACTGCCAGGAGCAGAACCACCAGATGTTAGAGTCACCTCAGCAACTCTGCAGGCACGTGAATGGCTCCTGAGGTGCCCTCCCATGATCTCGGGCAGCTCATCATTGGACAGAACAAGGCACGTCTCCTAAAATGACCATTCCCAGCTTTAACCCAGATCTCTCATCCTGTTGGTAAAGGGAGGATCGGTCCATTATCTGAATGGAGTAAAGCAGAACTTTTATTTCTGCTGGATGGTGGGTAATTGGGGTGGGGTCAAAGTGGCTGAGAGTGACTGAACTTGGACAGGAAGATGATCCTCATGCCGAGGAAGTGATTCCTGAGCTTGAGGCCAATCAGAGGTTCTTCACCTCCTCCTTCCACCTAGTCCCCTCCCCCAACACCCCCACCACAAACTTTATTGCAAAAAGCCTCCACACCCAGTCCTCAGTCCCCCTAATTGTAATAATAATAACTGTGGTGTTTGTTAAGCGCTTATTAGGTGTCATCGAGTTAGGATTAGGGTTGTACCTACATTGCGGTAAATACAAGATCATCAGGTTGGACACAGCCCCTGTCCCACATAGGGCTCACAGTCTTTATCCTCATTTTACAGATAACAGAGGCACTGGGAAGTAAAGTCACTTGTCCAAGGTCACCCAGCAGACAAGTGCCAAGCCAGAATTTAGAATTTAGGTCCTTCTGTTTCCCAGGCCTGTGTTTTTTCCACTAGGCCATGCTGCTTCTATCTATAGATTGCCTATCTGGCCTGTGAGAACCACCACTTCTGCTATGCCCTAGGCACAGCTCTCCTGACTGAGATCTTGCTTTGCTGAGTTGGTTCCTGAGAAAAGTACATTACTTAGGACAAGTGATAGCCTTCTTTATTTCGCACGAAAAGAATCACATGCTGAACAAGAAAACTATTGTCAATAAAGTACCCGTAACAGCTGAAATCTGTGCTTTATTCACAGGACCAGATATCATTACAATGGGTGTTTCCAAGACTGTTTTCAAGCATATACATCACCCCCTTCATGGTTACAGGTTTCTCTTAAGTGACAAAAGGCAAACCGGAGAAGGACTCCGACTCCGAGCCCTCCAGCCATGACTTCCACTGGGTTGCCGAGGCCCATTCCAACCTCAAGCCTCTTGTAGGGGAGTCGGGGCGGGGGGTGTCCTGGCAGTAGTGGGGAGAGCTGATGAGATGGCTCCCTGCCCTCTTTGTCCCCCAAGTGGACAGATTTTGTTCAGGTAATGCACCTCCATTGGCATTGACCTTGGAACCTGGAAGGAGGTATATGCCAATAAGGAATTGAATTTGGAAAGCCAGGGAATGTATGGGCAGCAAATGTAGGTTGATTGACTTTGGGTGTGTGCGTTTGTGTGTGTGTGTGTGTATGTGTGCCTGTGTGTGTGTTTTTATATATATATATATCTATATATCTATAATCTCTGAAAATCAATTCTCATTCTACCCAGATTCCCCAGGCTTCCTTCAGTGAAGCCAAGGAGACGTGCCCCGTTGCGTAGAAAATAACCATGTGACTGACCCGACAGTGGGAACGTTGCAGGGCTAAGCAGAGGCTCTGACGGACAGCTCAGACCCTCTCCGCCCAGCAGACCCTGCCTCCCAAGTAAGGCTGGCAGACTGGAAAAGGTCAGCAGTCAGTGGGCTTTCTGGGTGCTCAAGCCCACCATGATTTCCCAAACTGACCATTCCTTGGATGTGATGGCCTGAAGGGATGCCCTCACGTGGTGGGCGGGGGTGGGGTGGGGGCTAGGGGGAGCGGATCAGAGCGGGGTACCCCGCTCTCACATACGCCTCTAAGATGCCGTCCTCACGGAAGACTGAAGGATGCACTTACTGCTGCCGTCATCTGGGCCCGGCCGGTTACTCCCACCTGAAATCCTGCCCGACGGTTTCATAGAATTTGATATTATAAGGTCTATAGAAGTCTCTGAGCTGCTCTATCACCTCCGGATCTATCTGTACATGAGTTCTCCCTTTCGATTTCCCCAGGCAACGGGGGAGGCTACTACTCTCCGTTTTTTTCAAGCAAGGGAATCCTTTTGTCTTGTTGAAGTAGAAATGTTTGTCCGTGATGATGCGTTTGATGCCCAGGAAGTCCTGGACCCTGCCCATTTCTCCTGCAGGATCAGTGATGAGCCGCTCCCCGCTGACGAAATGGATCTGGGAGAGGGGGAAGTACTGAAGCCAGATCTCCAGATGTACCACGTACATGCCGATGCGGATGGCGTTCCATGATGTATCCACGATGCCCAGGCTTTGGTTGCGGAAGGAGAGACCCTCGAAGGTCGGGATGTCCGGCTTTTTGGAGAGGGTCTGGGTGTAATCTGAGATGGCCCTGGTCACAGGGTTTCGGACCACTACGATCAGTTTGGTATCTCTGGACATGTTGAAGATCCTTCTTGGGGCTTCCTTGGTGACAAAGTAGCTGGGAGTCTTCTCCATAGTGATCTGACTTTCAAGAGTCCGAGGCATCAAGCTTCTGCAAACCAAAGAAACACAGGTCAGAAACAGCTCCTTGGTGTCTAAGCCCGGATGTGGGGCAGGTAGCTCTGTAAACCTGGTGTGTTCTTCATTTAGTTGTGTTCTGAAGTTGGTGTCCTGAACAGTTGCCCTGTTGTAGCTAGTTGGTTGCCCAGCCACCTCCATAACAAACAGGAACTCCTCACCATTGACTTTAAAACACGCAATCACCTTTCCCGCCCTCACTTCACCTCGCTGCTCTCCTACTACAACCCAGTGCAAACACTTCACTCCTCTAATGTCAACCTTCTCACCTTACCTTGATCTTGTCTATCTCACCACTGACCTCTCGCCCAACTCCTGCCCTTGGTTTAGAATATCTTCCCTCCTCATATCTGACAATTACTCTCCCTCCTTCAAAGTCTTATTGAAGGCACATCTCCACCAAGAGGTCTTCTCTAAGGCCTTCTTTCTTCTTCTCTCACTCCCTTCTGTGTCACCCTGACTCACTCCCTTTATGTATCCTCCCTCTCCCAGGCCCGCAGCACTGAGGTAGAGATCTGTAATTTATGTATTTATATTACTGTCTATATCCTCCTCTATACTGCAAGCTTGTTGTGGGCAGGGCTTCGGTTGAAGTGACCAATTCTGGGCTGTGCTGCCAAGGCCACCCCTTCTACCCCAGCGATGGTTGAGGGTGGCAGTGGTGATGGTGATTTCCTGCTCTCCTCCTTCCTTTGTCTGTTTTCCTGACCCCTTTTCCCCTCTATTCTCCTCTTCCCCTTATCCCTTTTTTGTTCTTTTATTACTCCCTTCTTTCTTCCTCCTTCTCCAAACCACTCTTTCTCTCTAAACTCCTTCCTCCCTAAACCACTCTCTAAACTCCACTCTCTTTAAGTGCCTCTCTCTCTAAACCCCTCCCTTGCTAAACTTGTCTCTAAACACCTCTCAACTCCTTTCCCTCTGAGCCCCTCTCTCTCTAAACCCCCTCCCCCCACTAAACCCCACTCTGTAAAGTCTTCTCTCTAAACCCCTCTCGCTAAACTCCTCCTTCTCTAAACTCCTCCTTCAATAAACCCCATTCTCTAAACTCCTCTCCCTAAATCCCTCTCTGTAAACCTCTCTCTCTCTAAACCCCTCTTTCTAAACCCTTCCCTGGCTAAACTCCTCCCTCACTAAACCTCCTTCTCTCTAAACTCTTCTCCAAACCTCTCTCTCTTTCTAAATCCCTCTCTCTAAACCCCTCCTTCTCTTAACCACTCTCTCGCTAAACCTCTCCCTCTCTAAGGCCCCTCTCACTAAACCCCTCTCTTGCAAATCCCCTCTCTCTTACTCCCTCTCTCTCTCTAACCCTCCCTCTCTCAACCTCTCTCTCTCTCTCTAAACCTCCCTCTCTCTAACACCCTGTCCCCCTTCACCCATCATGAGGACTTGCTAACAAGGAGCTCAACCCTGCACTAGTAGGAGTGGGGAGTGAGTGAGAGAGAGCTGGGAAGTCTAGTCGGTGGCAGTCTCAGCCCAGGACCGTTCAACGTTTGTGTCCATCCAGCAGTGATGAATGGTAGCTCTGTGCATCACCGTTCTGGTTGATTTATCGTTTTGTTGAATTTTTGATGTTCAATATTGTCTTTAAACTGATACTCTTTCCCTCGGTGCATGTCTCTCACCCACCCCTAGATTGTGAGTACTCTGGGGATCAGGGCCCTGCCTGAATCTATTTCCATGTAATTATCTCCAGCACATAGTACAGTGCATCGGCCCTTGCAAGTGCTTAATAAATGTCTGAGTGAGCAAGCAGGCAATAAACAGGTTTGTTTGTTTTTTTCAATTGAGAGTCATGCCCAGCAAATTCTTTAAGCGCACTGCAACACCATAAGAATAACTACAACGCCGTAACACCCACAGCACATATCTATATGTATATATCTGTAATTTATTTATTTACCTATCCATTTATTTATTTATATTAATGCCAGTCTCCCCCTCTAGCCTGTGAGCTTGTTGTGGGAAGGAATGTGTCTGCTTGTTGTTATACCATACTCTCCCAAGTGCTTAATACAGTGCTTGCTCACAGTAAGTGCTCAATAAATACGATTGAATGAATGAATGAATAACAATGCAGTATGATTCCTAGTTTGACTGCAGTAGTCCAGAAATCATTTCCCACCAGAAACAGTAGTGTGGTCTTTTACTCTTTGTTTTTTAAATAATGAGCGATGGAAGATAAAGGTTGAGTGGAGATGAAAGGTTAAAATGTGGCCTTAGTTGTAAGCACATAAGCCTGGGAATCAGGAGACCTGCATTCTAATCCCAATTTAGTCAATTTTTTTTAAGGTATTGGTTAAGCGCTTACTATGTGCCAGGCGTTTTGCTTATTACTGGGGTAGATACAAGCGAATCAGATTGGACTCAACCCAATCTATGGAGTTGAGGGGCCATTTTAATCCCCATTTTACAGATGTGGGAATTGAGACACCCAGAAGCTAAGTGATTTGCCCAAGGTCACGCAGCAGATGAGTAGTTGAACCGGAACTAGAAAACAGGTCCTCTGACTCCCAGGCCTGTGCTCTTTCCACTAGACCACACTGCTTCTCAATCAACCAATCCAGTGTATTTGTTGAGTGCTTACTGTACTCAGAACACTCTATTAAGCACTTGACTGAGGTTTCAATACAACAGAGCTGCTGGCCATGCTCCCCGTCCACAAGGAGTTTACCAAGAGCTGCTGTGTGACCTGGGGCAGTCTCTTGACTTCTTGGTTTACTCATCTGTAAAATGGAGCTTAAACTCCCACCTTGACTGCAAGCCCCGTATGGGACAGGGACAATGTCTGAACTGATTGTATTCAATCTACCCCAGTCTTTAGCACAGTGATTGGCACAATAGTAAATTATTAACAAGTGCCACAATTATTATTATACAAGATTTATCAATATACTAAGAGGCAGCAGTTAACTTATTGCTTATGAGCAGGCAGATTCTAAATGTGCCCCTGGTTTTCTGTACTTTATCTTTTCCCAATTGTCTACCAATCTGTGGAAAGAGATCAGGTCTCAGCTCTTACAGAAGGCAGTTCTGGGGTTGCTGCTGCTGGGTCTGAGTTAAGGCTAAGGGTAATTTCCTAATGTGACAGTTTTTGTTGTTGACCCATTAACAGCACCTCCCCAGCCCCACTTCCACTTTTCCATTTCTTCCTCTCTTCCTCAGCTCCCCCAGCCCCAGAGCTTTCCTCCTGCTTCTGGAATCTGTACCTAATTTTGAAAACTAATTTCCACCCCTGCTCATAAAATTTGTTGGGGGACTTGTTTGACTCTACCCTAGAGTACTTCCAAAGAGTTAATAAATTTGAACCACATTTTAAAAGACTCTAGGGCCTGGAACATTGATGTCTTATAAGACCGAAGTTCTTATGACATTTCAAGACTTACTCAACTGGAGCCAAATAATTCTTTACCACAACTTTTCCTCCCCAGTTCCTCCCAGTTCCAGACTTGGATAAGATCAGAATGTTCATCATATCTTTTCTACAAAACCAGAAAATAAGGAGGGGAAGGGCATGTGATTTCCTGACCATAAGCAATCAGTGGTATTCATTGAGCAGTTACTGTTTGCAGAGCACTGTACTAAGTGCTTGAGAGGATACAATACAATAGAGATCTCTGTCCACAAGGAGCTTACAGCCTAGATGGGGAGACAGGCATTAAAACGAAGTACAGGGCATTAAAACGAAGTACAGATAGAGGAAATGCTAGAGTATAATGATATGAGGTCTTGGATGAGCTCTGTTTTAAATCTAAGCAGTTTTACCTCAGCCCAGCTTGTTTTTCACTGTCAGTCATATTTATTGAGCACTTACTGTGTGCAGGAGCACAGTACTAAGCACTTGGGACAGTACGATACAATAATGAACAGACACATTCCATGTTCCCCCAGTCCTAATTGCTCAGAGAAAATAATTTCACCTCGAGATAAGAATAAAGCTGGCTTTGTCTTGAGAGAAAACCCTGGGTGAGCCTCCTGCACGTGGGAGGTTGAGTGAATCAGAGGTTCCCTTTTAACTATAGAACAGCTTGAAGACTGTATGACTATATTCTGAATTCTGGGCAGTTGGTTCTAACTCGAGCTGAGTGAGGAAAGTGCCGAGGTACTCTGCATACAGTAAGCGCTCAATAAATATCATTGGTTGAGGTTTCATAGCATTGCTCCAGTAAGCTGTCAGAAGTTGTTTCCATTCAGTTGCCCACAATGAGCTGAACTCTGTCCACACCCTCCATTATTTCTTCAAAAGTAAACTATGGTGGTGCTAGAATGGGGAAACTGCTAAATCACAAATCGATTTCTGTAGCCTTAACCACCACCCCCACTTCCCCCATTACATCCCCTCTGTTATATAATCCCACATGTCTTTTTGCCTCCAGGGTTTTTCTACTTACATGAGCAGACTCAACATGTCCCAAACAGAATTTCCCAAATTGCCTCCTGAGAAGCAGCATGGCCTAGTGGAAAGAGCATGGGCCTGGGAGTCAAAGGACTTGGGTTCTAATCCCAGATCTGCCAATTGCTGTGTAAATTGCTAGCTGTTTGACTTTGGCAAGTCACTTAACTTCTCTGGGCCTCAGTTTTCTCAACTGTAAAATGGGGATTCAATACCCGTTTGTCCTCCCACTTGAGACTGTGAGCCCCATGCAGTACAGGCACTGTGTCCTGACTAATCGACTTGTACCAGATACTGTCAAAATCAGGTTGGACACAGTCCATGTTCCACATGGAGCTCACATTATAATCCCCCTTTTGCAGATGAGATAACTGAGGTTCTGAGAAGTGAAGCGACTTGCTTAAGGTCACACAGCAGACAAGTGGTGGATCTGGGATTAGAAATCAGGTCCTTCTGACTCCCAGGCCCATATTCTATCCACTAGTCCATAGTACTAGGCACATTGCAAGTGCTTAACAAATACCATGATTATTATTACTAATGAACCACTCAACTGAAAAACTTATTTCTTTCTCAATGACTAGATTCTGAGCCAGCATTATAGACAGTGATGGCAAGGAGTGATTGTAGGTAGCTGATAATAGTAGAAGCAGTGGCAGCATTTATTGAGCTCCCACTTCAAATAATATGCTGTAATAGGCACTGGACAAGTACGGAATAAAGAAGTAACATATTCTTTGTTCACAGGGAACTTTGAACAATAATGGGAGAGAGAAACGTATATTTACAGTCTACAGAATAGAGGCAGTTTTGCCATAAGGGCAACTTCTAGTTTAAAATCAAGCAAGAGCCTTCTGCTTAGGACCAGGGAGGTAAATGGCAACCATCAGAGGGAGAATGTAAGCTCGTTGTGGGCAGAGTGCACGTCTACCAGCTCTGCCACTTGTCGGCTGTGTGATTGTGGGCAAATCACTTAACTTCTCTGTGCCTCAGTTACCTCATCTGTAAAATGGGGATTAACTGTGAGCCTCACGAGGGACAACCTGATGACCCCGTATCTACCCCAGCGCTTAGAACAGTGCTCTGCACATAGTAAGCGCTTAACAAATACCAGCATTATTATTACCAACTCTGTTATACCATCGCAAGCACTTAGTACAGTGCTCTGCTCACTGTAAGAGCTCAGTGAATAGCGTGGCTCAGTGGAAAGAGCACAGGCTTAGAAATCAGAGGTCAGGGGTTCTAATCCCAGATCCACCACCTGTCAGCTGTGTGACTTTGGGCAAGTCACTTAACTTCTCGGTGCCCCAGTTACCTCATCTGTAAAATGGGGTTTAAGACTGTGAGCCTCACGTGGGATGGAGTGATTACCCTGTATCTCTCCCAGCGCTAAGAACAGTGCTCGGCAAGAACAGTGCTCGGCACATAGTAAGCGCTTAACAATACCAACATTACTATTATTATTATTATTAGATTGAATTATGTTTGTTTGAATTCACTGAACAGTTTCCACATCTGTGGGGAAGCCTCATATATAACAAGACAGGAATGAGCCCTGGGTTCATTCATTCATTCAATAGTATTTATTGAGCGCTTACTATGTGCAGAGCACTATACTAAGTGCTTGGAATGTACAATTCGGTAACAGATAGATGCACTCCCTGCCCAAAGACGGGCTCACAGCCTAAACAGGGGAGAAAGACAGCAAAGCAAAACAGAACAAAACAAAACAAGACAACATCATCAAGATAAATAGAATTAACATTATAAATAGGGTAATAAACAAAATAAACAAAATAAATAGGGTAATAAATAATATATACAAATGAGCACAGTGCTGAGAGGAGGGGAAGGGGGAAGAGCAGAGGGTGGGGGGGGAGGGGAGGGGAAGCAGAAGGAAAGGGGGCTCAGTCTGGGAAGGCCTCCTTGAGGAGGTAAGCCCTCAGTAGAGCTTTCAAGAAGGGAAGAGAGTTAGTTTGGCAGTTGTGAGAAGGGAGGGCATTCCAGGACAGTGGTAGGACGTGGGCCAGGGGTCGACGGTGGAATAGGTCTGCACATAGAGAGTGCTTAACAAATACCAACATTATTAATAGATGTGAACGGGGGACGGTGAGGAGGTGGGCGGCAGAGAAGCGGAGTGTACAGGGTGGAAGAGTAGAAAAAGAGAAAGGAGGTGAGGTAGGAGGGGGCAAGGTGATGGAGAGCTTTGAAGCCAAGAGTGAGGAATTTTTGTTTCGTGTGAAGGTTGATAGACAACCACTGGAGGTTTTTGAGGAGAGGAGTGACATGCCCAGAGCGTATCTGTAGGAAGATGATCCGGGCAGCAGAATGAAGAATAGACTGGAGTGGGGACAGGTGGAAGAGAGATCCGAAAGGAGGCTGACACAATAATCTAGTCATGATATTATCAGACCAGTTCAAACTGGGTTCAAACTGGTCTCACCCTGCTGGCATGGGTTTTCTTTGCTCTTCTGAAAAAGGTGGGGAGGGAGGAAGAGAGAGAGAGAAGGGGGTGGGGAGGAAGGAGAAGGAGGAAGGGAGGAAGGGGGGGGCAGGGAAAAAGAGGGAGGGGTGAGGGTGAGGGAGAGTTGGGAGGGAAGAGAGAGAGAGGGAGGGGGAGAGCGAGAGAGAGAGACATCCCTATCAGACCTGTTGGCACTATAAATAATCCTAATTAAAGTTTACAGTGCACCTGTCACCGCTCAGGAACCCAAACCAATTTTCTGATTTTCCAAACATGAAGTTGGTGAAGAGAAGTTTTGGCAATTATGGGGTAATTTGATCAGCCTAGAAAATTGGCCAATTCAGTCCATAGAGGAGATTTGGGGAGATCAGAGGGATCACCTTTCCCTATTGATCAAATTCACTGGGTGACCTCCAAATCCCTAATTCAAACTGGACTGTGTAATCGCTCCCTTTCACTGGTGCTACACTGGGCAGTTTTGCCTAGTTTCCTCTAGGGAGAGTTTGGTCTCTGAGCCATCTGCCAAAGGTCAAGATCAAAATGGCACCTTCCAGAGTCACTTCCAGGCCAGTTCCCTATCTTGGGATATTCTAGTTTATACCTGCTGTTGGAGGCTGGTTGCCACCTCTGGGACTTGGTCTTCTGCAGTTGGGGCATCAAATTTCCTGCCTTCCTCCATCTACCCAAGCAGTCTTAGGTGTAGGGAATGACCCTCTTCCCAGAAGTGGAAAAATGGACATTAGCTTCTTGTGAGGACCAAAGTACAAGCCTTTTTTAAAATAGTATTTGTTGTCAGGCACTGACCAGGCACTGTACTATGTGCCAGGCACTGTATCTGAGGTTAGATACAAGCCAACCGGGTTGGACGCAGTCCATGTCCCATATAGGGTTCACAGTCTTAATCCCCATTTTACAGATGAGGGAACTGAGACACAGAACAGCGAAGTGACTTACTCAAGCTCACACAGCAGAGAAATGTTGGAGCTGGCCCATGCTCTTTCCACTAGGCCAACCGTTCTCTCTTTTCAGTCTTCAGTCTCTACCACTGCCTGGAGCGGTAGATTTTCTAAACCCATTGATTTTCTAAACCATCTTTTAGGAAATATCTTCCATTCTAGAGAAAAATTGTTCCTTTCCTCACAAACACTCAACCACCTGCATCACAGAGCTGAATGGGATCAGGGGAGGAGAAAATGGGGAGAGGTGTAATGAGGGGAGTTGAGGCCACTTCTGTAAAGTTATAGCACTTCTTCCTCTCTGATTATTACCAGGAAAATTAGCTGGATGAAATGTTCATTTTTTGCTAAATTTGTATGATATCAATATCTGTTCTGGAAGAGCCTGGGGGATTCTGGTGATTTATTAGAGCCTGCCTAGGCTACAGGGTTCCTTGAGATGGTTTCAGTCTCTTGAGGGACAATTACATGCAGGGGGTAGGGAAAGTGATATTTGTTAGAAGAAATCAGTGCAAGCAATTGAAACTGGATAACTTCCAAAAGCCAAAACAGTGGGACAGGACCTGCTGGTCTTGAAGCAAGCTGGACCAGCTGTGTGATGTTTATTATGGTAAGAAAGAGAGAGCACTGTAGCTACTAATAGGACCTGCTTCCTTGCAAGCAGGCAGGTCCCATCAGTTATCCTTGAGAAGTAGCACGAAAATCTATGACAATTAGAGAGAGAGAGTGCCAGTAAAGCCCCACCCAGGCAAGGCCAGTGGGGAGAACAATGTTTGGAAACAGGCATGTTTCTATCTCTGGAGTAGAAATGACAACACAGTTCTTTGGTTACCAATAGGCTATGATTCTGTCCCCAATCTGAGACAGTCTTCAAGATAACCTTTTGGTCATTTGCTTCTTCTGACACACCTGGAAGCCTAACTGTTCTCCCCTTCTTCAAAGCCCTTCTGAAATCACATTTCCTCCAGGAAGCCTTCCCTGACTAATTGATCTCTCATCTCCCAACTGTCACTCCAGCACTTTGACATCATCCAAGCACTTGGGAAATCACACCTCCCTCCCTCCCCATATCATTTACATTCATATCTTTATTCTCCACTGTTACCTCCTTTATGCAGTATCTTTCCCCACCCCTAAACTGTAAGCTTCTTAAGGACAGAAACCATGTCTACTAACTCTACTGGATTCTTCCACGGTTTTAGTTCAGAGCTCTATAAATATTCTTGATTCAAATGTGGCTTGTGGTTTTTTCACTCCTTCAAGAGTAGTGAGATAAAGGTGATCTCATAAGAAAATGACTGTGGTTGTTCATTTGTGAAAATATTTTGTGTAGCAAAATCCTTCACCTTGACAAAGGCATTTCCTCGAAGTTGTCAGTCAGTCAGTGGGATTTATTGAGCACTTACTGTGTGCAGAGTGCTGTACTAAGTGCTTGGAAGAGCTTAAAACAGTAGTGTTGGGAGACAAGATCCCTGCCCTCAAGATATTTCAGGGATCAGCATTTTGGAACTGCAGGTCCTCCCACTGAGTCTGCTATGGGGATTCTGGACTCAGCAAAGCCACCATACTGGAGGACATTATTTCATGCATCTCAGCCACCCTGCCAAGTGGAAGGGAAGGATAGAGAAGCCCCTCTTCTCTCCAAGTCTTTCCCTTCCATCTATGCTCATTTGAGTGAGCTGGGTACAGTCCTCTAGACTGTAAGTTCCTTGAGGTCCGGGATCAAGTCTACCAATTTTGTTGGACTCTCCCAAACACTTAGAAAAGTGCTCTAGGGTGGGGAGGAGCAGTTTCTGTGCTGTAGTGGTTAGACATTTGCAAGCATCTGGCCAAATTTAAAGTACTGTCTGCATGAACGGGAAACTGGAGGGAGAGTCAATGGCTCGGGACCAAGGGTGGAATCAGGAGCCTCTCCTTTGTCTCAGTTTTCATTGTGCTAAGCTGCGTGTGCATAGCATATACTGCAATAACATCTTATGGCATGGGGACCTGATGTGGTGGTATGTTTTTCCATGTCTTGGGTACCTTAGTGTCTGGAGTTCCATTATCAACCTGGCAACAGATGCCCACCTGATGGACTCCTGGATTAGTTAGGAGTGATAAGCACTTAGTACAGTGTTTTGCACAGAATGCTCAGTAAATACCATTGATTGATCAATTGGGCCCTCGAAGACCTGCCTCTCAGGAAAAATACCCTGCTTGTCCAACTTCAGCTGCTGTTCTCCACCTCCCCCATCCTTCTTTGGGATAAAGGGTCATCGTAAAACCCTCTAAAGATTTTAGAGAAACAAATATTATTAGGATCTTTGAGATTCAAATGAAATCCATGGGAAGTAGAATGGCTGTGTGGGGGAGCATAGGACTGTGGGCAAGTCACTTAACTTCTCTGTGCCTCAGTTACTTCATCTGTAAAATGGGGATTAAGATTGTGAGCCCCACGTGGGACAACCTGATTCTCTTGTGTCTACCCCAGCTCTTAGAACAGTGCTCTGCACATAGTAAGCACTTAACAAATACCAACATTATTATTAAGTCAGGAGACCTGGGTTCAAGCTTCAGCATCACCACTGGTCTATGGTGTGACCTTAGACAAGTTGTTTAATCCTTTTGGGTCACGGTTTTCTCATCTGTAAAACTTGGATAAGATAGGTTGTGAGCCCAGTGTGGGACAGTGACTCTGTTCAGTCTCCTAACCATATATGTATTCCAACGCTTAGCACATAGCTAGCAGTTAATATACGCTCTCAGGGTCATATCTGGAGAGTTTCCAGTACTCTACCAGTATTGACTATGGGAGGGAGAGTCAAGCAGAGGCATACTCATTCCATTCCTAACTTGGCCAGTGGCTAGTGAGTGGAAGGCAATCTGTTACAAGTCTAAGACTTCCCTGTGCTGGGAAGCAGCAGCATGGGAGACAGTTGAAGACGGACGATCAGGTTTAGTGTACAATAGGAGGCAATGGTAAACCACTTCCATAGTTTTACCAAGAAAACTTTATGGATCCACAACCAGAACAATTGCAGATGGAGGTGGGGCGTTCTGAGAGAGATGTATCCATGGTGTCGCTATGGGTCAGAGACGACTCAACAGCATAAGACAAGACAAGCAGTAAAAAATGCCATAATTTGGATGGCGATGATGATGATGATCCAAGCACTTATTTATACTAACCTGCTTTGATTTCTGTAGCAGCCTACTTGCTGTCCTCCCTGCTTCCTGTTTCTCTCCACTCCAGTCCATACTTTACTCTGCTGCCTAGATAATTTTTCTACAAAAATGTACAGTCCATGTTTCCCTATACCTCAAGAACCTCCAGCAGTTGCCAATCCACCTACACATCAAAAAGAATCTCTTTACCATTGGCTTTAAAGCACTCAGTCACCTTGCTCCCTCCTACCTCACCTCACTGCTCTCCTACTACAACCCAGTCCGCACGTTTTGCTCCCCTATTGCCAAGCTTTTCACTGTGCCTCAGTCTCATTTATCTCACCACCTACTTCCTGCCCAAGTTCTGCCTCTGGTCTGGAATGCCCTCCTTTTTCAAATCTGACAGACAATTACTCTCCCTTCCTTCAAAGCCTTAGTGAAGGCATATCTCCTTCAAGAGGCCCTCCCTGACTAATTTCCTCTTTTCCCACTCCCTTCTACATCACCCTGACTGGCTCTTTTCATTCACCACCCCTTACCCCACCTCCACAGCATTTATGTTCATATCAGTAATATATTAATTATATTAATGTCTCTCTGTCTAGATTGTAAACTCACTGTGGGCATGGAATATGTCTGTTAAATTGTTGTTTTGTACCCTCCCAAGTGCTTAGTACAGTGTTCATTCAATAGTATTTATTGAGCGCTTACTATGTGCAGAGCACTGTACTAAGCGCTTGGGATGAACAAGTCGGCAACAGATAGAGACAGTCCCTGCCGTTTGACGGGCTTACAGTGTGCTCTGCACAGAGTAAATAGTTAATAAATAGAACTTATTGATTGATGATGATAATGATGATAGCTTGCAAATTGTCATAGGATTGTTTTTCCTGTGGGCTCAGTCATAAAGTGTCTGGAGTAGCTTGACAAGAAGTTTGTCCTTTATCTTGACTGCCAGTGAAGGTACCCAATTCTGCTCTCCTTGAGCCAACAAGAAAGCAAATACCCATTTCAGATGCATTACAGGATCTTTGCCTAGAGAGAGAGTGTGTTTGGAGCCAGTCCCATACAGCTCAGTGCTTTTCTTGGACTATCTTCCCTCTGAAATCGCAGAGGGCCATGATGAAATAGTTTGACAGTTTGCCAAGTGGGTCAGTGCCAATTTGAGATGACAGTTTCTCCTTGGGATAAAGTTTGTCCCAACTCCAATAACAGGTCTACATTTTCCACACTCTGAAGCTGTCTTTCCTATCAGACACATCCGCCTGAACACCCCTTCCTTTCACACCCCCGCACATCCTCTCCCCTCAGAAATAAATTTCCTTCCCCCTCCCCTGAAACAGCGATTTGTTGAGGGAAGTTCAGAGCCACAGAAAGCTCTTACTCTAGGGGCAGGAAAGAGGGTTGTGACCCCTCCCATGTGATTGCCATCTGCATTTTGTTCCAGGTGTCCACTCGGGGCCCATAAGAGAATGGATATTTGCCCTCACCCACCCAACCTGGCAAGCCCTAGACCACCGTACTGAACGTCTCTACCTCCCTCTGCAGTGAGGCCTGTAAGAGAGGAATGGAGGGCCTTCCAGAACCCATATTCAATGAAACCAGAGTCCTCATCTGTACAGTGGCATTTAAATGCCTCTGCTCCCTCCCCTTAGATTGAGAGCCCCATGTAGGACAGGGATTGGGTCTGACATGGTTATCTTACATCCACCCCAAAGCTTAGTACAGTGCTTGACATATTATTAATAGTTAATTGATACCACGGTTACAATTATAATAATGATTAGTGTTATTATTAGCTCTCTGTGCTCTCCCACAAACCGTACCATGAGCAGCATTTGTAGAACATCCTCCCCACCCTGCCTTATCCTTCCTGTTTCCTTGTAGGGGCCATCGATTTGGGAAACCAAGAAGATTGATTTCCCAGCTCCTCCTGCAGGAGGTTACCACAGAGACTTGGAGAGGGCTCTCATATGCAGAGTTTGAAAGGAGACCCAGCGTGGAAGCCTAGAGAAATTATTATTATTATTACTCTATTTGTTAAGCACTTTGTCAAACACTGTTGTAAGGGTTGGGGTAGATCAAAGTTAATCAGGATGGATGCAGTCATTGTTCTACATGGGGCTCACAGTCTGAGTAGGAGGAAGAACAGGTATTTAATCCCCATTTTTAGTTGAGGAAACTAAGGCACAGGGAAATCAAGTGACTTACCCCAAGGTCACACCAAAAAAGGCCGGCAGAGCTGGAATTAGAACCCAGGTCTTCCGACTCCCAGGACCATGATCTTTCTACTAGGCCATACTGGGAGAAAGGCCCAGGTGGGTGATAAACTTCAGCTGGATTTAAGCCGAATCTGCTTGAAGGGAAGTCCAGGAGGGAGGACCAAGCTAGGAACCCCAGCCAGACAACTGTGGTTCAGCTCAGGGTTGCCTTCTTGCTCACTGCCACGGAACCAGCTTTTTCTTCATCATCTCTGCTTGGCTAGTTACTTCATGGTTCAGCTCTAGATACCATGAATAATAAGCATCAGGTTCATCCACGGTGGAGAAAGCGTGTCTGAGCGTTTACCTGGCGCATCATCCATTTCAGGCCAGGCATGGGTGCAAACTGCCAGAGAGCTAAAGGAGAAGGACTTTGAGGAAGGGGGAATATCCTCAAGCTAAAGTCACCCCCTGGCCTGCTGCAGGACACCCTCTGACCCTGCATGCCCCCTGCCTTCTCTGCTCCCTTTGGTTGGATTATTTGGGAGTGGGGTTATTGTATCCCAAGTCTCTCCCATCCCTCCCTGCCCCTGCCCCTCAGGATGTCTTGTAGAATTCAGAAGAGATATTTCTCCCATGATTTCCTTTTCCTCTAATTTCCCCTAGGTTCAGTAGGGTTGAATGATAATGACGATAATAATAATCGTGGTATTTGTAAAGTGCTTACTCTATGCCAGGTACTGAACTAAATGATGGGATGGATACAAGCAAATTGGGTTGGACACAGTCCCTGTCCCACATGGTGCTCACGGTCTTTAAAGATGATAGAGGGTTTGTAAACTCCTCTTGGGAAGGAATCGCGTCTACCACCCACCTCTGTGGTATTGTATTTTCCCAAGTTCTACACCCAGTAAGCACTCAGTAAATACCACTGATTGATTGTTTGAAACGGGCAGGGTGATAATCAGAGAGCCCTTGTGGATGCCACCTTTGGTTGCCCACTATCCAGATGGGCCCCTTCCACTGGTTTTAGACCAACCCGTGCGGGGCCAAGGTCTGGGTGAGAGACACAAAAGATCAGGGTGGGGAGAGTTTTTGCCCAGGGTGGCGCAGTGGGGAGGCGAGGGTTTTGTGTTTCACCTGCAAGTGTCAGCTATGGAAAGACACAGGGAGGGGTTTAGGCGACAGAAGTCCGTAGGTCCCCATCAGCCACAACCGATCCCTCACAGCTAGCTGTCTTCCTCCCCGGCGGCTGAATCATGAACAGTGACCTGTTTGTTTTGAAACCACTGCAGCTCTCAGCCTGCCTGGATAATGCATTACTGGAGAAACTCGCTGAAGTGTCGATTTTTTAAAGCACATTAGACTTCACGACGTAAATCAATAGCAAACCACACAGGGAGGAGATGGGATGGGGAGGTGGGGGGAGCCAGGGGAAATGCGGAGGAGGGCAGGAGGTAGGAGTGGTGGGATTGGGACAAGGGGCCTTGGCAGGCGATGCTGCTCTCCTCACAAACCCCGACCGCCCCCATCACACATACACTCATCGCTTGTATTTATAATCTAATCATTTCAATGCTAACTCCCAAGTCAAAGGTCGGGGCTCCTCCTCAACAGCCCTGACCTTGGGGAAGCCGCCTGGTTCTCAAGGCTCATGATGGAGACCTCACCTAAAATGTGTAGGTGGGTTTGCGTCAGGCAGTTAAAGAGTCTTTGAAATACCCGATTAGGATTATTGGAAAAGCTTTTCAGGGAGACCCTTTGGATCATTAGTTATCTGCAGCTTTCTATTCATATCCTGGATGACTAAGGCTATGGGAGGAATTGGCATGAAGCTGCCATCTCAATCCCCCCAGATCTCTGGAGCTCTGAGGCCGGAAGAGGGTGAGAGACTTTGCTAAGAATCACCTCAGTGAGGTTGGAAGTGCTAGGAAGTATCAAACCCAAGGATGAAATCATCTGAATAGTCACTTCCACCACGTTTTTTTTGTTTGTTACTATTTTTATTTTTTGATATTTGTTCAGTGCTTTCTATGTGGCAGGCACTGTACTGTACCTCAGGTGCTGGGGTAGATACAAGCCGATATCCCACATGAAGCTCACAGTCTTAATCTTTGTCTTCCAGATGAAATAACTGAGGCACAGAGAAATGACTTGCCTAAATTCACACAGCAGACAAATGATAGAGTCAGGATTGGAACCCAGGTCCTTCTAATTCCCAGTTCCATAGTCTATCAATTAGGCCATGACTTTCAACAATTCCTCAGCAGCTGACACCAAGTCACTTGCTTACATGCCAGGTGCAGTAAGATTTTATGGCAGGTGTTTAGGAAACAATGCCGATTTTATTAATTCCACCCTCTTGAATGCTTGGTGAGCTTCTTTTCAAGATTCTCTGGCCAGGAGGTGGGCAGATCCTGGGTAAAAGTCAGAGGGCCTACACTTCATTTCAGTCTCCTCAGTCTGTTTTGCTGGGGGAACCTCACTTTCTACAAGCCATTCTTAGACCTGTTTTTCTCCCCGGAAGATGGGGATATAGGTATCCATCTGTAATAATAATGATAATAATAATTATGGTGTTGGTTAAATGCTTATTATGGATCAAGCACTGCCCTAAGTACTGCGATAGATGCAAGTTAATCAGGTCGGATATAGTCCCTGTTCCACATGGGGCTCATAGTCTTAATCCCCATTTTACAGATGAGGTAACTGAGGCCCAGAGAAGGTAAGTGGCTTGGCCAAGGTCACGCAGCAGACATGTGGTGGAACTGAGATTAGAACTCAGGCCTTTCTGACTCCCAGGCCTCTGCTCTATCCACTAAGCCTAAGTAGTAGGGAGAACTGGTTTTGAATAACCATTTTATAGTTTAGGAAACTGAGGCACAGAGAAGCTAAATGATTTGTCCAAGGTCACACAGCAAGCTAGTAGCAGAGGCAGGATTAGAGCCCAGGTCCTCTAATTCTCAGGTCACTAGACCACACTTCTTCTACAAGCTGCTTTTATATCTTGTATTGGGCTTGGTTGATTAAAATAGGCATTGTCTGCAAAGCGCTTAAAGGTATTAGGGCATGCACTTTAAACTTAAAATTTATAATGCTATACCAGATATACATCATTATATAGTGTTTTATGTATATATGAATCATTCAAGATGAAATGTTTGATGATTTGTCAGAAAGCATTCATTGACTTATTAATCAGTGCATAAAATGTCTGGACACTTTCGCTGTGCCGAGCACTGCATTAAAGTACTTTGGAAAGCCCAATAGTATAATGTAAGCTCCTTATGGGCAGGGAACATTTTTGCTAATTCTGCTGGATTGTACTCTCCCAGGTGTTTAGTACAGTGGTCTGAACATTGTAAGCACTCATTAAATACTATTGATTGACTGACTGATCGATTGCTAAACAGGATCTCTGCTCTCAAGGAACTCCCAGTCTAGTAGGGGAGACATACACGATCAATCGGTGGTATTTGATGAATATTTACTGCGTGCAGAGCAACAACTAGTGTTTGGAAGAGCAAAACAGAGTTTGTAGACATGATCTCTGTCCTCAAGGAGTTTACAATTTACAATCTCTCACTAAAATAAATTGCAGGAGGAAAGAGTAAGGTATAAAGATATGTATGTGCGTTATGGTGGGAATGAGAGATGCAGCGACTCAAGTTCTTGATTCATTCAATCGTATTTATTATGCACTTACTGTTTGCAGAGCACTGTACTGAGTGCTTGGAAAGTATAATACAACAACAACCGGTGACATTCCCTGCCCACGGCAAGCTCACAGTGTATGGCGTTGGAAGCAGACATCAATACAAATAAATAGAATTATAGATATGAACATGACTGCTGTGGCACTAGGAGGTGGGGGAAAGACCAAAGGGAGTAAGTCAGGGCAACACAGATATGAAAGTGATATGGAAGTGATGAAGTGACAGTAGTAGAGGAGGAGATACGGCAGGGAGATGAGAGGTTAATCAGGGTAGGCCTCTGGGAGGAGATGTAGTTTCAGAAGAACCTTGAAGATGGGAAGGGCAGTGGTTTGCCAGATGTGAATGGGGAGGAAGATCCAGGCAGAAGGGACGCGGTGTAGCCTAGTGGATAGAGCACGGATCTGGGAGTCAGAAGGACCTGTGTTCTAATCCCGGCTCCACCACTTGCCCGCTGTGTGACCTTGGGCAAGTCACTTCACTGTGCCTCAGTTACCTCATCTATAAAATGGGGATTAAGATTCTGAGACCCATGTGGGACGGTCTCCAACCTCATTATCTTGTATCTACCCCAGCACTTAGAACAGTGCCTAGCACATAGTAAGCACTTAACAAAATATCATTAAACAAAAAAAAAAAGAGTGGGTGGCGCGACAGATGAGAATGAAGAAGGATGGTGGTGGTGTCAACAGCGATGGGAAAATTACTTAGGGGCAGAAAGGATTTGGAAGGGAATGTGAGTTCCGCTTTGTACACATTGAGCTTGAGGTGTTTACCAGATATCCAGGTAGAGCTGTCTGGGAGGCTGGAGGAGATGCACAATTGCAGAGGAGGAGAGAGGTTGGGGCTGGTGAGGTAGATCTGGTAGTTATCCCCAACATCTAGGATATAGCAATAACTATTAGAGGTTGAGAAAGCGATAGGGAATAGGTGGAGTAGGGAGAAAGATTAGGTAAAAAGATCACTGTGAGAGTTGGAATCTTCACTGAAGGTACAACTGAGCAATTTTGAAAGGTGGAAAATAGATTCTTGATGAATATGGCTGCCTCCTGTATAAAGCAAAATACCAAAGGACAAACTATCCTCCATTCCATCTCTTTCTTGACTCCTCTATATTCCCATGTTGGAGATTCTTCTACAATAATCATTCTAGCTTTATGTTAGCAATTGAGAGGGATGCCCAGCCCATTGCTATAACTGACCTGTGGAAGTTGGGGTTAATGAAATTGTTTCTGTCTTGGTTTTTGAACTTGGGACTGCCCTCCACTCCACCACAACAACACACACACACATAGAAATCACAGCTCTGAATACCACTGAAATCCTGTGTAAACTACTAGAGTTCAAGGAGGAGAAGATCCTGTTTTTCTTGGCAGCCCTGTTGCGTATCAGCTGTGGAGAAATACAGCCCGCCAGGGAATAGAACTGGACAGAACCCAGAGGACCAGAACTGGGTGGAGTTGAGGTAAGAGGAGATCGATGGAGGTAATAGTAGAGGAGACACTGGGTTAGGGCAAAGATTCATTATGTCTGGCTTAAGCCAGCAATACTGTCCTCTGATTTCTTTGTGAGAAGTAAATCTTGTATCATAGGTCGCCCCACCAGAGAAGCTGGAATTCCAAATATAACCCTTTGCCTTGTTCACGGTAACCAACCCAAAAAATCCATCCTGATGATAGATCTACCCTTTTTGGGATGCTGTTCCTTGGAGTTATTGTCACTACCCTTCCCTCACCACTTTCCCTCTGTAACTCAAAGCATTTTCAACTTTGCCCCCAATAATACCTGACCTGGCTGAAAATTCCCAGCTATGTGATTCGGTCACATTCTTCCACAATTAGTAAACAAAATCTGATGTCAAGTGAGTGCTCGAAAATTCTGTTGGCTCACTGGCTGTTTATCTATTTTTGCACGCCGGGAAAATCTCTCATTAGTACCTACCTCTGACCCTGCATCCCTTTCTGCTGTGGCAAAGATAGGTTTGGGTAGAGGGTAAAGAATTAAAGTGGAAGAGAGAAGGGACATAAATATAGAGGTCTCCACTAATTATGCTCTCCCTACCTTACCTTGGTGAGCTCTTATCACAACCCAGTCGGAACAGTACACTACTCTGTCAACCTACTCACTGTTCCTCGATGTCATCTATACCACCACCAACCCGTTTCCCACATCCTCCCTTGGGCCTGGAAGTCCTTCCCCCTTCATAGCCAACATCTCTTCACCTTCAAAACCCTCATTAAAATTACATCTCTTCCAAGAAGCCTTCCCTGACTAAGCCCTCATTTCCCCTCCCCTCTGCATTGATTATGCACTTAGTTTGGTATCTGTTTTGCACTGTGCTACTCACCCCAGCTCCACATAACCTATGTACATATCATTATACTTTATTATTTCTCCTATCTGTAATTTATTTTAATGTCTGTCTCCCCTTATAAACTCTAAGCTTATTGTGGGACATCTCCTCCAAGAGGCCGTCCCTGACCAAGCTCTCATTTCCCTTTCTCCCACTCCTTTCTGTGTCACCCTTGTGCTTGGATTTGTTCTCTTTATTCATCCCTTTCTCAGCCCCACCTCACTTATGTATGTGCCCAGAATTCATTTACTTATATTATTGTCTGTCTCCCCCTTTGGACTGAAAGTTTGTTGTGGGCAGGGAACATTTCTACTAACTCTGTTACATTGTGCTCTCCCCAACTCTCAGTACAGTGCTCTGCACACAGTAGGCACTCAATAAATACCAGTGATTAACAATTGTTAGAGGAGTTCTAATGTGAGGAGCAGAACTATAGAAGCTTCCTAAACCCTCCATGCAACCCCATCTGAGATGATTACTATCCACTCCAAGAATAGGCCTGGGCCTGAGCCTTAAGGATAAAACATGTATTCTTGTAAGGGTGTGGGAAAATGTCTCCAGAGAGAATCAAATCACTTAGAGGGGCTGCAGACACACACACACACTCACTCACTCCCCCTGCCCCCCCACCCCCCACCAGTCAAGCCAGTGTGCTGAGACAGAGAACATAAAACCCGGTGTATTGTGTCTGGACCCTCATTCTTCACAGTAGAAAATGCATTGGAAAAATCAATGCTGCCTATATATAGACCATGTGTTTCAGCTACCTAGAGGTGGAAATTGGAGATATGTTATTAAAGTCCTTTTTCCACAGCCCTGGAGTGAATGGAACCAGAAAGTTTCATACAGCTTAGCAATGAACTGACCTACACCCAGCTAAGGTCTTGGGAGTGTCCAATAATAATAATAATTATAATTGTGGCATTTGTTAAGCTCTTATTTTGTGCCATGGACTGTACTAAGCACTGGGGAAGATACAAGATAATCTGATAGGAAACAGTGCCTGTCCCACATGGGGCTTACTATCTAAGTAAGGAGGCTTAGAGAGAGTCGTGGATGCCAAATGGAAAGGCAGCTATTTTTTCCAAAATAGTCATGGGGAAACAGTATACAGCCAACCCCCAATGAACTATCTGTTACAAGGTTGTTGATTCTGTTGTGGGAGAGCACAACACTTGCTTCCAGGCTGAAGAAAGTAGAAAAGGTTCCCTCCTCCCCAAGCCTCCATCCATACCCCCACAGTCACCACTGAAGAAGGGTGACCTGGTGGACAGAGGGCAAATGATGGATCAATCTGTGAGTGGAAGGCAATCTGCTACAACAAGTCAAGACTCCCCTGTGCTGGGCAACAGCGGCATGGGAGAGAGTCGAGGGCGGAGACTCAGGTTTTCTGTGCAGAAGGAGGCGATGGTAAACTACTTCCGTATTTTTACCACAAAAACTCTACGGATACACTACCAGAACGATTGCAGATGGAGATTGGGACGTTCTGGGAGAGATGTGTCCATGTTGTTGCTATGGGTCGAAGATGACTCGACAGCATAAGACAAGACAAAATAAGAAAGGTGGTAGACACCTTCCCTTCCTACAGGGAACTTAAAGTCTAGAGGAACTGTAAGGATGCCAACAGGTGTATCTCCAGGAGAATTAGGCTTACCATTTCCTGTCCTCCCTGGGCCAAGTCCACTCTTGATTTGCCAACCCCAGGTTAACCCCTGGGTGTGGTACTATTGTGTGTGTGGCATGGCTCAGTGGAAAGAGCATGGGCTTTGGAGTCAGAGCTCATGGGTTCGAATCCCAGCTCTGCCACTTGTCAGCTGAGTGACTTTGGGCAAGTCACTTAACTTCTCGGTGCCTCAGTTACCTCATCTGTAAAATGGGGATTAAGACTGTGAGTCCCACGTGGGATAACCTGATTCCCCTGTGTCTACCCCAGCGCTTAGAACAGTGCTCGGCACATAGTAAGCGCTTAACAAATACCAACATTATTATTAGCATGGTGGAAGACTGTGGGAGGAGAGAAGAGAGACATTCTTTCTGTCTACCAAGTCTGTCATATAGTCTTCCAAGCGTTTAGCACTCAATAAATATGATTAATTGATTGATTTCTGACCTGTTGCAGAAAAGAAGGAACGCTTTCCCTTGTGGTTTTTTGAAAGCTCTCTCCATTTCCCTGTAAGTGAGAGTGGGCTTCATTAAATATAGGGTAGCAATTGCCACTGAATGGGACTCTTTATCTGGAAGAAGGGGGTGTTTGAGAACTACCATCCCCTAAAGATATTTAACTGACTTGTTTTGGCATTGCTGTCTTGTCTGGTTGACTCCGTTGCTTGCTGTTGACTGAAATCTATTGTTACCATTGCCTCTGTCTACTTCCACCTGGATTGGAAGCTGGATAGGGATTGTGACTCATCTATTTTGTTAGTATCTACCCCGGTGTTGAGCACTTTGCTTGGCATATACTAAGCTCCTAGTGGTATTCATGAATAAATAATAAATACTTATTTATCTATTTTTAATAGTATTTATGGTATTTATTAAGCACTTACTATATGCCAGACACTGTACTAAATGGTGGGGTAGATGCAACCTAATTAAATAGGACACAGTCCATGTCCCACATAGGGCTCACCATCTTAATCCCCATTTTACAGATAAGATTTATTTTTTTTAATGGAATTTGTTAAGCGCTTACTACGTGACAGGCACTGTTCTAAGTGCTGGGGTAGATACTAGGTAATCAGGTTGGACACAGTCCCTGTCCCACATGGGGCTCATATAGTCATAATCCCCATTTTCCCGAAAAGGTGACTGCGGCCTAGAGAAGTGCAGTGACTTGACCAAGCTCACACAGCAGGTAAGTGGCAGAGCTGAAATTAAAATCGAGATTCTCAGGCCAATGCTCTAGACTGTAAGGTCATTACGGGCAGGTAAAGTGTCTATTATTGTATTGTACTCTCTCAAGCACTTAAACACAGGGCTCTGCACATAGTAAGTGCTCAATACGAATGAATGAATGAATGAATGAATGGTGAGGAGTACCAAACAGGAGGGAAAGCATGTGCAAAGGGTCGGTGGGTGAAAGGGACAAGAGTGAGGCCCAGTGAGTAGGTTGGGGTTAGAGGGTTGGGTTGTAGTGGGAGAGGAGCCAGGGTCAGAGAGGGGACAGTACCTTAACACCGATCATGAGGAGATTTTTTTTGGATGCAGAAATGGATAGTCTTTTTCACCAGCCTTCACTGTCCCTTCCTCACTACCATCAGACACCCTCATAAGGTCAGTAAAAATGTTGGGATGGGGAGACACTTAAAGAGTTGGCAAAAACTTAGGGGGAACTGTTGTGTGTTTGTTACTTGATAAACAAAGCGAGCTTAGTCACCTGTTAGGGATGTTTAGAGACGGATGGAATAAAATGTATGTTACATTCTTTAAGCTCTCTAGAGGGACATTGCTTCAAAATTGAGCAAGGGCCTTTGCTTTAATGTGCTGTCCACACTCAGGCTGAGCTATTTTAGAAGACCGGAATAGATAGCATTCATAAAAGCTGGGGAAAGGGAGGAGGTGTCCGTTATAAGGTTGTACTCTCCCAAGTGCTTAGTACAGGACTTTGTACACAATAAGCTCTCAATAAGTACAAATGATTGATTGATTTGTCAGCCCCCTAAGGGGAGGGACCTCATCTACGTACTCTGGGATATTCTCCCAAACACTCAGTTCAGTACTCTGCACCCATTCAGCATTCAATAAATACCATTGATTGACTGGTATTCTGAGATAGTTCTAGCAGTGACCTCTCTCTGTCTCACAGTTCCTCAGTGTTCCCACAGTGTTAATGATGGAACTTATTACCGGGATAAATCCCTGCATCTGCCTTGAGAGTAGACTGGAAGATGACAGGCTAGGGAAAGAACTTGGCTAACTTATTTTATTTTATTTAATTTATGGTATTTATCAAGCACTTACTACGTGCCAAGCACTTACTAGGTGCCAAGAACTGTAATAATAATGTTGGTATTTATTAAGCACTTACTATGTGCAGAGCACTGTTCTAAGCGCTGGGGTATACAGGGTAATTAGGTTGTCCCACATGAGGCTCACAGTCTTAATCCCCATTTTATGGATGAGGTAACTGAGGCACAGATAAGTTAAGTGACTTGCCCACAGTCACACGGCTGACAAGTGGCAGAGGGGGGATTCGAACCCATGACCTCTGACTCCCAAGCCTGGGCTCTTTCCACTGAGCCACGCTGCTTCTCTACTACGTGCTAAGTACTAAGTACTTACTAAGTACTAAGTACTAAGTACTGTACTAAGTGCTGGGTTAGATCCAAGCTAATCAAGTTGGACACAGTCCATGTCCCACATGGGGGCTCACAGTCTTAATCCCCACTTTGCAGATGAGGTAACTGAGGCACAGAGAAGTGAAGTGACTTGCCCAAGGTCACCAACAGACACGTGGTGGAAGCTATTATTATTTTATTATTATTGTGTGATTTGCTAAGCGCTTACTGTGCGTCAAGCCCTGTTCTAAGTGCTGGGGTAGATACAAGTTAATCATGCTGGACAGACCCTGCCCTACGTGGGACTCACAGTCTAAGTAAGAGGAAGAACCGGTTTTGAATACCCATTTTACAGTTGAGGAAACTGAGACACAGAGAAAACGTTGGTATTTGTTTAGCGCTTACTATGTGCAGAGCACTGTTCTAAGCGCTGGGGCAGATACAGGGTAATCAGGTTGTCCCACGTGAGGCTCACAGTCTTCATCCCCATTTTACAGATGAGGTCACTGAGGCACAGAGAAGTGAAGTGACTTGCCCCATGTGACACAGCGGGCAAGTGGCAGAGGTGGGATTAGAACCCAGATTCTCTGACTCTCAGGCCCTTGCTCTTTTCACTAGATCACACTGCTCAATCCCTCTGGCGTTACCATTTGTGGAATGACACAACCACTGAAGGGAGGACATTGACTTGATTACATTTGATTAACACTATTACAAGACTGTTCAACTGAAGACCCTTTCCTCTCAGAATCTTGCACTGGAAAGTAATTATCGCTTTTCCTGGGTGACAGTAGACTAATTGTTTTCATGAGTTTTTCAACTCAGCCCAAGGAACAAAAGGGGCCTGCCCACTTGGGAAATTTCTGGAGTTTGGGTCTTTGCGATTAGGGAAATCCATACGGTATCAACTAGCAAGAAATGATCTTCCCATTTCTAAACAGACACCTTGGTATGAAACTTACTTAACCAAACGGAAAGAGGAGAGGTTTACCTGGAAACAGTGATAATAATTATGACGTACTAAGTGGTTTGCTATGTGCCCAGCACTGTGCTAAACACTGGATTAGATTCAAGATAAAGCAATCAAATACAATCCCTGTCTCCACATGGAGCTCAGTCTCAGAGGGAGATATTTAAACCCCACTTTACAGATGAGGAAACTGGGTCACGGAGAAGTCAGGTATTAGAACCCAAGCCTCACAACTCCCGATCCTCAACTCTCTATCCATTAGGCCATACTTCTCAAAACAATCCTACAGCAGCTCCCATTCAGAGCAGCAGCTGGAAATTAAAGGGAATGTTTCAGAGGAGAATGAAAGAAATTGAGACTGCAATGGGAGGACTTGTGTTCCTCTAGTTAAGAAGCAGTGTGGCTCAGTGGAAAGAGCATGGGCCTGGGAAGTGAAGGGTTCTAATACTTGACGTCTCCGTGCCTCAGTATGTTTCACTGAAAATGGGAATTCAATCCCTGTTCTTCCTATTTAGACTGTGAGCCCCATATGGGCCAGGGACTGTGTCTGACGTGACTACCAACATGATGCCCCACTGCTTAGAACAGTGCTTGACACAGAGTAAGTGCTTAAAAAATACCACTGCTATTATTATTAGTTTTACATCTGGAAGCTTATGGAGAAGGTCAAGATCACTCATCCCCCAGTCAGAATCAAATGATTGGGTGTCTCAGCTGAAAAACTAATAGTAGTAATAACAGTGATATTTGTTAAACATCTGTTATGTTTAGATATACTATGAGGAGAAAGAAAAAAACAACCAGCCAGGACTGATCTAGAACTCATAACATATTAAGGGCTGTTTGAGGGGAAGGACCAACTACTCTTTATTTGTTCAGAACTAGAGAAAATGGGCTTAGAGTGAAGCATGAGGGATTGAGGTTATTTTTGAGAAACAGGATCGCTGCCAAAGGATGGTTAAATATTGCAATGATTCTAAGTGGAGGTGTGGAATCTCCATCTTTAGGAGACTTTGAGAATCCGGTAGTTTAAGAGAGCTTGTCTGAAGGTGGATAATGGGCCAGGGTGTGTGAATGGGCAGGGGGTGGGCGGGGGAGGTAGGGTGGGGGTGTTTCTTTAGGGATCCTCCCAGCCCCACTCAGTGAAACTGTGAGAAAGAGGCAGTTAAGTAGAGAAAGAGAAAGGAACGGCTACCAAGGAAACCAAGGCAAAAGGAAACAACCACGGTAATCAGTAAATGAATCGCCCAGAGGAGAGAGAGCCTGGGTTGTGGAAGGAAAGGAGTCAGAGCCTGTGTCTCTCTGCCGTCCGTCTGTCTGTCCATGGAGGACTGGAGCCTGCTGTTCTGAGACGAGGCGGTGCTGGGATCCCAGGCTGCATCTAATTAAATCATTGCCAGTGATAGATGAAAGCCCAAATCAAATGAAGACTGAACGTAAAGATTGATTTACAAATCTTGTTTTATGATGAATAAAATATTAAACCCATTGAGTCTCAATTCATTATCTCGGGTATCCCTTCAAGATGGCATCTTTCCTGAGAGTAGTCCCCTGGTTTAAATCATGGTTAGGCAACCCTGGAGTTCTCCCTGAACGTTTCCCACAAATTCACTGCCCCTTAGAGAAAGGAATCTATTGACAGTCCTGCGGCACTCTGCTCCCCTGGACATTCATGTGAGCATATGAATATGCGTGCACGTATATGGATATGTGCGTGTCCACAGCTGTCTTTATATATGCATATGTACCTACCAATTTATATAAAATTGAAAGTGATACATATGTAAGCTAGATTTGTCATATCAAACGACAGACCTCCAATTCATAACATTATTTCTGCCATTGGTTGGGCCAAATAGTCCCATGCATATGTGGCCATCAAAACATAGCGACTTTTGAACCCAAGCTCTATGTTGCCTTTGCTCTATCCCAGCTCCTCTACTGAATCAATCATATTTATTAAGTGCTTACTGTGTACAGAGCACTGTACTAAGCACTTACTGTATCCAGGGGTGGAATAATAATGTTGGTATTTGTGAAGCGCTTACTATGTGCAGAGCTCTGTTCTAAGCGCTGGGGTAGATACAGGGTAATCAGGTTGTCCCACATCAGGCTCACAGTCTTAATCCCCATTTTACAGATGAGGTAACTCAAGCACAGAGGAGTGAAGCGTCTCGCCCACAGTCACACAGCTGACAAGTGGCAGAGCCGGAATTCGAACCCATGACCTCTGACTCCAAAGCCCGGGATCTTTCCACTAAGCCAGGCTGCTTCTCTGAGTAAGTCAGAGCAAGATGGAGGTTCATCCCAGTAGCTGAGGTGGATAAAAACACCTCGTTCTGTCTGCTCCAACCTCCCCGACCACTGGTGTGACACACTTGATCTTAATGCCTTGGATTCTGGCTTTCTCCCCCACACCATTGTGAGTCAGTTTTTACTTTCACTCCTGACTATATCAGTCTCCTCACTGGTTTTCCTGTCTCTAAACTTTCCCCTGTCCAGCTCGCTCTGCACACATCTCCAAGTCTTAACCCATTTCTGTCTACATCAAGTAGAAACTCCTGATGGTTGGTTTCAGGGCACTCCATCAGCAATCTCTCTTTCAGGTATCTACTCCCCTCACTCCCATTGCCCATTCCATCCCAGTTCACACCCTTCTTTCATTTTCAAGTATATTTACTCACTGTGCATTATTCTTGTTTCTCCTGTCTGTAGACTTCTTGCTCACACCCCTCCTCCTGCCTGGAACTTCCTCCCACTTCAAATCTGCCAGACCACAGCTCTTCCCATCTGCAAAATCATCCTGAAAGCTCAGCTCCAGGTTGCTTTTCTTGATTAAATTTTCTCCTCCTCACAGCCATCAGGAGCACCTTTGTAAATGGTTTATATATACACCGAAGTAAGCACTGACTCAGCTATCCATCTTTCCATTCTCTTTTTCTTCTCACTGGGAAATTCTTTCGTATCTCTTTCCCCTGTTAAATTCCATGCTCCTTAAGGGCAGCGATGATGTCTTCTACCTCTACTGTGCTCTGCCCAAGGCTTAGTATAGAGAAGCAGCGTGGCTCAGTGGAAAGAGCCCGGGCTTGGGAGTCAGAGGTCATGGGTTCGAATCCCGGCTCTGCCACTTGTCAGCTGTGGGACTGTGGGCAAGTCACTTCGCTTCTCTGTGCCTCAGTTGCCTAATCTGTAAAATGGAGATTAACTGTGAGCCTCACGTGGAACAACCTGATTACCCTGTATCTACCCCAGGGCTTAGAACGGCGCTCTGCACATAGTAAGCGCTTAACAAATATCAACATTATTACTATTATAATAGTGCTCTGCATATGAGCACTCTGTAAATACTGATGAAGGCAGGGAATGTTTCTTTTCCTTAATGAATACTGTAGTCAGGTGTCTGGTATGTCTACAAACGGGGAGAGTTGAGCCATGTGTGTGAGAGCAATGTTGTTGACAATCCATGTGAGGGAGTTTGGCTAGAGAGGACTGGACTCAAAACGATTCTGAATCAATCTTTGATGATGATAATGAGGAGGCTGATGACAATGATGATAATGCTAATGGTGATAATGGCGAGTGCAAGGAGAGGAGGGGCGTTCATTATCTCCATGTCCTTCTTCAGAGGACAACAGGAGAGGTTTATCGACCATACAATTAAATGGGATTAAGCACTGGAACAAGCTACCAAGGGGGGGTTATGGAATCTGCATCCCTAGAGATCTTTAAAAGCAGACAACCATCTGTCTAAATTGGGTTAGGCAGTCACCTGACGAGAGGCAGAGGGCGTGGCTCAGTGGAAAGAGCCCGGGCTTGGGAGTCAGAGGTCATGGGTTTTAATGCCGACTCTGCCGCTTGGCAGCTGTGTGACTGTGGGCAAGTCACTTAACTTCTCTGTGCCTCACTTACCTCATCTGTAAAAAGGGGATTAAGACTGTGAGCCTCATGTGGGACCAACTGATGATCCTGTATCCACCCCAGTGCTTAGAACAGTGCTCTGCACATAGTAAGCGCTTAACAAATACCAACATTATTATTATTATTATTATTATGACCTATTGAGGATCTTCTAGTTCTCAAGCTTTGAAAAGGGACACGAGCAGAGCGGCTGACAGGGGCGTGTTACAAAGGTGTCACCTAGAGAAATTCAGATTTCCTTAGTGTTTCACTATGGCTTAGACTATGTGAGCACTGTTGGGGAACTGTTTTGAGGAGAAAACTACTTTGCCTTGACCTTTATTGCTGTCAAGAAGAGCTCTGCGCTGACTGTCCTTTCCACCTTAATTGTATTCTCCCCTCCTTCTATAATAATAATAATAATGTTGGTATTTGTTAAGCGCTTACCATGTTCAGAGCACTGTTCTAAGCACTGGGGTAGATACAGGGTCATCAGTTGGTCCACAGTCTTAATCCCCATTTTACAGATGAGGTAACTGAGGCACAGAGAAGTTAAATGACTTGTCCAAGGTCACACAGCTGACAAGTGGCAGAGCCGGAATTCGAACCCATGATCTCTGACTCCCAAGCTTGGGCTCTTTCCACTGCGCCACGCTGCTTCTATGGGAGGATAGTAGGCAAGTGTCAGGGCTGGCTTCAGATGTTTGAACGCCCCCCCCCACCCCCTGCACCCCCTCTTCCTTGTCATATAATAATAACAATGATGTTGGCATTTGTTAAGCGCTTACTACGTGCAGAGCATTCATTCATTCAATAGTATTTATTGAGCACTTACTATGTGCAGAGCACTGTACTAAGCGCTTGCAATGGACAAATCGGTAACAGATAGAGACAGTCCCTGCCATTTACTGTTCTAAGGGCTGGGATAGATACAGGGTAATGAGGTTGTTCCACGCGAGGCTCACAGTCTTCATCCCCATTTTACAGGTGAGGGAACTGAGGCCCAGAGAAGTGAAGTGACTTGCCCACAGTCACACAGCATATCATCGTTACATTGCACACATGCTGCACGATGCAATTATATCCTAGGAACCATTTTTCAGAAGGACGTCAGAGTCCATCTGAAACTAGAAAATCCCACCTGTCAGTCCCCTGCATTTTCTCCCGATCGGTTGTTTTCCTCTCCCAAGTCTCTAGGCGTGTGGGCTGCTCTACTTCCTTTGGGTGAAGCGAGGTGGGGCAGCTTGGCCTAGGGGAAAGAGCGGGGCCTAGGAAGCAGGGGATCTGGGCTCTAATCTCAGCTATGCCACTTCTCTGTTGTGTGTAGTGGACAAGTCATTTACTTCCTCTGTACCTCAATTTCCTCATCTCTAAATTGGGGATTAAATATCTGTTCTCCCTCCCTTTCAGACTGGGAGTTCATGACAGTCAGGTATTGTTATCTGACCTGATTATCTTGTAACCAGTACAGTTCTTGCCACATAGTGAGCACTTAACAAATATTATTATTGTTATTATTATTATTATTATTATTATTGTTATTATTATTATCCCTCACCAAACACACACCAAGTGCTGCTGTATGGGTGCAAAGTGCTAAAGATGGGTACAAGTAAAACACATAAGTGTTAGAGAAGGCTGATAAACTGATGCAACTCAGGTTTTAGGAAATTAATGGGGGAAGACTTGTGAGAAGAGGTGGGACTTTAGGTGCTCTTTGAAGGTGGGGAAGATTGAGATCTGGTAGATTTGGGAGGTGGGAAGGGAGTTCCAAGACAGGGAATGGAATCATCGTCATCACTGATGGTATTTATTATGAGCAGTTACAATGTGCAGAGCACTGTACTGAGCACCTGGCGAAGCAGCGTGGCTCAGTGGAAAGAGCCTGGGCTTCGGAGTCAGAGGTCATGGGTTCGAATCCCAGCTCTGCCACTTGTCAGCTGTGTGACTGTGGGCAAGTCACTTAACTTCTCTGTGCCTCAGTTCCCTCATCTGTAAAATGGGGATTAAGACTGTGAGCCCCACGTGGGACAACCTGATTCCCCTGTGTCTACCCCAGCGCTTAGAACAGTGCTCTGCACATAGTAAGCGCTTAACAAATACCAACAAATACCAACTTAACTTCTCTGTGCCTCAGTTCACCCATCTGTAAAATGGGGATTAACTGTGAGCCTGATGTGGACCAACCTGATTACCCTGTATCTACCCCAGCGCTTAGAACAGTGCTCGGCACCTAGTAAGCGCTTAACAAATACCAACATTATTATTATTACTACACAACGGAGTTGGTAGGCATGTTCCCTGCCCACAAAAGTTTACAGTCTAGAGGGAGGGACAGATATTAATATTAATTGATGATTTATATAATTTACAGGTATGATGATGATGGTATTTGTTAAGCACTTACTTTGTGCAGAGCACTGTTCTAAGCGCTGGGGGAGATACAGGGTAATCAGGGTGTCCCACGTGGGGCTCACAGGTATGTACATAAGTGTTGTGGAGCTGAGAGTGGGGCAAATATCAAATGCCCAAAGGTCACAGATCCAAATGCACAGGTGATGCAGAAGGGAGTCTGAGCCTGGGGAAAGAGGGATTAATGATGGAAGGCATCTTGGAGGAAGTGTGATCTCAATAAGATTTTGAAGGTGGGAAGAGTGGTGATCCGGTATATACGGAGGGAAAGGAGTTCCAGGCTATAGGGAGGAAATGGGAAAGAGGTCAACAACGAGTTAGACAAGACTGGGGCACGGTGAGTAGACTGGTGCTAGAGGAGTGAAGTTTACAGTCCGGGGTGTAATAGGAGATCACTGAAGGTAGGAGGAGGAAAACTGATTGAATGCTTTAAAGCCAGGGGTAAGGAATTTCTGTCTGATGTACAGGTGGAAGGGCAACTTCTGGAGCAAGGGCCAGGGGCTGGAGGTGGGTGATTAGAGAACGGGGTGCAGATTTACTCCACTGGATTGGGAGGAGTAAAAACTGTGAGCTGGGAAACAGTGAATGAAGGGAGCTGATATAGGAGATGAAGAAAACTGGCTGACAGCCTTGCAGCCCATGGTGAGTTTTTGTTTGATGATGAGGGAGATGTATGATTGTGTGTGTGTGTATAAGTTGCATTCCAGTCAACATTTTCTGAGTCAATCTGTCATATGTCTGCTTTAAGGGATTTTGATGTTCTCTGGCACTTTTGAAATTAAGGTTTTAAAAAGAAGGTGTTATCCATTCAATAGGAACAAAAAATGACTTGAGAGAAGAAATAATTGTATATTTTCATTTCATCTATCTCAAAGAAGCATTGGGGCATTTCAACAAGTTTGAGTTTTCCTCGAGGATTACAGCCAAATATACTGTGGTAAGCAGCACTTTCCTGACACCAAAAAAGCCTGGGACTTCCAGGGACCCCAAGCTGCTGAGACTGACCCCTTTTCTCTGGGGGCCAAAACCCCACATTCGACAACAGCCACAGCAACAGCAACAAGTCCAGAACTACAAGTGAGGTCTTTTGACTTCTGGTCCCATGCCATGTTTCTCAGACTCTTTGGTTTCTGATGGGACATCTGGGAAACTGAGTCCCAATAACTGGGAAGCAAAGAAGCCTACAGTCCTTGACTCTTTGGAGGTTGGCACTATCTTTCCATCACAGGAAAATCAAAAGCTACTAGAGGTCAGGAATTGAAATAGTATAATAGGAGAGACTTAAGTGCCTAGTACAGTCTGCCTTCGGTAGGTGCTCAGTAAAAACTGCTGATACTAAGGAGGAGGGGAGCAAAGAGTCACCATACAAAAGTGAAAGAAACGGTTCCTTGTGTAACAGCATGGCCTAATGGCATGAGTATGGACCTGAGTTCTACTCTTGGTTCTACTTGTCTGCCATGTGACCATTAGCAGGTCGCTTAACCTATCTGTGTCTCAGTTTCCTCATCTGAAAAATGGGGATTCAAGCCTGTTCTTCCTCCTTATTAGACTGTGAGCCCCATGTGGGATCTGATTATCTTGTGTCTACTCTAGTACTTAATACAGTGCTTGACACATAGTAAGCGCTTGACAAATACCACAATAATTGTTATTACATATTTCATCCTAAACCTTGGGGATCCTTTCTTTTTGAATGGCATGAGGTAATTGTGGAAAAAGAACAAGAGGGAAAGAAAAGGAGGGGAGAAAAAGGAAAGAGAGAGGATGATTCAAGAGTCCCCATTCTTCCAAGTGTCATACCAAAGGCGAGTCCATAATGAAAATAGAGTGAATTAATTTTGCTGCAGGGGATTTTGTTCTTCATTTCAAAGTTGCTGAGTTATAAACTCATTTTGTCAGATTATTTATCTTAAGGCTCTAAAGAAATGTAAACAATGCAAAAACTTTGTTTATGCTGAGTTATGTAAAGGCAGTTCTCCCTGGCTGGATGAACTACGCTGGGAGTTGAATGGAAAACTAAATTGAGAAAAATGGTGGCGCAGTCCCCTTGGATCCAAATCTGGGGGTTGGCAGGTCCAGTAACGGTCTTGGGAAAACTGACAAGCTGTGCTTTGTTAACCTGCTGCACCTGAGGCTCCCTCAGAATAGGTCATAAGGAGCTAGTTGGACAATAATCTAGAGCCTCCTTTCTGGACAGTCTTTAGGATTTTTGTCCAACTTTTCTTGCTATGACTAAAGAATGACATAAATCCCTTCACAAAAGAGGATGGTAATAATGTTGCAATCAATCTTATTACTATTATTTGATTGAAATGACATCTTTCTTCCGAGAATTCATAGCATATTTGCATATTTCATCTCATTTCTTCTCCTAATATCTCTGAGAAATGCAAGAGACATATACCGTTATCTTTGCTTTACAGAAACAGGAAACCAAGGCATCGAGCACTTAAGTGACTTCACTGAGGATCCATTTTCAGTACTAAAATTAGGACTAGTCCTTTTGAATCCCAGTTCTGGTCCTACTCGTCAGACCTTGCTTTTGCTAATGGAGTTTCTGGGACTGGGGAGTTCCATCACCCAGGAAAACCTGCTGTTCCATCATCTTTATTAAAATCTCATCTCCTCCAAGAGGCCATCCCTGACTAAGCCTTCAATCAATCAATCATATTTATTGCGCAGTTACTATGTGCAGAGCACTGTAGTTAGCACTCAAGAGAGTACAACATAACAGAGTTGGGAGACACGTTCCCTGCCCATAGTAAGTTTACGGTCAGAGGCGGAGAACTTCATTTCTCCTACTCCCTTTCCCTTCTGCATCACCATTACGCTTGGATTTGCTCTCTTTATTCACCCCACCCTCTGTCTTATGGCACTTACTGTTCATAACCATAAATTATCTTAACGTCTGTCTCCCCCAACAGAGCTGTGCCTACCATCTCTGTTATACTGTTCTCTCCCAAGCAATTAGTAAGTGCTCACCATACAGTAAGCACTCAATAAATACCAGTGGTTGATTGATCATTCATTTATTGGAGTTTCTTGGGGTCAACAGATGCTATGCCCATTCACATTTCATTCATTTATTCAATCGTATTTACTGAGCACCTACCGTGTGCAGAGCACTGTAATTAGTGCTTG
The DNA here is from genome assembly GCF_004115215.2 of Ornithorhynchus anatinus. Taxonomy (NCBI): domain Eukaryota; kingdom Metazoa; phylum Chordata; class Mammalia; order Monotremata; family Ornithorhynchidae; genus Ornithorhynchus; species Ornithorhynchus anatinus. The sequence goes on along the minus strand of NC_041729.1, from coordinate 30,075,824 downwards.
AAAAGTACAATTCGGCTATAAAAAGAGACAATTCCTACCCAACAACGGGCTCACATCTAGATTCACATAGGAATCACACCCACAGTTCTACTCACTGATATAAATAAATCCCATTCTATCACTTTTATGACAAAGTGGCTCCCTTCCTTCTCTTGAATCTTCCCGCATCCCACTTCTCCCTGTGGTCTTTCTTGAGCTTTCGGGAATCCTGAGAATGATGGTAGTCTGGGCCAAGCCTTGGGGAATGCATGATAATAAGCAGTCAATCAATCAATCAACGACATTTATTGAGCACTTACTGTCTGCAGAACTCTCTACGAGTACAGTAGAGTTGGTACACATGGTACCGGATCTCAAAGAGTTTATAATCTAGCAGGAGAGACAGACCTTAAAATAAATTACTGAGAAGGGAGTCACTATTGGACATTCAAGGGTTCCCAGGAGTAGTGGTAGAAGTAATGATGCTGGGGGTAACAGTAGTAATAGTAATAGCAGCAGCAGCAACATTTATTGAGCTCCTACTCGGTTTGGAGTACTGTACTAGACACTTCAGAAGTACAGAAAAAAGAAATGACATACTCCCTGCCCACATGTTGTTGATGCTTTAATGGAGTTTACCATCTATGAGGGAGATAGAGCAGGTATTCTATTCCCATTTTGCAATCAATCAATCGTATTTATTGAACACCTACTGTGTCACCTGTTCTGGGCAGTAGTGACGTGGGAGAGAATCAAGGGTCAAGACTCAAGTTTACTACATGGAAGTCGGCAACGGTAAAACATTTCCATATTTTTACCAAGAAAACTCTATGGATACACTACCAGAATGATTGCAGATGGAAGTGGGGCATTCTGGAAGAGATATGTCTTTGATGTTGCTATGGGTCGAAGATGACTCAATGGCACAAGAAAAGACTGTGTTCAGAGCACTGTACTAAGTTCTTGGGAGGGTACAATATAACAGACTTGGTAGTCATTCTTCCTGCCCACAATGAGCTTAGAGTCTAGGTGGGGAAGCAGACATTAATATAAACTAAGGATATGTACATAAGTTCTGTGAGGGTGAGGGAGGGGGGAAGTAAAGGGTGTAAATCCAAGTGCGTGGATGACACAAAAGGGAATGGGATAAGAGGAAATGAAGGCTTAGTCAGGGAAGACCTCTTGGGGAGATGTTGTTTTAATAGAACAGTACTTGACACATAGTAAGCACTTAACAAATACCAATGTTATTATTATTATCATTATTATAAAGTTTTGAAGGTGGGGAGAGTGGTCCTGTCAGGTAGGAAGAGGGAGAGCATTCCAGGTCAGAGGCAGGACATGGCCAAGTGGTCAGCAATGAGGTAGACGAGACTTAGGTGCAGTGAGTAGGTTGGTATTCGAGGAATAAAGTATATTAATAAAGTTTACTACTTTAAAGGTTGTAGTACTTTTGCAGTGGTCAAGTGGGAGACCCAGGATTTGAACTGAAATTTCCAGAGCTCCCAGTTCCTTGGAGAGCTCTTTCCACTATGCCACACTGAAAACAATTGAGAGGACCCGAATGAAGAGGCTCTTCAATATTGCTGCCTCACCCTCCATTGTCTGAACAAATCTGAGAGTCAATCCATCAATGATATTTACTTTTTAATGACATTTGTTAAGTTCTTACAACATACCAGGTACTGTACTAAGTGCTTGAGAAAGTACAGAACAATTCAGTTGGTAGACAGAATCCCTACCTTAAAAGAGTTTACAATCTAGTGGGATTTGTAGAAAACTTGTAGAAAAACTGTAGAAAGTCCCCCTAGCTTTTTCCATTGCTATAGACAATGCTCTATGGATTGGAGAGTCTTCTTCAATTTAATCCTAACTTTTCTAATTTTCTCTTCAGAGATGAGAGAGAATTAGTGACCAACACCCTATATTTAACCATTCTTTATGAAGCTAAAGATTTACTGAGTAACCCCTCCCCAAGCCTTCTTTTCTCCCGGCTGCAACATCCCAATTCTTTTAAGCTTTCTGTTCAGATGCTCTTTTCCAAGTCATTCATTGCATTCCTTGTTAGTTTCTAATTTCCCCAATTTGTACTCATCTCTCTGAGGCAGAAGTCCATACCAAAGCCTATGAAAGTTAGCTTGGCGCCCGTGATCTGCTCACAGTTCCAGGCACAGACAGAGATAGGCGTATCAGGAAAAGTGAATAATCTTTTCCTGCAGTTAACTGCCACTGTCTCCCAGCTACATAGAAGTTAGAAAAAAACCTAATAGAATAATCATCTTCAAGAAATACTTCACTCTGGAGGAATTTCTGCCAAGTATTTTATCACGGCCCAAGTCAGCATTTCCTCTGTGAGACTAGAGTTGGGGTGAATTACCTCTCTCCTGAGATCATTCTTGTAGAACTATAGTATAGTATATAGTAGTATAGGAGTATAATAGTATATACTAAGTTTAGTAGTATAGTATAGTAATAATAATAACAATAATAATGGTACTTGTTAAGCACTTAATATGTGCCAAGCACTGTTCTAAGCACTGGGGTAGATACAAGGTTATCAGGTTGTCCCACATGGGGCTCCCAGTCTTAATCCCCATTTTACAGATGAGGTTACTGAGGCCCAGAGAAGTTAAGAGACTTGCCCAAAGTCACACAGCAGGAACGTGGCAGTGCTGGGATTAGAACCCACGGCCTCTGACTCCCAAGCCCATGCTCCTCCCACTAAGCCAAGCTGCCTCTCTGTAGTTTAGACTGTGAACCCGTCATTGGGCAGGATTGTCTCTGTTGCTGAATTGTACATTCCACGTGCTTAGTACAGTGCTTTGCACATAGTAAGCGCTCAATAAATACTATTGAATGAATGTATGAATAGTAGTAATAGTAGAAGAAATGGTAGCAGTTGTAATGATAATTGTAATAGCATTTATTGAGTACCCATGAAATCAATTAATAGTATTTATTGAGCATTTACGGTGGGCAGAGCATTGTATTAAGTCCTTGGGTGAGTACAGTAGAGTTAGTTGATATGATTTCTGCCCCCGAGGGGGTTTGCCATATAGTGGGGGAGACAGACATTAAAATAAATCACAGGTTTAGGGGGGAAAGGAGTTTAAAAATATACATTTAAGTACAGTGGTGTACCTAAGTGCTTAGGGAGTGAGGCCTCAAGAGCATAGATGATGCAGTAGGCAAGGGGAATAAGTAAGGTGGGAGATGAGAGATTAGTCAGGGAGGGCTTTCTGAAGGAGATGTGATTCGAGTTGGGCTTTGAAGTTGGAGAGAATTGTGATTGATTGGTTGATGAATAGGCAGGGAGTCCCAGGCTAGAAGGAAGGCAAGAGCAAGAGGTAAATAGTGAAAGAAATGGGAGTGAGGCAAAGTGGATAGAGTAACATTAGAGGAGCAAAATGTACCGAGCATTACAAGTTCTTGGGGATAGCTGAATAAAGAATCGATACCACCCCAGTCCACCAGGAGCTTGCCCGGTGATGGGAGAGGCAAACATAAAAATACCTACAGCTAGAGTGGTCAGAAATGTCCTGCAAGAGACCTTTCCCAACTAGGTCCTCATTTCCCCTTCCCACACTCTCTTCTGCATCACCCTTGTCCTCGGATTTGCACCTTTTATTCACCCCTCCCTCAGCCCCACAGCATTTATGTGTATCTCTGTAATTTATTTATATTAATGTCTGTCTTCCCCTCTAGACTGTAAACTCACTGTGAACAGGGAATGTGTTCACCAACTCTGTTAAATGGTACTCTCCCAAACACTTAGTGCAGTGCTCTGCACGCGGTAAATATGATTGGTTGATTTATGATTGATAGATAAATGTATAGTATTCACGAGTGCTGAAGAAGGTATAAATAAATTCATATTTTAATGCCATAATATCTGGGTTATGTGAGCCGTCCGGTCCTAACGTTTCCCCCTGAGTCCCAGGCAACTGATCCCGGTGTTCTTTTTGGCATTCAGATTCAGCTAATGAACAAGGATATTTGTTCACAACCTCCGCTATTGCTAATAGGGATGGGAAAAGAAAAAGATCAAGCCAGCCTACATGGAACAGGCCAGCGGGTGATCTTTAAGGACAATCAATCAATTGTACTTATGGAGCACTTATTGTCCAGAGCTATTATTATCATTATTATTATTAGTATTATTATTCCTGTTGTTGTATTAAGCACTTAATACGTGTCAAGCACCGTTCTAAGTTCTGGGGTAGAGATAAATTAATCCAGTCAGACGTAGTCCCTGTCCCACATAGTTTATGTAGGAGGGAGAACAGCACTGATGCTCCATTTTACAGATGAGGGAAACTGAGGCACAGGGAAGTCAAGCAACTTGCCCAGGTTTCAGAGTTGAGATTCAAACCCAGGTCCTCTAAAACCCAGGCCCATGCTCTTTCCACTAGGTCTCTTTGTTCCTCTACTAAGCCCTTAATTGTGTTTGTTTGCTCTACTTTATGAATTATAAAGTTGTTAAATAAATTGCTCAAATGCTCTCTTTCCTTCCAATATACTGGTAGGGATATGCTGAGGTCTGATGCATCCCAGAACAGCCCCACTGGAAGTTTTTCCAGGCTGAACCAATCTAACATAACACTGGGGGACTTGGAGGCATTAACAGAAAATGGGCTTTGGGTCTGATACCAATCAATCAATTGTATTTATTGAGTGCTTACTATGTGTAGAGCACTGTATTAAGTGCTTGGGAGACCACAATACAACATATTTAGCAGACATGTTTCCTTGCCCACAACGAGCTTACTATCTAGATATGTTTGGTTCAAACAAGCCACGTTTGGGTTTTTCAGCAGACACGAGGCAAAATGTATGAGAAGCATGGGGCCATTTTGGGAAATTGCCAACATTTGGGTTTCTGTCAACAGACCTATATTGTCAAAGAAGCAGCATGGCCTAGTGGAAAGAGCATGGGCCTGGGAGTAAGAGGACCTGGGTTCTAAACCCTGTTCTGCCAATTGCTTGCTATGTGACTTTGGACAAGTCACTTCACTTCTCTGTGCCTCATTCCCCTCAACTGAAAAATGGGAATTAAACACCTATTTTCCCTCCTACTTAGACTGTGAGCCCCATGTGGAACAGGGGCTGTGTCCAACCTAATTAACATGTATCTACCCTGGTGCTTAGAACAGCAGCTGACACATAGTAAGTGCAAAACAAATACCACTAAAAGAAAGAAAAGAAAAAACAAAACAAATCAATGACAGACAAAAATCACCGAAGGGGAGTATAGACTGTAGACTGTAAAGTCCTGTAGGTAGGATCATATCTACCAACTCTATTGAATTGTACTTTCCCAATCACTTCGTACAGTGCTCTGCACACAATAATTGTTCAATAAATACCATTGAAGGATTGATTGAATTTATGCCCTTTCTGGAAAACCTCTAGCCTGTTCTCTATTAGCCTGAAAGAGTCCACGTTTGGGTAAAGGCCTTTTAGTCACATGACCCAGAACCCCAGCACCTATTACTATCCCTTCTGTCCCACCGTAAGAAGACTGGGTCATGTGGAAGAAGAAGGTAGTAATTTACTTCCCCCTGTGTAGAAGGCAGCAAAGCAGTTTTTGCTAGTGGTAATTTCAAAACTTGTTGTCCACTAGCAATATAGAATCAGGTTTCTGAGCCTGAAATTTGCCTGGCAACTTTTATACCTCAGGAGCCTGGGGTCAGTTTTGTTCACGAACAAAGTTCACAGACAGACAGCCCTTGCTGGCCTGTGTTTCCATGGTCCTGTTGCCCACTGGATGACGATGCTGGACAGGAGAGTCCTAGAGATTGGTAAGCCAACCCGGGCAATTTAAAAAATGTATTTAACTATGCCAAAATTGGAATTGAAGTGGCTTAACTAGTTGTCTTATCCCAACCCCAAACTTGCTCACTTTAAATGCTGTTTTTCACAATCCAGTGGTGGTAACACGTCAGAATGTGCTGGATTTAGATCCCATAATACCCCATAACCTACAGTGGGGACATCCTGGGCTTCTATTCCCAGCTCTGCCACTTGCCTGCTGTGTGACCTTGAGCAAGTCACTTAACAACTCTACACCTCAGTTTCCTCATCTAGAAAATGGGAATTCAATACCTATTCTTCCTCCTACTTAGATTGTAATCCCATTTATGGGACAACGGTAATCCCATTTAAGGGACAAGAACTATCTTTTATCTTCCACAGCACTTAGTTCAGTGCTTCATGTCTAGTAAGCACTCAACAAATTCCACAATTATTATCTCAGAATGCAAGAATTATCTTTAGTCTCACTGCCTCCTCTTCTCCTCTACTCTCACCCCAACTCGCTTCCCCTAATGAAGGGGAAATAGATGGTTCACAAACCGATGGCCCTATTATCTTGGTTCCACAATTATTCCGATCAGCTTTGGAAGATTTCATCAGCCAAATTTTTAGGAATCCCATAAAAGTGAACAGGGCTTTCTTTGAAAACTATCCCCAAGTCTGCCCCATAAGGTATTTGGACACAGTTTCACTTGACAGTTGTTGCAGCTTCCATTTTTTAGCATCTTACATTTAGATCTCCAATCTCAAATGTGACTTAAAAACGGACCCAAAGCAACTTTACATAGCAAGTTAGAAGAGGAAGGGCCAGAGCACTTCGTAGTCAAATAAAACTGCAGGGGATATTCAAGCAGAATGTAATTACCCAAGTTGGAATGTGGCCAAGGTACCTGGGTCTTGCAAAAATGTGCCACTGGGTGTTTAATCAAGATATATATGCACCCTCCTACACACAAAGCACACACTCCTCTCCCCAATGCACAAAACGGCAAAATGCATTGCACCATAGCACATCTGTTCATTTTAGAAAAAAAAAAATCTCCCACCACTAATTAACCAGGATCCTAGTTAAATGTCTCCAAGATGCCTCACAAAATTAAATATCCAACTTCAGGGCTTTGTCTGCACAACTGACAGGGCACAGAACCCTCTTGCTGGTCTGCCCTTCTATCGCCAAATTGGCATACAAACTTCTGGGGGTTTGGCAATGTTTAGCTCAGGTATGGATGCTCCAGCCTCACTGCCCTAAAGCCAGCCTTTCTGCTTCTGTTCAGGAGGGGCCAACTAAGGAATGGCTTCATACCTGTGAACCTATGTTGGGCTCTGCAAAGGACCTGCGGGGACTCCAGTGGGTGACAAAAGGAAGAGGAGGAGAAAAGGATGAGTTGATGAAAATCAGGCAACTTTATGAACATTAGTGCCTTAGGAGCCACCGAACTGGAAAATGCTGAATTATCTTATTCCCTGAGAGACTGGCAAAGTCTCTAGGGAAATCTGTATTATCCTGGGTTAATTCCAGAAAAAAACTCATTTCATTTACTCTGATATGCTCTCTTTAACAACTAAAGCTGCTGTGTCCTTATGAGTATTAACATTGATATAAATGACATAGTGTAGAGTGAAGGCATGGGTTTTCTAAGGATCTGGATTGTTTTCTAGCTATCTCTGGAGCAACGGAACCTAGTTTTACCAGATTGTAATGTTGAGAATATGAGATACCAACTCAAGAGCAAATTCATTCTTTCTGCTCCTACAGAGATGGGATTGGTATTACTTAAATATGGACAATTATGTATTCCTTATGACCTTCCCATGCAGAGGAGGAAAGGCAATGGAATGAGAGAATATCTCATCAATTTGGGACATCTGGCAACCCTAATGGAACGTATCTGGCAGAGGATGAGAAGCTAGAACAGCAATCCAGGTGGGGATGTGTCAAGTTAAAAAAAAAAGTTGGTACATCTAGGGGAAACTTTCCATTTAATCTAGCATCAATGTCAGGACCCAGATAACTCTTTCCTAAAGCTGGCCTGCTGTTGGCTCTTTCATTTCATCCTGCCTTGAAGTAAACTAGATTTAACCTTGGATTTTAGGGGATGAAAATGAGCATGTTTGGCCCAGGAGCCTGGAAATAGGAAATTACTGGAGAACTGTTGGAGAAGTGGAATGGAATAGTTTAACTGGGCTTCCTGCAGATTTGATGTGAGATTAACCACAGTGACCTAAGACAGTGAGTTAGTTGCCTGAAGTCGAATGCTTCAAAATGGAAGTAGAATATATTCCTCCATTGCCAGCAAGTGCCTGTCACTTGCCTCCAGTGTCTTTAAATCACCCTATTTAGTCACCCATTTATTTTCCTACCCCTCTTTTTAAGGATTGAGCTGAAGACTTGGTTTGAGAGAGAACCAAGAAACTGAGGCCTAGTGGAAAGAGCATGGGCCTGGGAGTCTGAGGACCTGGGATTTAATCCCAGCTCTTTCATTTGTCAGCTATGTAACGTTGGGCAAGTCATTTAACTTTATTGTGCCTCAGTTATCTCATCTGTAAAAAGGGGATTAAGACTGTGAGCTCCATGTGGGACAAGGACTGTATCCAACCTGATTAGTTTGTACCTACTCCAACATTTAGTACGTGCTTGGCACATTGCAAGTGCTTAGAAAATACCATTAAAAATGGGGAAGTTAGATATGTAGCAATACATGCACAAAGTGAGGCAGAGGAACATTGAGGGAGGGACTCTAGAGAGTCAGAACTCACAGATATGGAGGAAGAGAGATTGGGGAAGACTCACAGACATCTGGTACTCATGGGAAAGGCTAAAGAAGAACTCAGGGATGGTTTTGTTCTTTCATCAGCACTTCTACCCTAGGTTTTACCCTTGTTTCTAGCACTTGTTTATCTGTATAGGGAAAGAGGGAGGGAGAGGTCTTGTGGAAAGAGCCCAGGAATGAGAGACATGAGACCTGAATTCTAATCCCTGCTTGCCTGCTGTGAGACTTTGAGCAGGCATTTTTATTTCTCTGTACCTCTATTTCCTCATCTGGGGATTAAATACACATTCTCCCTCTCCTTTAGACTGAGAGTCCCATGTGGGATAAGGACTGCATCTGATCAGACTAACCTATATCTACTACAACATTTAGCATGATGCTTGGAAGCACTGTGGCCTAGTGTAAAGAGCAGGGGTCTGGGAGCCAGAGGACCTGGGTTCTAGAGAAGCAGCGTGGCTCAGCGGAAAGAGCCCGGGCTTGGGAATCAGAAGTCATGGGTTCGAATTCTGGCTCTGCCACTTGTCAGCTGTGTGACTGTGGGCACGTCACTTAACTTCTCTGGGCCTCAGTTACCTCATCTGTAAAATGGGGATTAAGACTGTGAGCCCCAAGTGGGACAACCTGATTAACCTGTGTTTACCCCAGTGCTTAGAACAGTGCTCTGCACTTAGTAAGCGCTTAACAAATACCAACATTATTATTATTATTATTAATCCTGGCTCTGCTATTTGTCTGCTGTGTGTCCTTGGTCAAGTCACCTAACTTTTCTGTGCCTCAGTTACCTCATCTGTAAAGTGTGGGTTAAGACTGTGAGCCTTACTTGGGACAGATACCATGTCCAACTTGATTATCTTGTATCTATGCTGGCACTTGGTAGAGGGCATGGCAAATAGTAAAACCTTAACAAATACCACAAAACACAGTAAATATTTGACAAATACCATACATTATTATTATTAAGTGAAGTGACCTTTACCACTTAATAAGCAATTGTTTAGACTGCTATTAAGATGAGGCTTTTTTCGTTTGTGTGAAAAATGGCTCCAGTGGCTCATCTTGGTTGTAAAGCACGATGACATCCATGGGGGAAAAAAAGGATCTTTGCAATCCTAATTCAGATGCACAGTTCCCTCTAGCAAGAAAGCAGAGACCTGTAAACAGGGAAAACTCCTCCCTAGAAGCAATAAGGAAAGACTTTGATGTCGATTCTAGAAGTTATCACACATGAGGTTCTAGCGAGGAGAGGCTGTGGAAATCTCTCAGCTGTCAGTTGTAACACCTGGTTTTTCAGCTAAAGAGGGAATGGTGGAGGGATTACAGGGAGACACGTGATTTGATGCACCCCCAAATTAGTGTTGCAGGGAGAGGTGTTTTGTCTGGTAGGGGCTGGAAAGGGAGGCTATATTTCAATTATGTTTATTGCTCAAGAGCATCTGCTACATTTTCCACTTTGCAGGGAAACTTGGTGACTCGTATTCATAAACTTACAGATTTGGATTTAATTGTGCAGCAGAACTCAAGCTATAAAGCACAATCAGGGGGCTGCCTGGGGAGGGATTTTGTAGGGAACTGTGAAATGTGCCTCCAGGAATGCTTTGTTTAAAATAGAATCCATATGTTTAACTGGATCGGCCCTGCACGTGGCCTGAATAAAGCACTCACATCCCCATCAGGCGGAGACCAGAAAGCTCAAAGCCCCACTTTTTTTCTCCTTTCCCATGCAGCTGAGGCCTTCTGCGATAAGCTCTGATCCCTGGGTGATTCCAGAGGTGGTAACAAGGAGCTTTTATTCTCCAGGCTCGACTAATGCGAACGATTTCTGCCTTGGAGCCCGGTGGCTTCTCTGCAGTTCCCACCGGTGGGCCCTGCCAGGTCACTTCTCAAGGGAGCCGAAACTGCCGGGCTGCTAGGAAGGACCAGCGCAGTTGCCCAGAAAACTCGCCTAAGACTGCTGGGCAGGTGGACGTGGTGGCCAGAACCTGTTGCTCAGGTTGGGTCTCTGGCCCCCAACCCTGAGAGGAGAAGAGAGACAATATCACAGTCATTCTTTCAGATTCAAAGTGGATTTTTTTTTTTTGTCTGGAAGGTGTCAGTGTGGCCTAGTGGAAAGAGCGCAGGACTGAAAGTCAGGAGATTCAGGTTCTAATCTCAACTCTTCCACTTGGCTAATGTGTGACTTTGGGCACTTCACTTAACTTCTCTATGCCTTTGTTTCCTCACCTGTAAAATGGGAATTAAATGTCTGCTATCCTTCCCCATGAGACTTTGAGTTTTGCCTGAGACAGGGACCCTGGCTGATGAAATCATATGTCACATTCCAGTACTTAGCAAAATACTTGGCACATAGTAAGTGCTTAATAAGTACTGCTATATTACTGTAATTTTTTTTATTACTGGCTGACTGCACTGCTTTGAATTGGCTGGGAAGGTACAGAATTTGGGTCCAATGGTCAGGTGCATTGATGACTTCCAAATGGTAGATTCAGTGATTTCTAGAAGATCCATTGTTTCTAGAAGGGAAACATGCTTGCACCATTTAGTGCAAATAGACCCAATTACTACCCCTTGGGATCTAGACATGTATTTTCCTTGACTGTTTTAGGGGAGTCCTGAAAGGAGGCAGAGGGATGGAATCAGTAACCCCTTGGGATGACACGAGGTCCCATGTTTCTCTGGTTCTTTATCTTCATTAATTCCCCAATTGATCAAGGATGCGTGTACATATATATCCAGGATACTGACTTTATTCAGTGTACATACAATTTACAAAGTAAAAAAAGACCTATATTTGCTTCATGTATGGGTATATGTATTTCCACTTTTCTCCTTGTTTATTGGAAGTCTCCAGTGATTTTTTTTCTCACCATCAATGGACATCTCAACATAGCAGTTAAGTGATTCAATACTCACTTAGCTCACATTTCTACTGCTGTCAGTCATAATAGCGGGAGTCTCCATTTCTTAGCTCCCCTTAACCCCTTGAACTACCTCTCTTTGACTCAAGTATGAACAAAGGAGTAATCCAAGCAGGGAGTTGTCTCTTATTCTTACTGGAGCATTAGCAATCAGGGCAGAAACTGCAGGTCATTAGAATCAGCATAAACTCTGGTGGCAGATCTTCTAATTGTAATCTCCTCATTAACTCTGTGCAAGTTACTCCTAGGTTTCAATGCCTCAAAATGCGAAGTGATAGGTTGGTAAAATGGAAATATTTGCCATTGATCATGGCATCTATTTCAAACTCCTCAAAGAATAGTTTGATGGAATTGGAGCAGAGAAAGACATACAGTGGTTTGTTTTTTTTAATCAAATCAGCGAGTTGGCAAAAAAGAGGCTTTGCCAATGTTCAACTGCTTCTCGGCAGAGTAATAGAGATGCTCAAAACTGATGATTTCTCACTTTGCAAGAACTTATGGCAAATAGATCTTTTTTCCTTTGATTTCAAAGGTGTACAAGCTCCAGCACGAAAATAGGGTCCTGGGAAAGATCGATAAATAACTTGGAGGCACAAAAATAGCGATTTCACATCTATGGAGTTTTTGCAAATTAAGGGCAGGAGTCTTGATTTCTACAAATCTGATCTTGAGTATTCAGGAAGGGAATGCACTTAATACTCATTCGGGAATGAGAAATCTATTATTCCTGATCCTTAAAAGCATCGGGAACCCCACAGGGGCACAAATACCTGGCCTTAAAACTCCAGAGCTGTTACCAATTGTCTTCCCTGTATACCCCTCATTACTTTGGAAGGATTGCAGTCCCCTAAGTCTGACTCCATCTTCTCCAGAGTTCCTGGAGGTGCCATGGCAATATAGCCACCTTTAATTCTGAATTATCAGTCAACCAATCAGGGAAGTAGCATGAGCTAGAGGAAAAAGTACTGGCCTGGGAATCTGAAGGCCTGGGTTCTAATCTTGGCTCCGGCATTTGTCTGCTGTGTGACCTTGGACAAGTCACTTAAATTCTCTGTGCCTCAGTTCCTTCATCTGCAAAATGGGGATTCAATATCTGCTCTTCCTCCCACTTTGATTGTGAGCCCCATGTGGGAACCGATTATCTTGTATGTACCCTAGTGCTTAATACGGTTGTTGGCATGTAGTAAGTACTTAATGAATACTGCAATTGTTATTATTGTTATTATTCAAACAGTGCAAAGGATTTGAATACCCACTATATGTAGAACACTGTACTATTTGAATGGGAGAGTACAAAGGAACTAATAAACATGATTCCTGCCACAAGCAGCTTACAATCTAGCACAGGAAACCAACATCTAACCAGCTAAATTCTTGGTCGTATGACCATTATTTACACTTGAATTAATTTACTTTTGGATCCCAAAACAAAAGCCAGTACTTTTTGATAGCCTCATTTTATCACCACCATCTACTAGGTTGGAAGTCACTGTAGAATCATCATGATAGCCCAACATTCAAGGATCATCTTTGGGCTTGGTCTCCCCTTATAGCCTAGTCAGTCAGTCAATCATATTTATTGAGTGCCTACTGTGCACAGAGCACTGTACTAAGCACTTGGGAGGGTACAAAGTAACAATAAACAGACATATTCCCTGCCCACAGCAAACTCACCGTCTAGATTGTAATAAATGAGCGCTTATTATGTGCCAAGCACTATTTTAAGCACTGAAGTAGATACAAGGTAATCAAGTTGTCCCATGTGGGGCTCACAGCCTTAATCCACATTTTACGGATGAGGTAACTGAGGCACAGAGAAGTGAAGTGGCTTGCCCATGGTCACCCAACAGACGAGTGGCAGAGCGGGGATTAGAACCCCCGTCCTCTGACTCCCAAGCCCAGGCTCTTGCCACTAAGCCACGCTGCTTCTTTAAGGGGTCAGCACCTTGGGGGCAGGGATCATATCTACCAATTCTATTTTTGTATCAATTGCTTAGTACAGTGTACTGTACGCAATAAGTGCTCACATGCCACTGACTGATTAAACTACAGTTAGGATGAACTAATATAGTATAAAGAGATACAATCACAATAATAATAATTATGGTACTTGTTAAGCACTAAGTGCTAAGTACTTTTATAAGCCCTTGGGTAGATACAAGTCAATTAGGTTGGGCACAGTCCATGTCCCACATGGGGCTCCCACTCTAAATCCCCATTTTACAGATGAGGTAACCGAGGCCTAGATAAGTTAAGTGACTTGCCCAAGGTCACAATACAGACTTATGGTAGAGCTGGGATTGGAAACCAGGTCCTTCTGACTACAGGCTCGGTAGATAGAGCCATGCTGCTTCTTGTATACAGTCCCTCAGATATGAAGGGGGGAGGGGAATCAGGCAAAGGGCTGGGTGGGAACAAGAGATCGGAGTTGGGAGAGACCAGAATAAGGCACACTGAGTATGTTAGTTTGAGAGGAATAAAGAAAGTGAGCTGGATGTAGTGGGAGGAAAGAGTGGTTATGAACTGATAGAGTGCCTTAAAGCTTCTGGTCAGGAGTTTCTCCTTGATACAGGTTTCTGCTTGGGAGTCAGAGGTCATGGGTTCAACTCCCAGTTCTGCCACTTGTCCGTTGTGTGACTGTGGGCAAGTCACTTAACTTCTCTGTGCCTCAGTTATCTCATCTGTAAAATGGGGATTAACTGTGAGCCTCACGTGGGACAACCTGATGACCCTGTATCTACCCCAGCGTTTAGAACAGTGCTCTGCACATAGTAAGCACTTAACAAATACCAACATTATTATGCAGGGAGGAATACTAATGATGGTATTTGTTAAGCGCTTACTATGTGCCAAGCACTGTTCTAAGCTTGAATAAATAATCACTGTAGGTTTTTGAGGAGTGGAGTGGTGTGCAGAATGATTTTTTAAAAACATAATCCAGGCAGCAGAATGAAGTATAGCTTGGAGAGGGAAGAGACTGGAGGCGGGGAGATTAGCAAGGAGGATGATGCCATAGTCAAACTGGGATAACAAGCACCTGGATCAGCATAGTGACTATTTGAATGGAGTAGAAGTGGCAGATGAGTCTGGCAGCTAATTTTCATAAAATGGCTCCACCACTTGTCTGCTGTGTGACTTTGGGCAAGTCACTTCACTTCTCTGTGCCTCAGTTAACTCATCTGTAAAATGGAGATTAAAGTAGTAAGCCCAGTGTGGAACATGGACTGTGTCTACCCTGATTAACTTGTATCTATCCAAGGGCTTAATACTGTGCCTGGAAAATAATTAACAAATAATATTTTTAAAAAAGACAGATTGAAAACACAACTATTTGCCTGCTAAGAATTGGACCCTTAAAAAGTTGACCAAAAACCTTTCACCTGAAAGGGAGGCAAGCAAAAGAAATACTTCTGGCCATTTGGGTCATTTCCTGGATTTTTTTCTGCCCCATACTGCACCTGCAGGCGTTCCTAGAGTGGAAAGGGAAAATTTTTAATTGTGGTCAATTTAAAATGCCTGCAGGTGGAAATCTTGTCTTGAATCTACCGGCGAGTCTACAATATAGGTTATGTCATGGTCTGGAAGTCAGATCATCTGAGTTGCTAAGTGACCCAGAACCAACCATTTAGCTCAGTTTACAAGATACCTTGGATTTCCATCAACAGAATGAGCCTACTTCTATACACTGCTTTGTAAAATGCTTCATAGGCCTAAGCCTTAAAAGCCCACTAGGAACAGAAAAACAACAGTTTTGCTAAAGAGCACCTGAAGTTGCATTATAGTACCATGTACCTATTGTTAGATGGACCAGAATTAGTTCAAGGGACAGGGAGGGAGGAAAACGAATGTAAAATATAAAAATTATCACCTCCAATTGTTACCAATGATAATGCTGAGGCCTATTCTTCCTCCCCAGATCCTACTTTTTCTCCTATCCAGGGACGGGGGCAAGGAGAGCCTGAATAAGCAGCAATTTGAAATGGAGAATGGGAGATTTCCTAGATGTTGAGTACTGGAGCAAAATGAGTTTGTTCATGACTAATTTGCCACGTGTTCATGGCCCATGCAAGAGGAGTGAATGTGGAACAAACTACATGGCAGAAGAGATTATAGCACTTGCGACTTGTGGAATGCCACTTGCAACCTCTTGATCCCTGCCGATCATCTGCCCTCTGGTAAATCAATGGTCTTTGTGGACCACTTCCTGTGTGCAGAGCACTGTACTACGCACTTAGGAAAATATAATACAGCAGAGTTAGTAGACATATTTCCTGCCCACAACGAGCTTAGGGTCTAGAGATGCATGGTGACCCTTCTCCCCCTTTTCATTTTAAAATTGGAGGCCCCCGAGGGGACACTTCTCTTCCCGAGCAGGACTGCTGTGGGCAAGGAATGTGCCTACCAATTCTGTCATACTGTAATATTGTACTCGCCCAAGTGCTTAGAACAGTGCTCTGCATGTAGTAAGTGCTCAATAAATACGATTGGGGGCATCTGTGGGGGTCTTTGCAACCCAGAGGAGTAATTGAGTGTTCTGTGCAAACTCTCACATCCCCAAAGAGCAAGAACGCTTCGTTCTTCACTAACACGAGGATTGCATTCTTGCACAACCCTGCCTTGAGACAACGTCTCGCTGTGTCACTCAGCTGTTTCAATTCTGGGCTCACATGTACACGTCTTTCCTCCTACTCCCACGACACGCTATAACCAGTCACGCTGCCGGGCAAACGTTGCCTAATTTTCTAACAATGCTCTATCCAAAATCCAGAGTAAAAGCAAGCGTCATGGCAGGAATGAGCATATCTGAGTGTTCAGCGATCCAAAATGTCAGGGTGTTTCTGTCTTGCTGGCTTTGCTGGAGTTCCACATGCCCCACTGGGAGTGGGAGATGTTTAATCCGCTGTCCTCCAGCTTCCCCATTTGCAAAGAAGAAAGGGGACGCAGAGTCCCCTGGATTGGAAATATAACTCAGATACCCCTGATTTTGGTCGCTACACACAGAAAATATTGGTCATCCAAGGTTCAATATCCAGAGTCTGTCAGATTCCTGAGGGGTTGCTCTATATGTGTATTTGTATATAGACCTGTAATAATTACCCACGCATGTATTTAGATGGATACACACAAACATGTGTGTTTACATACACCTTATCTTTGTTGCATATGCAAATTTCTCATTTACTTGTTTGGGATTTACACAGTTCTCCAATCTGACTCCCCAGTGATCTCCATACTAATTAGAGTGTGGGGCCTGCTTATTCTAGGCCTCCTTCTGAGTCTAATGACTAGGGCTTCAAAGGGGTAAGGGAAAGTGATCAGTTAATTGAGCATCCTTGGTTTGAGAAAAATAATGAGAAGAGGTTAGTTTTTTAAAAAAAAATCTGCTTGGGTTTCTCAGAAAAAGCCATCACTTTCACTGTTCTGAGGGGCTCATTCATCCTCCCCTCATCGTCTAAGTAGTCTGTTTCCATCACTGTCAATCACACTATCAATTTTCTTGTCCCAGAAATTCAAAACCCTGGGTTTTTTCTGCTCCTCTTTTGCTTTTGTCTTCTGCATTCATTTGGTCTCCAAATCCTGCTAGGTCCTCTTCTGCAGACTGCACAGATCTGTCCCTTTGTCTTCATCCTTATGGCCATCTCCCTAGTTGAAGCTACATTCTTTCATTCATTCATTCAATAGTATTTATTGAGCGCTTACTATGTGCAGAGCACTGTAACTAAGCGCTTGGAATGAACAAGTCGGCAACAGATAGAGACAGTCCCTGCCGTTTGACGGGCTTACGGTCTAATCTTACGGACAGACGAGAACGATGGCAATAAATAGAGTCAAGGGGAAGAACATCTCGTAAAAACAATGGCAACTAAATAGAATCAAGGTGATGTACATTTCATTAACAAAATAAATAGGGTAACGAAAATATATACAGTTGAGCGGACGAGTACAGTGCTGAGGGGGTGGGAAGCGAGAGGGGGAGAAGCAGAGGGAAATGGGGGGAGAAGAGGGTTAAGCTGTGGAGCGGTGAAGGGGGGGCGGTAGAGGGAGTAGAGGGAGAAGGGGAGCTCAGTCTGGGAAGGCCTCTTGGAGGAGGTGAGTTTTAAGTAGGGTTTTGAAGAGGGGAAGAGAATGAGTTTGGCGGAGGTGAGGAGGGAGGGCGTTCCGGGACCGCGGGAGGACGTGGCCCGGGGCTCGACGGCGGGATGGGCGAGACCGAGGGACGGCGAGGAGGTGGGCGGAGGAGGAGCGGAGCGTGCGGGGTGGGCGGTAGAAAGAGAGAAGGGAGGAGAGGTAGGAAGGGGCAAGGTGACGGAGAGCCTCGAAGCCTAGAGTGAGGAGTTTTTGTTTGGAGCGGAGGTCGATAGGCAACCACTGGAGGTGTTTAAGAAGGGGAGTGACAGGCCCAGAGCGTTTCTGCAGGAAGATGAGCCGGGCAGCGGAGTGAAGAATAGACCAGAGCGGGGCGAGAGAGGAGGAGGGGAGATCAGAGAGAAGGCCGACACGGTAGTCTAGCCGGGATATGACGAGAGCCCGTAGCAGTAAGGTAGCCGTTTGGGTGGAGAGGAAAGGGCGGATCTTGGCGATATTGTAAAGGTGAGACCGGCAGGTCTCGGTAACGGATAGGATGCGTGGGGTGAAGGAGAGAGACGAGTCGAGGATGACACCGAGATCGCGGGCCCGAGAGACGGGAAGGATGGTCGTGCCATCCACGGTGATAGGGAAGTCTGGGAGAGGACCGGGCTTGGGAGGGAAGATGAGGAGCTCTATCAACTCCTTTTATCTAACAGTTCTATCAACAGCCTCTCTACTTACTGATCTCCCTGCCTCAAACATCTTTCCTCTCTAATCTATGCTACATATAACTGCCCAGATCATCTTCCTAAAACACCATTCAGAACATATCTGCCCTCCCCCAAAACCTCCAGTGGCTTTCCAGTTCTCTCTATGCTAACCAAAAATCGTAAACATTGGAATTAAGGGTCTACACCACCTATTTCCTGCCGACTTAATAATAATGCTAATAATAATGATTATGGTACTTGTTAAGTGCTTACTATGTGTCAAGCACTGTAAATAAGCCCTGGGGTAGTTACAAGTTAATCAGGTTGGACACATTTCCTGTCCCATACATGGCTGGTACTCATCCCCATTTTACAGATGAGGTAACTGAGGCCCAAATAAGTTAAGTAACTTGCCCAAGGTCACCCAGCAGACAAGTGGCAAAGTTGGGATTAGATTTTTGCCCAGATTCTTCTTACTCCCAGGCTCATGCTCTATCCACTGAGCCACAGAGCTTCTCCTAATAATGTTGGTATTTGTTAGGCACTTACTATGTGCAGAGCACTGTTCTAAGCGCTGGGGTAGATACAGGGTAATCAGGTTGTCCCACGTGAGGCTCACAGTTGATCCCCATTTTACAGATGAGGTAACTGAGGCACAGAGAAGTGAAGTGACTTGCCCACAGTCACACAGCTGACAAGTGGCAGAGCCGGAAGTCGAACTCATGACCTCTGACTCCGAAGCTCAGGCTCCTATCCGTTGATTGATTGACCTATCATAGTTATTGAGTATCAATCATATTTATTCAGTGCTTACTGTGTGCAGAGCCCTGTATTAAGCACTTGGGAATCTTCAATACTCCAGAGCTGGTAGACATATTCTCTGCCCACAAGGAGCTTACAATCTAGAGAGGGACCTATCTAATCTAATAATAATAATAACTGTGGCATTTATTAAGTGTTTACTTGGTGCCAAGCACCGGACTGAACGCTGGGGTAGATGGCAAACAGTCCGAAAGGTCTTGCCCATGAACCCATAGAGCTCATCCATGATCCCACTGGTAGACTTTGGCTGCCAGCCTCCCTTCTCCTGGATTTTGCTATATTAGGTACAACTGCAGAAGAGAATATGGGTGAAATTGGTCTCTTGAGCCCAGTCAAAGGAAAGTAATTACAACCCCTCTGCTGAAGAGTCTGATTAGTCCTTTACTCTGATTCCAAAAGAACTGTCATGAATTTAAGTTTCCCTGAATTCGAGATGAGCCCCAGGCTGGTTTCCTGCTAATTAACATCTGTTTCGGAAAGTAAGTGATTGATATTTTCTCTGGTTGGCACTTAACCCTGAACACAGCTGAACTTGCTCCAAAGGGACCCTGTCTCTGTTTACGAAACATGCTCAACTTGTGGTAGGATCAGCCCGTGGTGAAACTGGGCCATATTCCCACTCACTGGTCTCATTTCCCCCAGAGTAAAAGGGTGGGGAAAAGCGATGGTGCGGAGGGCACAGGCTTTGAAAGCTGATGAACTGAAGACAGAGTCAAAACTTCTCTCCAACATCAGACCCAAGCTGGAGAACCGAACGAGGAGAACAACCAGTCGATCATGCAGTCAATGGTATCTACCGAGTGCTTACTACGTGCAGAGCACTGTACTAAGTGCTTGGGAGAGTCAATACAACAGAATTAGCAAACCCATTTCCTGCCCATAATGCGGATGGGGAGTGGCGAGACCAGAGCTGTGCATAATAGCAACAGTTGTGGCATTTGTCAAGTGTCCATCATGTGCCAAACACAGCACCAAACGAACTAGTCCCAACTGACTACCAGGTCAGCCAGGGCTGCAGCGTGGCTTAGTGGAAAGAACCTGGGCTTGGGAGTCAGAGGTCATGAGTTCGAATCCCACCTCTGCCACTTGTCAGCTGTGTGACTGTGAGCAAGTCACTTCACTTCTCTGTGCCTCAGTCCCCTCATCTGTAGAATGGGGATTAACTGTGAGCCTCACGTGGGACAAGCTGATGACCCTGTACCTACCCCAGCGCTTAGAACAGTGCTCTGCACATAGTAAGCGCTTAACAAATACCAACATTATTATTATTATTATTAACGCCAGGGCTGAAGAGATGGTAGAAGGAAAAGGAGCCCCTTGCACTTCTTTTCAGGGTCTGAAATGATCACAGCGTGCTGGAGAGTAGACCAGCCTGCTTTCTTATTCATCCAGGATACACAACCATCACGTTTCCTCGTCTGGGCAGGTTGTCAACCAGAACTGAGGCCCTCCATCATCCCTGTTGGGACATTCCATCTTTATCCTCTGAAGCACTGAGCCCTGCTCTGAGAATTTCAGACCAAATGAACGTAGTAAGTGTTCAACAGATAGTAGAAGTAGCATGGTGTAGTGGCTAGAGCATGGGCCTGGGAGTCAGAAGGTCATGGGTTAATGTTGGTATTTGTTAAGCGCTTACTATGTGCAGAGCACTGTTCTAAGCGCTGGGGGAGATACAGGGTCATCAGGTCGTCCCACGTGAGGCTCACAGTTAATCCCCATTTTACAGATGAGGTCACTGAGGCCCAGAGAAGTGAAGTGACCTGCCCACAGTCACACAGCTGACAAGTGGCGGAGCCGGGAGTCGAACTCATGACCTCTGACTCCGAAGCCCAGGCTCTTTCCACTGAGCCACGCTGCTTCCCTAATCCCACCTCTGCCACCTGTCTGCTGTGTTGCCTTAGACAAGACACTCAATTTCTCTGTGCCTCAGCTACCTCATCTGTAAAAATGGGGATAAAGGCTGAGCCCCATGCGAGACAAGGACTGTGTCCAATCTGATTTGCTTGTATCCACCACCGCACTTAGTACGGTATCTGCCACCTATTAAGTACTTAACAAATACCACAATTGTTATTATTATTACTATGTAGTGAAATGCCCTCGAGACACATTAGAACGGGAAAGAATTTGAAGATTTCAAAATGACACTGTAAAGTTGGGTCCTCTAATTAATGTAACCAATTGTGGAATTTATTAAGCACTTACAATGTGCCAAGCACTATACAAAGCACTAGGGCAGATAATAAAGATGGCATTTGTTAGGTGCTTACTCTGTGTCAAGCACTATTATAAGTGCTGGGGGAGATCCAAGCTAATTAGGTTGGCCACAGTCCCTGTTCCACATGGGGCTCACAGTCTTAATCCCCATTTTACAGAAGAGGGAACTGAGGCCTGAGAAGTTAAGTGACATGCCCAAGGTCAGCCGGCAGACAAGTGGTGGACACAGGATTAACACCCAGATACTTCTGACTCCCAGGCCAGTGCTCCATCCCCTAGGCCACTAATCAGGTTGGACAAAGGCTCTGCCCCACTTGGGGCTCACAGACTAAATAGGAGGGAGAACTGGTAGTGAATTCCCATTTTACAGATGAGGAAACTGAGGTGCAGAGAAGTTAATTGACTCGCCCAAGATCACACAGCACGCAAGTGTCAGAGCCAGGATTAGAACCCAGGTTCTTAGACTCCCAAGCCTGTGTTCTTTCCACTGGACCATGCTGCCTGGTATCTTTCAAACGTGAAATGAGGACCCAGGGACGTTTTCCTTCAGATCAGATGGAAACCCATGCCACGGAGCCACAGTATCTCTCTCGGTTCTAAATTACCCTGGTCCTCCAGACCCAACCCTCCCCTCAGCCAGACTGTCTCTGACCTAGAAAAGCAAGCCAACCAGGCGACTCGGAGCAGAGAGCGTCGCGGCGGCCCGTGTATAAAACTCTGTGCCTTTGAAAGCGGCGAAGGAGAAAGGAAAAGGCGCTGCTCTGGCTTGCTCTCCCCAGGGTCTGGTGAAATATCTCAGCCAGCCACAAACATATTCGGAGGCAGCAATGAGGGAGAATTAGGTAGTCAAGACGCTGCCCTCTAGATTAATTTACACTCCAGCAGCCCCCAATGAAACTGACAAGCTGATGGATGGCAGTGCATGCTGGGAGCCAGCAGCTGCGTGAGCTGGCGGCATTAATGCTGGCACTAACTCAGCTCATTAGGTGTTGAGCTCTCTCTCTCTCTCTCCTCCTCTCTCCCCTACAATTCATACCTCGTAAACAGTTAATCTAATGTAAAATTTGTCCTGGCTCTCCAGTGCCATACATGCTAAATGCCAAGTCCCTGAAGCACACTCCAGGGTCAGTCTGTAGACCAGGAGGGATGGGTGTGTGCATGAGGCGGGGATCAGCTGAGGCTGATTCCCCAAGCGCTTCTCCAGTGGTCAGACTCCAAAGGTGAGGGTCAAGGGGCAGAGGTGACAGTGACATGGACTCTTGATCCATGGGCCTCCATGAGAGGTCTTATTTGTGGGTAAAAAACGTAGCCAAGTTAGTCACCCGAGGGGATTCCCATGACCCATTTTTAAGGCGAGGGGCTGTGTGCTGTCACTCGTAAATGATCCAGCCCAAGACCAGTGAGCATTATTCCCTTCCATTCTCCATTTTGGAGAGGCAGCATGGCCTAGTGGAAAGGGCATAGGCCTGGGAGTCAGTGGACCACTGCCACTTGCCTGCAGCGGCATGCCCTTGGACAAATCACTTGGCTTCTCTGCTCCTCTATTTCTCCACCTGTAAAATGAGGATTCAATACCTGTCCTCTCTTCTACTTAGATGGAAGCCCCATGTGATAGAGGGACTGTGTCCAATCTAACTACCTTGTATCTCCCCCAGCACTCAGTACTTTGAATGGCACAGAGTGAGCCCTTAACAAATACCCCAGTTGTTACTATTATTATCATTATTATTCTTCAACAGGTGATTTGATGAATATGTCAAGCCCTGAATTGTGAGGTATTAAAGACTTTAGAAACAAAGGAAGAGAACCTTGCTTTACTCCAGCCTTGCAAATCACATACCCATTCACCCAGTAAAAATTTACACCGGATTGGCAGTAAAAGAAAGCAATTTCACTTTCTCCTTATGTCCCTCCTGGGAAGAGAGGTGACTGGTAAATGCAAGGCTGAGTTAAGTTGATTGTCCCTAAATCAGCCTAAGGGTTACGGATCAGACCGCAGCTGCTTGCTATCCAATAGAGTTCCAGTTTCCTAAAGAGGCAGCAGGTCTCCCAGCCAACAAGAGCACATCAAGCTTTTGCCTTGTGTCTACATGTGCTTCCTGTTCAGAGTAAGTAACTGAGGTTGGAGAGTGAATATTGAGAAAGTCAGAAGATGTGCTGCAATCCTGTTTTTAACCCAGAGAAAGTCAAAATGCTTGAAGAAGGTAGGAGACAACCACATCATTGGAGAATCATGACTGTTTACACTTACCTATCCAGCACTTTCTGCTGAGTAGCTCTAACTACTATGTAGATTTTTGTTGTTGTTGTGTCTCACAAGGAAGAAAAGGGGAAAAGAGATGAGTCCCATTTTATAGATGTGGAGACTGAGGTATCGAGACAGGAATTGCTTTGTGCAGAAATGTTCAGGGAAGGCATGATGTGGATGAGAGAGAGAGAGAGAGTCAGTTTAGGTAGTTTGGGCAATTGATGTAATTAATTTGAATATGTTAGAATCTTGTTTTTAAAAAAATTATATCTGTTCTATTCAAAGACTAAAGGCAGATCATACAGGGACTTTGACTAGAAATCAGGGTAGAGAGTCCAGAACTACATGGGATTTAAGTTGATTGCCCTTGCTGAGAGAAGCCTCTGCCAAATTAGGATTAAGACATGTGGTTGATGCATTTGCACAGAGCTCTATCTTATTCTCCACTAAACTGTAAGCTTCTTTAGGTCAGGAATCGTGTCTACCAACTCTGTTGTTCTCTTCCAAGACTTCAGTATAGTGATCTGCACACAGGAAGTGCTCAGTAGATACCACTGATTGGTTGCAATGAAAAAGCATTTGAGGTGAGAGAGCTACTTTCTGGACTGATTTTAGTCATGGAGTTAAGTTGAATCTGCAGTTTCCAGATATGTCCCTTTGGCAGTTTTTGCTGGTGCTAAAAAACTCATTTAAAAATTCTGTTCAGTGTCCTTGTAAACATTCACGTCAGTCGTACCCAGGGAACAGACACACATTCAGGGTGATTTAGTAGCTAACAGCTCATTCCCAGAACGCTTTTAATAGCATAAATTAAATGTGAGTCCAGGGACGACTCACCTCCAGACCTGAAGGGATGAGATTGTCTTTAGGAAGGGAGAAAAACAGAAGTTTTAGCTCACGGGTGGGCCACCTGTGGAATCTGTAACAGCCCCGAACTCACCAAGGGGGAGCCCATTTCCCTCAGCAGCTAACTGCTCTGAGCAGATTCTGTTGTGGAGGCTTTGACATCCCTGATGATGGTCATCCCCTTCAGTCACCAGAAACTACTATCGTAAGGGCTGCACCTTTGGAAGACAAGGATGAATGGGTGAAAATACTGAGACCTCTGTTCCACTCAAAAATGGCCCTGGGGAGACGAGGAGAAAGAGGTCTGGCCAGATCCTAATCCTGAAATCAGTTCCAGGATTCTTTTCTTACATCCTAGATCCTCTTCCCCGAGTCCCAAGAGTCACTGTTGTGGCTTCTACCAACTCTGTTGTACTTTCCAAATGCTTAGTATAGTTCTCTGTACCCAGTAAGCACTCAATAAATACCACTGATTAACTGATTCTAGCCTCCCCTTTTCCTTTTATCTTTGCCAAACTTTGACACCTCCCTTTCCCTAAGCACTCTCTCAAAACCCTCTTCCACTGAGCCTTTCTGGTTGAACTGTTGATTTCAGGCATGCTGAGTTCTTGGATTCACCCCCACTGTATTTATATACTGTGGATGTTACTTATGTGCTTTGTTTGTTTGGGATCCATGAGATTTGGGTTTGGTCTTTAGTAGGGTAGGCTCCCTGACTTTGCCCAAGGTCCATGTAGGGTGAGGAGAAGGCTGATTGTGCACGAATTGATGGCCAGGTTAGGGAAGGTCAATGGACTGGAAGTGCAGCTAGATCCAATTCCACCATCCCTTCTTGGACCAGTATAAATGTGGAAAAGCAGAGCTCTTTCCTCAACTCCTGCTGCTACAGGGCTCTGTTGCTGCTGGAATAAATCTTGTCAGGGTGAGATGCTGTCTCACCACCACTTGAGCATTTGGGTAGTTTTTATGTTGAAGCCTCAGTCATCTCGGTTACTGAGTGCCCACTGGGAGCAATGCCCTACCCTAGGCACTTGGGATAGTAAAATACAAAGAAATGATGAATTCCCTGCACTCAAGGAACTTACAGGATGATAAGGAAGCATCAGAGTTTATACACTGATGGAGAAGCTGGCATAAAATATCTACAGAGTAAGCAGAATAAATAATTGCATGTCCAGTAGAATAACCGTCTGGACACAAGTACTTAGGGTAGGTGTACAAAAATACATAGTTGCCTGAGAGGGTCGATATGAAGAAGAATGTTGGGATTTAATCAGGGAAGCCTTATTGGAGGAGATGGGAATTTAGAAGGCTTTGAATATGGATAGAGTGCCGAGGTTTTGGATTTGAGGAGTTAAGAAGATACAGGCTGGGGAAACATTTTAGATGAGGAATGGAGAATAGATACATAGAATTCATGTACTTTTTTTCTACTGATGTCCATGTATTTCTGTTTGTTCTATCTTCCCCAACAGATTTTATGTGAGCCTGTGCAAGTCACTTCACTTTTTAATTCCTTCATTTCCTCATCTGTGAAATTAAGATTATATAACACTCGATCACTCAATGCTATTTATTGAGCGCTTTCTGTGTACAGAGCACTGTACTAAGTGCTTTGGAGAGTACAATACAAGAGAATTAGCAGTTGTCATGTACCTGTTTAGCATATTTAGCATACAGATCTTTTTTAGCAATTAGCATATATCTGTTCTCCTTTCCTTAGACTGTATGTCCCTTATGGAACGGGTTGTTAAGTCTGATCTGTTTGCATTGACACTACCCCAGCACTTAGTAAATTTTTTGGTACATAGAAAGCACTTTACAAATACCACCATCATTTATTATTATACTCCCTGAGGGGAGGACGCTTGATCATCTTCCTCTGTGATTCCTGTCAGCACCTAGAATGGCTCTTTATTTGAAAAAATACAGTGGCAGACAGGCTGACAATAGTCCCCAAAGGAGGCGTTCCCCATGTCTGTAATTTACTTAATGATATTAATGTCTGTCTCCCTGTCTAGATTGTAAGTTCCTGTGGGCAGAGAATGTGTCTATTGTTGTATTGTACCCTCCCTTTGCGCTTTGTACTGTACTCTGCACATGGTAAGCACTCAATAAATATGATAAGCATTGGGACTTCAGGCCTCCAATCAGTGCCTCTCTCCTTCCTGCTGGTCTCCACTCTTCCAGAGAATGCTTATTGGAAGGCAGTTTTAGGAATACATGACAAATGCTTGGGGTTAGTGTCAGTGTTTCCAGAGCCCCTTGGATTGCCTCATGGTTCTTTGTTTGGCCACATAAATCCTGATTACAGTGCTTGTTGTCTAATGACTGTCAGAAAAATGTTAATTTCTTCACAGGCTCCACTGCCATTATCTCTCTATCACAAACAAATTTCCATCATAAATCAACGAGGGGCAGCATTTATCAGTGATTCCCTGGTACAATATATTGGTGGCGACTCATAAAACCGCTGTTTCATTAATGGCCCATCTTCTGGCTTGTTATAGTTTCATTACAGGGTGTAATAGGTCTATGTATTTAAAAAATGAAATTACAGGTTCTAATCAATTATAAAAGATACCAAATAACTACTTAATAAATTTAAAAAATGAGACAAGATTTTTTTTTTTCCAAAATACTCCCTGTGCTCAGTATTCCCCAGTAACTCAGAATGCTGAGGCCACAAAACTGCCCCCCAAATAGGGAAATGAATCACCAAATAAAATTGCAAGGTGGAGAACTGACTCCAGCACATTCATTTTTAGGTTAACTGGGAGATCCTGGAAACCGCATAGGCCCCCGAAAGGATCTTAAGCTTAATTGCAGTTGACTTTAAAAATGATATTTCCTGGCTTTGCATTCTCCGAGTTATTTGCATGCAAATAACATGTCACATATTTTTAAGCCTTATTTTTCTTCTGGGTTTAAAAATCTTCCAGCCTTGGGATTGTTTTGGGATGCACCACAGGCTGCAACCCCCGACAGTGTAGGACTTGTGGCTTCTCTTCATATATATGCAATCGATCAATTCACCAGTCAATGGTTTTTATTGAGTGCTCACTGTGTGCAGAACATCATACTAAGCACTTGGGAAAGTACAATAATGTAAAGTTGGTAGACAAGTTCCCTGCCCTCAAGGAGCCTGCAGTCAAGAGGGGGAAACAGACATTAAAATAAATTACAGGTATGGGCAATGGAGTATAAAGACATGTACAGTGTTTTGTAGGGGAAAGAGCATGGGCCTGGGGGGGTCAGAGGACATGGGTTCCAATCCCGACTCCACCACTCACCTATGTGACCTCGGGTAAGTCATTTAACTTATTCGTGCCTCAGTTACCTCATCTATAAAATGAGGATTAAGACTATGAATCCCATATGGGACATGGACTGTGTCCAATCTGATTATCTTTTATCTACCCAGCACTTAGTACACTGCCTGGCACATAATAAACACTAAACAAATACCATTAAAAATATGTGCTGTGGGGCTGAGAGTGGGTTGATTACCAAGTGCTTAAAGGGTAGCTAGCCCAGAGGGGAGGGCACATAGGGTAAGGAAAATGAGAGCCTAGTCCTGGAAAGTCTCTTGGAGGAAATGTGACTTTTAGGAGGGTTTTGAAGGTGTGGAGAGTGGTGGTCTGTTGGAGATGAAGGGGGAGGGAGCTCCAGGTCAGAGGGAGGACATGAGTAAGGGCTGACAGCGATACGGGGAGATCAAGGTACAGTGAGTAGGTGGGTGTTAGGGGAGCAAAGTGTGCAAGTTGTGTTGGAGTGGGAGATCAGCCTTGTTTAAGGAAAGAATGAGGAAAATTGGAAAAATTAGTGGTCCGATCCAATGTCAACGAACAACAGTGATCAAGTGTTAACCAGTTGCCCCACCAAAGAATGAACAGAAAGTTCCAACACAAGGAAAGGGGAGAGAGGGAGCTAGTTCAGGGCTTAAAGCCAACGGTTAATAATTTGTATTTGATGTGGAGGGAAAGAGAGTGAAAAGCAGAGAGGAAGTCTGGTAGTAAAATTCCCATAAGTAAATGCCACCTTTTCTTACAATAACATATTTTTTGCGGATGAGAACACAGAGGGCGGGATTGAGGAGATTTTTATGCCAAAAGTGAGTGTTCTGTGGTAGAAAATCACAATCCCCTGTGCCTATGGGGCCTTTCATGGAAGACTGGGGGATATATTAATAGCCCCAGCAAGGAATGATGATCAGATGATCAGAACTGAAACAGTGCTCTCTTCCTTGATGCCCATGGTTGTCTCTAAAATAAGAGACTGTAAGATCACTGTGAGCAGGGAATGTGAATGTGTCTGTTCATTGTTATTTTGTACCTTCCCAAGTGCTTAGTATGGTGCTCTGCACACAGTAAGCAGATTGGTTGTGGCTGAGCTGAACTTTCAGGATCAGGCAGGGACTTTTTGAGAAGCAGAGTTTTAGAGAAGCAGCGTGGCTCAATGGAAGGAACACGGGGTTGGGAGTCAGAGGTCATGGGTTCTAATCTCAGTTCCACCACTTGTCATTTCTGTGACTTTGGGCAAGTCACTTAACTTCTCTGTGCCTCAGTTGCTTCACCTGTACAATGGGTATTAAGACTGCTAAGCCCAAATGGGGCAAGCGGATTACCTTGTAAACCCCCTCCTCCCACCCCGTGCACATAGTACACTTGGTTTGGCACATAGTAAGAGCTTAACAAATACGATCATCATCATCATTCTGGTGATGTTGGGAATTTATCACCGAGCTGCTCCCAAAGCTCCTATGCACTGGCCCAAGAGGGATAGTTGAGTGCAGGCAAGTGGCAGGGTGACTTCGGCTATCTGTCACTTTTCAGCTACTGCTGAAACCGATGCTCATTGATGTCCACAACTCCCTGACTTTGGTGGCAGCAAAACTGATGGCAAGGATTATCAGAATCCCACAGCCCAGGCCGCTCTGAGGGGGCTGGGCAGTGGTGGTAGGGAGCTGTGGTCAGTAGACAAGGGAGAGGAGGAGGCAGAAGAAAATCCCTCCTCCCTTATCTCATATATCCCCTTTACTCTATAATAAAAAGAATTAATACCTTTGATTTTCATTAAGTGCTAATTTGGTGTCGAAGCAGAGCTAAGTGCTGAGGTAGATAGAAAATAATCATATCGGACACATTCCTTAACCCACATAAGGCTCATTTATTAATTCAGTCATTCAATCGTATTTATTGAGAGCTTACTGTGTCTAGAACACTACTAAGCGCTTGAGAGAGTACAATACAATAAACAGACACATGGTCTGAAAGACAGGAATTGCAGATATCTTATATCCATTAACCAGATGAGGAAACTAAGGCATAGAGAGATTAAGTGACTATTCCCAGGTCCCACTCTCTCCGTCATTCGCTTACTTGTCCTTTCTCCTTTCCATTCTCCCCTCAGCTTTTTCCCTTTTCTTTCTCTCCTCATTTTATCATTTCCTCTCTCTTCCTCAAATTTCTCCTCTCTCGGTGTTCTACCTCCACCTTTTGCATGGGGTACTCTGCACACAGGAAGCTCACAATAAATACCACTGATCGATTGCTTGATTGTGGCCCTGCTCTTGTCACCTCAGACATGTTACCCACTACATTCATTCAGTCCCCAGCTCTACCAAGGATATCTAAGGAAAAGAGAATGGGGCCCCCAGACTGGCAAGAGGCTTCATGATTTTTGCATAAGAAAAGAGATTTTGGATTCTCTAACATGGCAGTGAATCTATATCTATCTCAACACATTAATCTCCCAGGGGATTCCACATTATTAAAAAAATATTTAATTCAAGAGGAATTAGTTACTAAACTCCTAAGGCCACTACTGCCATTTTATACTAACATTAAAGTTCCTTAAACTTTGAGATTTAAATATTGATCTGTGGACACTTCACTGAAATGGGGAGAATATACAGTATCCTTACAGAGAAAAGTCCCTCTTGGAAAAACAGCTGTAGTATTTGTGAACGTCTGCACGGCACCCAAATTCTTTAATATCAACTCTTTTCCTGACCATTTCTGGGACCTGGAGCAGAATCCGTTCAGTTTTGCTTTCTTTGTAAATGTCAGCCTCAGCCATGCCTACACTAATTTACCAAAATGCAAGATTGCAGTGGATGCCCCAAACTGATTTTCACTTGAATTCCAGTTCAGTGTGAGAGATGGAAATAAAATATTTGTTATAAGTGGTTTTCATTATTAAAGGCAAATGAGTGGGCAGGGGTGGAGCCTGTATGTTAATCAGATTGGCTGAAAACTCTCATTCTTCATAGGATTAGAGAAGCAGGAAAAAGAACACAAGCCTGGGGGTCAGATGACCTGGATTCTAATCCTGGCTCTGCCACCTACCTGATGTGTGACCTTGGGGAAGTCAATTAAAATTTTTTGGCCTGAGTTTCTTCATCTGAAAAATGGGGATTAAATACCTGCCCTTCCTCCTACTTAGACATTAATCCCATGCGGGGCAGGAACTGTGTCTGACCTTATTATCTGGTATCTTCCCAGGTGCCTAATAGGTGCTTGGAACACTATAAGTGCTTAACAAATATCACAATTATCATTATTACTCTGGGCCCACTGCCAGTTTAACTGAGTATAGCTATCTCTCTGACCACATGCCCTGTTCCTTAAAAACCTACTCTAAACTGATAGGGTTGAAAAAACAAATTAATGGCCCATACCTATTTTTGCTCTGAGACTGCAAGTTCTTAGTGGGAAGAAGTATTTGTGAAGTACTTATTATGTGCTGAGCACTGTTCTAAGAACTGGAATAAATATGGGATAATCAGATTGGCGACAGTTCCTGTCTCACATGGGGTTCACAGCCTGAGAGAGAGGGAACAAGTATTTTCCTCTGATTTTACAAATGAGGCCCAGAGAAATTAAATGACTTGTCCAAGGTCACACAGCAGGCACGTGGTAGAATCGGGTTTAGAAATGAGAAGTAGCATGGCCTAGTGGATAAGCACAGGCCTGGAAGTCAGCAGAACATGGGTTCTAATCCTGGCTCTGCCACCGTGAGCCCCATGTGGAACACGGACTATGTCCAACTTGATTAGCTTGTATCTATCCCTGCTCTTAATACAGTGCCTGACACATAAGTGCCTAACAAATACCATTTAAGAGAAGAAAATGCCAGGTCCTCTGATTCCCAGGCCATGTTGTAAACCATGTTGCTTCTCAGTGAGTGCCGTGCTCCAAAGGCTAATAGTCAGAGGCCCAAGTGAATATCCAGCTGTAGCTACTTGGATTTACTTGGACACCTTCCACAGCAAATGATCTGTTAGTGATTGGTTTTTACTTCAATTTGTTTTCTGAGCCTGGATACTGATTTCATGATCTCACCATATGTTACCAAGCCTAATCTGGCATCACGGCTTCATTACCTATATGTCATCAGACATAAACATTTCATGTGCTTGGTATAGTGCATTTCTTAAATACGAATGCTACTACTATTGCTATTATAACTAAAACCCCATTTTCTATTAAGTAAGTTTATCTTAGCATTTGCATTATCCTCTTCCCTGGTCAGGTCTCGCAGCCTCCAGCCTCTCCCCTCTCTGATCCACACTACATACTGTTGCACAGATCATCTTTCTGAAGCATCACTTAGCCCTCATCGCTCCTTTCCTCAGATCCCTTCTTAAACTTTCT
Source organism: Ornithorhynchus anatinus (assembly GCF_004115215.2). Lineage (NCBI taxonomy): Eukaryota > Metazoa > Chordata > Mammalia > Monotremata > Ornithorhynchidae > Ornithorhynchus > Ornithorhynchus anatinus. Next base: position 30,043,775 of record NC_041729.1, on the reverse strand, counting down.
ATAAATCTTGCCTCAAGCCAAAACTTCTAACAATTGGCATCAAAGCTCACCTCCATCTGGTCCTGACTTACCTATCTGCTCTTTTCACCCACTATTCCCCATCTTGCTGTCATCATTCTCCTTAAGTCAACTTTCTAGCTGTCCCTCACTCTGGACTCTCCCACATGTCCTCTCACTTGTGCTATTCTCCAGCATAGAGCTTCTCCCATCAGACAGGCCATGGCTCTCCCGACATTCACAGCTCTCCTAAAATCCCACATCCTCCTCAGTTCATCTCCCAGAACTGGCTCCTACTGACATCCTCAACTCTCAACAGATCAATTCAATCAACAGTATTCAGTTGCCCTCTCCAAAGGAGAGAAAATTGCTGGCCCAGAAAAGTAATTTTGCATGTAGTCTACACTTGTTATCCCCTAACTGGCTAAACATTTAATTGCTCTAAATACAAGGGATCAGCTACTTAATTATGCACGATGCTCAGAAAACATTCATAAACTGATTCACTATTTCTATGATTTCATGGAGACCTTTGGTTATATATTAGTTTCAGGACTGTGCACTTCAGCTTTGGCATCTGACATTCTATTCTCAGAGTTTTTTAACTATCGTTTTGTGCAATTGATCCCCTAGAGAGGTGAATCATCCCATTTCCACCTTGCCCTCACTTTTTTTTTTAATTTTTAAAGTTACATAAATTAAGTACTCTACAGAAAAGGTTCTCTGTTAATACAATGGACTTTGTAAAGGTAATTCACGATAAGGTAACTTAACCATATTTCAGTGTACTTATGATCTCTTTGAAACTGCAATGTACCCTTCTGTGTTACTGTAGTTAGATTTAATTTAATTATTTATAGTGTGCACAATGAGGGTGAGCTACTGTTACTCAAGAAGTTATTGTTTGCTCTCAGGGAGAGTCGAACGTTCTGAGGTAAGCACTATTCCTGTTTCTTTTGAGGAGTTTTACTTTTGGAAGGGATGAAAGATGGAGTTTCAGCATATTCAAGCATGTGGCCTATGGATTGTTTTGCAATGCGTCCTTTATATTACTTCATGTCTATTTTTGGTCTTCAGGGGTTTTGTGACTTATTAATAATGGATAGAAATGGAAGCACTGGAAAGGAAGTTGATGTGGTATAATCACACCCTGTATTTACTTTATCGTGAGTAAATTGTTAAGATTTAATAAAGCAGTCATAATTGGGAACCATTCTCCCAGAAGTCATGGAAGAAGCAGATAAAACATTTGGGCAAAACAGATCATATTTTCTTACCCCTTGATTAAACCAGTTACAAAAATAAATCCAGTAGGAGATTATGCTAGAAATTCTTTGAGCCTTCACAAAAGATCTCTCTCAAGTGGAAAAATCAGAGACTTAGGAATTTTTAATTAGGGTCGGGGGAATACAGTCATCCTTGCCTTTCCCATGCCTGTCTGCAGATCAAAGGTTTGGTGTTTGACCAAATCTTAAACTAATTTTGTCATCAAAACAGTTCTCTTTGTTCTGATTTGCCAAGTGCCATGGGAAGTTCTATTCATCTAGTCCTGCACTGAGAAGCAGCATGGTCTAATGGAAAAAGCTCAGGCCTAGGAGTCAAAGAACTTGGGTTCTAATTCTGACTCTGCCAATTGCTTCCTGAGTGACCTTAGGCAATTCACTTAACTTCCCTGAGCCTCAGTTTTCGCAACTGTAAAATGGGAAAATTAAATCTTACTCCTTCCTATTTAAACTATGAGCCCCATGTGGGACAGGATTGTGTCCATCCTGACTGACTTGTAACTACTCCAGTGCTTAGAACAGAGATTGACACATAGTAAGCGCTTAACAAATACAATAATAACAATAATAATAATAAAGTTATACATTACTTATGCTAAAATAATTTACAATATATACATATTTAACTGATCTTTGTTCTTGAAGAGCTACAAACAGTGAAATTCACACCCACATTTGTCTGTGTGTAAGAAAAAGAGGGAGAAAAGAGAGAAAGAGAGAGAGAAAAAGAGAGAGGAAAAAAAGAAAAAGAAAGAAAGAGAAAGCCAGTGCAGAACCCAGAGTCCTGGCTATATTTTAAAGACCCAAAGGCTAAACCTTATTGTACTTTCATATTTGTTGTATGCAGCAGCTGGGCCTGTTTTTGCTTTTACTGTATTGTTTCACAGTACTTTTAGAGCTTTTGCTCCACCAACCAGTCCTCTCTTGACAGCAGTGTGCCATGCTTGTCCATCTGCAGCAACTGACTCCCAGCTTTTAGCTGGGTTGCTGCATCTTCTGGACTTCATTTTACTGTATCCATAAATGGTTTTCTCTGGCCTCCTTGATTTGTTTCCCAACTTCACTTGCCATATAGCAGCTTGCTTGAATATCCTGCTGTCTTCCATTCTCCTCACTTGTTCCACTCAGCTCAGGTGTGTCTTGGTGAGCATAGCCTCAATGCTATTAATCTAACCTAGTTCTAGAATTTTATTTTTTAGGATCCTGCCTTGCCATCTGTTGCTGTATTGCTCATAAGTGTGGATGAAGGAACTTGCTCAAAGAGTCAGAAGAGTCTGTGGGAAGTCCAAGCTTCATTGTTGTAAGGCAGTTTGATCAGCACTAAGGTTCTGTGCAAGTTTTGTTTAGTCTGGAAGCTGATACGACTCTGCCACCATACTCTGATTGACAGTCTTCCAATATTCTTCTTGAAGGATCCATCAGTGGTCCTGAAGATTATGGCAAGGAAAATCTGAGGGTCCTTGGATTTTTAAGGACACAGTGTGGCAGTGGGTGAAATATTGGTGGGAGATTAGAGTGCGTTGTGGGTTTATGGAACGTTTGCATTTTGGCATGATTTCTTTCAAATTTCACATTTGATTATACGGGAGTGTGGAAGTATGTTTTGATTCCAAACCTCCCTTGTCTCTGGTTTGAAGTTCAGTTTGGAATCGAAACACATTTCCTTACGCCCACACCTCTCCATGTCAAGCAAAAACCCCTCACCATTGGCTATAAGGCACTCAGTCAGCTCTCCCCCTATACCTATCCTCGTTCCTCTTCCACTACATCCCAGACCTCACTGTACCTCGTTCTCATCTCTCTTCATCAACCCCTTGCTCACACCCTCCCATCTACCTAGAACTCCCTCCCACTTGATGCAACAGGCCACTGCTCTCCCAATCTTCAAAGCCCTACTAAAGCTGCATCTCTACCAGGAAGTCGTCCCTGTCTCATCTCTCTGCCCTAGTCTCCCTCTCTACTGCTTAAATGGTGCACTTGAGTCTGTGCCCTTTAAACACTTAAGTACTTACCACCCCTCATCTCCACCACTCCACAGCAAGTATGTATGTATTGTTAGACTTTGCTGCTTCCCCCATCTGTAATTTATTTTAACATCTGCCTTCCCTATTAGATTGTAAACCCCTTGAGGGGAGGGACCAGGTCTACCAACTCTATTGCATAGATTCTCCCAAGTGCTTAATACAGTGCCCTGCACAGAATAAGTGCTCAATAAATATGATGGATTGATTAATGAGAAACTCAAATGGCTGATCTCTATTCTCCCCAGAGGCCCAGAGAAGTTCAGTGACTTGTCCAAATTCACACAGCAGGCATGTGGCAGAGCTGGGACCAGAACTCAGGTCTCTGGACTCCCAATCTCATGTTCTTTCCACTTGGCCATACTACCTCTCAAGAAAAATTATCTGTAAATAAACAGCAAAGACTAAATAAATTATGGTATTTATTGAGGACTGGGTTAGAGACAAGGTTAAGACATTGGATGTAGTCTCAATCCCACCCTCATGTCACAATCTATCTTTGCCCCATTTTGAAGATGAGCAAACTGAGGCTCAGAGAGATCTAGTGACTTACCCAAAATCGCACAGTAGGTCAGCAATGGAGCTGCGACTCGAACCCAGGTCTCCTGGCTCTTTCCACTCTCACTGACATATTCTCCAACCTCATTATATGCTCCCAAGCTAACTACCCTCCATCATGTAGATTATCAAGTGAGCCTAAGAGCAGTGTTGATGTTTTTCTATCTTGAATCCCCTGTGGAGGCTACTGATTCTCTCTTTTATCCCTCCAAGGGAGCACAGATAAGACTGGCGAAGTGGGGTAGGGGTTGAAGAATCAATCAATAAACTACATTCATGGAGTCCTTACTGTCTGCAGAGCACTGTTCTAAGAGCGTGGGAGAATGCAATACAACAGAATTTGTAGACATGTTTCCCGCCCATACTGAGTTTATAATCTAGATGGGGAGAAAGACATTAAAATAGATTATGAATATGTACTTAAGTGGTGAGGGGCCGAGGGTAGGATAAATAAAGGGATATAAATCGAGGTGCAAAAAACAATCATCCCAGAAGGCTCCTCTCCCGAGGGTTTGCTCCCAAGGCTCTGAGGCTGGCACACTTAGGAAGAAACTGGGCTCCCTCTTAACATCCGTTCCTAATTTCTAAAATGGCTGATTCTCCAGTTACTTTTCCTATTTCCTGAATTATTAATTTCCTTATAATCTGCCTTCAGGCACCCTCTGGCCTGCCCAATGCTTCCACATTAAAGAAACATATGCTCTCTGCCCTTTGATGTCAAACACGAAAGAAACGCTCTCCTGGGGATAAACTGGAACCAAAATTTATCAAGAGACTGAGATGTATCTGTCTCTCCATATGCACTGACATAGATTCCAACATAGATATTAGAGTAATCTCATTATAACATGATTTCTTTCCATCCAACTCAGGAAGCTGGTTACACTTCAAGCTAAAGTCAGTGAGTAAATATTTGCTCATTTTATCCATTGTGCATTGAGGATTTGCTAGGCTGGAACTTGGCAACTGAGTAGATTCTGTGTAATCCTGGATTTTATCCACTTGTCGGGAACAAAATAAACTCCCTCATTAGCCAAGAGGCAGAGGAAGGGTATTCTTTGAGGAGAAAGTAACTCACCTTCACCTCCCTTACCCTGCTGCTGCTGCTTCATATTTGCTTATTTAAATTTACTCGGATTTCAGATAGGAGCAGGACTCTTGACACTAGAGAAAAAATGCTAGAGTGTGATGAGGAACTTTTTCTAATAGAAAAGAAACAACTTCCCCATTTTCCCAACTGTGCTCCACCTGTGGGTCAGATTTTGCTTCCCCTATCTCTAATTTATTTAAATACCTCTCTCCCTCTCTAGGTTCTTGTGAGCACAGATCACAACTACCAACTCTTTTGTAGTCTCCCAAGTGTTTTGTACAGTGCTCTCCACACAGTAAGGTGCTCGATAAATACCACTGATGGCTTGATTTATTAAAGTTAGGTTAGTGATAAAGAATTTGTATAGATTGGAATTTTGTGTGGCTGAAGGCAAACAAAACACACCCATAATGTCGAAAGGGCAACAGTGCCAGAATGATCCAGGCTGGGAGCAGAAATCCTGGTGAGGATTTTGGCCAGGGAGAGGAATGGGATCACGTGACCCTATCTGGGTCTTGGAGAAGTGACACCAATTTCAAAAGTTGATTCAATTGGTGGCCTTATGAAGCAGCATAATTTCATAGCGAGAAGGGGTCAGGAGAACCTGATTCCAATCCCAAGTCTGACACTGGTCTGCTGCATGACCTTGGCAAGTCATTTAACTCTTCAGTGTCTCAGTTTCCTCATCTGTAAAATGGAGATATGGTATCTTGCATTTCCTTCCTCCCTCTTAGATTCCGAGACCCTTGAGGGTCAGGGACTGTGACCAATTTTATTGTATCTACTTAGTGCCAGGCATGATTCTTGGCCCTTAGTAAGATGAAAGTCAGAGAGTTTGGCAAAGGAAAATCTAGCCTAGTTGTTGGGCCAATTGTATTCTCCTTAGGGAACCAGGAAGAGGTAAAAAATGTTAATACAGACAAATGCCGCTCTGGAGTTAGTAGTAGACAGCCCAGAGCTGAGAGTTACAAAACCTGGTGACCCATGCATGCTATATGACCAGACTGAACTTTTAACTCCCTTTATGCAGAATGAGGCTTAGAAAGCTCTGTGGACCTTGGGGAGTTACTGGACTCTCCTAAGGGGGGGGGGGGGGGGAGCAAGAAAGGGCTTGGTTTTCCCAACTGAGCCTGTAAGGGAATTACTTTCAAGTGAATGAAGCCTCAGATGAAAAAGCTTTATTCTTTCTTACTTACCATCTCCTTTACTAACTCCCCACAACCATTCCTCTTCAGACTTCTTGAGCAAGTTGCTATACCACCTCTTTCAAGTTCCTCTCCTCCAATTCTCTCCTTGTCCCTTTCCAATCTGTCTTCCAATCCTTTCACTCCACCGAAACTGCCCACTCAAAGATCATCAATGGTCTTCTTCTTGCCAAATCTAATGGCTTCTACTCCATCTTAATCCCCCTTGTCCTCTCAGCTGGCTTCGACACTGTGGACCATCCCCTTCCTCTAGAAACATTATCTACTCTTGGCTTCACTGATACTGTACTCTCCTGATTCACCCCCTATATCTCTGGTCACTCCTTCTTAGTCTCTCATGCAGGCTACTTCTCTGCCTCCCACCCTGTAACTGTGGGAGGCCCTCAAGGCTCAATTCTGGATCCCCTTCTATTCTCCAGCTATAACCACTCCTTGGAGAACTCATTTATTCTCACGGCTTCAACTACCATCTCTATGTGGATGATTCCCAAATCTACATCTTCAGCCCTGATCTTTCAGCCTCTCTGCAGTCTTTTAATGTAACCTGAAATTGTATTCTCTGATAACCTTCTCACTATACCTCAAACTCAACCTTTCTCATCGTCAACCTTCCGTCCACATCCTGCCTTTGGCTGGTAATGCCCTCCTCCCTCCTATCCAGGAGACAATAACTCTCCCCACCTTCAAAACCTTATAGAAGGCACATCATCGCTAAGAGGACTTCAATGACTAAGCCCTCCTTTGTTGTTCTCCCACTGCCTTCTGAATCACCCTTACATTTTGATTTTTCCCCTATATTCATCCCACCCTCAGCCCCATAGTGCTTATATACCTATCTGTAATTTATTTATATTGATGTCTGGTTCCCCTTCCAAGACTGTAAACTCCTTGTGGTCAGGGAACATGTCTACCAACTCTGTTATTTTGCTCTTTCCCAAGGGCTTAGTACAATGCTCTTCACACAGTAAGTGCACAATAAATACACTTGATTGATTTATTGAACTCTATCACGTTCCCTATGCTTCAGCTAATAACTGTGGTATTTGTTAAGCTTGGAATCTGCCAAGCACTCTATGATAGACACATGATAAACAGGTTCAACATAATACTTGTCCCTCATGGGACTTACACTGTAGCGGGAAGGAAGAAAAACTATTAAGTCCTCATTTTTCAGATGAGAAAACTGAGGCACTGAGAATTTAAGTAGCATAAATAAGATCACCCAGCAAGCAAGCAGTAGAGCTGGAATAACAACTCAGGTCACCTGACTCCTAGGCCTGTGCTCATTCCACCTTGCTTATTCAGCTCCTCTGGGCTTGGGCCAGCTAAGATGGTGAATATCTTTAGGCAGTGTGGCACAGTGGATAGAGCATGGGCCTGGGAGTCAGGTCATGGGTTCTAATCTCCACTTTTCCACTTGTCTACTCTGTGACCTTGGGCAAGTCATTTCACTTCTCTGGGCTTCAGTTACCTTATCTGTAAAATGGGGATTGAGACTGTGAGCCCCATGTGGGACAAGGACTGTGCCCAACCTGCTTTGCTTGTATCCACCCCAGCGCTTAGTATAGTGCCTGGAACATAGTAAGCACTTAACAAATACCACAGCTATTATTATCAGCACTTAGAACAGTGCTTGGCACATGGTAAGCACTTAACAAATACCATAATTATAAATGCCCCAGATGGCTCTTGCAGCAGACGTATGTCTTCCCAGGAGGTCTCCCATACAGGGGAACAAAAGACAATCCAGATGTGGCCACTCTCTAAGAGGCAGAATTGCTGCTCACTTGTTTGTCAGTAAATCGTATTTATTGAGTGTTTACTGTGTGCAGAGCACTGAACTAAGCATTTAGGAGAGTACAATATAACAATATAACAGAAATATTCCGTGCCCACAATAAATTTACAAGTTAGAGAGGGAAAGCAGACAACCATTAAATTAATTCAATCCCATTTATTAAGTGTTTACTGTGTGCAGAACATTGTACTAAGTGCCTGGGAAAGAACAGTGCAACAATAAACAGTGACAACCCCGGCCCACCACGAGCTCCCAGTCTAAATTACAGATATGTACGTAAGTGCTGAGGTGCAGGGAGGGGGAATGGATAAAGGGAACAGGTTAGAGCAATGCAGAAGGGAGTGGGCAAAGAGGAAAGGAGGGCTTAGTCAGGGAAGGTCTCTTAGAGGAGACGTACCTTCAAATGGGCTTTGAAGGCAGGGAGAGTAATTTTCTGCCAGACTTGAAAAAAGAGGACATTCCAGGCCAGAGGCAGGCTGTGGGCAAGAGAAGCAGCGTGGCTCAGTGGAAAGAGCACGGGCTTTGGAGTCAGGGCTCATGAGTTCGAATCCCAGCTCTGCCACTTGTCGGCTGTGTGACTGTGGGCAAGTCACTTAACTTCTCCGTGCCTCAGTTCCCTCATCTGTAAAATGGGGATTAAGACTGTGAGCCCCACGTGGGACAACCTGATTCCCCTATGTCTACCCCAGCGCTTAGAACAGTGCTCGGCACATAGTAAGCGCTTAACAAATACCAACATTATTATTATTATTAAGTCAATGGTGGGATAGAGGAAACTGAGGTACAGGGAGAAGGTTGGCATTAGAGGAGCAAAGTGTGGGGGCTGAGTTGTAGTAGAAAAGTGGCGAGGTGAGGTAGGAAGGGGCAAGGCGATTGAGCACCCTTGCTGGGTTTTGTAACTGATTGTTCTTCCCTTCATGAGGGAGTGTCCGAATGGAGGTAGTTTTATAAACCAAATAGCTTCTGCTAAGAAAACTTGTGTACGTTTATGTAAAATCCAAGATCTGGAAAATTAGTCAGAAAGAAGTAGCAGCCATGCTTTGCATTTAATTGTTTATGAAAGATTTTCATTATAGGTCAGAATCCAGTCAAGTATCTTTATTTGCATTTTGTGGAGTTTGTTTTGTTTCTTGAGTAGAAGGTAAAAACAGTTGTTACTTGGTTAGGGGCTGAGAAATCTTTTAAAAATCTGTTAGCTGAATACAGTTTTATGAAAGTGAGGGAAAGTGGCCACTGGAGGAAATTATAAACACATTAATCTACTTCACATGAAAGCACCACTTTAAACCCATTTTAAGACTGGATTACGAATGATAATTGCCCTGGAAGCAGAGTCATCAAAAAAGCATATCCTTACAAGGTCGCCTCCTGGAAGAAGAATGGGAGGAGTGACCTAGTTAAAAGTACACCTTCACAGTCAAGCCTAGCTTTCAGTAACCTGCGTATTGAAAAGTGTCTCCATAGTATTTCTGAGGTAACAGGGACAAGGAATAAAAGCCAGTGTCTGGTTATCACAGTAACCACAATTCCGGAGTCCATAGTCTTTGAGGAGTTGTTGCTTTAGGTCACTCTGGAGTTGGCCATCTTGAAGGCCTCCAGATCTCACTGAGATGGGTTTATGATTCTCACAGAATTTCGTGTGAGATTTCATGCCCAGAGTGCTATAGGAAATATCCTCTGTAATGGAGATAACAGAACCTGATAAATCTAAGTCTCAGAGGACTCACATGCCCAGGAGTAAGATTGTCACTAGTCAGGTTTTACCTCAGGGTGAAGCCTCAGGTTTGCCTCAGGTTTTTCCTGGAAGGTGAGGTATCTGCCCTGATGTCCATACAGACCTTCTCTACATTTTAAATTGTTCTGCTGCATTAAAACTCTTTAATAAATATATTCCACGATCCTATAGATTTCCTCCAGATACTTTCTTAGCTCCTCCTTCAGTGGTGGGTATCAATGCTGATGGCTTCGGAGTTGTCATAGCATCTTAGACAACCAAGCTGTTTCCTCCTATTCCACCACCTATTCCTATGGTTTTTTGTTTTTTTTAAAATTTTGAAAAGCCCATCTGGTTTTTGGAGAGCAGAGTTGAATAGAGGGTATGGCTAAATGATAGGCATCTCTAATACAGCTCGGTAAAGGAGCTCTGTTGACTTAGAGTGGAGTAGAATCTCTCTAAAGAACTTAAATGATTAAAAATGAAACGGAAACCAAGTTAATTACTATGTTTCAACTGTTAGCCGGCATTGAAATGTACCTAATTAGCTGTCTTTGAGCATAGTTGTAAATTTCTGGAACACATACATTTATTAAAGAGAGTTAATGCATTATTCACAATTTCATATTCCTGTGTATAGGGTACCAAATTCAGTTAAGTGGTCGGGAGAAACAGTCTACTCCCTCTCTCTTTCAAAGAAGGAGGTAAAATCCCTTTGTCCTTGCCACAAACAGCTATTCCCTGCTACAGTCTGAGATTACGCTTGTCCATGCAATCTATGAGAGAACGACTCAGAAAAAGAGTTTGCGAGTCAGGCACTACTTGACTGGGTGTCTGGTAGGGGCTTTGACAAGGAGCGTGGCTCAGTGAAAGATCCCGGGCTTGGGAGTCAGATGTCATGGGTTCGAATCCCGGTTCTGCCACTTGTCAGCTGTGTGACTGTGGACAAGTCACTTAACCTCTCTGTGCCGCAGTTCCCTCATCTGTAAAATGGGGATTAAGACTGTGAGCCTCACATGGGACAACCTGATTACTCTGCATCTACCCCAGCGCTTAGAACAGTGCTCGGCACATAGTAAGCGCTTAACAAATACCAACATTATTAATAGTGGCCAAGGTTGACTACTACTTGAAGCACTGAATGACTTAGTGGGCAGGAAGAATGAACTGGTCTCTTATTTTGGTTGCTTATGGTTTTTTTTCAGCTTCAAATGGCAGAACTCAATGCTGCCTCTGCTTCCACACATTCTTTCCCCATCAGTCCCCTCCTCCCTGAAAGCTATAAAATCGGGGGACTGGACAAGCTGAGAACAGAGAAAATGATAGCAGTGTATAAGGACTCAGATTCAGAATGTCTCAAATGTCATAGTACTGATGGGTCCAGACTAACTCAGATTGCATTCTCCACTCTGTACGGCCCCACTCACAGCACTTATGCACATATCTGAAATTTATTTTGATTTTATATTAATGTCTATCTCGCCTCTAGACTGTAAGCTTGTTGAGGGCTGGGAATGTGTCCGTTTATTGTTGTACTGCACTCTCCCATGTGCTTAGTACCGTGCTCTTCATATAGTAAGTGCTCAATAAATAAATTTGACTAACTGATAGTAGTTATTCAGATTTCACTGATGGGTATTTGGGGCACAAATGTATGTCACTTAACCAAATTGGATTGAATCAGGGGCCAAAGGGATGTTGAGAAGCAGTGTAAAGAAAGAATACTGGCCTGGTGGAAAAAGCATGGACGTGAGAGACAGAAGTCCTGAGTTCTAATTCTAGCTTTGCCACTTGCCTGCTGTGTGACCTTGGTCAAGTTATTTAACTTCTTGGGATCATAGTTTCCTCAGCTTTAAAAATGGAGATACAATATGTTCTCATTCCCCCGTAAACTAGGGTTCAATGTGGGACAGGAACCATATCTGATCTGCTTCTCTTGTATTTACCCCAGTGTTTACTACAGCACATAATAATAATAATGTTGGTATTTGTTAAGTGCTTACTATGTGCACGGCACTGTTCTAAGCGCTGGGGTAGACATAGGGGAATCAGGTTGTCCCACGTGGGGCTCACAGTCTTAATCCCCATTTTACAGATGAGGGAACTGAGGCACAGAGAAGTTAAGTGACTTGCCCAAAGTCACACAGCCGACAAGTGGCAGAGCTGGGATTCGAACTCATGAGCCCTGACTCCAAAGCCCGTGCTCTTTCCACTGAGCCACGCTGTAGCACATAGTAAGTGCTAATTGCTAATATTATTATTATTACAATATTACCCTATACACAGGAATATGAAATTAACTCTTTAATTTCTATAATATATTACTATAATAATAGTGGTATTTTAAATCTCTTACTTTGTGTCAAACATTTTTCTAAGCGTTGGAGTAGGTACAAGATTAGTCAGGTCAAACACTGTCTTTGTCCCACATAGGGCTCACAGTCCAACAATGAAAAAAAATATTATTATTATTACTGATAATAAAAATATAGAAACCAGATTAAGAAACTCTCAGGCCAGGGGTCTTTCCAACCAACTACCACTGAACTCAGTGCTGAGGGGGTCCCAGTTGGGGCCAGACGGCTTGTGAATTAATTTGACCAGGTGTGTTTACTGAGGTTTGTTGGATTTTACATTAATAAATGTGGAAAGTCTGCCTAAAACTTTCAAATCAAATGTGGGATTTAAAAAACAGCTGGATAATTTGACAGCATTTGTAACATGCTGCTAGAATGAATGTGATCAAACTAAATGCTTCAGCAAATCTCCGAAGCACCTGCTGTATTATCTGGGTTGCTTAACTTGTAAATGGCAATGTGAAAAGATGGCCTGAAAAACGGTACCTCACTATCACTGGTTAGATATGGAATCTCTGACCAAAGAATTCATGAGAGTAGCGATTCATGGAAAGGGAACTGAATACTTTCCAAATGTCCTGGTATGAAAGAGTCACAGGCCTGGAAAAGATCTACCCTTTCCAGATAGTCTAAACTATTTGTCCCTAAGCAGAACCGTGACTAAATCTCCTCACACTGAGATATACCCATTTTTAAAGGACAATCTGTGACTTTCTCAGTAGCCCTTTTTTTGTTTGTTTTATGGCATTTGATAAGTGCTCATTATGCATCAAAAACTGCCCTAAGAGCTGGCGTTGATACAAATTAATCAGGCCAGATACAGTTCCTTGTTCCACATGGGACTCACAATCAAGTAGGAAGGAGAACAGATTTTGAATTCCCATTTTGCAGTTGAGGAAACTGAGGCACAGCTAAGTTAAGTGACTCTTCTGAGATCACACACCACAGGCAAGTGTCAGAGTCTGGATTAGAACCCAGGTCCTCTGGCTCCCAGGTCCATGCTTTATCCACTAGGCCATGCTGTTTCCCAGAAAGTTCTTATCACACTGATCTATAGTCCTCATCCTGTACCTTAAACCATTGACATCTTAGCCTGTTTTCGGTGGAAGTTCAGAGCCGCTCCTCATCTTCCACCAAATAATCCTACGGCTACTCGAAGACCGCTTGTAGGTCATTCCTCAGGTCCACATTGGTCTTCCTCATGTTGGAAGCAGCATGGCATAGTGGATGAAGCAGAGGCCTGGACGTCACAAGGTCATGGATTTTAATCCCAGATCTGCCACTTGTCTGCTGTGTGGCCTTGGGCAAATCACTTCACTTCTCTGTGCCCCAGTTACCTCGTCTGTAAAATGATTGAGACTGTGAGCCATATGTGAGACAGGGACTGTGTCCAACCCGATTTGCTTGTGTCTACCCCAGCACTTAGTACGGTGCCTGGTACATAGTAAGCGCTGGACAAATATAATTATTGTTAGTTTAGCCCTCTTATTTCTCTTCTCATAGAGGAGTTTTGTCTTCAAATTCCAAAGCATTTTCATTTCTTTTCTAATAATAATAATTATGGTATTTGTTAAGCGCTTACTCTGTGCCAGGCACTGTACTAGGCGCTGGGGTGGATACAAGGAAATCGGGTTGGACACCGTCCCTGTCCCAAATGGGACTCACAGTCTCAATCCCCATTCTACAGATGAGGTAACTGAGGCCCAGAGAAGTGAAGTGACTTGCCCAAGGTCACACAGCAGACAAGTGATGGAGACAGGATTAGAACCCATGACTCTTTGACACCCAGGCCCATGCTCTATCCACTATGCCATACTGACCCTTGCCCACTTTTCCTATAATCCTCAAAATATGGTGCTTGGACATGGCCAAGGTGTGATAGAATGGGTCTGATGGACACAGTTAACACTCAAATATCATTGATTGATGAAGGCTGAACATAACGAGAGTTGATTTGTTTTAAATGTTGCTTACGATGAGCCAAGCCTTGTGCTAAATTCTGGGATAGATACAAGAAAATCAGGTTGGAGATGTCCCTGCCCCCCATGGAGCTCACAGTCAAAGCAGGAGGAAGTAGGATTGAATCCCATTTTACAGATAAGGTAACTGAGACACAGAGAAGTCACTCAGCAAAAATATGGCTGATTAGAACCCAGATCCTCTGACCCCTCCTGGGGAGCTTCCCCTGGCAGTTCTCAAGACTATCTCAACCTGACACCTCTCCTTGCTCTTAGAAAGCTAGCAGAACTGGCTAAGGCCCTTGAATTTCTGGGAATAACTTCAGGACATAAGAAATGACAATGGAAAGAGAAACATTGATCAGGTAATTGAACAAACCAATGTCACTGCATTTCAATGAATGAAACTTTCTGCCACTAACTGCTTGACACCCTGACCTTTTACAAAACATCCTCTCCTCTCACTTCTCTTTTACCCCTGCCCTTTTGAAAATCCATCCTTCAAACTTATTCTACAATTTCCAGGCAGAGGACAATATCTAATCGATAGTTATTCATCCTTGTTCTTCTCAACTTATGCATTGGCATATAACATCTGAGAACCAGGTGTTTTGGAGTCAGGGTATCTTGGAAAGCCTGTACAGGTTTTATGGTTTTAAAGAGCTCATTCTGCTCTCTTTGTACTAGATATTTTGCTTCCTTGTTCTCTGCTGTGACATCTTTTCCCCACCAAAAATAAAAAGTCAGTAAATGACTCAATTCATCAGTAGATGTACTAAGTGCTTACTTTGTTCCTAGCACTTTAGTAAATGCTTGGGAGAGCACAGTAGAGTTAATAGATGTGATCCCTATCCTTGAAGAGATTAGTCTAGTGGGGGAGATGTACACTAGAATAAATTGAAGGTTAAGAAGCAGCATGGTGTAGGGATAGAGCACGGTCCTGGTAATCAGAAGGTCTTGGGTTCTAATCCTGGCTCCACCACTTGTTTGCTGTGTGCCCTTGGGCAAATCACTTTACTTCTCTGGGATTCCGGTAACTCAAGTGTAAAATGGGGATAGAGACTGTCCAACCGAATTTGCTTGTATCCACCCCACACTTAGCGCAGTTTCTGGCACAAAGTAAGCATTTAATAAATACCATAATTATTATAGATAAGGTGTTACGGTGGGGACTGGGAGGGAGGTGGAGTAAGTATCCGATTACTTAGGTGACACAGAAATGTTGGCGTGGTGGACAAGTGTCAAGGCCTAGTGGAAACAGCAAACGCCTGGGTTTCAAGGTACCTGGGTTCTAATCCTGGGTCCTCCACTTCCCTGATAAGGGGCCTTAGGCAAATCACTTAACCCCCCTGTGCTTCAGTGTCCTCTTCTGTAAAATGAGGATTAAATATCTACTCTCCCTCCCCCTCCAGCTGTGAACCCCATGAGGGACAGGGATTGGGTCTGATCTGATTGTACTGTATCTATCCCAGCATTTACCCAGTTTTTGGCACATAATAAGTGCAAATGTGCTGTAATCATCATCATTATCACCATCCTTGTTAATAATTATCATTATTAACTGACTCCAGTGAGGAAATGTGGTCGTGAGGAAATGTGCTTGTGAAATGGAAAATTTATCCGGAAAGGCGTCTTGGAGGAGATGAGGTTTCAGGAAGGGCTTTGAAGATGGGGAGAACAGTTTTATGCTGGATGTGAAGGGGGTTTCGAGCAGGAGGAAGGGCATGAGCAAGAGAGGCAAAAATGAGTCATGGGGAGTAGATTGGCTTGAGAGGAGTGAAGTGTGCGAGCTGGGGTGTAGTGAGAAAGGAGTGAAGATAGGTAGAAGCTTTATCTACACAGCTACAATTATCTTGGTAATTTAGGAGCAGTTTCCTTTCTGAATTCCTTGAGGTATTGAAATTATATGGACTTTACCTTTCTATCTGAATTCAAGAGCTCACCTACCACTAGCTTTAAATGGAATAGAATGTGGAACCAGAACCAAATCCTAGTATGAAAGAATTGAGTATTGCTGCTCCTTCAGGAAACAAGGTTGAGGAGTTGCATTCTCATATATACAGCAGAAAATAATGGGAGGAAGATTGAGGGACTTTTCTGTAGGATGTAAGTTACTAAAACTTTCCGTCGGCCCTCCTCCTCTCTCTTAAAGAATCAGGATGGCCAACTGACAACCTGGAAAACAGAATGTAATAGCCTCTTGCATGAAAGATAGTACAGTTGGATGCATTCCAGATGTACCAAATTACACGTTCACAACTGATGATCCATCTGCCACTACACAGTATAGATGAGTTCCTTATCATAGAGAGAAAGTAGTCATGATGCATCTGTTTCAGAATCACTGGAATTGAGTGCGGAAATGATATTTTGATTCACTACCGGGCAGGGGAGCCAGGATGGGAAGCTAGTTGGGTGGCTTTGGGGCTTTAATCAGCTTTCCTTGAAATGTTTCGTTATGATTTCATTCACCTTTAGGAGTTCTTTCCCCAGACCACACACTTAAATCCCACTCCAGGGCTCAGATAAACTCTGCTTTTCTATCCAAATACATGGCTTTAACACTCTTCCCAATGTCCCCCGCTTTCACCCTACCCTGTTCTCTCTGTGGTACATATGCCTGGCAGGCAAAAGTCTCACTTTCAGATTTTTTTCTAGGACTCGGCCATGGGAAGTCCCATTTCAGCCACCTCAGATTGTCTTAATGGAATTTCTTCATAGTGCATGTCTAGCAAATTTGCTTTGTCTCTTTGGAAGCCAAGTGGGTCAGCCACAGAAACACAGTGAACTGGTAATTCTAGGAGACTGAGAGCCAATGAGTGGCAGAACAGAAGAAAGGAGAAGACAATCCAGGTAATAACAGTCACATCGATGGTCTGATGACCTCGGGAAAGAGGGCAAGATTATCCTGCTGTTAGGGAAAAAAATGTGTAAAGGGGACTGCTGACAAAATGTGGATTGGCAAATCACATTGAGCACTTACTGTGTGCAGAACACTGTACTAAGTGCTTGAAAGAGTACACTACAAAAGAATTAGTGGACATATTCCCAGTCCTTAACGGTAATTGTGATTGATTAGTCAGATGAAAGTTACTCTCTTACTGTACAGGCAGGGGGTGATCCCATCAAAATGTCCAAGGTTCTTTTCACTTGGAGAAGAATATCTGATGTCATTTGAATGATCGGGCTTGTATGTGCTGTCCTACAGGGCAGCAATTGCTATTATTATTACCAAAAGGCACAGATGAAATTACTCCACAAATGTGACTCTATCCTAGGTGCTTCACAAAGCAAGCTATGCAGGCAAGGTGCTTGCCCCCTAAGAATTGCCTATGTAAGAAAGGAAACTATTCCCTGGAATAAAATAAAGAGCAAGCACACAAGTAGAGAGACCCTTTAACTATTCTTGTACAAATTATGATGGGACATTATCTATACCGCTGCCCTTTATATTTCAAAAAGATAGCTGATGGTGAAGTTCACCTCATTTGCTTAGTACAGTGCTCTGCTCACAGTAAGTGCTCATTAAATATCATTGATTGAGAGGAATGTGTCTGTGACTGAAAGAGCAATGCAGGACCCAAGGTCCCGGCTACACTGTGCACATAAAAAGGTTGTGCCTTGTTGGGTTGTCATGCTTAATTCTTGGCATGCCTAGTTCTTTTTTCTTTTTTGCCTCCTTATCTGTCTTTCCTTACAAAGTCTTTATTCAAAAAGAGAGTCACTCCTTTCTTAATGAAAACATCTGCTGATCAATCCTCAGCAGTTGACTTTCAGTTTTCAGTGGTACAGTAACTGTGGTATTTAAGCATTTACTATGTATCAAGCCCTGCACTAAGCATTGGGATAGATACAAGATAATCAGGTCTCGTATGGGGCTCCCAGTCTAAGTAGGAGGGAGAACAGGTATTGAATCCCATTTAGCAGATGAGGGAAGTGAGACACAGAGAAGTTAAGTGACTTGTCCAAGGTCAAACAGCAGTAGGCGGCAGAGCCGGCATTAGAACCCAGGTCCTTTGACTCCCGGGCCTGGGTTCTTTTCAGTAGGCCAAGTTGCTTCCTTGATACAGCATTGTTGGAGACTGAGTTTTACCAGTCCTTGAACTATCTCTTCTGCACTCCTTGCTTTAGGTTTTAAAAACAAAATATTATCGATCAATAACATATTGGCCTTACTTTCATCAAAAATTGCTTGGCACTGGGAGAGGTGAAGGGGACCCAGTCCCAAGAAACCAGGGTCTTGGGAAAATATCCTGTACTTAGCGTGCATAGTACAGTGCTCTGCACACAGTAAGCTCAGAAATTCCAAAGATTAATTGATTGCCTGAGTGGGTCTCCCAGGGTCAATGTATTCCTTTTGATTAGAATAATCCATGGCTCTGAACCTGCAGGATTCTATCAATCGATCAATCAATCATATTTATTGAGTGCTTACTATGTGCAGAGCCCTGTACTAAGAGCTTGGGAGAGTACAATATAACAGAGTTAGTATATATGTTCCCTGCCCACGATGAGCTTGTAGTGTACAGGGGGAGATTACACCCCAAGGGAAAAGGGCAGGAGAGCAAGAAGAGGCAGAAAGGGGTTAGTAATGGAAACACTCAATATTGGTAGTTAGTTGGAAAAGAGGTCGCCAAGTGACTCTCTACCTCAAGTTCCCTCTTCACTAACCAAGCAGTGAGCTGCTCTTAAAGGAACCCATGGGAGTGCCGAGTGTCTTCTTCTTCCTTCCAAGAAGAGCCCAAAGGACCTGCTCATTTCTAGAGGTGGCGATCCCCTCATTCTATCACAGTGTGAAGTGAAGGAATGAAACAGAGTCCCCAGATCAATTAAGGATCACAGATTTAGTGTCAGTAAGCTTTCTCTCCTAAACAGGGACAACACCCGACTCCTCCCTAGGATGCACAACTTCCTCTTCCTGCTCTCACGGATGCCGGAACTTATCTCCAGTCCCTCCAGTCCTCAGTTCCGCTGAAATTTATATAGATATCTAAGGCTGGATTTTGGCAACCTCCTGAAACCCTAAGCTTCTGATATATATATATATATATATATATATATCATTCCAGCTGAATGAGAGTCTTTTGAGAATTATCTGTCTGTCACAGCTAGCATTATTCACTCTGTCTCTGTTTCCCTCTCTCTCTTGCTCTGTTTTTTCCTCTATAGTGTGTATGCGCTCTCTCTCTCTCTCTCTGCACTCAGGCTGGATGGAATTCTTATGGGTGGGAAAGATTTCTCAAACATCAACCCAAACATCTTGCCGATGTAGTCTGACAACTCTGTGAGGAAATTGCCTGAAAAGTGAAGCAGAGGACAAGCCAAGGCCCCCATGGGACTCTATCCAACTTGCACTGCCCATTTACTATCCCCACTCTTATGCAAATCATGATCATTAAAGAATGTTCTATGGAACAGTTATGCTGCCCACCCAAAAAAGGAAGGTAAATGCATATTTGCCTCTCTTTCTCTTTAATCTGTGTAGGGATTGCAACAAAATTGTCTGGGAATACTTTGGAGCTTAGAAGATTTCTTTGGAGAGTGGATCTTAACCCTTAGCATGAAAGAGGTGGATGGACCCAATGGGGAATGGCTTTGGCCTAGGAAAGGAATCTCATCTGTAAAATGGGGATTTAGACTCTTAGCCCCATGGAGGACATGGACTGTGTCCAAACTGATTAGCTTAGTAAAGTGCATGACAAATATTAAGCGCTTAACAAATACCATAAAAAATCAACTAACAGTTGGCTAATCTATTTGGAAGCACCAGTCATTTCAGTTTGAGGTCAGAATTAGCATGTAGTCTAAGAATAGAGTCTGCGCTAGTCATTAGGAGACTTGGTTGAATTCTTGGCTTTGCTACTGACTGTATAAACTTGGTTAGGTAACTTTACTGCATTGTGTCTCAGTTTCTCCAACTGAAAAATGGGAGGAATACTTTGCCTTTTCCTACCTTGCTGTGATATAAGGCGGTTTTATGTGAAAGTACTTCAAAATATTCAGAAGAAATGGCATTTTAAAATCCAATGTGGTGGTGTTGGTATAGATGATAGGTGTTCTCTAGCCTGTAAAGGACAGAAACCTTTTTTGTTTCTTGGCAATTTATTCTGAGCTCTGTAAGATCTTTGTCTGAGAAAGCCTTGTCCAGCCGAATCTTGTTTCTTTTTCCTCACTTCAGCTTGTTGCACAATTTCAAAATCTGTTATTCTGAAAGGGTTCTAATCTCGTCCCCCTTGGGAAATCTCTTGAGGTTATTTGATTTCTCCCACCACCTGGGAAAGAAGATTCTCCTGGTAGCAACCTCCATATTCTCTGGATTCAGGCCAGCCTCTGGTCAAGAATGGGGTTATGGATTCTACCCCCTCAGAAGAAACTCAATGATGTTTGTAAGGCATCAATTCCTCAATCTCCGGGTGAATGGGAGATTGGAGTTTCAGAGATATTTAGGAATGGATTGTGCCCATTAACTCTATGATAATCTCCCAAACACTCAGTAAATACTATTGATTGCTACAAACCCAAGAAGAATCTCTTCAACAGGGTCACAGGCTCATAAGTAAAAGATTCCAAGCTGTTGATTTGAAAACAATCGTTAAAGTGAAGATGAGCTACGTTTCCTTTATCAGGCATAAACCCTTTCAAAGATTTCCCAGTCCTTACTCTTTTTCTGCCTCCTCCAGAGCCTCTTAGCCCCTTCTTTTCTCCAGTGTCCCCTAATACCTGTCAGGCTGGGCTGGGCTACCCAAGGTGGACAAAATGCCAAGTTCCCTAAAGCACCCCTCAAATGCAGCTCTATTCTCCAACCTCTAGACATTTTACAGGACAGACATTGCTTTCTGCTTCTCTTTCTCTCTCTCTCTGATTGACTCTCCTCACCCACTGTGTGTCTTCAACTATATGTCAAGTAGAATTTTCCTGCTTGAGATATAAGGCCATGCTTAGATGAAATCTATCCCAGTGCTGCCAGGGCATCTTAAACTCAAATTAGCCCTCTGGGTAGTCCAAAAGACCCAAATGAGAAATTTCCTTCCACCAAACAGCGAGGCCTAGTGGAAATAACATGGGTCTGGAGTCAGAGGCTCTGGGTTCTAATCTCAGATCTACCATTTGTCTGCTGTGTGACCTTAGGAAAGTCATTTAAATTGGTCTGTGCCTCAGTTTCCTCATCTGTAAAATGGGGATTAAATCCTACTCCCTCTTAGACTCTAAATTCCATGTGGGACAGTGACTGTGTCTGCCCTGATTATCTGGTATCTACTCCAGCACTTAGTTCAGGGCCTGGCACATAGTACCATAATGTTAAATTCAGTGACTGGCACAATGCTATTCAAGTAACATAATTATTACCAAACAAAAAGGACTCTAAATAATCTAGATTGACAAAGATGGACAGTCTTTCAGAGGAGAGCTGTGGGACCAATTCCTCTCTGCCTGCCCAACAGGGAAATAATAATGATAGTGGTATTTGTTAAGTACTTACTATGTGCCAGGCACTGTGGGTAGAAACGAGGAAACTGGTTTGGATACAGTCTCTGTCCCACATGGGGCTCACATTTACAAATGAGGTAACTCGAGGGCCAGAGAAGTGAAGTGTCTTGACCAAGGTCACAAAGCAGAGAAGTGATGGAGCCGGGATTGGAGCTCTGGTCCTTCTGACTCCCAAGCTCGTGCTCTATCCACTAGGCCATGCTACTTCTCAATGCCTGGTACTCTCAAGTTCTCTTCCCAAGGTTGTAGAACCTCCACCTCCCCTCAGTGGCACTTGGGATAGAATCACCAGACTCCTTCAAGCCAAGATAGATTATACCTATCACTTCCCTCAACCTCCAGGCCCATCTCTCCATCAAGACCAGTCGTTTAAAGGCCACACTCCTTATTACCTTCACCTCAGGTCCTTCGAGGTGTTTTCAAATTAGAACATCCTTCAGTTTCCTGTCAAAGGGTTGGCCATCAGTTTTTTCCACTATCATTTTTCCTACTTACATCCTAGGCATGTCTCCTGTGACTCTTTAATTAATACTAATCATCTGAATGTATTCATTCCCCTCCTCTAGGATGTTTCAAACATTCATATGTGTTATTTACCATCAACATCCCTATGGGGTAGGTAGAGATGGGTAGTAGCATTTTTATGGTAGAAGTAATAGTAGTATTTGTAGCATTTACCGAGTGTCGTGTAGGTTCAGTGCACTCTAAGTGCATGGAAATACAAAATCATCAAGCAACACATTTTCTGCTCACAAGCAGCTTCGCCTCTAATGGAGAAGATGATTGTAAATGCATTTTCAAATAGAGTAAGCAAAATAAATAATGGAATGTCCAGTTGAATAAAAGTATATACAAAGTAAGACCAGGATCTACTGCTTCTAGAATCTAGAACCATCCTGATTTTAGAGCAGTTTCATCAGTGCCACCTACAAACCAGACTCAGCATCAAATGGCAGGCCAAGGTAACCATAAATGAGCCATGGGGGAAAAGTCACCTCACTAGAATTAAAGCCATCCTCAAAACAACATAGCTACACTGGGAAGGTCATGGGAAAAGAATGGACGAGAGCAGGATTTCTAAGTTGCTGTTATAAGATGAGCTGAAAGGGGCATACATGATCAATGGTAAACAGTGTAAGTACTGAGTGCTTCCTGTCTGCAGAGCATTATATTAAGCACTTGAGAAAGAACAATTTAATAGAGTAAGTTGACAGGATCCCTGCCCACAGGAAGCTTACAGTCTACATGAGCCAGGAAAGCAATATAACAATATAAAGACTAAAGGAAGTCTTAGGGAAGCAGCATGGCATAGTCGATAGAACACGGGCCTGGGAGTCAGAAGGTCATGCGTTCTAATTCCAGCTCTGCCACATGTCACAAGGCTTGTGTGACCTTGGGCAATCACTTAACTTCTCTGTGCCTCACTTACCTCATCTGCAAAAAAATGGGGATTAAGAGTGTGAGCCCAATGTGGTACAGGGACTGTGTCCAATCTGATAAACTTGTACTACCTCGGCGCTTAGAACAGTGCTTGGGACATACTAAGTGCTTAACAAGTACCATAATAATAATTATTATGATTAATGAAGCATATGGTAAATCGATAATATTTATCAATATATCGAAGCCTATCTATGTACAGACCACTGCCCTAAGTGCTTGGGAGAGTGCAATAGAGTTAGCCATGGTCCCTTACCTCAAGGCACATACTTTCTGGTGGAGAAGACAGATCTGAAGTAAATTACAGCTAGAAGGAGGAGGAGAAAGGAAAGATGGGTATGCCGATGGGAGAACAACGTAAAAACAGTCAAGACTGCCAGGAGACAACTGCAACAGACCGGCCTTGCGGAAAGCAACTGGGTCAGGGGTTGGTCTCTGTAAGGTTTTGCAAAGGTCAGCATACCAAGTGGAGACAGTCCCTGTAGAGGACAAACCTATTAACATAGCCAGAATTTAACCTGAAGTGCAACTGATGCAGCAGAGTGCCTCAGTCACATGTATTCATGCACTTGGATAATAATGATAGCAATAATAAAAGGATCTTATTCTCAGTAATTTCATCTTCAAAAGTGAGGGAAAACTTGGTCCATGTATATGGCTTCTCGTTGATACATTTATTTTAATCAGGAGAAAAAGGGATTTTCTAAGGGGATTCAACGTACTTTACCGAGGAGAAAATCAAAGTGAGCCACTGGAGAGCCGTTCTGGGGACACAATATATGCCTCCAATATTTCCACTGCTTATCACAGCCCTAGAATAGAGCAGTTGAATGAAGAAGCAGTGTGGTTTAGTGGAAAGAGCATGGACCAGGAAGTCAGTGAACCTGGTTTTTAATCCTGCCTCTGTCACTTGCCTGCTGTGTGGTCTCAAGCAAGTCACTTAACTTCTCTGTCTCAATTCTCTCACTTGTAAAATGGAGATCAGATGCCTATTCTCCTTCCCTCTTAGACTGTGAGACCCACGTGGGACAAGGACTGTGTCCAGCCCGATGACCTTGTATCTCCCCCAGAGTTTAGTACAGAGCTTGTTCGTACTAAATACTTAAGATGTCACTTCTTCTTGTTATTATTACTTGCCCCATGTCTCTGAGTCAGGAGTAAAACACAAATTTTCTGAGTCCCAGTTCAATATTTATTTCCCCGTGGTTTGTTGCTTGTGTTGATTTGGATGGATTTGGGATGAGTCCCCCACTCCCTCACACATAATGAGGCACAGGGAGATTCTCTATGAGGTGAGGCCACCCTGGTGTCGGTAAAGGCCACGGTATACGTGAATCGTCCATTTCCTCTTTCCCTCCAATTTTCTCTCTCCACTGCGATCACAATGCCTACTCTAGTTTGAAAATGATGATTCGAGGGTGAAACTTAACCACCTCCCACCCCCCAGCCAATTTATATTCATTGAAAAAGCACAGAATCAGCCACAGCTGCTGCAATTATTTCCTAATTAAAAGCTTGTAAAAAACAATGAGTTATCCATTTGCCCTAAATGTTCCAATAGTTACCCAAACACCCTGGGTTAGAATCTGGGAGGAAGCCATGCAGAAGCAGCAAGAGGAAATGAAACCATCATCAAGCCAGAATATTTATTCAATCATTTCTAGGAAATGCACATTCAGGGGGTCTCACAGTGCTTGGCTGGTTACTAATAGGGCTGAAGCTTAGGTATCCAGGGAGGGAGAGATGCCTGAAGATGCTGTTGAGATTCCCTTCACAAAAGCAAGAACAGTCTGGGGTGTGCTGGGGAAGCCCAGTGGTGCTGCTCACTTCTGTACTCAGGAAAGTTAATCTCCTGCTTTCCCTCCCCGATGGTCCGAGCTGCACAGCCCCTTGGCGGTTGTAATGCACAATCTCTGCAGTTATCATCTAGAAAATGACGACTTGAGCGTTACCAGGCCAGATGGTTTTTAACCGGAAGTCTTCCCCACAAGAGGTCCATTGGGCTGAAAAATAAACACCATCAGCATTTTGTACTATACCCTGGCATAAATTTTTAGTCATCCTGGGTGGGCAAGTGGCTATTTGTATGCCTAGTTGTAGTTTTGGGTTCTCCAGGTATTTAAATCTTGACTGGGCCTATTCAGGTTTGGATTTTGTTGTTTTGCCTTCCCTGAAGGAGATTTGGTATCAGGCACTGGTGCAGACAGGTTCAGAGGTTTGAGTTTCCTTCTTCTTGAAAGAGTAAGGTGGCCTGTGAAACTGGCAGAGTGATCAGCCCTGGGGAAACTGGGGCTGGATCTTGGGAGCAAGAGCAGAGAATCACTGTGGGGACAGACGGAATCCTAATCCTTTGTTCAAAGACCCTGCTG
This sequence comes from Ornithorhynchus anatinus, assembly GCF_004115215.2. NCBI lineage: Eukaryota > Metazoa > Chordata > Mammalia > Monotremata > Ornithorhynchidae > Ornithorhynchus > Ornithorhynchus anatinus. Next base: position 30,018,497 of record NC_041729.1, on the reverse strand, counting down.
CTCTGATTCGAGGAGAGGAGTTTCCAAAATTGATGGGAACCAGGGCATTTCCTGTCAGGTCATGGAGTGGAAACTTGAGGAACAGGGAATGAGCAAAGGGGAGAGCCTAGCTTTTAGAACCCTTAGAAAGTGAGTGGATATGGAGATCCTACAACATGTAAAGCCCTGGCAGGAGAATTTACCAAATCACAGTGTGCCTTGTCGTATCCCTCAAAATAATGGCTCCAAGAAGAGCAGTGTGTGGGATAGGAGGGAGTATATCCTTCTGCCCTCTATTCCGTCCTCGAATAGGTTGTCAGAGGAAAAGATGGGAGACAGAAAAGAGTGAGCTGACTGTGTTTTGAACTTTTATCCTAGGATTAGTAATGAATCAATATTCCCCCGGGCTGAAAGTTTGGCTTCTGCTGTCTTAAGCAGATCATTCTAAAAATATCTTTCTCGCATTGCCTCTGCGGTTAATGAGGCGGGATAAAGGGGCTGACGGAAAGTGGAGGAGCATGTGCACATTGGGGTAGGAATTGTCATTATTTGAACGTCGGAGCCTGGCGGATCTTTTGGCTCATATGTGCTTAACGTTTGGTGAGAAGGGTGAGGGGAGGATGAAGTCAGTCGGGGGCGGGGGCAGCTCTGGCTTGCTCTCTGCTGTTAACGAGACTATGCACTATCTGGTGGAGACTGGCTGCCGATGCTTCCTTTGCAGAAGACAGAAAGGATGAAGGAAGGGCAAGAAGGTGTCTGAGCTGGCCGGGAGAGAGGACTGTGCTGAGGGAAGACCATCTGGTCCACTAACAGGCTTACATTTACATTTCTCTCCTACCTCCACCCAAGCTGTTCAAAGGAAACATGATTATTGATTCTGAAGGGGTGTTGGGAAGGTTAAAGTTGTTTGCAGTTCTATGGGAGAGATGTGAAGGGAATACCGTGTGCACAGTCCAGGTGGCATCTAAACACCTCAACTTTGCCTTAAACCCACTTGTCCCTCTCACTGTCCCAGCTCAGCTGATAATGCTGTCATCCTCTTCAGTCCCAGAAGAATGCAATCTCGGTGTCATCCTTGAATCTCTGCTATTGTCTATATTCACATTCAGTCCTGCCATTTTTTCCTGAACACTTTTCATGGATCCTCCACTTCCTTTCCACCCAAACTACTGCCAGGATAACTCTCATCTTTCCAGAGCTGAACTATTGTAATTATCCTCCATGCTGGTCTCCTGGCCTCCAGTCTCTTCCCGCTCCAATCTACGTGTCACTCTGATGGACAGGTCATCTTCTTGTAGCATTGTGCAACCCAAATCTCTCATATCCCCCAAACCCTCCACTGGCTCCCTGTGTCTTTTCACATCAAACAAAAACTCCTCACAAATGATTCATCTTCACTTGGCTGCTCTCTTCATCCGCTATTCCTCAACTCACTGTCTGCATTCCTCCCAAGCCAGCCTTAACATTGAAACTTGCTTTCAACCCTCTCACTTCCACCTCTTGTTCACTCTGCTCCCCCAGCTTGGAACTCGATCCCTTCCCTCATCACACAGATTACAACTCTCATCTAGTTTGACGACTCCTAAATTCCCACCTCCTCCAACAAGCCTTCCCTGATTGATATCCCAGTAACCTGGGCCATATAATGTCATCCACCCACTCTAGCCCTTCTGGACTTATTTACAACCCACCTCAGAATTTGTGGACCTTTGCATATGCAATTATTTACTCTGACCACTCTGACTGTAAAGATTTTTATGTCTATCTCCCCAAGTGGTGTGTAAAACCCCTGTGGATGGGAAAAGGTGAACGCCATTACTCTTTACTTCCCAAGTGTCTATTACAATGCACTGCAACAGGTGAGTGCTCAATAAATGCTGCTGCTACAACTATTCCTATTGGTACCATTACCATTAATACCGCTATTGGTGCTTGGGAAGCAGCATGGCCTAGTGGATAGAACACAGATTTGGGAGTCAGAAGGACCAGGATTCTAATCGCGGCTCTGCCACTTATCTGCTGTGTGACCTTGGACAAGTCACTTAATTTCTCTGTGCTTCACCTCATCTGTAAAATGGGGATTAAGGTTGTGAGCCCTTTGTGGGACAGGGATCTTGTCCAACCTGATTAGCGTGTAACTACCCCATCACTTAGAACAGTGCTTGACACATACTAAGTGCTTAATAAATACTATTATCATTATTACTTGTACCATTACTTCTATTACTACCGTTACTATGGTAAGACCACGATAGAAACTCAAACTTCAGGAGTATCATGAGGAACCTCAAATTCAGAGGACAAAGAAACTTCTGGGAAGGTCTCAGAGGGGGGCATGAGGTTGTTTTGATGGGCATCTCTACCTCCATATCCCGAAATCCTCACACACGCCTTACCTGGAGTGAATCTAATCAATCAATTCTACTTACTGAACACATTGTTTTGGAGACTACAATACAATACAGTTGGAAACACAATCCCTGCCCTCAGAGAGCTTGCAAAGGGGCATAGGAGACTGGAACTCACTTAGACTCTGAGCCCCCTGAGGGACAGAGACCTGATTATCTTTTATCTATCCCAGTGCTTAGTACAGTACTTGACAAAGTAAGTGCTTAACAAATACATTATTATTGTTATTACTGGGGAGAATAAAATCTCTACACAAGGAATGCTGCAATGGTAAACGTGTTGTGTGGGGGGGGAAATGAGGTAGAGAGGAGATTCCAGTGGGGCAGAGTGAGTCTTCTAAGCCAACTTCAAAAGAGGAAGAAGATACAGGATTTGGGAGAGCACACAGCCCAGTCCTCCGAGCCTCAGCTGAAGTCTTGGGGACGATCAGTCAGTCGGGGCAGGCCTGAGCTCTCAGCACGGAGGCTACCATCCATTTGTTTGTACGACCCTGCATCATGCTCTGCACCACGGGCAGGTGGTAGCATTTTTTAGAAATTACTAAATAAATCAGTGTGACTCTACTTGGTAGGCTAGCAGGCTTCCGTCTTTAGGGAAAGTTTATTTACATGTGAAAATGCCCCAGAATCGAGGCCACAGCAGATGGTCTTTGCCTAAGGATTCCTCCAAGTACCGTTGGATATTTGTGCTTACCATTTTCACAGGGGCTGTGAAGTTCACTAGCCCTCCTGACTGCCCAATCAGACTGGACTCAGGAGGCTGGGTCTCTTCTTGCGATAGGGAACTAATGGGAGATTCCATTACTTTCCTCCACCCCACCTCCAATAGGATTCAGGGATGTCAGGCTAGTGGCCCACCCCTCTGCCGGCTCCCTGAAGCCAATCCAGCAGGTGAGACCTTTGTTATCAGAGGTAGGAAAGGATGCCAGCCAGGGCTTGTTAATCACTTTAGAGCTGCCCTTTTCTGGGCTAGGGCTGTCAATACTGAATCTCTTATTGGCTTCCTGGGGTCTATTGGCAGAGAAAATGGGAGATAATCATGTTGCTAAGGTCACCAAGCTCACCAAACAGGGCTGTTTAATTGCTCCACTTTAGTAGAATAAAATCAATTCAGCATTTTATACTTTAGTGCACTCTCCACTTAAGTTTTGGCACCCATGTGAGGTTACAGAGGAGAGGGAAAAAATCTAATAAAGTCAGGGGGGAAGTGTCGTTTAATTGTTTTAGCTGAGCTAATTTAAAAGTTTTATTACTTGGGTGCTATCCGGGGGCCTTGGCCCTTCTCAACGATGGGTGGCATCCAGCGAGGCTCATGGGCATCAGGCTGGCCCATTCTCCATCCCGGTGATGATCAACTACTTCACTCTGTTCCCTGTTCTGGGGGCTCATGGCATATAAAGTCTGATATGCTTCTTTAATTCACCTTTGCAAGGAGTGTAGACATACCTAGTCCCCTGGTCTCATCCACACTTCCCAGCAACAGAATATCTGACAGTAATTTTGTGAAGCTCAGAATCAATAATAGGGACTCGTGTTTCTTATTCTCTTTTCACTCTTACTTGCCTGCCTCCTGATTTTGTTCAGTTATACCTCATTTCTTTCAGGGCCACAGCCTCAGGGTTAGGGAAAGCGTGGTCTGACCGAATTCCTCATGCTGGGATTTCAGTCTATTTCTTCCTCTTCTGTCCTCAGTGGAGGCCAGAAAGCTAAGCTGTTCACCGTCTCTCGAAATCTTTTCACCATCTGCTTAATGACTCTAAAATTCAGTCTCTCCCAGTTTAGCAGAGCATCTCAGTTAAACGGAGACGTTTGATATAGAATTTGGCTAAGACAGTATGAGAGAAGTCAGGGCTAAATTAGGGATTTTGCAGCTACCGGGCTTTGCAAAGACTTAACTCATTTGTCACGGAATTAATAATTCAGGTTCCCACCCTGTTTCAGCTGGATACAGCCAGAAACAGCAGAGACTGCATCCAGCCTCTTCTGAAATGGGGATTGATTCTAGGGAATGCTCACTCCACGTTAGCCATTTCGCTCGAGCAAAAGGTAAGTTAGATGATTTCATAGCTGTGGGAAACCCACCAAGCAGCAACATGATGTAAAATATGCCTCTGTAGTAAAAGCCAACCCTGAGCACTTTAGCAATTTGGGGTGAGGCAGGAGGGTGCTGGCCGAGACTACTTTAAAGACGGTGCTAAGGACTGCATGAGGAAAGCCAAGTCGCCGGTGTCGTAAAATTAACTCAACTAGATTTCATCTTGGTTCAGTACCACGTGGCCTCCGGTTCCACCACTTTCTTTATTTTCTGTTTTTAACCCCATTGCTCCCTGGGGTTCCGTTGAGTTGATGGAGAATCTTTCCTTCATTTGTTCTCAGGAAACATCTCTACCAGGGAAGGCAGTTTCCATTTAATTACCTGTTTTTCCATAATTAGAGCCACCATCACAGAAGGAAGCACCAGCTTCCCGCACACGGAGAAACCTATCTACTCAATCCGCACTTGGCTTTTATCTGGGATTCTCTGGGCTCAGTTATCGATGCTTAAACAGTATCTAGAGGCCCACGGTTGTCATTCCTCTGAGCTGCTATCAAATCACATCATTATAAGTTTTGGTAATTACCTACCCAACCAAAGATCAGTATGAAGATATTGAGCAAAGCAGACACCCACTGCTTTACTTAAATTAAAAGAAGGTGGAAAGCACAGAAGTGATTCCTTTGGAGTGGAGAACTCATTTCACTTTTTTAAGATAATTACAAGAACAAAAATTGGGTTTTTCTCCCATTTGGTTAAATCCAGTGTCCTTCGCTTTAATGAGTGTATAAAAGAGCTCTGGTGGTCTGAAAACTGAAAAGGGAATTTATTCCAACAGGGGTAGTTTGAAAACTAAATGAAAATGGGAGTAAAGCTCCCCCTACTGCTCAGACGATGCATTGTATTAGACTCCACTTCCCCCCCCGAAAGCAAATTCTTCCAAAGTTTATCCGCGAACTTGACTTTGGTGTCACTTTGGCAGCAAAATTCACAGTTCCTAAAAAAAAATGGAGGCCATGTTTGAAGTAGCAGCTTGGGTAGGAGTTAACCTCATTCTAAAATAAAGATACTCATCTGAAATTTTACGGATTAGGAAGGCTAGTATGTGTGGGCTCTGTTGGGCTAATTGTGATCTGAAATGTGCCTTGAATCTTAAATGAGAGAGTATCATTTTCCTGAATAACCACAATCAAACTGCCTGGAAATGGCCTGCCATCTCCCCTTTCCTGTCAGTCAGTAGAAGCAAAAACAGCAAGTACATTGTTAAAAAAAAAAAAAAAATTCCGGGTGATGCAGCTAGAGGCAGATAACAATTAGTTCTGAAATGCAACATTATTTCCAACTCACATTTTATTCACTTATTCCAACTGACTGTAGCCTACCGACCGTATTAAAGCATTACTTTAGGTGAATCCATCAGTTTACCAGAACTTTAGCAAAACCACACAGAAGTTCTTCAGAGAGGTATCTCCAAGAGAGAGGTGGGAAGATACCAAAACTGATACACCGACACTGATTTTGCAGGACTTCAAATAGGCTCCACATCCTTTTATAGATCCTGACCGAGCTCTTCATTCTCACTTGCCCCCCCCAAAACACCCTGTCAAATCCACTTCTGAATAAAGAGGCGACTGTTACATTCATCCTAACAACCCTAGGCCCTTTTTAAATCTAGGTTGCTTATGGATACTGAGGGTTAAATCTGAATCTATGGGTTTTCCCCCTTCATATCTGGAAAACTACTACTCTCCCTATCTTCTAAAGCCCTTTGAAAAATCACATCTCCTCCAGGAGGCCTTTCCTGACTAATCTTTCAAATCTCACCCTAATGCATCACCTGTGCTCTTAAATGTGTGATGCTCGAAGGTTTAAGAACACACCCCAGCCCCTCCCATCACACCACTTACGTACTTAGCTTTAAATTCTATTGCTACTTCCTACCTGTAATTTATTTTAATTTTTACTTGCTTCCTAGATTTTAAAAATCCTTGCTGGCAAGGTTTATGTCTACTAACACTATAGTAATCTGCCAGGTGCTTAGTATGAGGGCTCAATAGATACTCTTGACTGGTTGAATAACTGATTGATTATCTGACTCCTCCCGCTACTGAACAGAATCTAGCTTTGCCCAGACATGAAGGCAAAGGAGTAAGGAAGTGAGCTGAGTTTGCAGAATGACTTTATGTGCAGTGACAGCTCTGCTTACCCCATAATTAATTTTCCAGGTTGCGTTACAATTACTGTACATATGCTGGAACTAATTGTAATATATTGTGAATGATGCCCAAGTGATGGAGAGCTATGAGATTTCCAGTGGATTTATGTACTTGGTGATTTTATTCACAGTCAAGACCAACAAGAGGGATGTGTTCGTGTTACGAAAAAGCAGAGCTTTGTTTTTTTTGATTTGGGTGTGTCGACACCTCTCTTCCACCGTATGCTTCACATATTTAATCACTCATAAAAAAAATTATGAGAATAACATTGGCATGAAAACCTCATGAAGATGGTTCCCATTTCCAGGCTTTGGGTTTATTATTGGCAAAGGTTGATTTATTGGGAATCTGCAATGTTTTTACAGTTTGATTTCCCGATTTAAACAATCCAGATAATGTAATGGACCTTTTATTGTGCTTTTTATTGTCTGTCTCACTTAGACTGTAAGCCTCTGGGGCAGGGACTATGTCTTCCCCATTTTATGTGGCACCAAGAATACCGACGATTCTCAGCACACAATAAATAACCATAATAGCAAAGCCAGATTTCAAGAGTAGCAGAACATACCGATTGACCTGGAGCAATGACATCAGAACAGCACTGAGGCAGTAATCACATATAAACTTGATCTAGTTTGCATATGAAGATACTGTGGGTTAAAACACCGTGAAAGTTATGCCTTTTCTAGCATTTAAATCTACCTTGGTCTGAGAGCAAGGGAAGGAAATTGAGCTGGTGTCAGTCTTGTCCCCGTTACAAGGTTGGACTAACCCTGTCTACAGCACAATGCAGGAAATCCCACGTAATTCAGAACTATTGAATCCCCTGAATGTTGCCAATGTCAGGTTGTAGCAGTTACCTATCACAAGTTTCTACCCAATGAAAATAAATCAATCAGTAGTATTTATTTAGTGCTTATTGGATACAGAGCGCTATACGAAGCCCCTGGGAAAGTAGACTACAACAACATCAGAAGACACGATCCCTGCCCACAAAGAGTTTACTGTCTGTAGGGGAAAAAAGACATTAATTGTAGACATAGATTAAGGACAGGGGAAATAGTCCAGTATAAGAATCCTTACCTAAGTACTGTGGGGTTGAGGTGAGTGTCAAAGTGCTTAAGGGGTACACAGCCAAATTCACAGTTGACGCAGAGGGGAGGGTGGAAAGGGGAAATAGAGGACTTAGCCTGGGAAAGTCTCCTGGAGGAGATGTGATTTTTAGAAGGGTTTTGAAGGTGTGGAGAGTGGTCGTCTGTTGGATACGTTGGCTATCTCGTCTATTGGCCGTTGACCTCTCGCCCACATACTAGGTCTGGCCTGGAATGCCCTCCCTCCTCATATCAGACAAATAATTGCTCTCCCCCACTTCAAAACCTTATTGAAGGTCCATTTCCTCCGAGAATCCTTCCCTGACTAAGCTGTCTTCTCCCACTCCCTTCTGGGTCACCCTGATTGCTCCCATCCCCACCGTACATATGTACATATCTGTAATTATTTATTTTTGTATCTTCATTAATGTCTGTTTCTCCCTCTAGACTGTGAGCTTGTTGTGGTCAGGAAATGTGTCTGCTGTTATGATGATGATGATGATGGTGTTTGTTAAACGCTGACTATGCGCCAAGCCCTGTTCTAAGCTCTGGGGTAGATACAAGGGAATCAGGTTGTCCCACGTGGAGCTCACAGTCTTAATCCTCATTTTACAGATGAGGTAACTGAGGCACAGAGAAGTTAAGTGATTTACCCAAAGTCACACAGATGATAAGTGGCTGAGCCGGGATTAGGACCCATTACTCTGACTCCCAAGCTTGGGTTCTTTCCACTAAGCTACACTGCTTCTCATATTGTACTAGTGCTTAGTACAGTGCTTTGCACACACTAAAGACTCAATAAATACAATCGAATGAATGAATATGAAGCGGGAGGGAGTTCCAGACTGGAGGAAGAGTTGGGGTAAGGGGTTGCTGGTAGTATAGATAAGATCCCGGTACAGAGAGTAGGTTGGTGTTAGAGGAGCAGAGTGTGCAGGTTGCAATATAGTAAGAGATGAACAAGATTATGTAGAGGGAGGGAGCTGATTAAGTGCATTAAAGACGGCGGTAAGGAGTTTGTTTCTGTTTACAGAGGTGGATGAATAACGATTGAGAATTTTTGAGGATTGGGGAGATAAGGACTGAATGATTTTTCTCAGAAAATTGTTCTGGGCAGCAGGATGAAGTATGGACTGGAGAGGGAGAGACAGGAGGCGGGGAGGCTAATGCAGTAGACGGGGTGGGAAACGATGATTGCTTGGATTAGAATCGTAACAGTCTGGCACAAAAAGGGAGGATTTCAGCGATCTTGTGAGAGTAGAACATGAGGATTTCATGACACTGAATATATTCCCCCTCCAGCCTGAAAGCTTGTTGTGGGCAGGGAATAAAGCTGCTTATCACTATATTGTACTTTTCCAAGCTCTTAGTTTCTTGCTCTGCACACAGTAAGCACTCAATAATTATGATTGAATGAAGGAATGAATTTGTGGGTTGAATGAGAGACATGAGTTGAGGATGACGCCAAAATTATGGGCTTGAGAGATAGGGAGGATGATGGTTTGGTTGGGAAGATGAGTTCTGTTTTGGATATAATAAATTGGAGGTGTTGATAGGACATCCAAGTAGAGATGAATTTCCTCGTGCAAGACTGCAGAGATGGAGCGGTCAGGGCTGGAGATGTGGTTAAAGCTATGACAGCAAATGAGTTCTCCAAGGGCATGAGTGTAGATGGAGAGACCCAGAACAATAATAATACTTATTATGGTATTTGTTAAGCGCTTACCATGTGCCAATCTCTGTTCTAAGCACTGAGGTAGGTAGAAGGTAATCAGGTTGTCCCACATCTTAATCCCCATTTTACAGACGAGGTAACTGAGGCACAAAGAAGTTAAGCGGCTTGCCCGAGGTCACATGGCAGACAACTGGCGGAGCCAGGATTAAAGCCCATGTCCTCTGACTCCCAAGCCAGTATTCTTTCCACTAAGTCATGCTGCTTCTCCACTGAACCTTGAGGCACTCCACACAGTTAGAGAGTGGGTGGCAGAGGAGGAACTGAGATAGAGACCTAGAGGTGGTAGGGGAGACAGGAGGAGATCCTGGAGAGAACAGTGTCGGTGAAGCCAAGGTTAGAAATTGTTTCCATGAGATGGTGTCTGGAGAAAGAATTTTAAAATGATAGAAAAATCCGCTGATGTGGGACACATGGTGATGCTCTTTGCTTAAAAAAATATTAAGCAGTGTGAGAAGCAACGTGGCCTAATGGATAAAACACGGGTTCGTGAGTCAGAGGTGCTGGGTTCTAATCCCAGTTCTGCCACTTGTCTGCTGTGTGACTTTGGGCAAGTCATCTAACTTCTCTGGGCCTCAGAGAAGTTACCTCATTTGTAAACTGAAGACTAAGACTATGAGCCCCACGTGGGACAGGGACTCTGCCCTCTGCCGCCCACCTCCTCACCGTCCCTCGGTCTCGCCTATCCCGCCGTCGACCCCTGGTCCACATCCTCCCGCGGTCCCGGAATGCCCTCCCTCCTCACCTCTGACAATCTAATTCTCTTCCCCTCTTCAAATCCCTACATAAAGCTCACCTCCGCCAAGAGGCCTTCCCAGACTGAGCTCCCCTTCTCCCTCTACCACCCCCCCTTCACCTCTCCGCAGCTAAACCCTCTTCCCCCCCCTTTCCCTCTCCTCCTCCCCCTCTCCCATCCCACCCCCTCAGCACTGTACTCGTCCGCTCGACTGTATATATCTTCATCACTCTATTTATTTTGTTTAATGAGATGTACATCACCCTGTTTCTATTTATTTGCCATTGTTTTTATGAGCTGTTCTTCCCCTTGACTCTATTTATTGCCACTGTTCTCGTCTGCCCGTCTCCCCCGATTAGACTGTAAGCCCGGCAGAGGGCAGGGACTGTCTCTATCTGTTGCCGATTTGTCCATTCCAAGCGCTTAGCCCAGTGCTCTGCACATAGTAAGCGCTCAGTAAATACTATTGAATGAAGAATTTGCTTGTATCCTCCCCAGTGCTTAGCGACAATAATAATAATAATTTTGGTATTTAAGTGTCAAGCACTATTCTAAACACTAGGATAGATGCCAGGCAATCTGGTCTGACACAGTCCCTTTGTCACATGGGGCTCACTGTCTTAATCCCCATTTTATAGATGAGGTAACTGAAGCACAGAGAAGGTAAGTGATTTGCCCAAGGTCACACAGCAGACACATGGCGGAGGCGGAATTAGAAACCACGTCCTCTGACTTCCAGGCCGCACTCTTTCCACTAGGTCATGCGGTGCCTGGCACATAGCAAGCGCTTAAGGAATGCCACAATTATACATAGTAAGCACAAAACAAATGTCACTATTATTATTATTTCCTGCCCCAGAAGTGGGGGGAATCCTGCTGGGCTATAATAATAATAATAATAATGGCAGAGCACTGTTCTAAGCGCTGGGGTAGACACAGGGGAATCAGGTTGTCCCACGTGGGGCTCCCAGTCTTAATCCCCATTTTACAGATGAGGTAACTGAGGCCCAGAGAAGTTAAGTGACTTGCCCACAGTCACACAGCTGACAGGTGGCAGAGCTGGGATTTGAACCCATGACCTCTAACTCCAAAGCCCATGCTCTTTCCACTGAGCCCCGCTGCTTAGTGACAGAAGAATCACCCGGGACATACTGCAAGGCGGACAGGCCCAGCAGGAATCCCGAGAAACAGCTGGCTAATTTGGGAGACAAAAATTACAGCAAGCTGCCAAGGCCGCCGCCTGCTGCATCGGCACTATGCTGCAGATAGTTGGGCCAGTAATAGGGTCCTTCCCACGAAAAATCCCTACGTGCGCGTCACAATGTGCTGCAGCCCTGCCCGCCTACTTGCTCCTTGCTTTCTAGGCCCTCGGGGGAACATGATTGGTAGACACGAGGGAGGGGAAGTGGTTCCGTGTAATCGACTAGAATGAAATCCAATTCCTTCTTGCTGGTTCTTGGGCCTCGAAATCTCAGGACTGAGGTTCGTTGTCGGTATGTCGACGGGAGGCTCTCTCCTCCCGTTGCTCTCCTGTGGCAGTGGGAGCAGAAGCAGCATCGTCTGTCTTGGGCAGGATCCCGTCGATGTTGCTCATCAGGGGGGTTTTCACTTATCTCTGGGTGCCTTTTCACCGACGTTCAGGAGCATCAGCTCTAGCCCGACCGCTTCTCTCCCCTGGCCTGATTTCCCTCTGCCTCAGTAAAGCCAGCGGAAGCTCTTCCCAGACGAAGGGAGTTGAATGCCTTCGAGTGCAACCGGGCATAACTGCCTAATTCACTGGAGTTTGGCACCAAACAGATCCAAGTTCAGGCTCTAGGAGGAGGCTCGGAGCAGGCCCCGTCAGCACTCATCGAACAGTAATGGAGTGTGAACTACCTACAAAGAATTTTCCAAATCCGAATGTCTGGGTTTTAGAGTGATGGCTTGCATTTTGGAAATTCAAATATTTTAGAAAGTTTGAAGAAGTAGCATGGCCTAGTAAAGAAGCAGCATGGCCTAGTGAAGATGTTACGTGGTCTAGTAGATAGGGCACGGGCCTGAGAGTCAGAAGGACCCGAGTTCTAATTCGGGCTCTGCCACCTGTCTGCTGTGTGACCTGGGGCAAGTCACTTAACTTCTCGGTGCCTCAGTTACTTCATCTGTAAAATGGGGATTAAGACTTTCAGCCCCCTGTGGGACAGGGTCTCTGTCCGATGGGACAACCGTGTATCTACCCCAGCACTTTATAGAGTGCTTGGCACAAGTACGGCTCAGTGGAAAGAGCCTGGGCTTCGGAGTCAGAGGTCATGGGTTCGACACCCGGCTCTGCCACTTGTCAGCTGTGTGACTGTGGGCAAGTCACTTAACTTCTCTGTACCTCAGTTACCTCATCTGTAAAATGGGGATTAACTGTGAGCCTCACGTGGGACAACCCGATTACCTTGTATCTACCCCAGCGCTTAGAACAGTGCTCTGCACATAGTAAGCGCTTAACAAATACCAACATTATTATTATTACAGTAAGTGCTTAATGATTACCATAAAAAATAGAAAGTCAGAAGCTGCTTCAAACATAGTGACCCCCTTTGAGTTTCAATGTAGTGGCCACTGGGATCAATTAATGGTATTTATTTATTGAGCTCTTACTGTGAGCCGAGCACTGTACTATGTGCTCGGGAGAGTGCAGTACAATAGAATCAGTAGACATGATCCCTGCCCATGAGGATCTTACAGACTCATCAGGTGCCCTCAGGGTTCAGGATATAGAAAGTTTAGAAGACGAGGAGGACTAAGCACCCTGGGCTGAGGGTTAATTTGTTCAAAATATCCGCCTCCAGAAGGGTTGGGGTAGAGAGCCCTGCATCTGTCACCCAGGTTGACATTAAATGAAACTCTCCAGGATTCCAATGAAAATTTCAGCAGAAACTAAATGTGGTTTTAAAAAATGTGCTCTCAAGTTAAAGGCTCACAAAAATCAGGCTTAGACTCACACATGCCCATGTTAAAAATCAATCATCATCGGCTGTGACTCATGCAACTCTGTTCTAGAAGGGAAAGGAGTTTCTGGTTGGGATGAGGGACCCAGAGTCTCTTGGCTACAAGGCAGGCCAGGTCCTGGTGCTGGGAGGATCAGTGATTCTGGTACAGTGGGCGAATTTGAGCACATCAGGTATCCAAGAGACCAGAGCTCTTTATTATTATTTTGCATTTAGAAAGCACTTCATATTGGCAAAGTGCTTTACAATCATTTATTAGTTATTCCTCTCAGGAAAAGGTGGTATCTACCACCTGAGTAGAGATGGAATTTCTATCCTATGGGGTCCCGCCATGGAACATTACTGTATGTTCCATCTGCCTCACTCTTTCAAAGCCCAGGACAGGACAACTAGGGTCCCCTGAGAGGCTGCTCTTGCCCATGACCCCTCACTATCGCCTACGAGCAGACTCACAGCCCCGTTCTCCAAGCCCCCGATCGCAGAGATCTTAGTGTCACGTCCAAAAACCTCTTCGGTAGAGCAAACGCAAGGATCCCATCCCAAAGCCTCCCTGATCTCCCTTCCGTGTCCAACTTGTTTCCTTGCACTGAACCATGTGAAAAATTCTGATGGGAGGAGGTGAGGGACCAGAATGTGAATCCAAACAGGCTTGGATTTGCTTGGTTTCTGCATTTACCCCCTTTATTCACTCCACCCTCAGTTCCAGAGCACTTATGTGTATATCTGCAATTTATTTACATTAATGTCTGTCTCTCCCCCTATCCTGCAAGCTCCTCTTGGGTGGGAAATGTGTCTACCATTTTTGTTATGTAGTACTCCCCTAAGCATTTACTACAGTGATCAGCACACAGTAAGTGCTCTATAATAATAATTGTGGTATTGGTAAAGTGCTTACTATGTCCCAGGCACTAAGCGCTGGGGTGAATGCGAGCAAATTGGGTTGAACACAGTCCCTGTCCCACAGGGGGCTCACCGTCTTAATCCCCATTTTTACAGATGAAGTAACCGAGGTACAGTGAAGTTGTGATTTGCCCAGGATCGCACAGTAGAAAAGTGATTGATTTAAATTGATTGGTTTTTGCCCCTTCTGGAGGAAGAAATGTTTGATTCTCCCCTTGGGGGGCAGCTTCAGTGGGTGAAGACATCACAGAGAGCAACTATTTTACTTTATGAAAGCATCCAGTTTACGGCTGGGGAATAGCCAGTAGAATAGCAACAATTCTGGGATGCAAGTCCAAGGTCTAATGGAATTGTCTCTCCTTCCCAGTCCCTGATCATCCAGAAGGAATGTCTATCAGACGCAATAATAATAATAACTTGACTATGGACAGCCCTTTCAGTTTTCCAAATTGCCTTCCCATCAATCACTTATTTGGTCTTCGCAACATTCCCTGTGAAGAAGGGAGAAGCAGGTTCTTTTATTTCCATTTTGCAGATGAGGGACTGTAGTCCAGAGAGGATCGGTGATTTGCTGAATGTCGCACAGCAGATCGATGGCAAAGTTGGGGCCCAAACCCAGGGCTGCTCACCAGGGCTCCGTACCCCCTTAATCTATACACTAGCCACTAGACCACCTTGTGTCCTCTTTAGAGTGCGAGGAGAATAAGGCATCATCAGGTCCTCAGTGGCAGCGAGCAAACTCCCTAGCCACTAGCCCACCTCGAGTCCTCTTTAGACTGCAAGGAGAATAAAGTTCTCAGTGGCAGCAAGCAAACTCCCTTTGCTCCCTCAAGGTTCTGCAAACCACCATCTGCAAACAACTGAGAGAAAATGTTTTGTTCTCTAGGGAGGATTCCCAGAGAATCTGGGGAATTCCACGTTCTTAGTGCACTGGTCATCTCCTTCTGCAAGGCTTTGAAAGATTCGCGGGGCACAGGTGATGCGTCCCCTTCCTGCTGCATCCTGAAACGGAGTCCTCTGCGGTAGCAGTGTGGCCTAGTGAAAAGAACATGGGCGTGGGAGTCAGAGGACCTGGGTTCTAATCCAAGCACTTAGAACGGTGCTTGGCACACGTTAAGCACTTAACGAATAGCGTAGTTATTAATCCTGGCTCTGCCCTGCGTCTGCTATGTGACCATGGCCGTGTCACTTCACTTCTCTGTGCCTCAGTTACCACATCTGTAAAATGGGGACTCAATACCCATTCCCCCTCTTTCTTAACATGTAGGTCCGGTGTGGGACAGGGACTGTGTTTGACCTGATTATCTCCTCTAGATCGTGAGCTCCTTGTGGTCAGAGAATTTGTCTACCAACTCCTTGACACTGCACTCTATCAAGCGCTTAGTACAGTGCTCTGCGCACAGTAAGCGCTCAATAAATACAACTGATCGATTGAGCTCCAGTAGATATCATTATTATATTTCCATTTTCACCCCTACTCTTATCTGTCTTCTTCCCTTGGTGCCTCAGAGATCTGGGGGAGATCCAGGCGTATCGGTTGCTTTAAAACCTTAAGGAAAGATTTGGAAGGGGCGCCGGCGGGCTTCTCGCTGGAGTGGCCGGGTTGCCGAGGCTTACGGCGTCTCAGAGAGGTCTACCCCTGCTTCTTTGCTTTGTCCCCATCCCCACTCACTCATTCCTCTCCCCATTTTCAGGTAGCTCACATAGGATTTTAGGTGCCATATTTGTTCTTTCGGAGGATGGGGAGAGGCTGGGAAGCCTGGACGAGTTCTCTCTTTCGATGCCGGACAAAGCTTTCCTGCTTAGCTTCCCCATGAGGGTGGTCTTGCACAAGGCGCGCGGTGGGGTTGGCTATAAAGTGACTCCCTCCCTCAACGCGGCTGTCACTGCGGGACAGTCTTCACTCCATGAGCTTCGCCTGTGTCTGCCCTCGGCCCCCACCGCTCCCAGCCAGGACACCGGTTTTGCCTGCCGTCAATGCGGTGCTCTGGTCCTCCTGACCGTAGGGGCAAGGGGGTCCTCCTGACTGCAGAAGGGGCGACCGACCCATTCCTGGGGGTGACTGGGCCCAAATTCCCTCACCCTGTGGCCCTAAGGGGACAGAAATCAATCAGTCAATCCAAAGCATTTATTGAACGCTTCCTACGTGCAGAGGACTCCGCTGAGCGGTTGGGAGAATAGAGTACGACAGTATCGGCGGACGCGTTCCTCGCCCGTAACGAGCTTTCAGTCTAGACGGAGCTTACGGTCTAGAGGGTGGCCCCAGAGAGGAGCTAGAGGGTGGCTAGACAGTTGCCCAGGCCGACCGAGTCCAGGGATAAGCGACGATCCTCTTCTCCTTGGCAACAGCCCGGGTCCTAGTCCGGCGATGCTCTGGCCATAAGCACCCGCTGAGCTTGAGGCTCGAGGGTGCAGGGAGGGAGTCCTCTGAGGGCAGCCGGGGTTGGGAAATCTGGGGGCGACGGAGTCTCTCGGGGTCACCCCCGAACTCCCCCCGGCCGCACCCTAGATCCCCGCTCCCTCCGTCTGCAGCTGGAGGTTACGGCGTGGACCCCCTTTTACACCCCCAAACCTGGAACAGCCGCCCCGGAGAGGTTTGGCCGACGGTGACCCCCGCCCACCCTTCGAGGGGGCGATCTGGTTCCCGGGCTTCGGGGGTCCGCGAGGTTGGGGGGAGGCCTCGGGGGGGCCCCTGATCTCCACCGACCCCGAGCCCTCTCTCTGCCTCCGTCCGGTCCTTCCCCAGGAAATATCTCTCCGCGGCTCCCCCTCGGTCCTCGGGCGGCACCGATCAGAACAGCGCCTGGCGTTCACTCAATCCTATTTATCGAGCGCTTACTGCGTGCGGGGCACTGGGGTAAGAGGTCATGGGTTCGAATCCCGGCTCTGCCACTCGGCAGCTGGGTGACTGTGGGCAAGTCACTTCACTCCTCTGGGCCTCGGTTCCCTCATCTGTCAAATGGGGATTAACTGCGAGCCTCACGGGGGACAACCCGATTACCCTGGCTCTCGAAAGGTGCTCCGCACATCGCAAGCGCTTAACGGATACCAACCTCCTTAGAGCAAGCGCTTGGAAGGGCCAGTTGGGCGCCGGAGAGAGACGACAATCCCTGCCCGACCACGGGCTCGCGGTCTTGGAAAGTAGGGTTCGGCCACGGAGAGAGAGACAATCCCTGCCCAGCGAGGGGCTCACAGTCTAGAACGTAGGAAGCGCTGGGCAGATCCCATCATTGTTAATATTATTATGACGGTGCCCGGGCAGACCCTCTCTCTGGTCAAACGCGGCGACTTGCCGGTGGCCCGGCCCTCCAGGCCCCTCTCCTCCCTCCCTCCCTCCCTCCCTCCCTCCTAGTGCCGGTAACCGGGGGGGGGAGGGGGGTCGGGATCCGGGCCGGGTGGTGGGGAGCGGGACGGGTCGGAGCCCCCGACGGGGCGGAGGAGGCGGCGGCGGACGGTTCGCCCTCTCCGGCCGTCGAGGGCGTCCGGGCCGGGGGAAGAGGGGCCGAGGCGGGCCTTACCTGTACCAGTCCAGCCCCCGGTCGTAGTTCCTGTCGAAGAAGTGGGGCTCCGTGCCCACGGCCCGCACGTCGGGGTGCACTCGGATAAACTCCAGCACGGCCCGGGTCCCCCCTTTCTTCACCCCCACGATGATGGCCCGGGGCAGCCTCTTGGTGCCCAGCTTGGGGGGCGGCCCGGTGCGGTTGCCGCCCTCCGGCCTGGGCTCGGCCTGGCGGGGCCGGGGGGGCGTCCGGCCGCCGAGCCCCGTGGGGGCGGCGGCGGCGGGGGCGGCGGGCCGGCCCGGGCCTTCCCGGGGCTCGCCCGCCTGCAGGCTGCAATAGTGGGACTTCTGCAGAAGTTTCTTGCCGCCCACGTTCCGGACGAGGAGGCAGCGGGTCTCGCCCAGGCCCGGGCCGGGCATGATGCGGTGGCAGCAGAAGAGGAGGCTGTAACAGAGGTAAGTGCAGGACAGGGACAGCGTGAAGATGAAGAGGAGCCTGCGAGGCAGCCGGGGGTGAGGTGGCACGGTCCAGCCGAGGACCCTATATGCCATGGCTCCATGGGGCCGGGGCTGGGGGCATGGTTGAGGGGCTGGGCCGGACCCGGCGGGGCATGGGGCTCTCAGTCCGGGCCGCCCGGGGAGGCGAGCGCCGGCTGCGGGCGGACCGTCGGGGGCCGCCCTCCTCCCAACGCGCCCACCCTGCCCGGCCGCCCCGGGCGAGCGGGGCCGGGCGGAGGCGGCTCTCCCCGCATCTCCCGGGCGGGGGCCGCGGGGCGGAGGGACCACAGAGCCGGGGTCGCCCCGCTTAGATGCCCCCTGCCACCCACCGCCGGGGCCGCTCCCGCCCGAGGTCCCGTGGACCCATCTCCCCCTCCTCGGGCCGCCCCGCCCGCCGCCGCCCCTCCGAAGGGCGGGGCCCGGGAGCCGGGTACCGGGTACCGGTCGAGCGCCCCGACAAGGCCGGGGCGGGGCGGGGCGGGGCGGGGCGGTGCGGAGCGTTGCGGTGAGGAGCGGAGCTGGCCGCCGCCGCCGCCGCCGCCGCTCCTCGCTGCTCTATTTAAAGGGGGGGGGGGGGCTCCTGACGTCAGTCGCTCCGGCTCCCGGAGCCCCACGACCCACGCTCGGGGGGGGGGGGGATTGGAGGGGACGGGGAGGGAGGAGGGAGGGGGTGGGGGGTCCCCCCCAAACCCGAGCCGCGCCCCGGACTGGCCCCCGCCCTCGCGTCGCCAGCCCGCGCTCTCTGCCCGCACCCCCGGAGTTTCTCCCTCTTCTCCGGTGGGAATCCCAGATGCCCCGACCCCCCCCCCCCGGTCCCCTGTCCCCTGTCCCCTCCCCTGTCCCTTTCCCTGTCCCTGTCCCCTGTCCCCTGTCCCCTCCCCAGCCTTCCCCAGGGCCCCCGGAGGGCAGCCGGCAGCTCTCACGCAGCCAGGACCGGTCCTTTTGGGGAATATGAGAGAGAGAGAAAAAACAGAGAACAGAGAAATACAAATACGTCTCTCTCTCTCTCTCTCTAGATAGATATAGATATAGGGATCTATCAATCTCCCCCACCTAGATTGACCCCCTCCGGGGAGCGGCGGCCCCGGGCCTCCGACGCGCCCACATCCACGTCCATTCATTCGTTCAATCCTCTTTACTGAGGGCTGATTGGGCGCAGCACGCTGGACTAAGCGCTCGGATCGGACAGTTCGGCACCAGAGAGAGACGATCCCCGTCCCACAGTGGGCTCACCGTCTAGAAGGGGGAGATCACACACACACACACACACACACACACACGCGCGCGTATTCCTTGCTGTCCAGTGTGGATCTCGGTGTTCCCCAGGGAGTGGAAGCGGGGTGGAGGGCGAGGGTGAGGGCCGGGAGGTTCTACGTTGGGGGTGTGCGTCCCTGCTAGACTAGCCGCGGGCGCTCAATAACTCGGAATCGAATTCCCCGAACTACCGAGTTGAGCCCCGCCGGTGGGGACCCGGCCGGGGGGAAGCGGCTGCCATCCCGTCTCCCTCCCGTCGCACACGCTCCCCCAGTGAACTGACGTCCTCTTCGCCCTCTCCGTCTGCCTTTCCCTCTTCCTCTCCCCCCGCCCTCGGCTCTACAATTCCGTAGCCACATCCCACTTTCCCTTCCGAGCCACACACGCCTCCACGCCTCCGGATCTCAGACACAAACGCTGGCGCTCACGACGGCCCAGCTCCCCGCCCCCGACGTCCTCCCCTCCTCCCACCTGCCCGACCCACACTTTTATTCCCCGCGTCACTCACACCCACCCACAAACACACACTCACTCACACCCTCATACACCCCCCCCTGCACGCGCCACGCTGGCCCTTGGCCCAGGGAACGTGTCTGCTAATTATGTTGTGGTGTGATAATAATGATAATAATAATAATAATAATGATAACAATAATGTGGTATCTGTTAAGCGCTTACTATGGGCAGAGCGCTGTTCTAAGCGCCGGGGGAGATCCAGGGTCATCGGGTTGTCCCACGGGAGGCTCACGGTTAATCCCCGTTTTCCAGATGAGGGAACCGAGGCCCAGAGAAGTGAAGTGCCTTGCCCACAGTCACACAGCTGACGAGTGACGGAGCCGGGATTCGAACCCATGACCTCCGACTCCGAAGCGCGGGCTCTTTCCACTGCGCTACGCTGCTTCCCAAGCGTCCAGTACGGTGTTCTGCATTAGACTGTAAGCCCGTCGATTAGACTGTAAGCCCGTCGAACGGCAGGGACCGTCTCTATCCGTTGCCGACTTGTTCATTCCAAGCGCTTAGTCCAGTGCTCTGCACATAGTAAGCGCTCAATAAATACTATTGAATGAATGAATGAATGAACACGGTACGCGCCCAGTAAATAGCGCCGATTGATTGACTGATTGGGCTCGGCGGCCTCCCGTTCTCCATGTGTTGTAGTGTACTCTCCCAAGCGCTCAGTACAGTGTTCTGCACACGGTAAGCGCCCAGTAAATAGCACCGGTTGATCGACCGGGCTCAGCTCGACGGCCTCCCGTTCTCCAAGTGTTGTAATAATAATGATGATAATAGTTTTGGTATTTAAGCGCTTACTGCGTGCAGAGCACCGTTCTAAGCGCTGGGGTAGATACGGGGTAATCGGGTTGTCCCACGTGAGGCTCACGGTTAATCCCCATTTTACAGATGAGGGAACTGAGGCACAGAGAAGTGAAGTGACTCGCCCACAGTCACGCAGCTGACGAGTGGCAGAGCCGGGAGTCGAACCCATGACCTCTGACTCCGAAGCCCGGGCTCTTTCCACTGAGCCGCGCCGCTTCTGTTGTACTCTTCCAAGCGCTCAGTACAGTGTTCTGCACACTGTAAGCATCCAGGAAATAGCACTGATTGATCGACTGGGCTCAGTTTGACGGCCTCCCGTTCTCCGTTCACCCTCCCTCGTCTTTTAGCCCTCTGTCCCTCTGTTTTGGGGCCCCTCCGTCGCTCCAACTCCCTCAGCCCAGGCCTGGGCCCAGAGCCCCCTCTCTCTCCTCCCACCGTCTCCCTCCCCGAGCCTCTCCAGGGGCCGCTACTCCGTCCTGGAGCTGAGGGACGGAGGATCGGGATCCCCAGGCCGCAGTCGCTCTCCTTCCCATTTTCCCCGAGAAAAGGGATCCCTCTCCCCACGGACACATCTTTCCTTCGCACCTGGTCCCAAGAAAGAGCGGGTTGCCAAGGGCAGTGCCCGGGAGAGGCAGTTCATTCATTCAGTAGTGTTTAGTGAGCGCTTACTATGTGCAGAGCACTGTACTGAGCGCTTGGAATGGACGAATCGGTAACAGATAGAGACAGTCCCTGCCCTTTGACGGGCGCACAGTCTAATCGGGGGAGACGGACAGACGAGAACGATGGCAATAAATAGAATCGAGGGGATGGACATCTCTTTAAGACAATAGCAAATAAATAGAATCAAGGCGATGTACATGTCATCAACAAAATAAATAGGGTGATGAAAATATATACGGTTGAGCGGACGAGTACGGTGCTGAGGGGAGGGGAAGGGAGAGGGGGAGGAGCAGAGGGAAATGGGGGGAGAAGAGGGTTTAGCTGCGGAGAGGTGAAGGGGGGAGTAGAGGGAGAAGGGGAGCTCAGTCTGGGAAGGCCTCTTGGAGGAGGTGAGCTGTAAGTAGGGTTTTGAAGAGGGGAAGAGAATGAGTTTGGCGGAGGTGAGGGGGAGGGCGTTCCGGGCCCGCGGGAGGGCGTGGCCCGGGGGTCGACGGCGGGATGGGCGAGAACGGCAGTTCCGCCGGAAAAGGCTGAGAAGGATGTCAGCCTGCACCGAGCCCTAACCTCCCACCTCCCTCAGAGCCCCTGGCCCTGCCAGGCCCCCGCCAGGACTAGACCACCCCAGACCGTCGACCCCAAATCCAGTCATTCATTCCTTCATTCAATCGTATTTATGGAGGGCTTACTGTGTGCAAAGCGCTGTACTGAGAGCATGGGCTCAGTGGATAGAGGAGGGGCCTGGGAGTCAGAAGGTCATGGGTTTTAATCCGGGCTCTGCCACTTGTCTGCTGTGTGACCTTGGGCAAGTCACCTCACTTCTCTGCACCTCAGTTACCTCATCTGTAAAATGGGGATTGAGACTGTGAGCCCCACAGGGGGCAGGGGCTGTGTCCAACCCGATTTGCTTCTATCCACCCCTGTGCTTAGTATAGTCTCCGACAGTAAGTGCTTAACAAATATTATTGTTAATTATTATTATTATTATTATTACAATACAGTAACACACTGACACATTCCCTGCCCACAGTGAGCTCCCTCAGATATAGGACTGGACCCCCTTTGTTCCTCATTCCCTGTTGACTGTTTCCCGGGCCCCCGGCCCCAACCCTGACCCCATCCCCAGCTCTTCACCCAGGCATCCTCTAGCATGGAAAAGGTACTTTAAGGCCCCGCAGAAAAGATTCTAATGCAACAGTCCCGACATCCTTCTTTTTTTTTTATTTTTTTGGTATTCATTAAGTACTTACTATGTGCCGGGCACTCTGCTAAACACTGGGGTAGATTAAGATAATCAGATTGGACACAGTCTCTTAACTCCCATTTTACAGATGAAGTAGTTGAGGCACAGAGGAGTAACAGTCTAGAGGCAAGGTAAATCTTGACAAGGTGACAAGGGAAGGGTAGCTTGCATGAAATTAAGGACTATGAGAAGCAGCATGGTGAAATGGTTAGAGCGTGAGCCTGGGAGTCAGAGGTTATAATAATTATGGTATTTGTTAAGCACTTACTATGTGCCAAGCACTGTTCTAAGCGCTGAGGTAGATACAAGGTAATCCGGTTATCCCCCGTGAAGCTCACGGTCTTAATCCCCATTTTACAGATGAGGTAACTGAGGCCCAGAGAAGTTAAGTGACTTGCCCAATGTCACACAGCAGACAAGCGGCGGAGACAGGATTAGAACCCCTGTCCTCTGACTCCCAAGCTCGGGCTCTTTCCACGAAGCCACACTGCTTCGAACTCCAGCTCTGCCACTCGTCTGCTGTGTGACTTTGGGCGAGTCATCTCACTTCTCTGGGCCTCAGTTTCATCACTTGGAAAATAGGGGTTGAGACTGTGAGCCCCACGTGGGACAAGGTCGATTTTCTTGTATCCACCCCAGTTCTTAGTACAGTGCCTTGCACATAGTACGCACTTAACAGATACCATGACTAATTAAGAGACTTGCCCAAGGTCACACAACAGTCAAATGACGGGTCTGGAATTAGAACCCGGATCTCCTGATACCCAGGCCCATTCTCTTTCTACTAGATCACACTGCTTCTCATAATCCTCAACTTGGTGAAAGCTATCCTTCCCTTGTCACCTTGTCAAGATTTACCTCGCCTCTAGACCATCACCTAGTTTTTTATGGTATCTGTTAAGTGCTTACTATGTGCCAGGCACAGTACTAAGCACCGGGGTAGATACAAGTTAATCAGCTCGGACAGAGTCCATGTCCCACATGGGCTCCCAGTCTTCATCTCCGTTATATAGATAAGGTAATTGGGCCACAGAGAAGTTAAGTGATTTGCCCAAGGTCACACAGCAGTAAAGTGGCGAATCTGGAATTAGAACCCAGGTCCTTATACATCCCAGTCCTGTGGTCCATCTACTAGGCCATTCTTCTCCTCGCTGTGGGCAGGGAACATATCTATCGACTCTGTTATAGGATACTCTCCCAAAGGCTTAGTATAGTGCTCTGCACACAGTAAGCACTCAATAGATATCACCAAACGCTCAACCGATCAATGGATCCTGGGATTAGAGCCGAGAGTTTACCTGGTGAACCTGGTCTTTTCTTAGACCACAGGGAAAGAGAGCTTGGGCTGAATGTTTATGAGAAGCAGCGTGGCCCAGTGGAACGAGCACAGGCTTGGGAGTCAGAGGTCACCGGTTCGAATCCCGCCTCTTGGTAGATGTGTGACTGTGGGCAAGTCACTTCACTTCTCTGTGCCTCAGTTCCCTCATCTGTAAGATGGGGATTCAGACTGTGAGCCCCACGTGGGACAACCTGATCACCTTGTATCCTCTCCAGCGCTTAGAACAGTGCTCTGCACATAGTAAGCGCTTAACAAATACCAATATTATTATTATTATTATAGGATTTCCCCAGATTCCCTATATGAGACGGAGTCCACAGGACACAGTCATCATCTCTGAAGCAGCTTCGCTGGACGGCCTCTGAATACTCCTCTGGCACCTCCGTTTTCCAACCAAGCTGTCTGAAAGTTAGAGAAGTTAACTTTATGGTTGGGGAGGTCAGGTTCAAGGCTCCAGGACTGGCTGGGAAATGAATGCGCCTAATGAATAAGGGAGTTTGAAGATCAAACAGATGGCCTTCCTCTGAGAGGAGGTCATATTTCATGTGGGTTCTCTCCATATTTCAATTGGCCGTGGGTTGGATAGCCTGAGATGAGGTAAACAGGAAGAGTTAGATGGTGTATGGAAAAATGCGTAGGGGAAAGAGGAGATGAAGATGAAACAGCCAGAGGCCAAGACAAAAACAAACAGGAAATATGTGAGAGGATGAAAATTTATGCTCCAAGAAGTGATGATTAGGCACCCACCAGCCTGAAAAAATCACCTACCATGGTTTGTCAGAAAACTGAAATAGGATGTTGTGCACGGGATTCCCAATGATGCAGTGGAGGAGGGCCATTTAGCAGGTGGGATGCTGGTTGGTGGGTTGGAAAATAAAATTAATATATCAAAAAACAGCAAGGAGCAATAAATATAACCTCCCACAGCATCACTCTTTTTGGCTACTATTATAGCATCTAAAAGCATTTTACTACTATCACCATTTTTCCTGTTATTTAATAGTTAATGATTTAAATGTGTGGCCCATAGGGGAGATGTGATTTTAGTAAGATTTTGAAGATGGGAAGAATAGGTGGAGGGGGTGGTAGGCTAGAGGGATGACATAAGCAAGGAGAGGTCAGCGAGACAGATGAGATCAAAATGCAGTGAGCAGGGAGACGTTGAAGGAGCTGAGTGAACTGCAGTGGGAGATTAGTGAGGTTAAATGGGAAGGGGAGAGCTTATTAAGTGCCATAAAGGAGTTTCTGTTTGATAGGGGGGTGGATGGGCAACCCCTGGAGGTTTTGGAGGAGTTGGGAGATGTGGACTGAACTTTTTTAGATGATTAGAGAGTGAAGAGAGAAGATGGTACATTGTATCCGTAGCTGGTCGGCAGCCAAATTTCTTATTAGCCACCTCCACTTAATGAAACTGTATAATTGCCTAATGAACATGCATAATGAATTACCCGAATATCAACTGAGTACTCTCCATCCGCATTTATTTGTGGTCAAGAAAGTATCGTGGCTGGTGAAGGGGAGGGGAAGAGAGGGCATTTTATTAGCAGGGGCTGTATCGGCGATCAGATCGAAGAACGATACAATCGATTGATAAGGGAATAGTAGCAGTAAGAAGACATGGCACTCTCCCAAGTGCTTAAGAAAAGGTTGTGCTTTCTATCGTTAATACTCCAGATCGCAGAAGGTGTTCGGGATGATTTACAGCTGGAAAAATGGGAAGGAGTTGTGTGATTTTGGCCTTCCCACTAATATTCCTCTGATCTATTAGATTGCAAGCATGTTGTTCCCAGACACCTAGTTACAGCGCTTTGCGAACAAAAGACTCTCAATTAATACTGTTGATAAGAAAGTTTTCTTTCAAATTTTAATGAGTCCATTTTGGAAATTAGTTGGCATGCATGTCAAGAAAAATAGTAGAGCCTGAGAGAACAGGAAGACTGTAGTGTGAAATAGAAAATAGATAAGAATTGATTAATTCTTCCCCTTTTGGGGTTTATGGTACGCTTATTCTTGAGTGAAAAGGAAAGACCCTCTCGCAGATTCTCTTGTGCCTGGCCTTGGTGCTCCAGTTCAGGGGAGAATCAGTGACCCATGGCTGCCACCCATCTCCAAGAAGAAGCTATCTGTGCTTCAGAAGACTCCAGCAGATGTTCTTTAGGGAGCACCTGGAACCAGCAGCCCTCCTTTGAGAAATGACGAGAGATGCATGCTGCTGACACCCCCAGTCCCTCCATCCTGCCCCTCGGCACCCCAACTTTGTAGATTTCTGTCCAGAAGGACGGACACTGCGTGGGAACTGTAGATTCTGCTTGGGGGAGGAGTCTTTGTCTACTCCCTAGAATAAACCTGCATTCACAGTGGTATGGTGATAAGAGCTGTAAAAGAAGTAGAGAAGCAGAGTGGCTTCGTTGATAGCGCGTGGGCCTGGGAGTCAGAAAGCCCTGGGCTTTAATCCGGGCTCTGCCACCTGTCTGCTGTGTGACCTTGGGCAAGTCAGTTAACTTCTCTGGACCTCAGTTCCCTCATCTGTAAATTGGGAATTAAGACTGTGAGCCTGTGAGACTGTGTCCAACCTGATTAGCTTGGATCTACCCCAGTACTTAAAACAGTGCCTGGCATATAGTAAGCACTTAGCCAATACCACAAGTATTATTATTAGTAGTATTAGTATTAGTAGTAATAGCAGCAGCATTTTTGGACCACCTTCTGGAGGTGGTACACTGTACTGGGAACTTGGGAAGCCCAGAATTTTTAGAAAATGGCATTTTCCTTGTTGGCAAAGAGCTTACAGTCCAATGGGGGAGACAAAAATGTTTTCAATTTGAGTGGTCAAACTAAATAAATACCCAAATATACTTGAGTGCTAAGGAAGCTGTAAATGAGTTTGCCTTGCCGACAAAGCGTTGTAACAACTGTGCAGGGGAAAAACATTAACCTGTTGCAGAATAACACAAGTAGCAGCTGACATGAGGAGAGGATTGTACGGAGAGACTCCATCAATCCCGGATGAGAGATCTGCCCATCCCGATGACCAGTTCTAAGGAAAGGGGCCAATTTAAGTGCAATTCCTCATCTCAGAGCCAAGGAAATCCTAGTTCCAATAACCGATCTTTGAGAACTCCATGACCAGCCTGGTCCTGTGTACCAAAATCTACAGTGCTTAGGAAGCATCTACTGGGGACGAACATTTGGAAAACATATAGAAGGGGTCAAAATGTAGCCTCTACCCTCCGGGAGTTTCCAATCTAATAGTGGTGGGAGGGGGGCAGTTGAAATGCTCTGATTAACGTGCAATAGTTGAAAGAGAGAATAGGTAAATAAGCACACATCTAAATTCAATCAAGTACAAATAAAACAAAATCATAAAAAATGAGTGATGAGATTGAATGCGTGATTAGGAAGTAGAAATGATTAAATGGGGCATATCTCCTGGAAGAGATGGCTTTTTACAAAGGTTTTGAGGGGAGGACTGCAAAGAGGAGGAACTGGAGCCTGGCTTGAGCTGATAATGGAAAGAGGGGGCAAGCAAGGTCAGGAGCAGAAACTCCCAAGTCGAGTTTCTAACTTTCCATCATAGTCGACAATCCTACTATCCCCCCGTCACAGCAGCCTGTGAATTTGGGGTCATCTTTGACCCTTCTCTTTCTTTTCACACTTCTGTCGTTTGCTAAATCCTGTCAGTTTTCCCTCCGCACCATTTCTCCATTCCACCCTTTCCTCTCCATCCAAATGGCCATCGCCCTGGTTCAAGTTTATGCCACTTCCCCACTCTTCACTGATCTAGATCATCTTTCTAAAACGTCATGTGAAACATGTGTCTCTATTCCTCAGGCCAAAAAGTTCTCCCCCAGCTCTTCCAACCTCTGTTTCATTTTATCTACTACTCCCCATTTTATGCTCTTCATTCCTCCTAAGCGAACTTTCTTATTATGGCTTGCTTTCAATTCTCCTGCCTCTGCCTCCACGGTCATGTCCTCCTTCCTCTCTGAAAGTCCCTTCCCCTGAAATCCCACTTACTCCAGGAAGCAGACCCCCAGATTAATTACCACCCCCTCAGGTCATATGATGTCAACAGTCCCACCCACTCCCCCCTTTTCACTGAGGTATAAATTGATTTATTTATTTTTCCATTCTTGTGCTCTTGCCAGTTATATCTATGCTTGTCCTCCCGCTCCGCTATTTGTAAATCACGAATGTAGGCCTTTCTCCTCAGATTGTAAACTCCTTAAAGGCATGGATTGTGTCCTTTGCTTTTATTGTACTCTCCCAAGTACTAGGTAGGTACAGTGCTTTGCATGATGTGGGCACTAAATAAATATTTTGGAGTGACTTAATGGGGAGAACTTGTGAATGGACTCAGTCCAGCCCTGATTCCAAAGAGGGATAGCAGCGTGGCTCAACGGAAAGAGCCTGGGCTTGGGAGTCAGAAGTCATGGGTTCGAATCCCGGCTCTGCCACCTGTCAGCTGTGTGACTGTGGGCAAGTCACTTCACTTCTCTGTGCCTGTTACCTCATCTGATTACCCTGTATCTACCCCAGCGCTTAGAACAGGGCTCTGCACACAGTAAGTGCTTAATAAATAGCTTAACAAATAGCAACATTATTATTATTATTATTATTGTTATTATAGAGAAGCAGCGTGGCTCAGTGGAAAGAGCACGGGCTTTGGAGTCAGAGGTCATGAGTTCGAATCACAGCTCTGCCACTTGTCTGCTGTGTGACCTTGGGCAAGTCACTTCACTTCTCTGTGCCTCAGTTCCCTCATCTGTAAAATGGGGATGAAGACTGGGAGCCCTACGTGGGACGACCTGATTCCCCTGTGTCTACCCCAGCGCTTAGAACAGTGCTCTGCACATAGTAAGCGCTTAAC
The DNA here is from genome assembly GCF_004115215.2 of Ornithorhynchus anatinus. Taxonomy (NCBI): domain Eukaryota; kingdom Metazoa; phylum Chordata; class Mammalia; order Monotremata; family Ornithorhynchidae; genus Ornithorhynchus; species Ornithorhynchus anatinus. The sequence goes on along the minus strand of NC_041729.1, from coordinate 29,989,745 downwards.
AGATACCAACATTATTATTATTATTATTACCTGTCTGTGCTGTGCCCTCTGGTGGTCAGGAGGTGTCACTGTAGCCTTTTCCCACATTCTTAAAAAAAGCTCAAATCCCAGCGAAACTTATGCAATTCCCAGCTGCACAACAGTTTTGCAGCGAGCGCCTTCCTCAAAAATGAAAGGATTTTGAGAAAATCAGCTCGCTCACCTGCCGAGGTACCCTCTGAACTAATAGCCAGACCTGTATATTTAATATCCACTACCAATCTGACTGCTGCAATTTCTAAGTTCTTATCCTGAATGCTGAGCACATGTTGCCCTGGGCATAATTGCAAAAGAATGCTGCCACTTCGCCCTTATCGGTGGGACCTGGAGGAAAGAAAAAACAAATTTAGCTCCAGAGTAAGGGATTCCCCCAAATTTCATTAAACTTCGGTGGGAGGACGGTTTACCTTTTTATTGAGGGTAGATGAGAGTCTGTAAGCCTATTTCAATGTGGGGTGCATTATGTTATAATAATAATTAATGGTAATAATTACGGTACTTATTGAACGCTGACTCTGTGTGCCAGGCACTGTACTAAGAACTGAGGTGGATACAGTAAATTGGGTTGGACACGGTCCCTGTCCCATGAGGGGCTCACTACCTCAATTCCCATTTTATTGATGTGGCAACTGAGGCCCAGAGAAGCGAAGTGACTTGCCCAAGGTCACGCAGCAGACAAGTGGCAGAACCGGGGTTAGAACCCATGACCTTCTGTCTCCCAGGTCCGTGCTCTATCCTCTACGCCTGCTGCTTCTTTATCATGGGTCCCTTCTAGTGTTTAGACAGTGTTCCTACCTGGTGTTATTTTGAACATCTATATTTCATGGAATGGGTAAGGACAGTCTTTCATTTACCGGGGGACAGATGACTAGACCAGAGCTTCTGTCATCTTGTGATTGTCATGAGAATATTTTTGAACTCTATTATAAAATGACATATAATGTCTTTACGACTGAATTCTCCCATCTCGAGGTTCATAGCCTGATAAAAATGCAGGAAAACAAGAGAGAGCCAGAGAAAAAGAAAGCGAATATTGTATTCTCCCAAACGGTAAGTACAGTGCTCGGCGCATATTAAGAGCTCAATAAATATCATTGATTGATTGAGAAAGGACACTACCAGGAAGGGGTAAGAAGACAAATATTCACAAATGCCCACACATGCAATCAGTCATACACTTAAAATTCATTCATTTGTTCATTCATTCCTATCCATTGAGCGCTTACTGTGTGCAGAGCAATGTGCTGAGGTCTTGGAAAGTCCAATTCAACAATAAAGAGAAACAATCCCTGCCCACACTGGGCTTACTGTCTAGAAAGGGGAGGCGGGCAGCAAAACAAGAAAACAGGCATTAGTATAAATAAATAGAATTATCTATACTTAGTGTATATTTATGTGTGTATGTATATCTATCTCTCTATATACACTATATATAGATAATTATATATATGATATATATGATAATGATATATATATATATAATTATCATATGAGATATATATATATATATATATGATAATGACATATATATCAACAAGTAAACAGGCAGAATCACTCACCAAGACGTCTTCACTACCGGGCAAGTCAGCCACAGCTGCAGCACCAGGGAAGAGCTGAAGACAGGCAGCCAATGTGACACATTCTCTCCTCCCACAATTGTCATATTCACCCTGACAGCCCAGGCCAGTTTCACAAGCTGTCAAAGTGTTTCTGCCAAAGCCATAACTGCAGACATGGTGGTTATGGTGGAAATTCTGGGAAACACTCTTAGGATCTACCCCTGGATATGGAGTCATTAGCAGAAGGGAAACCTCCAAATACTAACAGTAGATACTATTCATATCTACTGTTGCTACTGCTACTGACTCCTCTGGGTTGTATCACTCCCCTTCTTAAATGCCTCCAGTGGTTGCCTATCAACCTCCGCTCCAAACCAAAACTCCTCACTCTAGGCTTCAAGGTTGTCCATCACCTTGCCCCTTCCTACCTCTCCTCCCTTCTCTCTTTCCACCGCCCAGCCCGCACGCTCCGCTCCTCCGCCGCCCACCTCCTCACCGTCCCTCGGTCTCCCCTATCCCGCCGTCGACCCCTGGGCCACGTCCTCCCGCGGTCCTGGAATGCCCTCCCTCCTCACCTCAGACAATGTAATTCTCTTCCCCTCTTCAAATGCCTACTTAAAACTCACATCCTCCAAGAGGCCTTCGCAGACCGAGCTCCCCCCTTTTTCCCTCTTCTCCCTCTACCCCCTCTTCACCTCTCCGCAGCTAAACACTCTTCTCCCCCCTTTCCCTCTCCTCCTCCCCCTCTCCCGTCCCACCCCCTCAGCACTGTACTCGTCCGCTCGACTGTATATATCTTCCTCCCCCTATTTATTTTGTTTATTTTGTTTAATGAGATGTGCATCACCCTGATTCTGTTTATTTGCCATTGTTTTTATGAGATGTTCTTCCCCTTGACTCTATTTATTGCCATTGTTCTTGACTGCCTGTCTCCCCCGATTAGACTGTAAGCCCGTCAAAGGGCAGGGACTGTCTCTATCTGTTGCCGACTTGTACATTCCAAGCGCTTAGTACAGTGCTCTGCACATAGTAAGCGCTCAAAAAATACTATTGAATGAATGAATGAACTCGTTCTCTAGGCTGTAAGCTCATTGTGGGCAGGGAATCTTTCTGTTTATTGTTGTACTGTTCTCTCTCAAATGCTTAGTACAGTGCTCCACACATAGTAAATGCTCAATAAATACAATTAAATAAATAATGAATATTTCTTACCACCTCCATTGCTGCTGCAGCCTGGTTGTCCCACCTGGTAGCTAAAAGTAGGACTTTGGGAGATCTCAATCAATCAATCAGTGGTATTTCTGAGCATTTACTGTGTGTAGCACTTGGGAGAGTATAGTACATAGAGGTGGTAGACACTTAAGCACTATATTTTTGGGTTCAGGAACAAGTGAACAAATTAGGGCGTGTCCCTCCTAATCTGGGGCACCTGATATCCTAACATCAGAACTTGCACCATTTTAAAAATGCCTGCATTTCTTTGGGCATTTTACTTATCAGCAAATTGACACCTTGCCCTCAAAGAGCTGATAATCCCAAAAAATATAAAAATGCAGAGGAGTGAAAGGAAAAGAGGGGCCACTTCCTCCAGATACCCACTGTGAATCTCAGCCTTCGATGTCAGTTTTCAGGGCCGTCAGTCCGGCACGTTTCAGCAGCGGTGAATTCAAACAAAGCAACGAGAAAGCTCTGAGCAGATTTATGATCAAAATGTGTTGAAAGAAGTTCTAATATATTCTTTCAACAATTTGCACATCATGAACCTGTTATTCCCACACCTTTCCTTTGATTTTTAAAAATTACAAGGTTAAACAGGTGGAATTACCCACACTGACAGGTATTTAATAAATAAACAGGCAGATAGTCATTCCCTCTCAATCTGCTTGCAGTTTAGCGGGGCTTGGTTTTTCTTGCCCCCTGAATTTATCAAGGTAGTGATAACCCTTCTACCCTCACCCTCTAAGGCAGAGTATAGTGACTCCTCAGTGGACACCCCCCCCCCACTCTCAAACGAGAGTTAAGGGTACTTAATTGGAAATTCCAAGTTCCTCCCTAGTTCCCCAGTCGATTTTCCAACCATACAATGTAACCATTCCTTCAAGTGTATTTATTGAGCACTTAGTGTGTGCTTGGGAGAATACAATATAACATTACCTTTCCCAGCTACTGGTTGGGTAATTGAGGGAGGAGGAGCGCTCCTCAAGGTGGCTCTGAGTCCATACCCCAGACTGAGCTCCCCCCTTTTTCCCTCTGCTCCCTCTACCCCCCCTTCACCTCTCTGCAGCTAAACCCTCTTCTCCCCCCTTTCCCTCTCCTCCTCCCCCCTCTCCCGCCCCACCCCCTCAGCACTGTACTCGTCCGCTCAACTGTATATATCTTCCTCCCCCTATTTATTTTGTTTATTTTGTTTAATGAGATGTGCATCACCCTGATTCTGTTTATTTGCCATTGTTTTTATGAGATGTTCTTCCCCTTGACTCTATTTATTGCCATTGTTCTTGACTGCCTGTCTCCCCCGATTAGACTGCAAGCCCGTCAAAGGGAAGGGACTGTCTCTACCTGTTGCCGACTTGTACATTCCAAGCGCTTAGTACAGTGCTCTGCACATAGTAAGCGCTCAAAAAATACTATTGAATGAATGAATATCCCTGACACAAGAATATCCCTCTCCTGGTGGTGCTGGGTCCAGGCTATGGAACCCAACTCCTGTTCTATCCCAAGCAACACTGGCAGCTGAAGAATTGGAGAGGGTGGAGCTTTTCAAGGATTCCACAGAGGGAAGCACTTATTCTAACTTTCCCATCACTGTGACCGGCAGAACCGTTCTCCCCATCTCAAAAGCCTCGCCTTGCTCCCTTTGCTCTTCCCACCCTCTCCCTGCCCCTCAGCACTTATGCATCTATGTATATATCTATAGTTCTATTTATTTATATTGATGCCTGTTTACTTGCTTTGATGTCTGTCTCCCCCCTTCTAGACTGTAAGCCCAGTGTGGGCAGGGATTGTCTCTCTTTCCTGCTGAGTTGTACTTTCCAAATGCTTAGTACAGTGCTCTGCAAACAGAAAGCACTCAGTGAGTATGATCAAATGAATAACTGAAGGAAAATCTGGTGCCAGGGGTGAGGGGTATGTATGCAAAAACTCTGGTCTTAGCCCCAGACTCGGTCTGGTACAGGGGAATTTTTTTAAAAAAATATATGTGTTAAGGACTTACTGTGTGCCAGACACTGTATTAAGGGCTGTGGTAGATACAAGTTAATCAGGTTGGACACTGCCCCTATCACATATAGAGTTCATAGTCTTAATCCCCCTTTTTACAGCTGAGGTAACTGAGGTCAGAGAATTGAAGTGACTTACCCGGCAGATAAATGATGGAGCCAGGAAAATCTAGTAAGGGCACCATCTAGCCTGTTTTGTGACCTTGGGCAACTCACTTAACTTTTCTGTGCCTCAGTTCCCTTATCTGAAGAATGGGAATTCAATACCAGTTCTCCCCTACTTAAACTGTGAGCTCCATGTGGGACCTGATTATCTTGTATCTTCCCCAGCACTTAGTACAGTGCTTGACACATAGTAAGTGTTTAATAAATGTCACAGTTATTATTATTTTTAGTATTAGTGTTGTCTTCCTCCAGGCTATGCTCAGAAGATCAGTGAGAACGAGACAAGCACCCATTTGAGCCCCAGTATCCAGTGTGGGGACAAAAACAGCCATTATTTTTGCAACTCCACTTCTCCTTCATCTCCATCCATCTCTACAGGGTGAGTAATCTAGTTGCGGCTGCCTGTCCTGCTCCAAAAGATGTGAAATTAGGGTGAATTAGCTTCACCTTCACAGGGTAGGGAATGACCCCCTCTTCCATTTGATACCTATACTTCCCAGATCTACTCTTTAGAAGGAGAATTGTCACTGGCTGGCTTTAAAGAGAAGCCAATGGGGTGAAAATTATGCAAGTGTATGTAGCTTTGTACTAGCTAGGAAGAGTTAAATTAATAAATTAATGTTCTTTTCTGGTTTGCCTGTAAAACATTTGCATATTACTTTCTTTCTCCCCAGTTCTCTCTTCATAGTTCTATTTCTCTTCCTCTGCCTTTTTCTATCTTGAATGCTTCTTCAGTGATATTTCTCTATTCGTACTTCAGTGTGTGGCTCTAAGGAAGTATTGATGCCTCTTTGTTCCTGTTGTCCTGGAACTGGGTAAAATTTTGATGGCAAAAGATGAAGACACAAGAGTTTTCACACTGTGGAAGACACTAAACTTGTGTCTATCTAAGTGATCCTGAAAACTAAATCTTTGTTCCATCACTTCTCATTAGCAAAGAGGACAAAGATCTGAACCTGTTTGTAGTAGTTATAATAATAGTACTAATAATAGTAGTAGGAGGAGGATAAGGAGGAGTGTAGCATTTATTGAGTGCCCACGTGGTGTGGTGCCCTACGCTAGGCATTTGGAAATTACAGAATTAAGAAGTGGCACATTCCCTGCCCACAAAGAGCTTACACTCTAGTGTGGGAGAGGAAGGCAGAACTAAAGCAACTCTTGAAATTCCTGAAGCCTGGAAGTTGGTGGCTTAATGTACTGATGATATAGGAATCTCTGAATATTAATCTCAGAGTGACATTGGCTATTTCTGACATTTGCTTTGCCAGTCAGCCATATTCCTGTCCCAGTGGCTAATGTCCAGAGTCCCAGTAAAGAATGAGGCTGGAGAGATCTTGGAAATGCTTGACCCAATGAGTAGTGTGAATAATAATAATAATAATATTTCTGGTATTTGTTAAGCACTTACTATGTGTCAAGCACTGCACTAAGCGCTGGGGTGGATACAAGTAAATCGGATATGGACACAGTCCCTGTCCCATGTGGGACTCACGTTTTCAACCCCCATTTTACAGACGAGGTAACTGAGCCACACAGAAGTTAAGATAAACCCAAGGTCACACAGCAGACAAGTGACGGCGCCTGGTTTAGAGACAAGACCTTCCGACTCCCAGGCCCGTTCTCTATCCACTTTGTCATGCTACTTGACTCTTTCACCCATGATTCTAGATTTTAACTAGATAAAAGGGAAGGAAGAATATCTTCTTTTACATTATGCTTCAGGCCATAGCATGTGTTTTCAAGGTCTTTCTGGAAAAGCAGACAGTGGATTATCAATCAGTGGTATTTATTGGTTGTCTACTGTTTGTGAAGAGTCCTGAACTAAGAGTTTGGGAGAGTACAACAAAAGCATAAACAATGATTCTATTGCAAGACGTTTACAGTCTAATTAGTGAGATATACAGATATAAATTGTTCACAGTAATTTGTTTCCTCGCCTCTCTCGATGACATGAATATTTTTTACAAATAGAAGAGACTTAAATAAATACTGAAGTGTATAACTGAATAAGCAGATATACAAAATTCTTCTCTCTTGAAGAAAAAAGTATTGGGAGGAAGAGAGAGGGTGTTGGAAGAAAGGAAAGGGATTGGTAAAAAGGGAAGAGTTTGGGAGAACCATCAGTCATGCAAATCTTATCTGTTTCATGAGAAACCGCCAAAGTGAAGCTCCAGACAACTTGGCTTTTCCATTTTTAGCCACTTTATTACCTCCATGTGGTGATGGAGCCTCAGCAGCAAACACATGGCTGACGATCTGAAACATTAGCTGATATTGTATAAATAAAGATGGCTAAACTCCTCCAGATTTTCCCACTTGCAAAGGGAAAAATGCTTCCTAAATGGATCATTTTGCCTTCTGTCCCTTTGTTTCAGCATTTTTTTCCTCCCTCGCCGTCTTATCCACGGCCCAACCCACGAACCTCTTTGCAGTTTACACCCAAGCTCGCACAAACAACAGCTTTCTAGCACTTCCCTGTTCACGTGGTGCATTTTGGGCCTTGGTGCCGATGCTAATAAGAGACTGGCAGAGATGGAGACTGCTCGGAGAAAATGCTCATTTGCTTTCAGCAGCGTCTCTGTGCCTCTTTATCCTCCCCAGTCTCCACCCTCCCCTACCTCTCCCCAACCTTTCTCATGATATTATTAGCTGAAAGGTCATAGCTCATTTCAGAGAATTTATTAACTTGCCAATGGAGAAGACGTGATGAAATCTATAACATTTCCCCCTAGATAAGTGTCAGGTGAAAAAGAGAAGGGCAGCGGAGGAGACAGAAGGGAGCAAGTGGGTAGTGTTGAGTATCCACTGAAAATAGCATGACGACCTTGAGGTGAGTAGTGTCGACATGAAAGTGATTTATTCTCCTATGTGACTTGAAGCAAGCTTTCAATGGTCAAGTTATCCCATCTGTACAATGGAGAGAATAATCGTGGTGTAGATTGAGCACTTACTGTGTGACAAATAAAGCTGAGCACAGGGGTAGATATACAACCTTGCTCCTCTTAGGGGCTCAAGACTGCTTGCTCCTTTCAGAGCTCACAGGGAATCTGTGAAGATGAAATCGGTTGTTCAGCCTAGTGCTGTGAGTTATTCAGAGGACAATAGAATCAAAAATGTAAACTCCTTGAGGGCAGGGATCAGGTTGATTAATTCCTCTGTGCTACCCCCAAGCATTTTATACAGTGCTCTGCATACAGTCAGGGCTCAATAAATACTATTGATTGAAATAAGGATATTATTCTTGATGGATTTCAACTGTGGTAAGGACAAGGGGGTGGGCCCTCGAGGGTGTAGGTATTGATTATGAAATAGAATTTACATCATTTTTGTCAAGACCAGCTTCATCAATAAGCAGGCCTACTGGCAGCTCATTAAATGGTATTAATCTGATGTGTATGGACACCAATTTTCTTTTAAATATATTGTTCCTCATAATCTTTTGTATTCCCATGATGCCTTTCTTCCAAAATGCCTGCAGAACCTTGCAGGAATTGTCCAATCAGTTTACACCCACTACAGTGGGTGTAGTGGGTGTACCCTAATGCTCCAGCACTTAGAACAATGCTTTGCACGTAGCACTTAACAAATACCACCATCGTCATTATTATTACTATTATTAGTAATACAGCATCCTGAATAGGGATTCTGTTCTTCTTTTTCTGTGGGTATGTACAGCAACAGCCCTGTCCTGTACATTTCCAGTGCAGCATGTCTGTCTGGGTATTTCTTTGTCTCCCATCATGGAGGAGCCCTCAGATAACCAGCAAGAATGAATAGCATCCGTAGTGAAAGGTACATGGGAATGGGATTCAAGGAGACTTGGGTTCTAATTTCAGCTTGGACATTTGACTGCTGAGTGACCTTGGTAAGCCACCTGACTTCTCCGTGTTTTAATAATAATGTTGGTATTTGTTAAGCACTTACTATATGCAGAGCACTGTTCTAAGTGCTGGGGTAGATACAGGGTAATCAGGTTGTCCCACGTGAGGCTCACAGTTAATCCCCATTTTCCAGATGAGGTAACGGAGGCACAAAGAAGTGAAGTGACTTGCCCACAGTCACACAGCTGACAAGTGGCGTAGCTGGGATTCGAACCCACGACCTCTGACTCCCAAGCCCGGGCTCTCTCCACTGAGCCACGCTGCTTTTAGTTTCCTCATCTGTAAAACAGGGATTCTATACTGGCTCTTCCAACTCCTTAGGCTGTGAACCCCATGTGCGACCAGTACTGAGCCTAATTTGCTTATATTCAATCACTCAATTGTATTTAGTGAGTGCTCGCTTTGTGGAGAGCACCGTACAAAGTACCATATTAACAGATTTGGTAGAAATGTTCCCTGCTCACAAGGAGCTTACAGTCTTAAGGGGAAGACAGATATTAAAATAAATTACAGATATTGCACAAAAGGGCTATGGACCTGAGGATGGTGTGAACAAAGGGTACAAATCCAAGTTCAAGGGTGAAGCAGAAGGAAGGGGGATTAGGCAAAATGAGGGCTTCGTTGGGGCAGGCCTTTCAGAGGAAATATGATTTGAATAAGTCTCTGAAGATGGGGAGAGTGGTGGTCTGTCAGATAGGAAGGGGGAAGGAGTTCCAGGCCAGAGGCAGGATGTGGGTGAGGGGTTGGCAGCGGGATAGATGAAATTGAGATACAGTGAATAAGCTGGCATTAGAGGAGCAAAGGAAGCATTCTATGTAGTAGTAGGAAATCAGTGCAGTAAGATAGGAAGAGGCGAGGTGATTGAGTCCTTTAAAGTCAATGATATATTGTATTCACCCTAGCATTTAGGATAGCGCTTAGCTCATAATAAGCACTTAACAAGTACCACAATTATTATTTTTATTAACATTATTATTACTACTACTGACAACCTTGAATTACTAGGCAGAGGGAAATTCTAGTTAAAAAAACAGAGAAACAGTCAAGAATACTCTTCACAACCAAGGTTCCCAAAGCAGCAGATAGCCCTTGCTGATAAGCTCTACTGCATCTTCTTTAAACTCTCTTCCTTTGACAATAACATTTTAAGCATTTGTGCCAGATGAAGATTTCATCATTCAGATACTATTCCATCCATCTCTCCAGGAGGCAAGGGGGCAGCACATCAATTATGAGATGAAACCTTGGCTTTTCACTCTTCCTCAATCCTATCTTTTTCTCCACCAACCCCCTGCCCATGTCTCCCTCCCCATTCGTATCTGTCACACCCCCACTGTCCCCAAGTCCAAATCACTACTAAAATCACATCTCTTCCAAGAGGTCATCCCTGTCTCAGCCCTGGTTCCCCTATTTGCCCTTCCTTCTGTATTACCTATTCCCTTCGGTCTGTACCCCTTAAAACAACTTTGATTTTCACTCTACCCCCATAACACTTATGTACATATTCATAATTTATTTATTATAATGTTCGTCTCACGTCTAGTCTGTAAGCTCCTTGAGGGCGGGGAGCATGGAAATCTACTCTTTTGCACTCTCCCAAACACTTTTTGCAGTGTTCTGCACACAGTGAGTACTCAGTAAATACTACTGCTTGTTTGACTGGTTGATTGAAATTGGATGGGTGGTCTGGTCCAGGTTTCACATGGACTAAGGAGAGGCAGGACTGTTTTCCCTGGAAGGGACTTGAACAAGCCCCCTCCCATTTGTATGGCAGCACCAGATTCTGGGGAAGGCTGTGCTGGGTTGAATAGAATCGATCAAATCAAGATTAGTCAATCAATCAGACATTTGCTCCAACGAGCCAATAACTTTCCATTTCAAGTCATGGGAAATGGATCTATTAAAGGAATTTTAAGTGAATCCAAATCTGGCTATTGCTAAAGTAGCTTTTCACTGCACTAACAATATTACGAAGGCTAGATTCTCCCATTGCCAAAATAACTCCCCAGCTCCAAATCAGCCACCTTTTGCAAAATACATGAACTCTTTGAGACCCCCCCCAGGGTATTTTTTGCTATATAGAGTATTAACCTACTAAAAAGGAGTCCGTAGGTGTCCCTAGGGCACATAAAAGGCCATCTCCTCTAAGACATTATTGCTGTTCCATTTTCTAGATGGAGAAACTTAGTCAGAGGAGCTAAGAAACTTGCCCAAGGTCAGATGATATAATACAATTACTTTATCTAGCAATTCAGTTCTATGCTACAAATTCCCTTAGAGGGATGTCAAGCAAAAGGGGCCATAGGCTTCCTTCCACCACAATGGCTGGAAAACTGCTATTCAAATACTGATTTGAAAGGGCTCCTTTCATCTTTAAGGTGGCCAAAGCTTTTATACAGAGGGGCATACCCCCTTTTTCCATCAATCAATCATTAGTATTTGTTAGGGTCTTACCGGGGGCAAAGCATTGTACTAAGCATTTGGGAGACTACAGTACAATATTGTTGGTAAACACAATCCCTGCTCTCAAAGAGTTTACAAATCTGTCTGTGAAGACAACCTTTAAAATGCATCTCATATAGGGGAAGCAGCAGAGTATAAGCCTATGTATATAAGTCCTGGAGACCTAGAGGTGGGGGGACTATATTAAAGAGTGTAAGAGGTACAGACACAAGTATATAGGTGATGCTGAAGGGAAGGTAAATAGAGTGGAGAAATAAGGTTAGTCAGGAAAGTCTTCTTGGAGGAGATTCATTCATTCATTGAATCGTATTAATTGTGTGCTTAGGAGATAGGATTTTTGTTGGGCTTTGAATATGGAGAGAATGGTTATCTGTCAGATTTGAGGAAGCAGCGTGGCTCAGTGGAAAGAGCCTGGGCTTCCGAGTCAGAGGTCATGGGTTCGACTCCCGGCCCTACCACTTGTCAGCTGTCTGACTGTAGGCTAGTCACTTAACTTCTCTGTGCCTCAGTTACCTCATCTGTAAAATGGGGATTAACTGTGAGCCTCAAGTGAGACGACCTGATTACCCTGTATCTCCCCCAGCACTTAGAACAGTGCTCTGCACATAGTAAGTGCTTAACAAATACCAACATTATTATTATTATTATTATTTGAAGTGGGGTGGAGTTCCAGAGTGGATGGAGGACAGGAGCATAGGTTGATGGCAAGAGAGGTGGGGTTGAGGTGCAGTGAGTAGGTTGGCATTAGGGAAGCAAATTGTGTGGGCTGGGTTGTTTTAGGGTTATTCAGGTGTCAGGGTGGAGGAGAAGGGCCTGAATCTGATGAAGCAGGTTATTTTGTTGCCTATTTCTTAACCTGCCGCTCAAAGGATGAACAATGAAGAGCACTGGATATTACATGCAATGCTATTACTGAAGTAACAGAATATGTCTGTGCTGAAATATGTACAGACTTAGCCTATAGAAAGAAAGGAAGCCAATAAAAAACATGTTGGAAATAGCAAATAAGATTAGACACAATATTATAGCCTTGATGTCTTCTTTGGGTTCCATGTAGAATAGATCAAGGTTAGAATTTATTTCCACAGTTTCCACAGCCTGAAAAAAGCCTCCGGGGCCAAAATGTCACTGCTAATCCAATTTTCTATTTCTAACGTGTATGTCATTCAACACGTTTTGATTCTGCAGCCTACAAACTGACACTTCTTAAAATCCGGTTGGAACTGAGCTCTGTGCAGCCGGCATCCACTGGCTGTGTACGACACAGCAGACACTGCAGGCACGCACTTCCCTTACAGAATTCTGAGCCAAGTGAAATTGGGGAAAATACACCACTCATATATGTGCCTTGAAAGAGAAAAAAGGTTGTGTGGGAGTGGTTCTGAAGTCCTTCTTTAGATGTTGGGCTCTTGCCTGTGGAGCCCTAATGTAACAGGGAATTAAAATTGAAGGTACATTTCAAGGTTTTGTGACCAGGAAATGAATGCAACAGGGAAATAATAGAATAAAAGTAACCATGTCAATTTCTATTACTATGTTGTCAGTAGGGTCTATATAGTGCGCAGTCCCTTAAAGTGATGAAAGAAGCTGAGGATTTTCTAAATACAGGAATAGAGACGCCATTCCAGTTCATGAATTGACCATCGCCATGGGTCAGTTTTAATTGGAATAAACTGCATCAGTTCCTTCTCTCCCTGGAGGCAGAGCCAGCTCTGGAGTAATGCAGGCCTGGACCAAGGGGCTCCTACCTGCTCCCCAATTGCTAATTTGGAAGTGGTACTGGCAGCTGGCCCAGGTCCCAACTTTCCAAGTCCTCTCCCTGAGACTCTTCCTCACCAGGTTCTGTCCTAGGGCTGGCAATTAGGGAGACAATCAACCAGTGTTTTTTATTACATGCTTACTGTGTGCAGAACACCTTACTAAGCGCTTAGTGCAAGAAGGCAGCCATCGGTGGTGAGGAAGCGGCGGATGGCAACATCCATCATTTTGCTCATTGGCCAGTTGCAGTCTGTTATAGCTATGTATATGTGTTGTGGGGCTGAGGGTGGGGTGGATAAGGGCATAATTCCTCCCCACACTCTCTTCCTCCAGCTAGGTTTGGGGTAGGCCTGAATGCAGTCTGAAAATAATTGAAAAAATTTACATGCATCCATCTGCCTCTATTTAGAGGCAAATTTGAACACAGCAAATTGTGTGTGTGTGTGTGGCGGGGTGGCGGTAACCTGAGAGCAGCCAACTTTACCCACTCTGAAGGCCAATCATGGCCAGAACCTCGTTTAGAGCAGAGTTTGCACCCTCCTGCCAGTCAATCTATCAATCAAATTTATTGAGCACTTGCTGTGTGCAGGACACTGTACAGAGCACTTGGGAGAGAACCATCTAAAAGAATTGGTAGATACTCTTTCTGCCCACAAGGAGTTTATAGTCTAGAGGGGAAGACAGATATTAATATAAATAAATGAATTATAGCTATGTAAATAAGTGTTGTGGGGCTGAGGGTGGGGTGGATAAGGGCACAGTTCCTCCCCACACTCTCTTCCTGCAGCTAGGTTTGGGGTAGGCCTGTATGCAGTCTGAAAATAATTCAGAAAATTTACATGCATCCATGTTTCTGAGGCCCTCTCATTCACTTTGGGGCTAACACTAAAGGCATTTGATCCTAGTACCGTTTGTCACAATTCAGCCTGGTTAGGGCCAGAAACAACAGATGGAGCTGGTGCGTGCAGAATTTTGGCTGTGAAATTACAACCTGTGCTCAGAGGTGTGGCAAGTAGTGTGAGATTTCAAATTCATGGAAAAGGTATTTTCATATAGGACTCTTAGAATGTGTAGTTTTATCAGATTTACTAAAGATGTTTTCCCCAACATGCTTTGTGGTACAGTATTAGGGCTATTTTGGAAAGATACCATTTAGATGAAAACCCTCAGAGGTTTTCAGATAACACTCTTTGACTATATTAGTGCAACGAATCATGGGTTGATGGTCAAAAACTCTTTCCCATGGATCAGGAGTTTCTAGCTAGTTAACACCCACTCAGCTTCCTCCCTCACCCCAGTCCAAAGAGTGAGAGCCATAGGCCAAGAATGAGAGTTGAATCAGCATAGCTTTGGGATGGAGCAACCATAGAGACAGGGTGAAGATGGCCAAGCTGGGGTCCCTCCTGCTTGGTCTTCCATTGAGACTTTTGCTTTTCCTCCCCAAACTCCCTTTGACCACTTGCATTAATCATTCCCATCCCCATGAGTAGGGAATGGGAATGTGAAGCAGCGTGGCCTAGTGGATAGAGCAAGGGCCTGGGATTCAGAAGGACCTGGGTTCTAATTCCAGCTCTGCCACTTGTCTGCTGTGTGATCTTGGGCAAGTCACTTAACTTCTCTGTGCCTCAGTTCCCTCATCTGGAAAATGGGGATTAAGACTGGGAGCCCTATGTGGGACAGGGACTATGTCCAACCCTATTACCTTGTACCTACCCCAGTGCTTAGAACAGTGCCGAGCACATAGTGAGCACTTAAAAATACTACAATTATCATTATTATCATTATTATTGTTACCTTGTACTCTCCCAAGCACTTAGTACAGTGTTCTGTACACAGTAAGCACTCAATAAATGCTATTGGCAGGTTGTCTGAGTGATTACTTACCTTTCCCCTTCCTCCTCCATTACAGTGGCCCCCAGTTGGCTGGGGACTGATTTAACTGAGCAGCTCCCCTTTGAGATAAACATTAGAATTCTTAGTTTATCCATGATTCACTGAGAAATGAGAGAGAAACAAGGTATATCCCTACAGAATATCTGAGCAGGTATGAGTGCAGCAACAGAATTGAAGGGTATTCTGCTCCCGGTACCCAGCATGGCCACTTGATGGAATGGATTCTTGTGAAGGGACAATTTGGCTACCATCAGTGAGAAATAATGACCCACAACCTCATTTAACAGATCCCTTCCTGCAAAAGTTACGTTTGGAAAAAAGGACTCATTCTCCTATGTATTTCTGGTTGTTGTCAGTTTAGAAATGCTTCTAAATGGATGGCAAAAAAAATCAGATTTGATTTTGAAAAGTTCAAGGTAAAACAAGAGACTCATTCGGGGTGTAGAATCGCATTATAAATCGGCATTGCTGATCATCCATTATTGATAGATTAAGGAATATAGTAGAGTGATGCTTTATATTTACAAACCTCTTGTCTTGCTTAATGAGCCACTTTCATTAGCAGCATATCTTCCTGCCCTTCACCACCTCCCCACCACATGTTTAATAGTAGCGAGAAAATCCCCAAGTATCATTACCTTAGGAATTCATTCACTCAGCTCCAATAAGACTTAAAGAACTAATTCCCTAAACAGTCACCTCAGGCATTCACAGCAGGGTCAGCGTGAACTCCTTACCACTGTTCTTGTTGCTTTTTGCTTCTGGGTCCTTTCCACAATCCCCATTAGATCGAGAACAAAAAGCAAAAACAAAGCTAATAGCATCAGCGAAGGGGATGGCACCCTATGGGCTCGGTTTAACATATGCACCTTCTTCCCTACAAGGAAGAGAAGGCTCAAAAGGGATTAAAATAAGAAGAATGATGATTAGAATAATAATATTAAAGGATTGCAATGTACGAGTAATAAATGCAGCTCTGGGAAGAATATATGACATTTATGCAGACATACTCACTACTTCCCCCAGGGACTCATGATTCCAAGGAGTACTGGGGAGGACAGGGGTAAAGATACAAAGAAGGATAAAAAAGAAAATAAGCTGCGCTAAGAAAATAAGTAACAGCAGTAAAGATAACACTTGCTGTCAGCTTCTCCTTAGACTCTAAGCTCCTTGTGGGCAGACTCAAGGGAGGCAAGGGAGACTTAGGGAAGCAGCATGGCTTAGTGGAAAGAGCACGGGCTTGGGAATCAGAGGACGTCGGTTCTAATCCCAACTCCACCACTTGTCTGCTGTGTGACCTTGGACAAGTCAGTTAACTTCTCTATGCCTCAGTTACCTCATCTGTTAAATAGGGATTAAAAGTGTGAGCCCTACTTGGGAAAACCTGATTACCCGATATCTACCCCAGCACTTAGAACAATGCTTGGCACATAGTAAGTGCTTAACAAATACCATAATTATTATTATTAACTTTATTATATTATACTTTCCCAAGTGCTTAGTACAGTACTCATCACACAGTAAGTGCTCAGTAAATATCATGTATTAATTTGTTGGTTGCTGCCTGGAGTGGCTTGTGCTTGGTATCCTCTGTTCCTCCATGCTCCAGTGGAGGCTGCCCTGGTCTAAATCACCACAACCTTTATAGTATTTTCCACATTGCCCCAGGTTTCCTCCTGTCATCTGCTCCTGCCAGGGGGTGGGGATTGGATCATGTGGAGTTGGGCAGGATGAAGGCTCTCTGGAAGCTCCAGCTCTTCACTGTTGTGGAGACTATGGGATATCCAAGGCACAGCTTCTCCTGTCCCTCCACTCCCGTGCAAGATGGAGCCATCTTTGTTGGGGGGGTGAAAGGAGAAAAGCTGCCTTGGCCATTGGCCTCATGGTCCTCGGGGGTGACATGGGGGTTGTAGGCCACATAGTTTTCCTGGCTCATGTGTGGACACTTTCTCCCTTTTACATGTCCCCTGGACTGTTGCCGGGGCCACTGTTAGAACAGGGTAGTAGCCAAGGACAAGTAAAAGCCGGGTGGAGGTAGATGATATTCAATCGACCACACTGGGCCTCCTTAAAGATTGTGGTGAGTTTCCCGATGGTGGGATGGACAGAAGGTGGTGGTCCCTGAGCAAATGCCCAGTTTGCCCATTTGTTTGTGATAAGTGGCCCTTTACCCATCTTCCAAAGGTGAAGCTCAGTGGTAGTTGCCATATGCTGTTCCTTTGGGCTCTGGTCTGAGCTCAGGAAGGACTTTCCTAACTTCTGCTTTGGCTACAGCAGCCCTGAAAAGTATTATTGCTCTTAGCCTAGAAGTACCTCCCATTTGGGCTCTTCAGGGGTGGTAAATGAATAAAGACCTTTCTATGTGTTGAAAGTAAGTGACTTCCTAGCCAGGTTGGGGAATTTTGGACAGCCGAGGGAGAATTAAAGGAGCCACATTATCTCAACACTAATCCAGGGCATTTCCCAACATGGCTAGAGACTGTCTGACAACTCTTGTTTAGTACTCTCCCAAGTGCTTAATACAGAGCTCCACACATAGTAAGCACTCAGTAAATTACCCTGATGATGAGGATGGTGATGCAGATAGACCTGTAGCCATTACTTAAAAAGAACTTGACTTGAACCAAACTTGACTTGAACCTCTGCAGTGGGGCCTAGAGAGGCACGGATAAAAGAAGCAAATCAAGGTGATGCAGAAGGGAGTGGGAGAAGAGGAAAGGAGGGCTTCATTAGGGAAAGTCTCTTGGAGGAAATACGCTTTCAATAAGGCTTTAAAGTGGGAGAGTAATTGTCTGTTGGATATGAAGAGAGAGAGGGTGTTCCGGACCGGAGGCAGGACATGGAAGAGAGGTTGGTGAAATAGATGAGATTGAGGTACAGTGAGTAGGGTAGAGTGAGTAGGTTGGCATTAGAGGAACAAAGCATATAGGCTGAGTTGTATTAGGAGAGTAGCAAGATGAGGCAGGAGGGGAAAAGGTGATTGAGCGCTTGAAAGTCGACGGTAAGGAGTTTATTTTAGGCATGGAGGTGATTGGGAAACTACTGGAGGTTCTTGAGGATTGGGGAAACATGGATTGAATGTTTCTGTAGAAAAATGATCCAGGCAGCAGAGTGAAGTATGGACTGAAGAAGGGAGAGGCAGAAGACAGAGAGGTCAGAGAGGAGTCTGATATAGTAATCAAGGTGGGATAGGATAAGTGCTTGGACTAATGTAGTAGCAGTATGGATGGAGAGGAAAGGGAAGGTTTTAGCAATGTGAAAATTGGACCAACAAGATTTAGTGATAGATTGCATATGTGTGTTGAAGGAAAGAGATGAGCCAAGGTTAACACTAAGGATACGGGCTTGTGAGAAAGGAACGATGGTGGTGCTGACTACGGTGATGGGAAACTCATGGAGAGGACAGGGTTCGGGTGGGAAGATAAAGAGTTCTGTTCTGGAATGTTAAGATTGAAGTGTCAGTGGGACATCCAAGTAGATATCTTGAAGGCAGGAGGAAATGCAAGCCTGAAGAGAGGAAAAGAGATCAGGCTGGAGATGTAGATTTGGGAACATCTGCATAGAGGTGGTAGTTGAAGTCATGGGAGCAAATGAGTTCTTCAAGGGAGTGCATGTTGATGGAGAATAGAAGGGGTCCCAGAACAGGGCCCTGAGAGACTTACAGAGTTAGGGGGTTGGAGACATAGGAAGAGCTTGTGAAGAAGTTTGAGAACAATTGACCAGAGAGATAGGAAGAGAAGCAGGAGAGGACGATGTCTGTGAAGCCGAGTTTGGATAGTGGTCTCCAGTGTCAAAGGCGGTTGAGAGGTCCAGGAGGATTAGGATGAAGTAAAGGCCTTTAGATTTGGCAAGAAGGAGATCATTTGTGACCTTTGAGAGGGCGGTTTCTGTGGAGTGAAAGGGATGGAAACCAGATATGAGGGGGTCAAAGAGAGAATTGGAGGAGAGATAATTGAAACAGAGGGAGTAGACAACTTGCTCAGGGAGTTTGGAGAGGAATGGTAGAAAGAAGATAACTGGTAATAACTGGAGAGAGTGTGGGTTCAAGGGAGGGGTTTTTTTTAGGAGAGGGGAGGCATGGGCATAATTGAAAGCAGTGGAGAAGAAGTTATGGAAGAGTGAACAGTTCAAGATGATGGTCAGGGAAGGAAGAAGAAAGGGGCAAGTGCTTTGATATAGTGTGAAGAATGGGGTTGGACGCGCAGATGGAGGGGTGGATTTTGAAAGAAGGCAGGAGATTTCTTTGAGATACTGTTGGAAAAGATGGGAGAGTAGAAGATTGGTCAGGTGAAGGGAGGGACAGGAGAGGAATGGGGGAGATTTTAGGGAGATTGCCCCTGATGGTTTCAATTTTCTCTATAAAGTAGATGGCCAAGTCATTAGGATAAAGATATGGGGAAGATGGGGGGATGGGGATTTGAGGAGTCAGTTCAATGTCTGTAATAATGGACAAGGGGAATGGGCATGGGTGTCACCAAGGATGGAAAAATAACTTTGCCAGTCAGAGAAGAAGGCAGAGTTAAAACATGAAAGAAATACATCATTCATTCATTCAATAGTATTTATTGAGCACTTACTATGTGCAGAGCACCGTACTAAGCGCTTGGAGTGTACAATTTGGCAACAGATAGAGACAATCCCTGTCCAATAACGGGCTCACATTATGAGTGTATTATGCTTAGATTCACAGTGAAAGGCATAGTTCTACCATCTCTGTTATATTGCTCCCTCCGAAATGCATAGGACAGTGCTCACACAGAGCAAACACTCAATAAATACCACTGATTGATTGATTGTATGAAGCAATGATAAATCCACACCAGATCACTACATCTTATAAAGACAAGAATGGAGCTGGAAAAAACATAGCGAAGGCTAGCCAAGATGACCAGAAAGATCCATAGTGGCTCAAGAAAGCTTGAGAGCAGGGAGAATGGGAAAGAGGGAAATTTTAGAAGGAGTTCCTCTACTTCCAACCACTTCAACTCTCCAGCTGCTCCTGTGGATTCCAAAGCTGTCTGAATCCTGAAAGGAATTCCTAGGTAGTTTTGCCCAACCACTTCATTTCTTCTGTTCTCATGTCCTATTGGAGTTGCATTTCTGTCAAACCAAAACATCTCTAGGATTACCTGCTAAAGGTATTCTCTCCTTAATACTGGAAATCTCAAGGTTTATTGCCTTGGGCCAAATTCTTCTATTTTCTTACTGTATGGTTTCCTGTTCCCAGGCAGTAGCAGGAGGATGGGTATGATAAAATAACACCGAATAGGATACTTCTCTATTCTTTTGAGATTCCTTTTTTTTTTATTTAGTTGCCAGTACTCAAAGCACACTCTTCATTGATAGGTGTTAGCTTTTTATGACCAGTTCCTTCACCTGACAAATTAATTAATGATAGAACAAATCTGAAGATATATCTGCTTATTATTTAAAACCAAACATTAGGGGTTTGCAAAACCTGAAACCGAAGGGAAGTAAATTCTTGTCAGAAACCATTAGGAAGAAGTGAAATCTTGAATCTAAATCCCAGTGGTCCTGGGCTGAACAGAAAACAGCTATATTCACTGTTCCCCATTAATCTGTCTTTAGAATGAGACCCTGGAATCATTTGTTTGCCCTGGTTATGTTGAACCTGGTCTTTAATTCCCAGGTGAATATTGAAGCAGGATTAATATGGCACAAAATCAAAATGGCTTCAGGTACAACCCCCTCCTGGCAAACTCTATGGAATAATAACACAAAGTACGGAAATGAGACAATCCTTGTTTTATGGGAAGGCTGGCAACTCTGTGACTACTCTGTTTTCACCCCACCCCTTCCCTCCCCTCCAGCCTCCGTAGACTTAATCACTTCTTCTACTGAAGCCCTGGAATGACAGGGATAAAGAGTTTAGGGGAACAGTTTTAATCTCGCTGAGTAGATTACAGAGATTACTTCCATCTAATCCTCACCTAGCTGTCACCAAGGCTGCAAAGAACATAACTAAATGAGCCAGCATTTGCTCACTCCAGGCTTTCGGTCCGATGATTAGACTGTGAGCCCGTCACTGGGCAGGGATTGTCTCTATCCGTTGCCGAATTATACATTCCAAGCGCTTAGTACAGTGCTCTGCACATAGTAAGCGCTCAATAAATACTAATGAATGAATTAGTAAAGCTGATGAGAAGGTTGGAATTCCTGTAGGAATCTGTAAAATCACTTTCGCCCACACATATCCCAGAAGGCACTTTGGAGCCTCACACTGAAGTACTCCTCTAGGCCCCTCATTCTGCCATTTTGTTGCAGAACAATGTGGGTGAGATGACCTCACCTTTAATCTCATTCTAACTCAGTCTGAAGGTTGTAAGAAGGTTTTGTTTAATCCATTTTCCTTTTATTTCTCTACTAGGAAGAAAGTTAAAGGCCCTGGGAGAATTACGCTCTCTATTCTAGATTTTCAAGAGACTCCAAGAATTTCCTCAGATACTTAAGTCCTTGTCCCAAGACTATATAGCATCAGCCCCTTAAGCAAATCGCACTGCTGAGTGACATGTATTGAGCACAGAGTAGTCTACCCAGCAGAACTCTGTATTCGTTTGTGGGCTACACCATATTTATTACTTGTCTTGCTCCTTGTCCCTGAGTTCAGACTCTGTCCCTGCAGGATGTGAGAGACAAGATCTACTTCCCTTGTACTCTCCGAAGAGTACAAAAACTGGAAAGTGGAAAGAGCATGGGCTTTGGGGTCAGAGGTCATGAGTTCGAATCCCAGCTCTGCCACTTGTCAGCTGTGTGACCGTGGGCAAGTCACTTAACTTCTCCATGCCTCAGTTCCCTCATCTGTAAAATGGGGATGAAGACTGTGAGCCCCATGTGGGACAACCTGATTCCCCTGTGTCTACCCCAGCGCTTAGAACAGTGCTCTGCACATAGTAAGCGCTTAACAAATACCAACATTATTATTATTATTATTAAAAAGTGCCCATTACATCCTTATGGTATTGCTCTGTAAATACTATTGATTGCAATTTCAGCAACCTGCTTCTGTAAGGGAAGTTAGACTGTGAATCCTATGTGTCCAATATGATTTTCTTGTATCTGCCCCACTGCTCAGCACATAATTGAGAACTTAATTAATGTCATAATCACATTATTTAACAATTAATAATGACATTGATTAATTAATGTCATGAGAATAGTAAGTGAAAAATTCCTTCTTCAGCTAACTTCCTCTAGGTTTTGGTTGGAATTAGAAGAGGTAGCAAGAGAATGAAATGAAGGGTGATGGAGATGGTGTCACACTTGAATATTCAAAATTACTTCTTGGCAGGTGATAACTTCAGAGACTGCAGAGACGCTGTATTGCAATTAAATAATAAACATCACAAGAGCTGGAAGCCCTCACCGGGACATAGAAGGCATTAAGGCCTTTTTGTGCAATCGTATCAGCTGAAGTTATCAAGACTAGGAAGGTAGGACACTCTGGTGATTTTCTAAGAAAAGTGTTATACCTTTACATCATCAACTGTATGAATACAGTACCAGAGATGTAGCACTAGGGATGTAGTTCCAGTGATCTTTATTGTCTGACAGAGACATCCAAGATCTGTGAAAAATTGCAGGGCAGAGGAGTGAGGTCTTCCAATCTCTGCCCTTCACCGAATCCTCTTTCTACAAGATCACCAATGATCTTCTAGTTAAATGCAATAGAGTCTACTCTGTCCATTCATTCATTCATTCAATCATATTTATTGAGCGCTTACTGTGTGCAGAGCACTGTACTAAGTGTTTGAGAGAGTATAATACAACAATAAACAGACACACTCCCTGTCCACAGTGAACTTACAGGCTAGAAGGGGAGACAGACATTAATGGGTACTCCCCTTCATCCTGTAGGTTGTCTTTGAAACAGTCGACAATTAATCTCTTGGAAACACTATCTAACCTTATTTTTTCTGAACCAGCTCTCAGGTTCCTTGAATAAATGCAGGTTTGTTGAGTGGGGGAAATGCTTAGAGTATGATATATTTCCAGCTGCTTGGTTTAGGTAGACTTCTTCCAGGAAGAAGGGGGATGGGCTAATTGACCTCTGAGTTCCCTCCTGGTCCAAGAATTATCTTACTGCTAAACAAGAGGATAATGTATAAACTAATGCGGTTTAGAATAATTTGTCAGCTGCCGTCCTGTGTTATACCAGCCCATACACTTTGCTCCATCCTTCCCATAATCTCCAGTTGTAATGGGATTGATGTACCTGATAGTCATGAGCATCAGTAGCCTGAAGGGTATGGTCCAGGGTAATGGATCATATTTTCCATTTTTATTAAAATTCTTCTTTGTCCATAGCCCAATTTCTCTTAGACCCTGGACCTGGGAGACCCAGCTAATTTGCATGATATACACAATAGGGACCAGCCTGTATCCCATTCAGCCAACCTGCAGTTGTCAGCCTGACAAACCAAAATTCCTCAGGGAGCTCATATTAATGCAGACGGCAGACACTGTAGAATAAGAAGCCTCCCCGTGCCTAACACAAAATGCTTTCACATCTATATGCTTAGACACTAGCCCTACAGGGCATCTTTTTCCTCTGAGGTCCCGAGTGTCAACTGGAGAGAAGAGACCATGGAAGAAGCAGGATCTCTGTGGGAGACTGTACTAAGGTTGATATTTCCCCAACTCGCAGTCCTACAGCACTGAAGTATATATCCATAACCAGTCATATTTATTGAGTGCTTACTCTGTGCAGAGCACTGTACAATATATTGTAATGTCTGTTTCCAACTCTAGGCTGTAAGCTGGTTGTGGGCATGGAATGTACCTGCCAACTCTGTTGTAGTCTATTCAATCAAGCAAAGGTATTTATTGAACGCTCACTATATGCAGAGCACTGTTCTAAGTGCTCGGCATTGTTCTAAGCATATTCTTCCAAGTGTTTAATGCAGTGCTCTCCACATAGTAAGTACTTAATAAATACCACTGCTGATGATGATGTACCTAAGTGCTGGGGGGTGGGAGAAGCAGTGTGGCTCAGTGGAAAGAGCACGGGCTTTGAAGTCAGGGGTTATGAGTTCGAATCCCAGCTCTGCCACTTGTCAGCTGTGTGACTGTGGGCAAGTCACTTCACTTCTCTGGGCCTCAGTTCCCTCATCTGTAAAATGGGGATGAAGACTGTGAGCCCCACGTGGGACAACCTGATTCCCCTGTGTCTACCCCAGCGCTTAGAACAGTGCTCTGCACATAGTAAGCGCTTAACAAATACCAACATTATTATTATTATTATTATTATTATTATTATGAGCACCTAAATGCTTAGCAGGTACAGACTCAAATGCTTAAGTGACACAGCAGGGAGAGAAAATAGGGTTGGGAGATGAAAGACTAGTTAGGGAAAGCTTTCTGGAAGAGATGTGATTTTAGTTGGACTTTACAACCAGTCCTTTCCACTCTTCAACTACCCCGGCTCAAACCCTCATCATCTCTTCACTGAATTATTTAATCATCTCCTTACTGCTAGTCTCATCTCAAGACTCTCTCTTAAATCTCTTCTATTCGTTGCAATACAGATTATCCTTTTAAAATGCCATTCAGAACACATCACTTTTCTCCCCTTAAAATTCCTGTAACCCCTTCTTATAAGAAACTAAAATCTCCTGATCTAAAGTTCTCTATCAGCTATCTCCCTCTTCCCGACCTGCTCCTGTTGCTCCAGTCTGGGCTGAGCTCTTCACACCATGGAGTTAGCTAACCTTCTAAATAGACATCTCTCAGGTTTCTCCCATCTCAGATCATTTGCTCACATCATTTTCCCCTGAAATTCCTTCCCTCTCACATCTATCAATCCGTGTTTCTCCCCACCATCAAACTCTGCTTATCAAACATGTTCCTTAAGAAGCATTCCCTATTTCTCACTTTCCTGATCATGCCACCTCTCCCCTTAGCCCTTATGTGTTTTGTTGAATCTGTTATTCATTTATGCATCTAAGCCATGAATTTAATTATGGCATTTAAGTGCTTACTATGGGCCAAGCACTATGCCAAGTTGCTGGAGTAGGAATGGGATAATCAAATTGGACCGAGTCCCTCTCCCACGGGGGCTCACAATCTAAGGGTTTGGGAGAACAGATATTTAACCCATTTTACATATAAGAAAACTAAGTCACAGAGAAGTTGTGACTTGCCCAAAGTTACACAGTAGTCAAGTGGTGTAGCCCAGATTAGAACCTAGGTCTCCTGACTCCCAAGTCTGTGCTCTATCCACTGAACAACACTGCTTACTTTTGTTTTTGCCATACGTGCTCTTACTTTTTTAGATGTTGGCAGTATATTATTATTACTATATTTGTTTAACTCTTACTATGTGTGCAGTACTATGCTAAGAGCTGGGGTAAAAACAAGATAATCAGGTTGTGCACAGTCCCTGTCCCCCATGGGGCTCACAATCTAAGTAGGAGGGAGAACAGACATTGAATATACATTTTACAGATGAGGAAACTGAAGCACAGAGAAGTTAAATGACTTGCCCCAAGTCCCAGAGCGGACGTGTGACAGAGTCAGGATTAGAACCCAGGTCAGGGGACTTCCAGGCCCATGCTCTTTCCACTAGGCCATGCTGCTGTATACACGTCTCCTTAATTAGCTTGTAGACCCTTCAAAGCTCAGAAACGAGCTTTTCCTTCTAGGATAGGTTCCCAAGAATCCAGCACTCTGAACTCAATTGACATAGACAAATACTATCTGTTATGGTTATGATGATGATGTGTTTGCTTTTAGCACTCTTCAGGGCAAATGTAATAGAATCCAAGCAGGCTACCTCAGGGCCCTGTGTGGTCTAGTGGAAAGAGTATGGGCCTGAAAGTCAGAGCACCTAGATTCTAATCCTGGCTCTACCACATGTCTGTTGTGTGACCTTGGGCAAGTCATTTCAATTCTCTGTGCCTCAATTACCTCATCTGTAAAATGGGGGTTAAGACTACAAGACCCAAGTGGGACATGAACTGCATCCATACTGATTAGTTTGTATCCATCGTAGTGCTTAGGACACTGCCTGGCACGTAGTAAGCGCTTAAAAAATACCATTAAAAAAAGGAGATATTTAACCCCAGGCCAGTTTTCCTCATCTACCTCTGTTCTCAGCTCAGGATCAGCCATCGTCTGCATTGTACCGACCAGAGGGAGTGCAGCACCTGGGACACGACTCAACCAGAGGCAAATGGATCTGAACTGGATTCCTATCTGGGTAGGTTGTAGTGAGGCACCATCAACCCGTGGGCTGATTGAAAGATGGGATAACTGACACATACTACAGTCACCCCCAGAGGCAATCCTTGACCACCTCTGGCTTGATTTGGCCCACCTCTGAGTCACTGGAGTTCTAGTCAGTATTCCAGATGAGGAGCTGGGGGCAGCCAGAGAGTTGTCTGAATAATAATACTAATAATAACAATTGTGATATTTGTTAAGCACTTACTATGTGCCAGGCACTGTACTAAGTGCTGGGATGGATACAAGCAACTCAGGGTGGACACAGTTCCTGTCCCACAAGGGGCTTACAATCTTAATCCTCATTTTACAGATGAGGTAACTGAGGCCCAGAGAAGTGAAGTGACTTGTTCCAGGTCAAACAGCAGACAAGTGGCAGTACCGGGATTAGAACCCATGAACGTCTGATTCCCAGGGCCGTGCTCTATCATCTATGTCACGCCTGAACCCAACCTATATCCAGGAAGTCAAGTTCCCAATGCCAGCTATGTCCCGACTGCACCCTTTCCCACCAAAGAAAACAATGGGCTAGTACATATGAAGGGTAAAATAAGAAAAAAGCTACGATAAAAAGTGAGATGCAACTTGCAAAGGACATAAAAGAGATCAGTCTGTGGGGATGGAGGCTAATGATGTACCCCCCCCCAGGTTTGAAAGAAAGGCTAACCTCCCTCTCCCACTTTCCTGAACAAGTAGGACCTTGGAAAGGAGGGTACAGAGAAGGATCACGAAGAAGATTTCTGTCCTTCAAAATATAGGAGAGTCAAGCAAAGACCTGCAAGTCTCTGCTTTCTTTACCCAACTGGCCGGAAGCCACAACAAAATTGATAATCAGTTCAAATAATTAGGGTGAGTGGGCATGGGGGAGGGGAGGGCCATTCTGCTGCAGAACCTGGTAGCTGACACCGCTGCCAACTTCCCAAACTTCGAGGAAATTCATGGTGGAATGGCAGGGCAGCTGCATGAGAGGTAGAAGAAAGAACAGATTGGGGCTCGGAGTGGTGGGAGTTATCTTAGGCAGCAGCCCTGCCCATCCTACCTTACCCAAAATACACCCCTCCAATCCACAGAAACCAGGAGCAAAGTTGGAAGTTGGACTTGGTAGAGAGTCTTGACTGTCTCTGCAGGTAAGGGTCAGGTAAGGGTACATGGTCTGTGGGTGAACATCAGGTATGGGGGAATGAATAAATTACCTGTGCTGATCTCTATCTTCAAGTTTAATTTCCCCCTGGTGATTGCTGTTAAATATCTGAATAGGTTATTGAGGTAGAAGGTGGCATTTGTTTCTCTGAAAAGAGGAAAAAAGAGAAGCGGCGTGGCTTAGTGGGAATAGCATGGGCTTGGGAGTCAGAGGTCATGGGTTCTAATCCTGGCTCCGCCACTTATCAGCTGTGTGACTTTGGGCAAGTCTCTTAACTTCTCTGTGCCTCGGCTACCTCATCTGTAAAATGGGGATTAAGTCTGTGGGCCCCACATGGGACAACCTAATTACCTTGTATCTATGATAAGAACAGAGCTTGGCAAATAGTAAGCACCTAACAAATGCCATCGTCATCTTATCTGTCTTGTTAGTTTAGTTTTGGTTCAACTGACTGAAGGCAGGAGGGTGAAAAAGAGAAACTCTCTAGCTCCCTTTCAGCCCTAGGATTCTGGGACTCATCCAACACTAATTTAAATCCAAAGTTTAATGATTTGCCCACATTTCTTTTGGGAGTTGTGTAAGGGGCCTTGAAGGTAAAAATAGGACTTATCCATTCTGTTTGATGTTAGTTTTTCATGCCTTGCTCATGGAGACTGGGCGTGAGATGGATCTGGGGACCGTGGTTTTGAAGTGACATGTGATTGTTAAGATTCTGGGTGTGCTCTGGGAGGCTGGGTCAGAACACTCTCAGGGATGCGATAGCTCTGCTAGGTGCCCTCAGAGTGGCAAAGGGACTTGAGCCAAATTATTTATTTTTTCATAGGAGGAACAATGCTACTAGGAAAGAATAGCTGTGGTTTGGTGCACATGCCTCAAGAGGGTAAGTTCTTTCTGGGCAGTGAACGTCACTTCGTTATTCTATACTTCCCAACTGTTTAGTACAGTGCACCACACCAAGTGAATGCTCAATAAATGCTGAAACCTACATCCACTCCACAGTGCTATCCCATCTACCAGAGCTCTGTGCTTGGGAAAAACACAGATCCCAGAGCTTGTTCCAAGCAGTCTGGAAGTTGGGAAATGGAGGCCATTTGGGGCAGTTTCTGACTCATTTGAATAATTTTAGGAGAAGAGGAACTTAAATTCAAGTGTCATCAACCCCAGGGAGATCTAGCAGGCAGCATTTCCCTACTGGATAACTGGGCTACATCATCAGCAAATCTATAACAAAAATGATAATATTCCATCTATAAAATTTAGCACCAGTCCACATCAGGGTAAAAGTTCAAATGTGACAAGCTACTTTCCCAGACTTTCCTTTCTTATTTAAAGAGACTAGTCTCCTCCATCCTCCCCACCCCCAAAATACAGTTTCTATTGGACACTTAGGAGCCAATTAAAGTCATATTTCTTTTATTCTCTCACTTCCTGTAAAGGGGTCTTAGCAGGGGATGTTGTGACGTACAGTGCGGGAGGTATAGATGGAAGATACTTCAGGTGATATGGTATCAATTTCAGTACATCCCTCAGTTAGAGAAACTATACCGGTTGTGCCCTAGAATGGTTGCTCCGCTAAATTCCCCAGGGTGTCATCCCACTACATAGAAAATTTCCCTTGTGTTCCCAAGCAATACATCTTGGAGACCTTGGGAATGCCATTGCAAAGATTAGACCCCGGGAATTTGCAACTGGAGAAGCTTCATTAGGAATTTCAAAGGGTGTTTTATGCTCATTAATATCAACTTTTATAACTTCCCTTATTTGTCTGATTTAAGTCTTACTTCAGGGACCTTAACCTACTTAACACAAGAGCCTGCTGTTTTTGCTAATGTTAGGAGAGAACACAGCTCTTCAGACAAAATCATTTCTCTTCCTCTCTCTCCTAGATTCGGAACCTGCACACAGCTGCTCTCAGCCATCACTCAGATTAGAGATATTTGATTAATTCTTGAGCCCGGCTTCCACCGATCAACGGATCCGCTCCTTCAGCTGCCTTTAGTGGGAGATAAATCCAAGAGGAGTTTCAAGGCTTTTCAGTCTGGATTTCTGTCCCAGGAGACTGCCAAAAAAAAACAAAACACCATTGTAGGGGCACCTTTGACTGGATGCTTGCTGTTATTTCTTGCATCCCCTAATGGCAAGCAATTGCTCTACAGAACACATTTTCAACCGACTAGACACATTCAGTTCAAGAACTGGAAAAAGTTTTCTACCCAATCTGTTCTTGGATCCTTTAGAGCTCCGGTTTACCCCCCACCCCCTTTGCTCTAACCCAGGCCTGAAAGTAAATATTCAATAGCAAAGAATTATGAAGCACCAAGAAGGAAAGCAGATGAAAAAAATCAAATTTTTTAATGCCTGTGTGCCTGTGCCTAAGGCAGACTATCAGGTTTTAGATGGCCATAGCTGTGTCATTTGCCCCTTTTTCAAATGTTTAGTGCTGGTCTGTGTACATTTGTTTGGTAAGTGCCATGTTCACAGAAGGGCAATAAAACTGGTAATGATGAAGAAGTGGAGGAGGAAGAAGATTCAGTGAAAAGGATCACAAGTACCTACGAGAGATTTCTCAAAGGAAAAATTATGTCACTCACATCTCTAATCCCTTCTTCTCCCCACACCTGAGATCAAATGCACTGCTTTCTCAGTGTTTTTTTTTTATTTTGGACCCTCCCCCACCCCTCACTCTAGGAACCTGCCTCTTTCCTTCACTAATGGCTGATCAAATCCTGCCTTCCACTTAAGAGGTATTTCCCTGGAAATCTTTGCCCTTGTCACTAAGAAAATGGCAGCCACAGGAGTAGAGATGGGCTGAAATGGGCAGTTTCAGTGGGCACTTATGGTTCTCAATTAAGACCACCTATCTTGGCACAGTTTAACTTGAATAATTGTGGTATTTGTTAGGCACTTATTTTGTACCAAAACACTGTACTAAGAGAAGGGATAGATACAAGATCATCAAGTCCTACATGGGGCTCACAGTCTAAGAAGGTGGGAGAACAAATATTGAATTCCCATTTTGCAGATAAGGGAACTGAGGTGCAGATAAGGTAAGTGACTTGCCAAAGATCACACAACAGACAAATGGCAGAGCTAGGATTAGAACCCATGTCCTCTCTGAGACCTCTTTCCCAATTAGCCACGCTGCCTCTTGAAACTTTCTAAGGATAAACAGTAGTTACTTTTTACTTCTTTCCAAAGTGGAATGTGGGGTCAGTGAACTCTGCCATACTCTTTTCCAGACAGATCTTGGAAAATTAAATCTAAAAGTTTTCACATCCTGGAAACAGGATGTGCCAAGAGTTGGGGAGTTCTGATGAGCTTCTTTTCAATCTGTCAGTTTGACCATTTCTGAACATTTCCTAGCGTTTAGGCTTACGAAGATGGGCAATTAATATTTATTGAGCACTTACTCTGTTCTAATCCTAGCTCTGCCACTGCTCTGCAATGTGATGGTGGGCAAGTCACTTAACCTGTCCATGCCTTGGTTTCCTCATCTGTAAAATGAGGATAATCACACCTGTCCTTCCCCACCTCTAAAAAGATGTTGTGAGGAGAGACTGAGAACTGATGGGATAGTGCTTGGGAAAAATATGTGTACTATAATTTCAAGGTATTATTTTTCTCAGTCATCCTTTCACCCATTTGGAAATGTCAGGGTAGAGAGACATACCTGTGAAGGGAGGTGATAAAAACAGCAGCTCGAACCAGAATTCATTCTCGGGATTCCTGGTGATATTTATCTGCATTAAAATTCCCACAGGTGGAGGAGGTGAGATCACAGGAACACCACCTCCACAACTGGTTCACCTTTCCTCAAGGTCCTCTAAGCAACTCCCAGGCTGATGATGGCTCCGTAACAGCCCAGTGGCTTCATTTCCTGCACAGGAAGTCAAAGATGTCCCTCTGATGCTCACCTCTAGTCACCGGGAAGGGAAGCTGTGAAGAGAATAACCCAGGGCAAACGACACTTCAGCAGAGCTCTCTCTCCTATAGAAGTAGCCTCAATAATTCCTGCCCAAATCCCAAAGCCAGAACCCAGCAAGCTCAAGTGACAAGCGGTTTGTCTGTAGACCGAACAACTAGAGGAAGCTCCGGTTCCCAGGTTAAAGCTGAAACTCTGTCAAGTACAAGATTTTCTGGGCAAAGAATTGCAGCTAAGATAAAATAATAATAATTAAAGTATTAAGTGCTTATTCTCTGCCAAGTGCTGAGGCAGTTACAAGTTTAATCAGATTGGACACTGTCCCACATGAGGTTCACAGTCTAAGAGGGAGGAAGAGCAAATATCTTATCCCTACTTTACAGATCAATAATTCAGTGGTATTTACTGAATGCTTACTGTGTGCTTGTAGTCTGTAATATTAATAATGGCATTTGTTAAGTGCTTACTACGTGCCAAGCACTGTTGTAAGTGCTGGGGGGATACAAGGTAATCAGGTTGTCCCACGTGGGGCTCACAGTCTTATTCCCCATTTTACAGATGAGGCACGGAGAAGTGAAGTGACTTGCCCACAGTCACACAGCTGACAAGTGGCAGAGCCGGTATTCAAACCCATGACCTCTGACTCCAAAGCCCGGGCTCTTTCCACCGAGCCACGCCGCTGCTTCTACTTAACAAAGATGATCGAACAAATTATTCTTCAGTGTCCCCTTGGAAGCTTCCTCCTCCGTGTCACCACTAGTTGAAGCTTAGTGACCACACCCCTCTGAACTCCAACCACAGAAATTGGCTCCCTGAACCCAACCAGTTAAAGCAATATCCTCTGCTTAATGATTTTCATTATGAAACGGAGAAAGAAGCCTATAAAGCGTTGCTGATCCTGATCTCCCCGCTCTGATTTGAAGGGAAGGGGCCAATGATGGAGAGAAAAGCCGAAATCCTGCATGAGGGCTTACACTAAGTGATTGCCTTACTCTTAATCAGGCTTTGCGTTGATTTCCATGGGCAAAAGCTGGGGAGGTGGGGTAATGAGCAGGAGAGTGAAGCCTGCCCTGGGACCTAGAATGATGGAAATCTTTGGCCTCACACCGTGAAATGTTAGGTGTTTTAGACAACGAGTGGGCCTAGTCTCCTGGCAGATAGCTCTAGCAACCTCTGGAATCAGGCCTAGAGGCAGGTGCAGAAGGGCATCCTGGGGTGCATGATGGCAGCATGGCCTAGTGGATAGATCACTGGCCAGGGAGTCAGAAGGACCTGGATTCTAATGCCAGCTCTGCCATTTGTCTGCTGTGTGACTTCGGGCAAGTCACTTGACTTCTCTGTGCCTCAGTTACCTCATCTGTAAAATGGGGATTAAGCATGTGAGAAGTAAGTGGGACATACTGATTAGTTTATATCTTTCTCAATGCTTAAGACAGTGGCTGGCACATAGAGCTTAACAAATACCATATAAATAGACTCTGAGCCCCAGTGTGAAACATGGGCTGTGTCCAACCTGATTAGCTTATACCTACTCCAGCACTCAGTACAGTGCCTGACACACAGTAAGGACTTTACACATACCACAAAAAAGAGGGGAACGAGATTGTGTGGAGCTTCTGTTTTCACCCATTATCTACTCCCTGCCTCTTCAGAGGTCAACTGCATCCTCCATCCTGCTACACCTGCAGGGAGATGGGGGCAAAATCCCTGAAGGGAAGAT
Organism: Ornithorhynchus anatinus; assembly: GCF_004115215.2. NCBI lineage: Eukaryota > Metazoa > Chordata > Mammalia > Monotremata > Ornithorhynchidae > Ornithorhynchus > Ornithorhynchus anatinus. The sequence continues at coordinate 29,956,745 of NC_041729.1, read as the reverse complement.
AATTAATCTCCTAGCCACTCCTCTGGAGCACTCCACCACGGTAATTGTCATCATTATTAGCGTTGTTGACTAATGTGATCAATACTGGAGTGTACATCAAAGGGAGATTGCATCCTGGAAGGGACAGTTTTCCCTATCATAATCACGACCTGTTTTCTGGGGCAACAGCTCCTGTGTCTATGCAGTCAACTGCTGACCTGGCCCTGCTGCCTCTCCATTGTGCTTATCCAGTTTTCTGCAGCTGGACTGCGGGGGGGGGGGGGGGGGGGGGGGGGGGGAAGGGGGGCGACTGACCCCGGGGAATTGCTTGGACAGTGCCCAAAGGATCCGGAGTATGCACTCCTCTGCCCCAAGGGGAAAGATGTGCTCTTTCTGCCTGTTTCCACAGGAGCTTTACCTTGTACCTGTCATCCTTATGATAAATGGACTTTAATTTATGACTCTGGTTTCCGTGCAACCAATTATGCTAAAATATTTCCAGATTAATACATTATGGCTTATTTATGAGTCTATGAAGTCAGTCCTTACTGGACAGTAACCTGACCTCTAGACCTAGTGGGTCTCTGGTCAATCTTCCTATTTTAAAAATGAGTTTTGATCGATGACAGTTAACTCAGCACAATGCATGTTTAGCAATGTGAGTTCAGAAATATCAGTGGGAAAAGCTGAATACTCTAGAGAATCTCTCAAGGACGCTGGGCACCAAGACTCAGTTCAGCTATTCCGCAGTTTTCCCTGCTTTCTCTCCCTTCCAAATTCTGACCCTAATGTCCCCTTAAAACCTTCCCTTGGTAGTGCAGAACCCCTATTTATTTTGTTTATGTTGTTTAATGAGATGTACATCACCCTGATTCTATTTATTTGCCATTGTTTTTATGAGATGTTCTTCCCCTTGACTCTATTTATTGCCATTGTTCATGTCTGCCCGTCTCCTCCGATTAGACTGTAAGCCCGTCAAAGGGCAGGGACTGTCTCTATCTGTTGCCGACTTGTACACTCCAAGTGCTTAATACAGTGCTCTGCACATAGTAAGCGCTCAATAAGTACTATTGAATGAATGAATGAACCCCAATCCACACCCATCTCTCCATAACATATCTAGCCTACTTCCACTAGCAATTTGAGGTATAATTTATATGTATGCAAAGCAGCTGTTTATAGCAAATTCACTTGCAACTAATAATGTCCCCTGACAACAAGAAGTGACTAATCCAATGAGAAGCAGCATGGCCTAGTTGGAAGGACATGGGCCTTGGAGTCAGGGGATCTGGTTTCTAAACCTGTCTCTGCCACATGCCTACTGTGTGACCTCAGACAAGTCACTTAACTTCTCAGTGCCTCAGTTTTCTCAGTTATAAAATGGAGATTACCTCCCCCTTAGACTCCGAGCCCCACATGGCCCAGGGACAGAATCCCACTTGATTAGCTTGTGTCTAACCCAGGGGTCGGTACATAGTCAGTATTTAAATGTCACAATTATCATTACAGCACTTTATACACAGAAAGAGCTCAATAAATACAATCAACTGGTTATTATTACTCACTGAGAATGATTTCCTTCTTCACACCAGGGAGAGCTAGCCTTAGAAGACTGAAGCCATCCTCCACTGAATCCTCTAATTCTCCCCTTCAACAGGTGAGGGAGAGAATGATCTGATCTCCTGCAGCTGAAAATCTTCCCTGCTGGGAGGTGATGTGGTGGTTACAGGAGAGCCAGGAGAGCCTAAAAGCATTCCCATTCTCCACACACCATGCTGGCACAACCTGCCACTCTGCTTTGAAGAGCAGAACAGAGCCTACACAAGACCACTTTGTTCTCTTACAGAGGAGAGCAATCTCTTTGATACCTGCCTGGTGCAAATCTCTGGTTGACTTTCCCCTTCGATTGAGGGTAAGGGAGAAATGGGTCTTGCCAATACTGGTTGTTTCACTGCCGCTACTGCTGCTTCTGACTACTTCTTGTTCATGTGGTTCTGTCATATGTCCGGAGCCCAAATCCGCATCCTTTTTTCCTTACATAGAATGCTCTTCTAGGAGCTGGGCTCACGGAAACATCTCAAAAGACCCTCCTTTCCATCAAATTTATAATCTGGGGGAATGAGAGAGAAAATGGAGGGGAAAAACTGAATGAAAAAGAAAAAGTAAAGAGTGAAAGATTTGTTACTTAAATATAAGACTCAATGTACAAACAATCCAATCATCAAAAAGATAGATTCCTCTTAGCAATAATAACAATAGTAGTGGAATTTGCTAAGTGCTTACTATGTGCCAACCACTGTACTAAACTGGCGTGGATACAAGCAAATTGGGTTGGACACAGTCCCTGTCCTCCATGGGGCTCACAGTCTTGATCCCCATTTTACAGATGAAGTAATTGAGGCATAGAGAAATTAAGTGACTTGCTGAGATCACACAGCAGACAAGTGGCATAGCCGGAATTAGAACCCATAGCCTTCTGCTCAATCCACAACATCATTCTGCCTTGACACACTATAATCAGGTTGGACACAGTCCCTGGCCCACATGGGGCTCACACTTATTTTCAGTGACTATGAGAATCAGGGGTCCATAGTTTTTTGTCAGAGCTACAGAAGGTTTGAACATGACCCGCCTTCGTCACATGATCTGTTCCCGCTCCTCACACTCTATTCCTCTACCTCATTATCGGTTGGTAACAATAGCTTCTCCTTACTGTGGCACTTGTTTGATGAGATTATTTTGTACTTCTCAAACACTTAAAGCAGTGTATTGCACCCAGTGAGCACTCAGTAAATACTATTAGTAGTCAGGCAGTCTTATTGTACTTATTGAGCGCTTACTGGGTGCAGAGCACTGTTCTAAGTGCTTAGGAGAGTACAGTGTAACAATAAACAAACACATTCCCTGCCCACAGAGTGCTTCCAGTCCAGAGGGGGAGAGAGACATAATATAAATAAATGAATTACAGATGGGTACATAAGTGTTGTGGGATTCACTCCTACTTCTACTCCTCCTCCTCCTCCTCCTCTTCCTACTGCTCCTACTCCTACTACTTCCTGTCCTCTACTTCCATTACACGAGGGACCTCTGGGCCCTGCCTTTCCCTGCTCTGGGTCAGAGGAGGTAGAGGGCTCCCGTATCACAGCGGGTGGACTCAGAGAGAAATCCCTCCTCTGGCTCTGCTTGCTCTCAACCTTTCCTCTTCTCTAGAAATGCCACCGGGCCCACAGTGGCATAACTGACGGCCGTCATCCGGGGCTAAAAAGACCCCCAACTCCCTGCCCCATCCTTCCCCCTGAAGCCACCCCCATCCTTTCCCAGAGTAGTCCCATTTTCTCTTCCACCCCTTGTCTCTTGTAAAACTAGGAAAGCCCCCTGAAAGTTGCTCCCCCAGACCCTGAGGACTAAAGACCTCCATCCTGCAGTTCAACAGTTCCATCCCATTGGTCAGAATTATGGGACTAGGGAAAAGCACAGTGGGAAATCTATCTTTCCTAGGGCTTTTGGTGTTTCTTAAGGAATGGAATTCCCACTTTCCCTTCTCTTCCTAAGGACACTGTTAAGGAAGGAATGAGGAAGGGATGCAGAAGTGTTTGCCCTAGGGGCAAACCGGTGAAATTCCTCAGAGACCAAAATATTTTATTAAATAAATAAATTGTGGTATTTGTTAAGAGCTTACTATGTGCAAAGCACTGTTCTAAGCGCTGGGGGATACAACGTGAACAGGCTCACAGTTTCAATCCCCATTTGACAGATGAGGCAACTGAGGCACAGAGAAGTTAAGTGACTTGCCCAAGGTCACACAGCTGACCAGCGGCAGAGCTGAGATTAGAACCTGTGACCTCTGACTCCCAAGCCCGCGCTCTTTCCACTGAGTCACGCTGCTTCTCTAAGCAGCGTATTATTAGGTATTTGTAATACCCTTCCTCCCCACTGTCCACCCATGTCCTGGCTCCTTTTACATGAGATTTACTCAAATATTCCTCAGCTTGTAATGGAGCCATGTTTTTAGCTCTCTCCCCACCTCACCCCCAGCCAACTGCATTTATTAAAAATCTCCACTCCCAGACCACAACCACCCTCTACCTCCAAATTACCAAGACTTTGGAAACTGATCAGTCAATTAATCGATGTTCTTTTTTGAGCACTTACTGTGGGCAAAGTCCTGTACTAAGTGCTTGGAAAAGAGCAATTAAACAGAGTTGGCGGGTGTGAGCTGCCCACAAGGATCTTAAAGTCTGCAGGGGGAGACATATCTCATCTTAGGCACACTCTTGACTGCTATTCTCTTCATCTGTTTCCTCTGAGAGAGCTCTGACATTTGGAGAGATGAAGAAAATCAATGGAATTGGGGCCAATTTCCAGAAAGATTCATTCATTCAATCATATTTATTGAGCACTATTGAGATGAGCACTGTACTAACTGCTTGGAAAGTACAATTCAGCAATAGAGACAATCTCTGCCCACCCCAGGCAGAGGAGGGTGGGGAATATTCCAGACTGATGAAATCCATGAAACCCCCTACCAGCTACAGGTCCAGTTTTTGGGGGTTTTTAATGGTATTTGTTGATAATAATAATGATAATGATGATGGTATTTGTTAAGCACTTACTATGTGCCAAACACTGTTCTAGGCACTGGGATAGATAGAAGGTTATTGGGTTGTCCCAAGTGGGGCTCAAAGTCTTTATCCTCATTTTACAGAGAAGGTAACTGAAGCACAGAGAAGTGAAGCAACTAGCCCAAAGTCACACTGCCGACAAGTGGGGGAGCAGGGATTAGAACCCACGACTTCTGACTCGCAAGCCTGCGCTCTTTCCACTAAGCTATACTGCTTCTCATATAATAATAATGGTACTCGTTAAGTGTTTACGATATGCCAAGCACTGATCTGAACACTGGGGTAGATACACATTAGTCAGGTTGGACACAGTCCCTGTTCCACATGGAGCTCACACTCTTAATCCCCATTTTACAGATAACTGAGGCCTAGAGAAGTCAAGTGACCTGCCCAAGGTCACACAGAAGACAAATGGCTGAGCCGGGATTAGAGCACATGACCTTCTGACTCCCAGGCCCGAGCTCTATCCAATAAGCCACGACTCACTATGTTCCAGGCATTGTCCTAAGCTCCGTGGTAGGTACAAGCTAATCAAGTCGGAAAGAGTCCATGTCCCACATGGGCCTCAAAGTCTCAATCCCTGTTTTACAAATGAAGTAACTGAGGCCCAGAGAAGTGAAGCGACTTGCTCAAGGTCACACAGCGGACAAGTGGCAGAACCCGAATTAGAACCGAGGTCCCTCTGACTCTCAGGTCCATGCTCTATCCACTTGGCCACCCTGGTACTAGTTTTTGAGGCCTGATTCTTTTCTACTCACTGAAACTGAGCAAAGGCCTACTTTCATAATAATAATAACAATAATAATAATGTTGGCATTTGTTAAGCGCTTACTATGTGCAGAGCACTGTTCTAAGTGCTGGGGTAGATACAGGTTATCAGGTTGTCCCACATGGGGCTCACAGTCTTCATCCCCATTTTACAGATGAGGGAAATAAGGCATCGAGAAGTGAAGTGTCTAGCCCAAAGTCACACAGCAGACAGGTGGCGGGACCGGGATTAGAACCCAAGACCTGTGACTCCTGAGTCCATGCTCTTTCCACGGACCCAAGCTGCTTCTCTAATGAATGCTTCTCCTCTCCATCATGAATGAACACTACTTGGCTGTCAAAAGGTTTCAAGGCAGAGGATGAGCTCTTAGCACATAAACAATGTCATTTAATGGGAGGACACTGGGAATTAGTTGGTATTTCAAATACTGTAGTTGACTTTATTTCATTGAATTAAAATGTCATTGCCTCTGGCTCCGGGTGACCCTTGTGCAGATAACCTTAATGAGAGAGCAGGTGAACCAAGTCAGACAACCAGGAGGTCTGATTTAGGTCAAGGCCTGATGCCAGATTCTTAGATCAGATGCCTATCACCAGTCTCCGGAGTGTTACACTAGAATGCTGTGAGGATAAAAACACATTAGAGCTGATTGATACTTGTAATTTCAAACCAAATGTATGCACAGTTGTTATAGTTTAGTTAAAAAACGAAGACGGTGTTAATGTCTAAGTAATACAGAAAGATGCGCTGAGGAAAAATGAAGTCCATTTATTCTGAATCAGAAATGCAGTTAGTTGGTAATAACCCACCGCGGCTGCTTTCCTGTCTAAATTAACTGAAGACCACTTATTTTGAATGCAACAAGCTTCACGAGCCACTAATGTGTCCCTCAGCAGCACCACGGGCATCTGCCAAACATCTGCTGGCCGAATAGCCATTTTAAATTTAGGGTGTGTGCGTGAATAAATACCCAGCTGTTTACTAGCATGGCAGAGGAACTATGTTGATATTAGATTTTGGGGCCCCGGCAGTGGGGGCGATTCTCCCTCTGTTGGATCATTTCTGTCTGCAGCCACCGAGATTGAAGACTTCCTTAAGAACAGTTTATGTAGATGGCATCAGTGAGAGGATAGGACCAAAAGTGAAATAATATCATGAAACAAGACATTCTGAAGGGAGATGACTCCCAAGAGTCAAAATGCTCTGTTAAATTCATGTTGTCGCATTTCTCTCTCCTCTTCAGCATGACTCAGTGGGAAAAGCCCAGACTTGGGAGTCAGAAGACCTGTGTTCTAATCCCAGCTCCGCCACTTGCCTACCGTGTGACCTTGGGCAGGAGATTTATCGTCTCTCATGACCTCAGTTTTCTCACCTGTAAAATGGGGTTTAAATAGTAGATTATAAATTCCTGGAGGCCAGAGATTGTGTCTACTTATGCTTAGAGAAGCAGCGTGGCACAGTGGAAAGAGCACGGGCTTTGGAGTCAGAGCTCATGAGTTCGAATCCCAGCTCTGCCACTTGTCGGCTGTGTGACTGTGGGCAAGTCACTTAACTTCTCTGTGCCTCACTTCCCTCATCTGTAAAATGGGGATTAAGACTGTGAGCCCCACGTGGGACAACCTGATTCCCCTGTGTTTACCCCAGCGCTTAGAACAGTGCTCTGCACATAGTAAGCACTTAACAAATACCAACATCATCATTGACACTAAGTGCTTAGTACAATGTTCTGTGCAAAGTCCACCACTCAACAAAAACCATTGATCCACTGACTGAAACACCAATTCTCTCTCCCCCTCGGACTGTGAGCTCCGTGTGGGAAAGAGACTGTGTCTGTACTGTTTATATTATGACTACCTCAGCACTTAATATCTACTTGTATCTACTTGGAGAGGCAGCGTGGCTCAGTGGAAAGAGCAAGGGCTTGGGAGCCAGAGTGGCTCTGCCACTTGTCAGCTGTGTGACTGTGGGCAAGTCAGTTCAATTCTCTGGGCCTCAGTTCCCTCATCTGTAAAATGGGGATTAAGACTGTGAGCCTGACGTGAGACAATCTGATTACCCTGTATCTACCCCAGCGCTTAGAACAGCGCTCGGCACATAGTAAGCGCTTAACAAATACCTACATTACTATTAATACAGTGCTTCACACAGAGCAAATGTTTAGTAAATACCACAGTTACCATTATCATTACCCCATCTCTCTTCACCCTTTTTGAGCTACAAACATTGGTCTCAGAGTTAGGACTAGATTCCCAAGAAGCGGCAGGAGTATCGCTTTGAATCTAGTGATGTCTCTGGGCCTAAATGGCTTTTCTAGTTCAGAGTAGCCACTATGTCCCTGAGTTGGGGCTTGTGTATTCCCCCTGCAGGTAGCCTCAATCTGTCCTGGAAGTCCTTAAGGGACTGGACCACAGCCTAATGCATCCGTCGATCAATCACATTTGTTGAGTACTTACTATGCGCAGAGCACCGTAGTGTGGGAGAGTAAAATACAACAGAATTAGCAGTCACGTTCCCTATCCATAATGAGCTTCGAGTCTAGCATCTCCAGCACTATAGCGCTGTACTAAGCACTGGAGTAGATACAAGTTAATTCGACACAGCCCATGTTTCACAAAATGCTCACAGTCTTAATCCCCATTTCATAGATGAGGTAACTGAAGCATAGATAAGTTATATGACTTGCCCAAGGTCACACAGCAAAGCCGTGGCAGAGCCAGGATTAGAACCCAGGTCCTCTGACTCTGTCCATTAGGTCAATCTGTTTCTCGCGATGTCTTTTCATCAATATGTCCTGAGCAGAGTATTCCTTGACCTGCACTGATAGATTGTCCCTATAACAGAAACACAATGAGACCAGACTTACTGAGAGTTAATCACCCTACCTTACTATTCTTTTTTAAGAGTGAGGCATGAACATTTTTAATGGAGCCAATAATGGGTATTGGGCAGGAGCAAAGAGGCTGACTGTTGAGTGTCCCAGAAGCATTTGGGGGATGGAGGGGAAAGGTCATATCAAACAAGGACACCCCCAGCAGCTTGAGCAGGCTTGCTAAATTCCAGGAAGCCTCAAAGGGAACAGGAATTAGGTGCCAGGAATTAGTACCCTCAGCAAACTTGAATGGAGAAGATGCATTTGATCAGGTTCAGGAAAGTCTTGGGCTCAGATTCATGATGGAATGCTAGACCTTCAGGCTTTAAATTCCATTCGCCTCAGACAAAACTTGATTTCTGAATGGCTAAAATACTTTTTCTTCCTCCTCTTTTTAATTTTTCATTTTATTTCCCTGACAGCCACAGAAACGGAGAAAAGGAGCCTTTATTGTTTGCCTAAGAGAAGGTTCCAATGAGTTGGGAAAACATGTTTCCTTAATAAACTTTCCTTCCCAGAGAACAAAAGTGCATTTAATGGGAAGCAGTTTGGATCAAATCTCAAGTGATTTTAGAGCCTGTCAGTGGGTTTAAAGAAAAATATATTGAGAACTTTGAAACAGATATCCTGTGCTGGATTCCCCTATCCCCATTACTTACAGGATGCATAATTTTAAACAAGGGTTCTTTCATGGTGTAGCATGGGCCTGGGAGTAAGCAGTTCATGGGTTCTAATCCTGACACTGCCACTTGTCTGTTTTCTAGTCTTAGGCAAGTCACTTAATTTCTCTGTGCCTCAGTTACCTCATCTGTTAGATGGGGATTAAAATTGTGAGCCCCATGCAGGACATAGAATGTGTCCAACCTGATTTCCTCCTATCCATCCAAGCACTTATTACACTGCCTAGGATATAGTAAGCACTTAACAAATACTACAGTTATTATTATTATTCCCGTTCTTGGATCCAGGTTCCTTGGAGACCCGCCAAATCCCTTAACAGATTGTTCTTCCTGAGTACTGGAGGGGCTAGGAGTCCGTCTCCTCCTGCAAAATACGCAGCACTCAGGAGTGCTGGCATGAGCAGCCTGAATTTGCAAAGCTCGAAAAGCGAGATTCCTGAACTAACATCTTTAAATCAGCAGTAATCTCCAGAACAAACCCTTGGTAAAGCCTGCCTTCTGCTCCTTCTGGGAATGAGTAAGAGAAGGAAGGAAATAAGAGCCATGTTTCCAAACTAAGACCAACAGAATGGGATCTCTGAGTCACATCCAGCGCTCTTGTTGATATTCTAATTAATGCCAGATCAATTCACAAAAACGGAGAGAGAAGAAACCAAATATTTAATCAAATCCTATTTATTCCAGGCTTCCAATCAAAGCAATGTATTTTCCCCCAAGAAAAATGATTTTGGCATTTACCCTCTGGTGATTAAACTTCCTCTTACTAGCCCATCAATTTCCTTATTTGGCACTGGCTCCTCGATCATAGGATCAGCAAGAACTTACTTAGTGACAAAAGCCTGAAACCATGGAGGCAGATCTATACCTAAAGTCTCCACATCCATTTATCACTTTGATCAGATTTTTACAATCTGGCCTCTCCCGGTAGTTCTGAGCATCAGAGAAGGAAGGCAAAGTGGGACTGTTAGCCCTGCGTGGGCTCGCCAACACTCCCTTGGGCCCACTCAACACTCCTTTGGCCCCTTGGATGTTATCTGCTTTCCAGAGTGAAATAATAATTATTGATAATAATAACAATGATAATAAAAATGGTATCTGTTAAGTGCTAGCTATGTGCTAAGCACTGTTCTAAGTGCTGGGGTAGATACAAGTTAGTCAGGTTGGACACAGTCCCTGTGCCACATGAGGCTCATACTCTTAATCCCCATTTTACAGATGAAGTAACTGAAGTCCAGAGAAGTGAAGTGACTTGCCCACAGCAGTCATGTAGCAGAGTCAGGATTAGAACCCAGGTCCTCTGACTCTTAGCCCCATGTTCTGTCCATTAAGCCACACTGCTTCTCAGTGGTCAGCACCATTCAGAGACAACTTGGACAAAACCTATTTTAGGAATGCAAAAGCAGAGTCCTATCTCTCCAGAAAACTAAGCTTCTGAGTTGGAATTTTGAAACTGGATCTCCTCCATGTTCTTGGTAAGTACATACCGTTCCATCCTTGCCTTCTCCATACTCCTAAAGGAAGAGGACCACTCACCATAAAACCCCTCACAAAATCTCCAGACTAAGAATGCTGGAAAATAAAAACTAAGCAATGTGGCCTAATTGATAAAGCATGGGTTTGGGAGTCAGAAGGACCCGGGTTCTCATCCTGGCTCTACCACTTGTCTGCTATGTGACCCTGGTCAAGTTACTTCATTTCTCTGTACCTGAGTTACCTCATCTGTAAAATGGGGATTAGGGCTGTGAGCCCCACGTAGTACATGGACTGTGTCCAACCTTATATCTACCCCAGTGCTTAGTGCAGTGCCTGGCATATAGTAAGTACTTAAAAAATACCAAAAAGAGAAAACATCAATCAACTGTATTTATTGAGTGCTTACTGTGCACAGGGCACTGTACTAAGCACTTGGGAGAGTACAACACAACAATATAACGGATGCAATCCCTGCCTATAATGAGCAGACAGTTTAGAGGACCAACAGTTCTTTTGGTTTCCATGTTCCTCCCAGGATGGTGCATGTATCCTCTACTCTAAGAATTGGTCAGGCACAGCTGTCAGAGACCCTCAAACTTTCGTATTTGTGGCACAAAGCATGGACATAAGGACGGTGTTCCAAGGATGAAGTGATAACGTCTTTCCCTGTTGGTCCCTAGCTCTCTCATTCTGCTCTGATGCCTGTAAAGAGGGGTCCTGGGGTCAGAATCTGTCCGATAATCCATGTGACACTTAAAGGGTGAGCACCTAGTGGGACAGGGGTGGTGTCCACTCTGATTATCTTGCATATACTGTAGGGCTTAGTACAGTGCTTGGCACACACTATGTGCTTAGCAAATACCAAAATTATTATTATTATTATTCTGCTGCTGCTGTTGTAATAACAGTTTGCTACTTACTTTTCTGGCAGTGTACTGCATTGCACTCCAGAACTTTGAAGGATGGACACTGGCAGAAATTTTCCATGTGAACAGACTGCGGAGAAGTTGCTTTGCTGCTCTACAAGGTGGCTTCTGGGTTTTTTATTGTGGACAGGGAACATACCTACAAATGCCATTATACTCTCCCTAGGACACAGTACAGTGCTCTACGTACAGTAAGTGCTCAAAAAATTCCACTCATTAGTTGATTGATTTCTGAGAATGGTCGATAGATCTCTAAGTTGCGGCAGTTGGAAGTTTGTTCCAGGGCACGGTCCAATGGCACTCTATTGTTTCTGGAAAGGGCTGATCTTGCCTTCCTGTGGCTCAGGCTCACAACAATCAAGGCTTGAAGTGGAGCGTGTAGATCCAGTGCCTTAGTGACTGGGTCGGGGGAGGGTTAAAAGAGGGAATTCAAAGTGGGTTGGGGGAGGAAACGTGAAATATATGAGAAGGGAAACATGCACGATTTCCACCCAGGGGTCTTCTCTCCAAGGGAAGCATTAATTAAGTAAAGGGGGAAAGGAGAACTCTGAAGCTAGCTCCAGGGAAAATTTGATTTCAGGTGGAGAAAATTCAGTTTTGGTTGAAGAGAGGCAAGCTTCCGGTTGTAATGGAAATCAGGTTTCAGGCAGATGGGACAACTAGGTTTCCAGAGTTGTGACCATTGCTTATGCATTCTGTCTAGATATCCCTTAGTGAACCCTTATATATTGCATTTTGAACACAGCTGAAGTAGCTAAATGGAGTAACCCATTGCTTGAAACTTTAAAATGGGTAGGCAAATTCTTGTAAGACCGGGTGAAACATAGTTTCAAACAATATGATAAAGTCAGACCAGCCTGGCAATTGGGAAAGGGGTTTTTTCTCTTTGAGCAGAGGCTTCTGGATGATTAGGTAACAAAGAGGCAGTCTCAAAGGCAATGATAAGTGGTAAGGGAGTTGTGAGGCCAGCAGGAAAATACCTTTTTGAGCTCCTGATGTGGAATGCATTGTTCTCCTTTACCCTTGCATCTCTCTTTTAAGTACTTATCCCGCCCTGAGCCCCCAAACGTATATATGTACATATCTGTAATTTATTTAAATTCACGTTGGTCTCCCCCTCTAGTCTGTAAGCTCATTGAGGGCAGAGAACATGGCTGTTTATTGCTATATCGTATTCTACCAAGCACTTATTACAGTGCTCTGAACACAGATGTCAATAAATACCATTGATTGATAGATTGATAAATAGTAATATTAGTAATGGTAGCTATACTTAGACCTCATCGTCGAGACTGAGGCTATGCAAGAAATCCCCTGGCATCTCTGATTAGTTGGCAGCCCTGCTGCCATCCTTCCCCCTCCTCCTCCACAGAAAGGAATCAGGTCAATAGGAAGCATGCGTACTTCTGGTCCTGCAAAATTTTATCACCCTACCCTGTGCGCTGAATATGCTGCCTCAATCCTTGTGTCCAGATTGATTTGTCCTGGATTCTTTGATTAATTAATCTCTCAGAGAAATTTAAGGTCTGTTAATTACCCCTGATTAATTAGGGTGAACTTTTTAATTGTATCCCTAAGCTGAGTGGTGCTGTTCAATAGGCACCGTAATTAGTGACCCAGCAATCAGTTTTAAACCAATTATCCAATGTAACAAGTGAAACTAGACTAGCAGTACCCAGGGGGTCTGGGCCAATTTCTGTGCAACTCTGAAATAAACAAATTGGCATTTGCTTGCATGGAAGGTGCAAGGCAGAGCATTAGTGAACTGTGATGTTTTTTAACACTAACTCTATCCCATAAAAGCCTAGCTTCTAGGCTTTTAGATTCACTTTCACTGTTCACTAGCAGATTTTTTTTAATTTGTTTGTTTTTGTTTTCTTTTTTGTTTTGTTTTTAGCTAATGGATCATGGTTCTTTGACCTCTCTGAACAAATGCAGAAGTTTTTCTTCTTGGTTGCACGCCTAGAGATTTCATTATGGCTTGCAAGGAAATTTAGAGATACGAATTATCCAGGTTCACTAATGAAACTGAATGCAGGAAAATAATACATCCTCAAAGTTCAAGATAATTAGCTTTTCGGAGTCAATAAGGAGACCAGCACCTGCTCTTCCCAGGAGCTAAGGGGCAGGGCCCAGGAGAGCCAGATTTCTTGGGCAAAAGGTGAATGATTTAGATGCTTTGAAACGGTTGCCCCTGGGAATGTAGATAACCAGATTTTTCTTTTTTTTGCCTCATCTATTTCTGGTTTACTGGGCCTGATTAGGGACCTATCTAATCTTTCCTTAATGCTACCTATCTATTTAAATCCAAAATTCACAAAAAGACAAATTGAAAGCAAGTTATTTGAAGTTATAGAAAAGTGAGGAATTTGGGGGGGAAATGACCTCCACGGTATCTTTGCTACTTTTGCAACTGAAGACATATTTTTTCACTGCATAACAGTATATATGTAGCAGTATCCATGTGTAACACTGTATACAACTGTGGGGACAGTGGTCGGGGGGAGGGGGGACAGTGGCCAGGAGAGGGGAGAGTAAGGAAGTGCAACTTGATCCAGCGGTGACACTTTCACCAGCTGCTGGGATTTGCTACCCAAGTCTGAGAGCAGATTGAAATCAGTTCATTTCATAGCCACCCTTGATAAGAGAACACAATAATTGTTGTTTATGAGCTCCTTTTTCCTGAATTAATTATGCAAATAAAACATAAATGTCCTGCCTCCCAGTTCTGTTCTCCTTTCTCTCTCCTCAACAGCCTAGCAAATTAAAATGCAGACATGTAAAGTTAGGAGAACAAAGGCAACAATAATGATGATGAGTGATTCTGTAGCTAGTGAAAAAAAGAAAAAGCATGTAGGACGGTTTCTTACAGACCAAGTGAGAATCCAGAACAGGGCGCAGTAGCCCATCACAAAGCATGACTAAAGAAAAGGGAAGGGAGTTCTCAGCAGATGAGATAAAGCAAACAAAACTGCCAGAGATTCAGAGATCGACAGCACCTCTGAATCTTTCTAGGCACCTAGTCACTCAGGGGGAGAGAATAAGAAAGCCAAAGCAGAATGACAAGAAAGAAGCTAGAGTCAGGTGTTCCCCGTTAGCATGCCACAGTCCTTGTTCTGGGTGTGAAATTTCAAGAGTGCTGCCATCTTGGATTTTGTCATTCATGTGCATGTGCTCTCCAACTTCAGGATCATTCCCATATAGTGAAGTCAAAGATGGTAGGTTGTAAGCTCTTCTGGACAAGGAATGTGTCTGTTTATTGTTACATTATACCCTCCCAAGCACTTAGTACAGTATTTTGCACACAATAAGTACTAGATAAATATGATTAAATGAATGATAGAGCCTTTCCACACAGCATGAGTCATTTTCTAACAACCCCTCTCTCTGCCATTCGCATTGGTTTCTGGTGATGAGAGCAGACCATTTATCCTGGGATTTGTATGCTCCAGCGGAAATGTTGGGGAAGCACTGAAATAATGGAAAGAACACTCACTTTGGTGACAAAACACCTGCATTCTGTCCCTGACTTTGCCACTGATTTACCTAAACAATGTTAGGTGAAGTACTTAAGCTCACTTGACCTCAGCTTCACCATCCGTAAATTGGAGCTAGTGATACCAGTTACCCCCTACCTTGTAGCGATGCTGTGAGGACCTTGGTAGGAGCAAAGTCTGATGGTACACAAAGTGAAGAGGGGTGTGGAAGGGGAAGGAAGAAGAAGGTAGGAGAAGATAGCATTTCTAGCAAATTCCTATCTCCACTTCTACTCCTCTCGCCTGTAAGCTCATTTTGTGCAGGAAAAGTGTCTGCTAATTCTGTAGTATTGTACTCTCCTAAGCACTTAGTACAGTGCTATGAGCATATTAAGCACTCAGTAAATACCACTGATTTATTTATTGATTGATTGCTATGCAAGACTCTCCCTGGAATCCTCCCTTGTGAGTTATTTGCCTGAGCCCTTTCCAAAGGCAGCTGCACAGTTCACTGGTGAACTGCCGCCTCCCTTTCTGAGATATCACTGTTTGTAGAAGAGAATAACGGGGTACATCGGTTCCTGAAATTCCCTCCCAGTCCATCTCCAGGGCAAAGAAAAAGCAGTCCTGCCTCAGATGGAGCCTTGTGTACAATATGCTCCCTGCAACTTGCTTCAAAGGATCACGTCAAAATCATGGAGTGCCCGGAGAAGTCATTATCCATTAATTTTGTTCCTGATCCTTTAATCCAGCTGCTTCTTGATTTGATAAGCGAAAAATATGCTGAGGCCCCATGCCATTCGTTCAATTCGGTAGTCTCGACTAGCAACTCTGCCGTGGATAGAGGCGGTGACACCTCTTCTCGTTCCCCCCACGCTCTTTCCTTTGTGTTATGAAGTGTGAGAACAAGCTCTTTGTGTGGTGTTCTTTTTCATACTTGCAATATGAGCTCATTCCGCCCCTTCTCACAGCAAAATTCCAAGAGCTGCTTTTGATAGAGAATCCCCATCTAACAGGCTAATAAGAACAAGGAGGATTCAGCTATAAGGTGAGTTCTCAACATCCCCTCCTGTCCTCTGGGACCATGACAAAGGCTGTTGATTGAAATACAGCTAATCTTCAACTCCTTAAACCCAGGCTGTTGTTAAAGCTTCTTGGTTTTTCTTTCACATCATCTTCTGAATCCACCTCTGCCTCTTCACCTCTGTCCCTTCTTTGTCCGGCCCCTCTGTCTTTGAACTCCTCCCTACCAATACCTTGGCACACAGGGTCAAGCCTCAGCCCCATTGTCAAAGTTGACAGCTTTTCCCATCTCTTAATCACATGGCTTCCCTCCTTAGGGTGTTTTGGTGTCTTCCCATGACTCTTCAGGGAAGAATCAACACCTTTTTCTCTTGATATTCACCTCCATCCTCAGCTACACAACACTTATCAATCAATCATAAATGAGTGGTATTTATTGAGGGTTTACTATATGCAGAATACTATACTAAGTGCTTGGGAGAGTACACGTACATATCTGTAGTTTATTTATTCATATTGGTATCTATCACCCCCTTTAGACTTTGAGCTCCTTGTGGGCAGGGGGCATGTCTAATAACTGTTGTACTGTACTCTCCCAATCTCTTAGTCCAGCCCTCTGAAAGCTCACTGAGGGCAGGGAATGTACCTCTTTATTGTATATTGTACTCTCCCAAGTGCTGAGTACTGTGCTTTGCATACAGTAAGCGCTCAATAAATATGATTGAATGATTGAAGTGAGCACTCAATAAATACCATTGATTGATTCAAAAGGTTCACTACAATCCAGCTCCATCCTACCCCAGCCTGTGCCTTATACAAAAAAAGACTGTTGCAATATAATAAAGATGGTAGGATAGGTTGAATTCATAATTTAGCCTGCATCGGCAGGCTCTTGGGTTTTAAGAAACTAGGCTAAGTCTTAGAGAAATCAGGCTTCTGGCAAGGCAGAATGCTAATCAAAATCAAAAACAAAATGTTTAGAGCATCGATTCTTCAGATTCATCTTTACTGGGATGATAGTAACCAAAGCTGGTGGAATTTTCAAGAGCTCAAACAATTCAAACACATCAGGAAAACTGCCCTAGGTCGTTTTCACACATCGAATGAGTAGAATGAAAGATGAAATTGAACTAATCCTCCCTTCACCAAGTTCCAGGACTGAGCAACTTCTAAGATAGCCACTCAAGAGAGAAAATTTCTAAACAGAAAAAGAATATGAATCACAGAAACACCTGAATGTTATCTGCCTGAGTGAACAAAACTTTAATTACATGTTCCATGATGAGGCATGAGGGGGTAGAGACAGGGGAGCACCTGGAGCAGAAAAGGAATCTGTCCCAGAGCAATGAGATCAGCCAGATCTGAGTGCCACGCAGTGTCCAGCAATGCAAAGTGGAATTTGGAAAATATAGTGCTCAAAATATTAAAGCTCATATTCCTGCTTGGAACTCACATTGTCAAAAATCTTAGCAGCCAAATTAGATTGTGAAGTTATGTTTCAACTACATAAAATCAATATTAATTACGCAGGGAGACATTCCTTAGAAAGGGGCTTGATCCTGAAATGTGTTTACATACAATTACCCAACATGGGTTTGTAGGGTTTTTTTCTGGTGGCAGTTTCCAATATGATGCAATTTGGAGACAGAATGCAAACGTGAATTGGCGTGCAGGTACACAAGCAAGACCCAAACATACTCTCTCTCTCTCTCTCTCCCCCTTCCCCCGCCCTAAGCCCATAGTGTAAAAATGAAGCCTAGCTTCTGTCTCTCCCTGCAAAATTCCTCATGATTCCAGAGATTCAGAGGCTTCCAGACACTTCCAATGAAAAAGCAGGCTATTTAATCATGTTTACCTGGGGCTCTTTTCCCCAGGGAGTTCAGAGTTAACTCACCTAGGTTAACTTTCCGGAGTGCCTCCTAAATAGAATGTTCCTCCCCATGGATACTCTTGTTATGGAATCAAGTAACGGAGGGAGAAGAGTTGAGCTCATTATCATTGTTATGCAATAGACAATTCATCGATTCAGTTTTTCTGCAGGAGGGGGTGATTGATATTTGTTCTTTTCCATTCATTTATGGATAGGGATTCTGAGGCTAAGAGACCTTTCCAAGATCCCACAGCATATTAAGGTGGGAATAAACCCAGCTTTTGGTCACTTCTTCCTCTTTCACTCTCTAGATTTCTTTCCCTTTCCAAGAGATGACATTGTGGAATCTCCACTAATCAGACTTCCCTCCCTGATCCTGCCTGTTCTCTCTGGATTTATGTACAGGGAATGAAAAATCAGCTAGCCTTGGTACAACATACCCCAGTGGTCGCTAGTTACACTGGCCCAGTCTCCCTTATGCTTCTCTCTTTGAGCACAGCTGAGGTTGTAGAGGGAGAGGACGAAGTGTATTTATTCTTGTAACAAACATCAAGAAGAGGAAATGGAGCTAAATTAATTCATTCTTCTGAAAATCTTCAAATGGCTTTTTAAAGGGCTATAGAACTAGGGCTTATTACTCCTTAGTCATTGTGGAGAAGATACCATAATGGCTTAAAAGCATGAACCATTTCAGAAAATGAACCTTCATCTAGTAAGCCTGTGGCTTACCAACCACACATGACATTGACGGCTGTTTGTAGTAAATGGGAAGATTATCCTTGAGGAGAAATCAGTCAATCAATCAATGAGATTTATTGAGCACTTACTGAAGGCAGAGCACTGTACTAAGCACTTGGGAGAGTACAATATAACACAGTTGATAGACATGTTTCATGCTCACTACCGGGTTACATTCCAAAGGGGGGACAAACATTAACATAAATATAAGAATTACAGATATGTACATTAGAGTTGTGGTGCTGAGGGTGGAGTGAATAGAGGGTGCGCAGACAATTGAAGGGTGATGAAGAAGCTAGTGGGGAAAGGGGAAAGGAGGGCTTAGTTGAGGAAGGACTCTTGGAGGAGATATGACTTTAATAAGGCTTTGAAGGTGGGAAGAGTGATTGTCTATCAGATATGGAGGAGGGAGTTTAGGCCAGAGCAGGACGAGAGGCAAGGGTTCAGCAAAAGGACAGATGAGAATGCGATACAGGGAGCAGGTTAGAATTAGAGGAGTCAAGCGTGCTGTCTGGGTTGTAGTAGGAAATAACAGATGTAAGATGGGAGGGGAAGGATGTTGAGTGCTTTAAGTCTAATGGTAAGAAGTTTCTGTTTGATGTTGAGTTGGATAGTCAACCACCGGAAATTCTTGAGGAGTGGGGAAACATGGGATGAATGGTTTTGTAGAAAAATGATCTGGGCAACAGAATGAAATACGGATTGGAATGGGGAGAGAGAAAGGAATCGGGGAGGTCAGCAAGGAGGATGACAGAGTAATTAAAGGGGAATAGGATTGGTGCTTGTATTAATGAGGTAGTAGTTCGGATGGAGAGAAAATGGTGGATTTTAGGGATGTTGTCAAAGTTGTACTGACAGGATTTGGTGACAGATTGAATGTGAACATGGAGGAAGGGAGAGGAGTCAAGGATAACACCAAGGTGAGAGGCTCGTGGGACAGGAAGGATGCTGGTGCCGTCTACAGTGATGGAAGAGTCAAGGGAGGGCGGAGTTTGGTTGGAAAGATCAGTACTGTTTGGACAGGAAAGCCTCTAATCTCCTCTCCCTGTGCCTCCCATTTCTGTCTCTGTTCTGGTCTGATGGATTCTGAAAACATTTGTATGGTAGGAAAAATGCACCCAAATCAGGATGTCTCAACACCTTGCAAAGCAATAGGATATATCAGAGTCTTATCAGGAGCAATAGGCCCA
This sequence comes from Ornithorhynchus anatinus, assembly GCF_004115215.2. Taxonomy (NCBI): domain Eukaryota; kingdom Metazoa; phylum Chordata; class Mammalia; order Monotremata; family Ornithorhynchidae; genus Ornithorhynchus; species Ornithorhynchus anatinus. Next base: position 29,937,130 of record NC_041729.1, on the reverse strand, counting down.
GATTTATGACCGACATGTTCATCCAGGAGGGCTTTTGAATGTAAATTTGAGCCGTAGATCAACCATATAAATAAGTATTGGTCCACGTCCCCATGGCCACGATGAAGCCAGAGTGGGCAGAATTCAAATCAGGCAGCAGGCTTAGGAGAAATTGAATATACTCTGCCTTTAATTTTCATTACTTTTTAATATCTGTTTTGTTTGCTTTTCATAGGAACTATGCCTTATGGGCAGGGAAACGTGTCAGACAACTCTATTGATTTGTACTATCCAAAGTATTTAGTACAGTGGTCTGTACACAGAAAGCACTCAATAAATACCAGTGATTGATTGATCTAGGGATACCAAAGTAATAATAATGATGCTAGTAATTACAGTACTTATTAGGTGCTTACTATGTGTCAAGCGTCATTCTAAGTGCTGGGGTAGATACAAGTTATTCAGGTTGGATACAGACCCTGTCCCACATGGAGCTCACACAAGTGAATTGCTTTTAGACAGACACTTGGGTTCTCTTAACCTACTCCTATGGGAAGACCAGAAAGAAATGTGGTTTGCGAGGAAGGGTATTTTGAGAAAACTATCACTTTTGGAGATGTATTTGCAAGGCTCTCCTGGATATAATCGCATCAAGAAGGAAGGAGGTGGACTAAATGATATTTAGAGATCTTTGTGACGTTCTTTTTTAATGGTATTTATTAAGTTCTTACTAGGTTCCAGGCCCTTTACTAAGCGCTGGGGTAGATATAGGATAATTAGGTTGGCCACAGTCCTTGTCCCACATAGAGCTCACAGTCTTAACCCTCATTTTAGAGATCGCCCCTGCCCTCCTCCCTTCCTTAACTTCTATTTTTAACCACTCAATCTCCAAGGGCTCCTTCCCCTCTGCCTTCAAACATGCCCACATCTCCCCCATCCTAAAAAAACCCGCTCTTGACCCCACTTCCCCCTCCAGTTATCGTCCTATCTCCCTACTACCCTTCCTTTCCAAAATCCTAGAACGAGTCGTCTACAATCGATGCCTAGAATTCCTTAACTCCCATTCTCTCCTAGACCCCCTCCAATCTGGCTTCCGTCCCCTCCACTCTACCGAGACTGCTCTCTCTAAGGTCACCCGTGACCTCCTTCTTGCCAAATCCAATGGCTCCTACTCCATTCTGATCCTCCTTGACCTCTCTGCTGCCTTTGACACTGTCGACCGTCCCCTCCTCCTCCATACCTTATCTCACCTTGGCTTCACGGACTCTGTCCTCTCCTGGTTCTCCTCTTACCTCTCTGGCCGATCATTCTCGGTCTCCTTTGCTGGAGCCTCCTCCCCCTCCCATCCTTTAACTGTTGGAGTTCCTCAAGGGTCAGTTCTTGGCCCTCTTCTGTTCTCCATTTACACTCACTCCCTCGGTGAACTCATCCGCTCTCACGGCTTTGACTACCATCTCTACGCAGATGACACGCAGATCTACATCTCCGCCCCTCTCCTCTCCCCCTCCCTTCGGGCTCGCATCTCCTCCTGCCTCCGGGACGTCTCCGCCTGGATGTCGGCCCGCCACCTAAAACTCAACATGAGCAAGACTGAGCTCCTCATCTTCCCTCCCAAACCCGGTCCTCTCCCAGACTTCTCTATCACCGTGGATGGCACGACCATCCTTCCCGTCCCGCAGGCCCGCAATCTCGGTGTCATCCTTGACTCGTCCCTCTCGTTCACCCCACACATCCTATCCGTTACCGAGACCTGCCGGTTTCACCTCTACAATATCGCCAAGATCCGCCCTTTCCTCTCCACCCAAACGGCTACCTTACTATTACGGGCTCTCGTTATATCCCGGCTAGACTACCGTGTCAGCCTTCTCTCTGACCTCCCTTCCTCCTCTCTCGCCCCGCTCCGGTCTATTCTTCATTCCGCTGCCCGGCTCATCTTCCTGCAGAAACGATCTGGGCCTGTCACTCCCCTTCTTAAACAACTCCAGTGGTTGCCTATCGACCTCCGCTCCAAACAAAAACTCCTCACTCTAGGCTTCGAGGCTCTCCATCACCTTGCCCCTTCCTACCTCTCCTCCCTTCTCTCTTTCTACCGCCCACTCCGCATGCTCCGCTCCTCCGCCGCCCACCTCCTCACCGTCCCTCGGTCTCGCCTATCCCGCCGTCGACCCCCGGGTCACGTCCTCCCGCGGTCCCGAAACGCCCTCCCTCCTCACCTCCGCCAAACTGATTCTCTTTCTCTCTTCCAAACCCTACTTAAAACTCACCTCCTCCAAGAGGCGTTCCCAGACTGAGCTCCTCTTCCCCCTCTACTCCCTCTGCCATCCCCCCTTTACCTCTCCGCAGCTAAAGCCTCATTTTCCCCTTTTCCCTCTGCTCCTCCACCTCTCCCTTCCCATCCCCACAGCACTGTACTCGTCCGCTCAACTGTATATATTTTCGTTACCCTATTTATTTTGTTAATGAATTGTACATCGCCTCGATTCTATTTAGTTGCCATTGTTTTTACGAGATGTTCTTCCCCTTGACGCTGTTTAGTGTCATTGTTCTTGTCTGTCCGTCTCCCCCGATTAAACTGTAAGCCCGTCAAACGGCAGGGACCGTCTCTATCTGTTGCCGACTTGTTCATCCCAAGCGCTTAATACAGTGCTCTGCACATAGTAAGCGCTCAATAAATACTATTGAATGAATGAAACAGATGAGTTAACTGAGGCTCAGAGTCTTGCCCAAGGTTACACAGCAGAGAAATGGTGGAGCCAGGATTAAAACCCAGGTTCTCTGACTCCCAGGCCTGTGCTCTTTCCACTAGGCCATGCTGCTTCTCATTCTTCTCCGTCAGATGGCCTCATGGTTCCTGGTATAGCTTCCTGCTTCCAGCATGCTCTGTGAACCTCCTGTTGAATGAATTTGTCATCACTGAGCACTGTGCTTCTCTCCCCACCAGACAGCCACATGACTCTTTTGGGTACCCCTCACCCCTGGCATCACTCCTATTAGGGCCCTGGGCATCATCCTATGACAGAGAGCCTCCTCTACTTGATGGGATCTAGCACTGGCTCTACTCCTTGTCACCGACGACCCTCCTTACCAACCTGCCTCCTACCACTCTAGTGGAACAGAGGAAAGCAGCCACAGCTTGGTTCCACCTCCACAAAATCTCAGGAACACTGGGAGGCCACTGCTGTAGCGGTCAGCATGGCTGCAGTTGGGATTGTGATCTTGAATTGTAAGGCGCCTGAAATTCTGCTCCCCTAACCATAGCAACCTTCTGATCCTGGCTTTTTATCCTTGTATTTTCTTTTCGTTTTGCTTCATCTCCGTTATGTGTGTGTCTCCTAGTTGTCATTTATTTTAATATCTGTCTCTCCCTCTAGACTATGAGTTTCTTATGTATTGTCTTCTCTCAAGCATTTAGTACAATGCTCTGCACACAGTAAGTGCTCACTAAGTTCCACTGATAGATTATGTGTCTGTTGCCAGTCCCCTGTCCCCTGTTCCCTTTTTTAATTTTAGACTGAGAGCCCCCCAAGAGACAGGATCCTTGTCTAATTCCAACCTGCCTATTATTTCCCTGGGCTTAATATGGTGCTCTGCACACACTAAACACTAAACATAAATACTATTACTACTACTTCTATAAGATTTCTGTAGGATTCAGCACAACAGGTGATACTTTTCTTGGAAAATAAAAGTTGGACTCTAAGCATATTTCTCTTAAATCACTCACTGTAGCCCTTTCATCGGTGAATATTCCTAGACTTTCCTGAACTAAATGATATACTTTGCCCAAATTCCTGTGGATTCAATCAATAGTATTTATTGAGCTCCTCCTACTGATTGTAAAGCACTGCAATAAACACTTGGGAGATTACAATAAAGTAGAGTTAGTAGACATAATTCCTGCCTTCAAAGAGCTTACATTCTAGTTGGGGGAGTAGATATTAAAATACAGTACAGACAGGGAAGGCAACAGAGCAAGGAATATGTAGGTAAATGCTGTGGGGAGGGATGAATATAAAGGAATTTAGCTGACACAGAAGTGAGGGAGAATATGATTTTAGGAAATACGATTTTAGTAGCAATATGAAAATAGGGATAGTGATGATCTGTTGGATATGAAGCGGGAGGGAAGGAGAGGAAAGCAGAGGATGGTAAATACCAACATTATTAAGACTAATTATCATCATTATCTTGCAGGTGCAGCCTCTCTTTAAGAGCTCCCAGGGAGAGGGATCTGGAGAAGCATCAGGTGACTGGTAGCTGTTTATTGCAGGTGATACCACTTCCAACCAGGTGCTTAGCATTCCCTTGATCCCTTCCTGACCATCTAAAAACCCCACCCCTCACCTGCCCTTTCTTCCTCCCTGCTCTAAAGTCACTTCTTCAGAGCCAGAGCCCAGAAGGATAGATTTTAAAAAGTTTGCTGGAGAGAAGCTATTTAAAAGTACAAGACAAAGTTAGTTTCAAACTTAAGTCTTGTCTGGGAAGGCTGGGCATCTTGTATCCTGTTGGGAGATGACTTGATTGATGAAGAAATCTGTTAAAACAGTGCTCCCTTCCTTTCCATCGCAAGGACAAAATTGAAATACGGAGAATACCCAATGTGGGCCAGACATTGATCACCTTGGGGCGTTACTTGTAAGTGAAGTAATATACTTTATGTAAGTGTTACCACTCCTCACTGTCTCTCATCACTTCTGTTCCTCCTCTTCAGTGCTCAGGTCTAGGACATGGATAACTTAAGGAGCAGGGTGAATCCTAAGAAGGTAATCTATGAGGGGGGAAGGTTGATTTATAAATGTAGTCTGGGGATGAAAGGAAAAAATATTCTAAGGGGTCTGTTGTAGTTACAGTGAAACTAAACTCTTGTTTGGAGATGAAAGCCTGGGAGGATAGATGGCTTTTAATGCCACAAAGAGAATAAGATATTTGTGACCACAGTGGTGATTGCCTTAGATGACTATGCTCTAAAAAGGGCCTTGGGGTGTAGGAAGTTCCAGAAAAGGGGAGCCTCATGCTTTCTGCACAACTCTCCTTCATTCTCTCCTTTCTTTTTCTATTTTTTCCCCCTCTATCTTAGAAAGCCTCCTCCTCCAGGAAGCAATCTTCTCAGCCTTGTTCCTTTGCACACAAGTAGGCATCTATTTAACATTTTGTGCTTACCTATTCTCTTAAGCATTTATCAAGTTACAGGAATATATATTTGTATCAACTTCTCTCATCAGCCTGAAACTACTCAAGAGATGTAATCCTTACACTAATTCCTTTAGCATGTCTTCCTAATTTTTATTATTTTTTCATTGGTATTTAAGAACTTTTTATGTGTCAAGCACTACTTAATAAATAACTCCTAGAATGCTCTCCCTATAATACACTCAGTGTTGTTGAAACAGTGGCTGATACAAGGATTTCAGGCTGATTCCAAAGCCCAGTTAAAGGACCTAAGGGAAAAAAATCACTTCTTAGGAGGATATGGGAGAGAGATCTGTAATTCCCACATGTGTACTTCTCAGTGCTTAGTTCAGCACTCTCCACATAGTGACTAATAAATCCTACTACAACATAGACCAGTGTTTTCAAGTAACATGAGAAGGAGGCTGTAAGCTTGTGGTCAGGTGACATCTCTACCAAATCTGTATTGTATTTTCCCAAACACTTAGTATTGTGCTCTACATACGGTAAAAAAAACTCAGTAAATACCCCTGACTGGTTCCCTCTCATTCTAGTACAGGTGAATTCCACATTTTTTAAAATTAGTTGCTCAGTACTTTCTGCCTCCAAGTATGCAGAACTCGGGGCTTTAGTGTTGAGGGATACTGCTAAAGCTGTATGAACCACAGTACAGGGAAAGTATTTTTACTTCAAAGTTTCTCCTACTCCTCACATGAGGTGAACTAAATGCCATTAATGAGGAAGGTCTCCTCCTGCAGGGAGTCTACAGTCTGTAGAGAAATCTGTGAGAATTGAATTAATCCGATTGACAGTATGCCCTGTAGTTCTAGGAACTCTTGGGAAGACTCATGAAACTCTTGTTTCTGGAAAAACTACTTTCCAATTGACAAGGGGGCAGACCACCGCTTGGCTAGAGCCCAGTGAGGAGAGAGCCCAAACTGGGAAAAATCTGATTAGACTTGCTCAAGAAAGACTGGAAAAGCATTTAAGGAGTAGCTCTTCATGTCTTTGCAAACAAAAGAACAGAGTAGCTGAGAAGGGACAGCTTCAGGCGAGTGATAAGGATGATTGTCCTGAAGCAGTTCATATTGATATCAAAGATCTTAAAGCTGTAGGCACTCTATTCAATTTAATAATAGTAATAGTTAAACGCTTATGTCAAGCACTGTTCTATGCACTAGGGTTTATACAACTGTAATCAATTTGGCTGTAGTCTCTGTCCCACATGGGGCTCAAAGTCTGAGGGAGAGCAGATGTTTAATTCTCATTTTACAGATGAGGAAATTGAGGCACAGAGAAATGAAGCGACTTATTCAAGGTCTCACAGCAGGCAAGTGGCAGATTCCGGATTAGAACCCAGATCTTCTGACTCCCGGCTTGTGTTCTTTCCAGTAGCCCATCCCTTTTGCTCCTGTCCATTTACTGGTGGTTCTCTCTCTCTTTCCTAGTCACCATCTTCTGCAGCTCCCCTGTTAATAAGTTACTAAAACGTAACTAATCCTGCTACAAATACATCTGGAGTCCCCTAAAGAAAGAGAACACAAGGGAGACAGAGTTTGAGTAGTTCATTTTGCTTAATGCTCTATTCCAGGCTGTGTCAATGCCACATAGGCTTCACAATAGTATTTGTAAACATGGTTGGGATTTCTCCATCAGTAGTGTCATCTTTGAATAGTAGGACAACACCCATACCTGTATACTCATTAACTGGCTGTCTAATTTTTATCCCACTGCATACTCTTTTCTTTCCTTTTCAGAATTCCAACTGACCGAGCCATATAGACAATGCTTATCATTTTATGGCTGACCTAAAATGTCCTAATACTGGTTTTCCAGAGGGTTGGGGTAAGGTTTCTACAGGGTGGATCAACAAGCCAAGCATGGTAAGGCAGGGTGGAAGGAGTGAGCCTGTGCACGTAAGGATTACAAGAAACAGAACAGACAGGTGAAAAAAGTAGCCAAAGCCAGTGGTTCCTTCTGCAGAGATTCCTGACCCGATAGGATGCCTTCGGGCTGCTGGCCCATATTAAGGAATGGGGGAAGAGCAAGTTGTTTCTCTTCTTTCGCCCTTATTCCAGTTGACTCTTTTCTGTGAATTTGTCTTCTCCTGAGGTGATATCTCCAACTATGCCTTTTTCTTTTTAATGGTATTTAAGCACTTACTGTGTGCCAGGCACTGTACTAAGCTGTACAGTCTCAAATCCCCATTTTACAGATGAGGTAACTTGAGGCACAGAGAATTGAAGTGAGTTGCCCAAGGTCACACAGCAGACAAGTGGTGGAGCCATTATCTGAAAACTAGCTTCCAGACCCATCTGCCACTTCTAAACCATGGTAGAACAGTGGATAGATCATGGGCCTGGGACTCAGAAGGTCATGAGTTCTATTCCCTCCTCTGCCGCTTGTCTCCTGTGTGACCTTGGGCAAGTCACTTCAGTTTCCATGCTTGTCACCTCATATGTAAAATGGGGATTAAGATTGTGAGCCCCACCTGGGATGGGGACTGTGTTCAACTCGGTTTGCTTGTGTCCACCCCCAGAGCTTAATGCGGTGCCTGGAACATAGAGCTAAACAAACACCATCGTCATTATTGTTATTACCAAATGGTCTGTGCCGGTCTTGGGCCTGCTGACGCTCCACCTGCTCAGCAGTGCTGTTCCAAAGAGGCAAGCTCAACCTGATCTGTGGGGGTAACCCAGAAGGAGGTGTTGTGGAGTTGGCAGTACTGATCTCTGGACCACTAATGGTGGAAACGTTACAGTTTGTCGGTTTAGTCTCCACTGAGGTGGTCAACTGCTCCAGGTCCAGCACCCTCTACATCCACCCTACTGATCTGATATGACTTGCCTCCTGAATAAACAGCCCTTAGTCCCCAATTGCTGGTTGGTTCTGTAATTATATCTGTAGAGAAGAGACGACTTTTTTAAAGAAACCCAGAAGGATTTCCATATTTCTAAAGAATGATTCTTTCATCAGTCACTGAGAGCCATTTCAAATCTCCACCCCCTTGTTCTCATCCATCCATGTGGGTGCTAAGGAGAAAGAATGGCATGCTTCTGACAGAGCTACCTTGTTTAAAGTGTAAATTGAAGGTTTTCTGGCTACTTGCATAACCTGCCCCAGGAGATGGTTAACTGATGCGAAAGACTCTGAACTTGGATTTTATCCCTCATTATGTCCTTTGCTGGTGACAGGGCCCAACCGTGTGAATTTGTTGTGGACAGGGATTGTTACTGTTTATAATTTTATTGTACTTTTTCAAGTGCTTAGTACAGTGCTCTGCACACAGTAAGTGCTTAATAAATATGATTCAATGAATTAGTGCAAAGAGCACAGACAGGGAATCAGGAATCCTGGGTTCGCTTAATTCTTCTGGGCCTCAGTTTCTGAATCAGTAACATGGAGATAAAATGTCTGTTCTCCCTCCCTCTCGCACTGTGAGGTCTGGGTGGGAGGGAAACTGTGGCCATTCTGATTCACTTGTATCCATCACAGTGCTTGGCACATGGCAGTATTCACTTAACATTTTTCCCACTGGAGGGGAGCTTAGATGGATAGACTTTGAGGGCAGTGATGTTGTCCTTTTATGCTCCAAAAGACCTTGAAGCTTGCACACAACAGATGCGTAATACATACTGTTGAAAAGGATCAATCAATGGTAACGAACACTTACTGAGTGCAGAGCATTATACTAAGAACTCAGGATAGTACGACAGTTTGTATAAACATTTCCTGCCCACAAGGAACTTACAGTCCAGAGGGTAATGTATTTGACCTCTTTATATAGAAGCAGGACCGCCTAGTGGAAAGAGCACAGGCCTGGGAGTCAGAGGACCTGGGTTCTAAACCCCATAGTCTGCTGTGACCTGGGGCAAGTCACTTTACCTCTCTGTAAAATCTGCAAAATGGGGATTTAATAACTGTTCTCCCTCCTACTTAGATTGTGAGCCCCTTAATAATAATAATGGCATTTGTTAAGCGCTTACTATGTGCCGAGCACTGTTCTAAGCGCTGGGATAGTTACAAGGTAATCAGGTTTTCCCATGTGGGGCTCACAGTCTTAATCTGCATATTACAGAAGAGGTAACCGGGCAAGTCACTTGACTTCTCGGTGCCTCAAAGTCACAAAGCCGATCAGCGGCAGAGCTGGGATTAAAACCCACGACCTCTGACTCCCAAGCCCATGTTCTTTCCGCTATGCCACGCTGCTTCTCTAAGTGGCACCCGATTTATAGTACAAAGTGAAAGCACCAAAGTTATTCCTGTTAATGTATTTAAATTCTTTCTGTGTTCCAACTATTGTACTAAGAGCTGGGGTAGATATGGTGAAATCAGATCAGACACAGTCCCTGTCACACAGTGACCTAAGATGCCCCAATGCTTTCTTCTTGCCTTTTGGTTTTTCCCTTCTCTCTGACTCCACTTCCTGACATTTCACCAAATGACAGGTGTTGATGAGCCTTCTAAAATCAATCAGTAAATCTTATTTGAGTGCTTACTATACACAGAGCACTATACTAAGTGCTTGGGAGAGTTCAATGTTTCAGATTTTGTAGACCTGTTCCCTGTCCAAGGTGAAAAACAAGTACGTTATCTGAATGCTCCTGCTGCCTCCTTCTCTCTCCCATCCCCACCACCTGTAAGCCATGTGAACCCCACTCCCTCCAGGGGAGAAGTGGTTTAGTTTTGTTTCAGAAGACAGAGGAAGATGTCATTCTGTTTTGCTTAGCAGCCTCAGCTTAAAACAAATGGCTTTAATACTTCTGTTGGAGCCAAACTTAGAGCCTCCAATTGCTCTCCAAATCTTTCTAACGTACTTTTTCTGGCCGGCCAGCAATAAAACAAATGAAATCAGCCACTATTTATCATGCTGAGGAAACTGCCCTGTAGATGGTACCAAGCAGGCTAATCAGCAGCCAGCAGTTCTATGCTTGAGTGTTCACCCAGAGTGGGCGAACCCTGATCTACCATGGACACTTTGTGACCTCTTGCCAGATGTGTCCAGATCCAACTTTTATGCCCTGGAGAAACTGTTTCTCACAACTAACCTAGTTTACAGCTGACTCCATCTCCACTTTTCTGGCTGCTCTGTGGTCACTGGGATGTTTATTTTTCTCACATGGAGGAGGATTCCTGCTAGTTAAGAAGTTTTAGTTCCCTAAAGCAGTGTTCTGCAGGAAGGCAGAGAAAAAGCACTCAGAGGTGATCCCACAGGCCAAGATTTAGGGTTGGGATTTAATGTCCATCCCTGCTCTTCAGCTACTCTATTAATGTGGCCAGGATGTTTATTAGATAGCAGAAACTCCTAGGCACAAATATGGAATTTCTAACTAACCCACATCCAACTGCCTCTTTTACTGAGGTGTGGTAGGGCTGGGGAGCGGGATATCTTGGGAAGGGAAGGCTAGGAGGCTGGCACACTTATCTATCGCTTTACAAGGGTTTTCCATTTATTCACTTTTTCCATACTCTTGCCATAATCAATTGCATCTATTTTTCCTTCTGCTCCTGCTGCGTGTATATAAATTATGCTTTCTGGTCTCTCCCATTACTCAGTTATATTATAAACTCCTTGAGGGCAGGGGGCCATGTCTTCTCTGCTGTGTTCCCAAGCCCCTGGCCCAGTGCTTTGCACCTAGTCACACTCAGTAAATAGTACTGAGTGAATGAATTAATCTAGCCAAGGAGAGTCAGATGACTCTAGCTCCTCTCAGCCAGTTCTGTCCCAGAATGACTGGCCAGTAGAAGTCAAATGGGCTTCCATTTGGCCAGGTCTGTCCATCAATCGATGGTATTTAACCACTTACTGTGTTCAGAATACTGTACTAAGCACTTGAGAGATTATAACGCAATAGGGTTTTTTAGATGTGATCTTTGCCCTTGAGGAGCTTACAGCTTTTTGAAGTTGTGCAGCCCCAGACCCATTCAATCAATCAGTGGTATGTATCGAGCACTTTGGGCAGAACACTGTACTAAGCACTTGGAGAATACAATACACCACCCCAGCCTCTGCTTCCTTGGCTCATTCTTTGCTCCACTCCTATCATTTGGACTGAATTTTTAGATCAGTCTCCTTTGAGGCAGAATGAGATTCTTTCCCTGTTCTGCTCTTGAAAAAGATGTCAAAGTGAATTTGAAGTAGGACGTTTAAGAGTGTCTGACCCTGCAGCCTTAGGGAGATCCCTCTGCCTGAATGATTTGGTATAGGTGGAACTAGTGAGCCCCATATGGGACATGTACTGTGTTTGACCTGATTATCTTGTATCTACCCAAGTGCTTAGTACAGTGCCTGGCACATAGTAAGTACCTAACAAATACCATTCATTTACAAGAAAAGAAAAGGAAACAAAACTGATCCTACTTGGGTCTCCCCTGGAGGGTTCCCCAGTAGCTTGGGGTGAGAGGAGAACAGGGCAGAAAGGAGGGCTGACTGGACTCAAGCCAAGTATAATCTGTGTCATGAAGACACCCACGAGACTGAGTTGGTGCTATTGCCCCCAGTTCCATTCTTCCATCACAGGCCCACAAGCTAGCTCTGTGTCCCCTTCCAGAATTTAGTGTCTGCCATAGTCAGGCCGGACAACCGGGGTCTGCTATCAGTCCTGAGGGATCCCTAAACCAGTTATGTCCAGGCACAGACCTCAGGGGATTCCCCCAACAAGCCCAATCTCAGAACTGCAGAGGCTGAGACAGCAGGCTAACATTTTCTGGTCAGGCCCCAGCTCCGGATGACCACCTTGTTGTATTCTGGGGAGGAGCAGCTGGATTGCCCCCCATTCCCAACATCAACACCTTTGTGCCACCTAAGCAATTAAATACAATTCATTGTAGAATTTATGCACGTACCTTATGTTCCATTGCTTCCTCCTTTTTTGAATGGGATTTGTTAAGCACTTACAGTATCACAAACACTCTTCTAAGATCTGTGATAGATACAAGGTAATCATGTTGGAAACAGTCCCTGTCCCACATTAGGGCTTACAGTCTGAAGGAGGAAGATGTAACCCTCATTTCACAAATGAGGTTACTGAGGCACAGAGATGTTGAGACTTGTCCGAGGTCACACAGAAAAGTGGCAGAACCAGGATTAGGACCAGGGTCCTCTGAGTCCCAAGCCCTTTTTTTTTTCACTAGGCAATGCTGCTTTCCAATAATAATAATAATGGTATTTGTTAAGCATGTACTATGTGTCAAGCTCTGTTCTAAGCACTGGGGTAGGTACAAGCTGATCAAGTTGGACACACTCCCTGTTCCCCATGGGGCTCCTAGTCTTAATCCCCCTTTTACAGATGAGGTAACTGAGGCACAGAGAAGCGAAGGTACTTGCCCAAAGTCACATGGTAGACAAGTGGTGGAGCTGAGAACCCAGGTCCTTCTGACTCCCAACACTTACTATGGAGCAAGCACTGATCTAAATGTCGGAGTATATACAGGATCATCACATTAGATGCAGTCCCTCTCTTTGAGGGAGGGGGACAGGTATTTTATCCCCATTTTTACAGCTGAGGACACAGATGTTAAGTGACTTGCTCAAGGTCACAGAACAGGTAAGTGGTGGAGCCGGAGCTAGAACATGGGTCCCCACTCCTAGGCCCATGCACTTTTCGTAAGGCTACCCTGTCTCCTAGGTGGAAATTACACTCTAGCAGGGAAAACAGGCATTAGATTCCTTGAGGGCAGGGATCATGTCTTTTACTGTTGTTATTCATTCATTCAATAATATTTATTGAGCGCCTACTCTGTGCAGAGCACTGTACTAAGCGCTTGGAATGTACAAATCGGCAACAGATATGCTCCCCAAGTGTGTAGTACTGTGCTCTACACAGAGTAGGAACTAAATAACTGTGGCATTTCTTACGTAATCACTATGTTCTAAGCGCTGGAGTAGAAAGAAAATAATCAGGTCTGACCCAGTCCCCGTCCCATGTCGTCTAAGGTAGATGGAGAACTAGTATTGCATTCCCACTTGACAAATAAGAGCGGCTCAGTGGAAAAGAGCCTGGGCTTCGGAGTCAGAGTTCATGGGTTCGAATCCCGGCTCTGCCACTTGTCAGCTGTGTGACTGTGGGCGAGTCACTTAACTTCTCTGTGCCTCAGTTACCTCATCTGTAAAATGGGGATTAACTGTGAACCTCACCTGGGACGACCTGATTACCCTGTATCTCCCCCAGCGCTTAGAACAGTGCTCCGCCCATAGTAAGCGCTTAACAAATACCAACAACAAAAAAAAAATAAGCAAACTGAGGCCCAGACAAGTTTAAGTGACTTCCCCAAGGCATGTGGTGGAATCAGGATTAGAGCCAGGTCTTCTGACTCCCACACCTATGCTAGGAATGCACCAGGTCAGAGTACCCGTAACAGAACTGAGTTGAGTGAGTGCCAGTAATAACTACTTAGCACAGGAGCGTTGGGGACGGGGAAAGATTTGCCCACTTGCTCCTTCCTTTCTGCCCGCTCCATCTCTGGGGCCCAAATCGAGGGGCAGGACAATAAGAGCCCAGGCTCTTGCGAGGTGGAGCCGGAGTAAACCCGATCACTCTGTCATTTTACCCAGTGGTCTCCAAGTGGGAAGCCGTAAAGGTCTGGCAACCAAGAATCCCCTGCTCAGACAATTGGAGCTGCCACTGCTGGCCTCTGCACATCATCCCGTGCCTGTTAGTCACTTTGATCTAAATGCAGAACAGTGTCTCTAATTAGTAGCTTCTGATCAGTCTGGGGCTAAGCCTACACCTGTCGAAAGGAGGAGGGAGATAGGGCCATCTACTGGTGGAGAAGATGGAGTTTGGATTTTTCCTTGGACTCATCTTTAGCTTTCGTTCATTCAGTAGTATTTATTGAGCGCTTACTATGTGCAGAACACTGTGCTAAGCGCTTGGAATGTACAATTTGGCAACAGAGAGAGACAATCCCTAACCCCGGACTTACCGTCTAATCGGGGGAGACAGACAAAAGCAATAGCGATATATAGAATCAAGGGGATTTTATTAACAAAATAAATAGGGTAATAAAGATATATTCAAATGAGCCAATTTGACCCTGGGCCTGTGAACTAAGGCTTCTCCCTGGAGCCCGGGGCCCCCGTGGCTCAGTGGAAAAGAGCCTGGGCTTCGGAGTCGGAGGTCATGAGCTCGACTCCAGGCTCTAACACTTGTCAGCTGTGTGACTGTGGGCAAGTCACTTCACTTCTCTGTGCCTCAGTTACCTCATCTGTAAAATGGGGATTAAGACTGTGAGCCTCACGTGGGACAACCTCATTCCCCTGTATCTCCCCCAGCGCGTAGAACAGTGCTCTGCACATAGTAAGCGCTTAACAAATACCAACATTATTATTATTACCTCTGAGACCCCATACCCCTCCAGTGTCACAATTAGAGAGGACATTGAATCCCCCGCTTTGGAGTAGAAAGACGCTGACTGGGTTGCCGTCCCTAAAGTCCGTCGATTTAAAATTATTGGACATCGGAGCATATGGACAAGTACGCAGGCCTCGGGCACAGCCAGTTGGGACTCCGTCTTGCTTGTCACCCTCTCGGCTGGTATATTTTTTGACAAGCTAGTTGTCTTCCTTCTGAACCCTCGTTTCCTACCTCTTTGTCACAGAGTTGCTACCCCATTAAGAAGTGATCTAGCAGGGAGAGCCGGGCATAGAATTAAAACAGGAGGGAGCCTTTTAATTAAACAAACAAGTCAAAGCTCATAATGGAGCTGACGAGTGACTGACTGTTGAGGGAGATTTTGCTGGTGTCGAACAATATCGATCAAAATGCCACACTGCACCTTCCCTTCGCTCCCTGGCTCATGATTAGAGAAAATAAATCACTCCTCTGTGGATTGCTTTGCAAACCTTATCCCTCCCTATTTTGGGGGTGCTGCTGACAGTCTCAGGGAGGAACTGACCATTTGTCACAGATCATTTGAGTGGAGCAAGGGAGAGACCCAAAGAGGGATTATGAAGATGACCTCATTGGGGATTTTGCTTTGAATCTGTACAGCACGTTTAGTTTTCCAAAGCACTTTCACATCAGTGATATCATACTGGACTCTTAATATCCCTGTGAGGTAGAGGCAGGGAAGATAAGCTCTTAGCACAGTGCTTTTCACTCTATAAATACTTGATTGAATAGGAAGAGACCTGAGGCGATTTGGTTTTAAGAGGGCCAGAGAGCTCTGGTTGAAACTTGGGTTTATTGCTTGTTTCTGTTAGCAGAGGGGTTTTAATTGTGATCCTAGAGACATGACAATGGGTCACATTAACATTTTAACCTTTGGTGCCTCTTTCTTGACAAATGGAGTGATGATAATATTGTGGCATTTGCTAAGTGCTTACTGTGTGCCAAGTACTGTGCTAAGTGCTGGGATATATTGGATACAGTCAGATCAGACACAGTCCTTCTCCTCCATGAAGCTCAGAGTATAATGGGGGAAGGAGAACAGATATTTAGCTGCCATTTTACAGATAAGAAAACTGAAATACAGGGACACTGTGACTAACCCAAGGTCACAATGCTGGCAAATCATGCAGTCAGGGTGAGAAAAATGATTATCTCACTTGTTAAACACTGAAGCACTCTACAAAGTGCTGGGTAGATATAAGAGAAACAGGTCCCACGTGGGACTCACTGTGTAAGTGGGAGGGTTAGCAGCTATTGAATCCCCACTTGCATTTGAGAAAACAGAGGCACAGAGAAGTTGTGGCTTGCCCAAGATGGCAGCACAGGCAAGTGATGGGGCTGGGATTAGAACTCAGATCCTCTGGCTCTGTATTTTATCCACTAGTCCACGCTGCTTTGGCCCAGGAGATGAGTGTTGATCTCAGCCTAGTAGTCATGAACCAAAATCCCCTCTTCCTTGAGGAAAAGACAAAGGAGTGGATGTAGAATCCACAGTTCAGGAAAGGATTTGGTATTCACTCTTCAAAATATACTCCAGATAAATCGACAGGTGAACCCAAAATTAGTTATGATGCAGACTGTTTCCTCTCTTGAGTTTTGAACACCAGCTAAAGAGATACTGGAACCTTGGAAGCAGATGTATTGCCAAGTGGGTCAAATAATTTCTTTAAAAATCATATACTTGGCCATTTTTGTTAGCCTCAAAGGCCTGGATGAAGCAGAGCGCAATAGTTAGTGTTGACTCACAGTAATTCCATCTGGGGGACTGTGGCTGAGACTCCTCACCCTCATCTCTCACTCCCTCCGCCCTGTCTTCTCCTCATCTCCCACTTCTGAGCACTTCTCGTCCTCCCTTAGCAGATCTCACTCCCACTTATTTCTCACGTCTTCCTTCCTATTCCTCACATCACCCCACACCCACTCCTCACACTTTTGTAGCCCCCCTCTTTTTCATTTTTCTGTCACAGCCCCAAACTCACTTCACCCATCCTCCCCTCTCCAAAATCACAATCTCCATCTCACACTCCTCACTGGGAAAGGCGGTTTTGCCACAGGACACAAGGGCATGATAAGGATGGAGGTTTGTTTCCCCAGGCATTCCAAACATGTAAATATGCTCCTGCCTAATTGTTTTTTTAATTGTTCATGTTAAATGCTTACTATGTGCCAGGCACTGTACTAAGTTCTGGAGTAGATACAGGACACTCAGGTTGGACGCAGTCCATATGCCATAAGGAACTCAGTCTTAAATCCCCATTTTACTAATGAACTAAATGAGGCACAGAGAAGTTAAGTGACTTGCCCAAGCTCACTCAAGAGGCAAGTGGCAGAGTTGGTATTAGAACCCAGGTCCTTCTGACTCCTAGGCCCATGCTCTATCCACCAGGTCACACTACTTCTCTAATTACAGGTAAAATTAATTAATGAAACCATTTCAAATTGCCCTTGTTGTCTCGGCAGATTGGTGGCTTTCTTTAGCTTGGAAACGTCAGCATCCTATGCTCCTATTTTGTTCAGGGGAAAGAAGAATTGGCCCCAAGGAAAGGAAACAGTGGAATTGTTTAGATTACTTTTCTCATTTGGAAAATGAAACAATTAAAATGTCAATTTCTTGGCTTGGACTGGAAAGGTACTTGAATCTCTGTGTTTTCCCTTCTGCCCTGAGGCTTGCGTCTGCTCAGCTCTGGTTCTGGTTCTGTGGAGTCTCCACTTGATAGTGCAATCGTGCAGGGAGTCATTGTTGAACCAAACAGATTTAAGAACATTTGTCCTTTACTCCAGGATTGAAAACTGACCAAGAATGCACTGCCAGTTTTTAACTGAAAACTGCACTAGGAGGAACTAAACACAGGGTACCAATAGATGTGTGTGAGGTTTCTGTAGGAACTGTTGCCTGAGAGTTCAGTTATAATTGGCACCTGACTGACCTGTCTCTTGCTCTAAGATGCCCATCTGCTAGGCTTTATATAAGGTTTTCCCTGTCAATATGCTTTATTCATTACTAAATGCTTGAAGAGATTTTTACTGAATTACTTTAATTTACTAATTTACTTTAATTGAATCAATTAATTGAAATAACATATTGAGTGCTTATTTCTTTTTTTTAAAAAAAAAGCATTCATTCATTCAATTGTATCTGAGTGCTTACTGTGTGCAGAGCACTGTACTAAGCCCTTGTAAGACTACAACCATAGATACCATCCCTGCCCGCAATGAGTTTACAGTCTAGCACTTGAGTGCTTACTATGTACCAGGCACTGTACAAAGTGCTGGGATAGATACAAGGTAATCGGGTGATAGATACAAGATAATCAGGTTGGAGACAGTCTGTGTCCCACGAGGGAATCACAGTCTTAATCCTCATTTTACAGATGAGGTAACTGAGGCACAGTGAAGTTGTAACTTGCCTAAGGTCCCACAGAAGATAAGTGGTGGCGCTGTGATTAGAACCCAGATTCTTCTCATTCCTGGGCTCAGGCTCTTTCCATTAGGCCATTCTTAGGAGAGTACCTTAGAGTATACAGACATGATCCTGGCCCTCACGAAGCTTCTACTTGTCAGCTGTGTGACTGTGGGCAAGGCACTTAACTTCTCTGTGCCTCAGTTACCTCATCTGTAAAATGGGGATTAAAACTGTGAGCCTCACATGGGACAACCTGATTACCCTGTATCTCCTCCAGTGCTTAGAACAGTGCTCTGCACATAGCGCTTAACAAATACCGACATTATTATTATTACTATCTTGCATGAGACAGATGTTCAAATAATTTACAGGTGGGGGAAGCAACCGAGTAAATGGCTATGTACACAAGTGCTTAGTGGTACAGATGAAATGCAGAGTTGAAACAAGGGAGGGGAAATGGAGTGGAGAAATTAAGGAAGGTTTTATGGAGGAGATGTGATTTTTAAGAGGGCTGTGAGAATGGTGGTCTGTCAGATATGAAGGGGGAAGGAGTTTCCAGGAGAAGGAAAGATATGAGCAAAGCTTTGTTAGCGTGAAAGACTAGAGAGAGGCACAGTAAATAGTTTGGTTTTAGAAGAACAAAGTCGGAGGGCTGATTTGTAGAGGGAGAGAAATGAGGATAGGTGTCAGGGAGCGAACTACATGAGTGTCTTAAAGCTGATGGTGAGGAATTTCTGCTTGATGTGGAGATGGATGCGTAACCACTGGAGGCTTTTCGAAAAATGATTGTAGGTGGCAGATGGATGGGCTGGAGAAGGGAGAAGCTGGAGGCAGGGAGATCAGTGAGGAAGCTGATGTGGCAGTCAAGACTGGATATGACTGTTTAGTTCAGAACCGTGGTAGTTTGGATGGGGAGGAATGAGCGCACGCTGGAAAAAGCCATGAAGATAAGATCGACAGGATTTGGTGACCTACAGAATATGTTGGTTGAAGGAGAGAGATGAGTCAAGGCATGGGAATGTGAGACAGGGACGATGGTGGTACTGTCAATGGGAAAGTATTAAAGACATTTCTGAGCAGATAACCAAATGAGTTGAGTCGAGGAGGCACCCTTAATTTGGAAATGGATGGGACAGATTTCAATAAATGAACTGCATCTCATTCAGAGTAATTATTGTCCTAGGGTCTTATCAAACTTTGACAATCATTCATTTTTGCAAGATGTCAAAATAGCTGAAGAAGCTATAGCTTTTTCCACCGCCAGCTAAAATTTTGGAGTTAGTCTTGTGTAAGGAAAACTTATAAATGTGATTGAATAAAAAGTCCCTAATGGATAGTTGAGTTCAAAAGGGCATAGAGGTATCTGGAAAGAATTTGCCTGCTTCAAGATGGTTTAAGAAGAAAAGAGCACGTTGGTGGCTCTCTATCCTAAATTGGAGAAATTCTTCAATGTTGAAAAATTGCTACAAATGGAATAATAATTGGTATTTGTTAAGCCCTTGTGCCAGAGCCGGGGTAGATATGATACAATTAGAACTGAACTAATCTAGGCTGTAAGCCCATCATTGGGCAGGGATTGTCTCTGTTGCCGAATTGTATATTCCAAGCACTTAGTACAGTGCTCTGCACATAGTAAGCGCTCAATAAATACTATTGAATGAATGAATGGAGTCCCTGTTCCACATGGGGCTCACAGGATGAGGGGAGAAAACTTGTATTTATTCCCATTTTACAAAGGAGGAAACAGATGCAGAAGTTGTCTGTCCAGAGGTAACACAGCCAACAAATGAGATTAGAACTCAGGTCTCCTGACTCCCAATCAAGTGCTCTTTCTACTGGGTTACACTGCCCTGTAAACCCTTCGGCAGAGACTCGCATCGTATGACAACTCATTTATTGAAAAATGTGATGTAAGACTTTGAATTTCTTTAATAAAGATTAAAGAGTAGTTTAATGACATTTATCATTACAGTAAATAGTATGCAAAGGAATTTCATATTCTCCTTTTGGGCTAAAGGGATGAGCATAGAATCACTCCAATTATTATTATTGTTATTAATATTAATAATGGTACTTGTTAAGCCCTTATTAACTGCCAAGTAATGTTCTAAGTGCTGAGGTAGAGATATAACTCTGAGGTAAAGATATGTTAAGCAGGTTGGACACAATCCCTGTTCCACATGGGGCTCATCCTCTTAATTCCCATTTTACAGATGAGGTAACTGAGGCCCAGCGAAGTGAAGTGACTTGTCCAAGGTCACACAGAAGACATGTGCTTTAGCCAGGATTAGAACCAGGTCCTCTGACTCCCAGGCCCATGGTCTATCCACTAAGCCATGCTGCTTCTCAGCGTGTTATAGGATAGTTATAGGGCAGCAGGTATCTGCATTACAGTCTTTCTCTTGAAGTTATTTGGTCTTTTCTGTTAGAGAAGTTACCTCTGAGAGTTGCCAAAAAGTCACTAATGAAGCGGATTGTATGAGTTTGCAGCCAAAATCTACCCAGTGTGGGAGTGACAGGGTGCAAAATGTAGCTGACAAGGAATGTCTTTAACATTTTTTTTTTGACATTATTCTGTGATAGACAATATGCATCTTTGGTTCATGGATATTTGTAGTGCAGTGAGATGGTTTTAAATAACTCACGGTGATTTCAAATTTTCACAGGATTAGCCAAAATACCACATAGATGGGTAGGAGGGTATTAATATATCTTCATATGCATCTGTGTGCACGCACACACACACACGGTATCTCTGTCTTTAGATTCGGATAGAATCAAAGCAGTTTTTAGAAATCTCTGCCCTGGCTCAGTCTAACCCCTTAGTAAATGGTAGGCTAGGGTCTCAGCGCAAGCTCATTTTTTGTGGTTGTTAAAATAGACTATATCTCTTTCTGGTAAAGTGGGGCTTGGAAAAGGTCTTCCCTTTGTAAATGAATGGGGAGGCAGATACAGTCAGCATTTTTGCAGGAAAAGTCCTAGATAGAGAATAGAATGATACCATGTTGCCACAGCGGCTTTGTGGGCAAGGGTCCTATATTTGGAGAATTCCTCGGATTGGCTGTCTTCAAGCGCTCGTCCTCTGCCTCTCTCGACCTCCACTGTCTCTGAGGACAGAGGAAGATGGTCTATGCTATTCACACCCTTTTAAGAGTCATCACCCTCCTTCTCATCGTTCTCGGCCGTATCCTCGTACTTGAACTCTTGGGCATGGCTCAGTGGAAAGAGCCCGGGCTTCGGAATCAGAGGTCATGGGTTTGAACCCTGGCTCTGCCACTTGTCAGCTGTGTGACTGTGGGCAAGCCACTTACCTTCTCTGTGCCTCAGTGACCTCATCTGTAAAATGGGGATTAAGACTGTGAGCCTCATAAGGGACAACCTGATTACCCTGTATCTCCCCCAGCGCTTAGAAGAGTGCTCTGCACATAGTAAGCGCTTAACAAATACCAACGTTATTATCTTCTGTCCAGAATCAAAAATCCAGGCTGAGTGGCTAATGGCCAGTATTTCCCACCCTCCTTCGAAGACTTCTCTGTAGATTCTTTTCTAGGACTACTTTGGTTTTACCTCAGGATTTTAATGTTTATTTCCCCATTTCCAATTGCTCGGCAGTAGATGAAAAAAGCAAGCCTGATTAGCCTTTAGCTAAAACATTTTAGCTATCTGGTAATAAAGAAACCCACTTCATGCTGGGAGTGAAAGAAGGAATATCTCCCCTTACCACAGCTCCAGACTTTTCATCTTCTTCCTTTCCTGCTTCCTGCCATTGTCCAGACCCTCCTGGCGCTCTCTAACAGAAACACATTCTCATAGCTTTCTGATGCCGGATCAGAATATTTAATCATGTTCCGCTTAAGGGACAGATCTCCAAATTTGTGTCTGGCCCTGTGACACCTCTCCCAGTATATAGCTTTTTCTGCCATTGTTTCCACTTTCACTCCCTCTTCCTTCAGCCCCTTGGGCTTGCACCAAGGTAATGGAGAGGAAAACTGCCTGTTACTTAGTGGCAGAATGTTTCTTGTAATGCTGATGTGCTGCGAAGTTGTAACTGGTCAGGAAGCAAGAAGTCTCATGGAGCAATTGACGAAAGCAGAGCTGTGGATGTCTTCTAAACTTAGGATGAGTCCTCCCCGAAGTTCAAAACTAGATTCTGTTTTGAATGTATCTGTCACTCAACCATGTGGAGTTTTTTGGGGGGTTGGTGGGGTGGAGATTGGGGGGGGAGGGGTTTGCTGTCAGATCCATTTGCAAAACTTTCCCTGCCTCCAAATGCCCGCACACATTTGTAATAATGATAATATGGTATTTGTTAAGCACTTTCTATGTGAAGCAGCATGAGAGGCAGCATGGTAGAGTGGATAGAGCATGGGCTTGGGAGTCAAAAGGTTATGGGTTCTAATCCCGACTCTGTGACTAGTCTGTCTGACCTTGGGCATGTCACTTCACTTCTCTTCTCTGTGCCTCAGTTACCTCATCTGTAAAATGGGGATTAAGACTGCAAGCTCTTTGTGGGACAGGGATTGTGTCCAACCCAATTTGCTTGTGTCTACCTACCCCAGTGCTCTGTACAGTGCCTGGCACATTTCACATCGTTCTAGAAGAACCGTGGCTCAGTGGAAAGAGCAAGGGCTTGGGAGTCAGAGGACACGGGTTCTAATCCCATCTCCACCATTTGTCTGCTGTGTGACCTTAGACAAGTACCCTTAATGTCTCTGTGCCTCTTACCCCACCTGTTAAATGGAGATTAAGACTGTGAGCCCCATTAGGACAACCTGACTACCTTGTATCTACCCCAGCACTTAGAACAGGGAAGCAATGTGGCTCAGTGGAAAGAGCCCGGGCTTGGGAGTCAGAGGTCATGGGTTTGAATCCCGGCTCTGCCACTTGTCAGCTGTGTGACTGTGGGCAAATCACTTCACTTCTCTGTGCCTCAGTTACCTCATCTGTAAAATGGGGATTAACTGTGAGCCTCACGTGGGACAACCTGATTACCCTGTATCTCCCCCAGCACCTAGAACAGTGCTCTGCACATAGTATGTGTTTAACAAATACCAACATTATTATTATTATTATTAAGCACTTAACAAATCTAGTGATTATTATGTGACAAGCACTGTTCTAAACCCTGGGGTAGATACAAGTTAATCAGGTTGGACACAGTCCCTCTCTAACATGGGGCTCACATTCTTAATCCTCATTTTACAGATGAGGCAACTGAAGTCCAGAGAAGTAAAGTGAGTTCTGCCCAAGATCACACAGCAGACGTGGTGAAGTCGGGATTAAAACCCAGGTCCTTCTGACTCCCAGGCCCATGTGCTATCCACTAAGTCATGCTATTCCTCCTATCTCCAGTAACACGAGATCTCCACAGTAGATAGTGTGAAGCTGTTGACAAGTGATATTTCTGTTTGGCAAGGGAGTTCGGCTACCATCTGCTGAGCCCTGGCCATCTTCTCTCCCATTTGGACGGTGTGCCCCATTTGGGACAGGGACTCTCTCTCATATGACTCTCTTTTTTATCTATTCCTGCACTGAATAGAATGCTTGACACATAGTAAACATTTAACAAATATCACGATTATTATTGAGACATAAGAGCAGGTTTTGCAGAACTGTCATTTGAAAGAAGCCACAGGAAGTGAGCCACTTATCACCCACATGTGGGTTTTCAACCTTGAGTTTCCTCATGTACTTGTGATAAACCCATTAAAAATTTTTTATGGTACTTAAGGACTTACTATGTACCAGGCAGTCTACTAAAGACACAAGCTAATCAGATTGAACAAAGTCCATATCCCCACATAGGGCTCACAATCTTAATTCCCATTCTACAGATGAGGTAGTTGAGGCACGTAGAAGTTAAGTGACTCATCCAAGGTCACAGAGCAGACAAGTGGAGGAGCTGAGATTAGAACTAAGCTCCTCTGATTTCCAGGCCCATGCTCTTTCACTAGGCCACATGGCTTCCCAATCCATATAAGAACCTCAAAATCAGTCTACAGACCATCTGATTCTCCATAATACTAGATCCAAGTGTGAGGTTCTATATTATTGAACGAATGAAAAGTCTTTATTGTATTATTTTTTATTCTACTTAACACTTTTACCTCTCAGGAGTTGGATGTTGTGGGTAAAAGACCACAATGACCTCTTCAGTTTTCTTTTCTTCCTGGACAGGAAGAAGAGGAGGGAACCTGGAGATAGGGGAGAGGGGGAAGAAAAGAGAAAAATAATGACTTATTACCACATTCCTCATGCCTAACTGATATCTTCAGATAAAGGCAGGAAGGGGGAGAAGATATGAGGGAAACTTAGATGGGAAAATGCTTCAATAACAGTTTTCGCCTCAAGTCTTTTTCATGAAGAAACCAGTTCTCAGCTAGGGACCCAATGCAGAGTTTATGTCTCTGGTATTAGGGGCTGAGTCAGATTTCCAGGGTTCATATAGAAACAAATTTCATGCATCAATTATTGGAAAAAGAATGAGGGTTTTGAGCTGAGTAGACCTTTCCCTCAAAAGTGGAATATTTTTACCTAGTTAAGAGAGTGGTTGGAACTAAAAAACTAATGGGATTGAGTCTGAATGAAGTTGGTGAGGTTAGAGCCATGTTTGAAAGGTAGACTCAGCTTCCTCAGCATGGTTTGCTCTGCACTGGAGACTTGGCACTGGGCAAGTTGAGTAGCAACCAGAACTAGTTTGGAGTGCAGGATAAATATCTCAGGAACCAATGCAGACTTGCAATACGAAGGACAAATCATTTCCCTGTCTTTTTGCCATCCCACCCTAGAGTAAGGAATACCAGAAACAAAATCATCCAGGATGCGTTTTTCACTCTCCCTAGAACTAGTGGAAAACTAGCTGTGGGAAAGATTGTTCAGATCGGAGAAGAGGAATAGGAAGAAAAGGTGTTTTTGGTTATGTATAAGCACACAGCCCACTATCCAACTTCTGGATTAAATGTGTTTCCCTTTCTTGCACCATTAACTGCCCCTAAATGGACTCCAAATAACAGAGTATGAAGAGGGGTAGAACCTAAACTTACTGTAAATAGTGATCTTTTCAGGAACATTACGGGGAGTGTGTGTGTGAAGCCACTGACCTAAGGTCAACCAGAAATGATTAAGCTCCAGGATAGAAGGGACTTCAAATAAGAGCGTAATGTTCTTATAGTGTTTAAAAGTGATAATGGGCTAGAAATCTGCAACCCAACTCATTGCAATTCCTGTCTGTGTCCTGCCCAGTTCAGCTCCTGACCATGCCAGGCTGGTCCAATCCAGTCCAAGCTATATTGGAACTATTCCAACAGCTTCTAAGTCAACTTCCTAACTCCCCGGAAATCAATCTCTTGCCAGTCTGGTTTGGTGTTGTCATGGCAACTCATCAGAAATAGAGAAGGGGGAGGGTCTGGGAAACTGGGATTTGGCAAGATGTAATGGCAAGGCATTCCCTGACACTTCTATTTTACCAGCAAGATAACACCTCCACCCCCTAGCCCCCCGCCCTCCCACCCAGATAAATTCCTTCAGGGCAGGGGTCAAGTTTACTAACTCTATTGCTACTTTCCCAAGAAATGAATAATAATATTTGAATGTGGTTAGTGCCTTAAAAAAAAAACACAAATGAAATCTAGGGAGCATTTTTATGCTTACTTGACAAAGAAACTATTTGAACTATGACTTTTTCAGTTTTTCTTCCCAGTTCCCCATCTCCTCCTACAGGGCAAGGGGGAGTCTGTTTCCTTGGTACCTCATCCTTGTGGTCAGTTTTTGGTTCTCTCATGAGTATCCTCATTCTTCTCACTCCATCTCACGTCTCACCTCAAAGCCAAGATTGAAATCTTGAGTTTAGGATTGATTCTGGAGTCCAGCGCCCCCAGTTAAACAATATTGATTTTATGGTTCTTGTTAAAACAAAAGGGAGCTTTGATGTCAAGCACCCATTTGGTCATTAAATTAATATTATTCCAAAGAAACAATGGTTAGGCAGACGTTATGTGAATAAAATTAAAAGCCAAAATAACATCCAGAAGTTGAAATTTAAATCCAATGTTTGTCCCACTAATTAATCTCAATCTATAAATCTGTTTCTAGACTGAAAAAACTCACAATTTAATTTAGTTCCTGATGCTATTATGCTTATCCCCCCCCACACATACCCCCCAACACACATACCAGGAAACCAAGACCAACACTCAAATACCTGGTATTCTCACAGAACATCCTGAAACAGTTGTTGATCCAGGGTGGGGGAACTGAAGAATAATAATAATGGTATTGTTTACTATGTGCCAAGCCCTGTTCTAAGCACAGGGATAGATAAAAGGTTATCAGGTTGTCCCATGTGGGGCTTACAGTCTTACTCCCCATTTTACAGATGAGGTAACTGAGGCATGGAGACGTTAAGTGACTTGCCCAAAGTCACACAGCTGACAAGTGGCAGAGCATGGATTAGAACTCACGAACTCTGACTCCCAAGCCCATGCTCTTTCCACTAAGCCATGCTCCTAAATGAAAGATGCTGAGAACTCTGTAAAAACATTAAAAAAAACCTGAGCATTGTGATAATTTGTAGTAGAAATAATTCAGAGTTAATATACAGGTGAGAGAGGTTCAAGAAAGATCATTCCCCAGAGTTCTATGAGAGGAAATATATGCAAAAACGTTTTCTATGTGTGTCCCTGGCGAATTTTTATGGTAGAAATTGGCCTCAATTTTACAAATGCTTTTTTTTTTTTAAACAATCAAAAACAAATTAGCATCACTAGGATGGAGAGTACTGTATTGAGCATTATAATAAGAGTGCCTGACAGAAAATCGTGGATATATAGGTAGCTTGCAATCAATAAATCTTAGCAAGGCAAGTTTCATGCGCCACCCACTGTAATGGGGAATTTAGAATTAAGGCCAGTCCACCACGATGGATGACAGAATCATCCCAGAAGCCAAATCCAGGGCCAGTCTGAGAAGGAATCTAGTTATTTAACCCTGAAATGATGGGAAACAAAATGTGACCGAGGTTGGGCCATCTTTGGGGAAGGAAAACTAAAATCCAAGCTTTAAATAATTCAACCTTTTTCATCTTTTCAGGGGGTTTGTGAGAGGAACTGTTACTTAAGATTGGCTTGTATCATCAAGTTCCAGAATCTGTGAAGGGATAATAATAACAGTCATGTTAAGTGCTTACTACGTGCCAAGTGTTGCATTAAGTGTTGGGGTAGATACAGGATAATCAGGTCTCACATGGTGCTCACAGTCTAAGTAGAAGGGAGAACAGGAATTGAATCTTTGTTTTGCAGGTGAGGGAACTGAGGCACAGAGAAGTTAAGTGACTTGACCAAAGTCACCCAGCAGGTAAATGACAGAGCTGGGATTATAGCCCAGGTCCCCTAACTCCTAGACCCATGCTCTTTCCCACTGGGCCACACTGCTTCTCTAGGGAGGATTTGAATCCTTTTTCTGTGACTTAATTAAAAGGAAATAGTTTGAAGAAATGATTGGCTTTGGTGTTTCTGACTTCTGACACCAACATTTATAAATTAATGGAATCAAGTGAGAATATGTCCATAACTGATTAAAAAGCACAAGGCTATTACAAAGTGCCACAGACACGATGAATAATGAATGCATTTTAGAAACCCAAAAAGTAAACCTCATTTTGTTTTAAGTATCTCTTTAAACTATTGATGAGCTCCGCAGACTGGTTTCCTAATTTGGCTCTCTGGCAACTTGCACAAAGAGAGCTCTATTTCTCCATTTTGCTCACTGGCAAGTAGAGGTCTTCCCGTTTGCTTTTTCAAAATGATTACTATACGCGATGCCCTGTACTAAGCAAATGAGGTTGGACACAGTCCATGTCCCACATGGGGTTTACATGGTCTTAATCCCCATTTTACAGATGAGGTAACTGAGGCCCAAAGAAGTTAAGGGATTTACCCAAGGTCACACAGCGGACAAGTGGCAAAATGGGGATTAGGACCCAGGTCCTTCTGACTCCCAGGTCCGTGCTCTATCCACTAGACCATGCTACTTGTTTTGTTTCAAGCTCTCTGGATCCCTAGGAATTCAAATTCAACAGGCAGGCAGAGGCAGGGCAGGACTCATCAATCAATTGTATTTATTGAGCACTTACTATGTGCAGATCATCATACTAAGGGCTTGGGAGAGTACAACAGAAAACTATAGCACTCTTGTCTCGGATGTCTGTCCCTCCATGATGTTCTCTTACTCTCTGTGTCATCCACCTTTGACTTTTGGCTTCCTTCCCCTCTAAACTGTGAGCTTGTTGTGGAAAGGGAACATGTCTGCCAACACTGGTGGATTGTTCTCTCCCAAGTGCCTAGTACATTGTTCTGTACATAATAAGTGCTCAATATCTGTCACCGATGATCTCCCCTCTCTGGAGCATGACTTGTGGAGAATTCCATCCAAACTAATTAGTGCTTTCATAGTTCCGGACCTGAAAAAACATCTTGACAGGGTGAGTCCCAGGCCCCTCTGGAGTCCTATCTTGTTATGGAGAGGGGAAAGATGACTTAAAGGAGAGTTCTGGAGACTTTAATGAGCTTGAACATGGAGTTCAGAGCAAAGGAAGGAAAATGTTTTGGTTGTTCCATTGAGCCCATTTTCAGAAGCTCAAATCCCCACTAGTAAGAGTGTCGACGAGAGGAACCAGTAGTGATGCAGGATTTAGTTATGCTGAGCCCTGTGTTAAATTGGTGTAGATAAAATTAACACTTCAGATATGTTTGGAATCCCAAATGTCGACTTCTGAGGTTTAATTTCAAAAAGTGGAAAACAGGGGCATTTTTTCATGAATGTGTAGGATTATTCAACTATTTTTATGCTCTTATGCTTTCCGGGGCACCCCTCCAAAGAAGAGAGATGTAACGTAGAGAACACAGTGAAAGCAACTCGCTCTGTCAGGCACCTTTAATCCCATTCCCTCTCAGGAGTGCCCGTAAGTAGCCGCAGATCCAGGTAAAGAGGTCTGGCCGCTTACATGAGTGGGATTTTAACACATCCTTTCATTTGCATAAACCTGCCCCTAGATGACACAGTCAGCTCCCGTTGGCCCTCCTGTAGATGCTCCTATGGGAGCAAACCATCATTTGTCCCCATGTTGCCAGTTAAATTCTATGACTTTTCACTGACAGATGAGTAGGAAATTAACATCCCTCCGCCTGCAATAGGATCCATTCATTGCTCTTGGTCCTTCCTCCTTTGGTCTCACTGATGTCCACCGCATGGCCTGTTCTGCAATATTGGAGTCTCATGACCCAGAAAGGTGGCAGGGAGGCATGAAGGTGTTCAGGAAACATGGGACATTAGAGTGGATTCCAAGCTGCGATGGGGTGGGGGATGGAGGAGTCCTGTGGAGGCAGCAGCTCCAGGAGACGCTGTGGGCTATGTTCCAGGGCAGGGGATGGGAGATGTGCTATGGCCTGGGGTGTCGGGGTGCGTATTTGGGAAGGTGTCAGTGGGTCTGGACTGCTGAAGCAGGGCGCCGGGTGGATGCCGAGCAGGGGTTTGGAAGCCCCAGTGCCCCACGGAGATGGTCCGGAGTGGCGACAGTTCAAGTCTGGGGGTAGGCCACAATGTGACAGTGCACGGGAAGGAGGGGGGCGCACTGGCTCCATGGTGGAGGCAGCTTGGAGCACCCTCTCAGTATTGAGGGGCTCACTGCAGGCTGTGGGGCTCGGATCTCCCTCCCTATATCATGGAGCTCAACTCAGACTGTGATTTGAAACAGGGACGAAGGGAGAAACGCCTCATGGCAGCAGAAGCTCTGTGTTCAGGATTCTGTGAAGGACTCTAGCACGGAGCCCGAGCCTGAGGTATTTACCGGGCAGGGTCTCTGTGCAGAACAGTGTACTGAGCACTTGGGAGAGTACCTAAGAATAAGTAGACTGAATCCTTGTTCTCAAGGAGCTGACTTTAGCAAGGGGGACAGACATTAAAATAAATTTCAGGTAAGGGAGGCATTCAGATATATAGATCTGTATAGATGTGCTGTGGTGGTGGGACGAATACCTAAGCAGTCACGTTTATTGAGTGGTTACTTTGAGCAGACCGCTGTACTAAGCGCTTGGGAGAGTACAGTGCAGAGGAATTAGCAGACAGGTTCCCTGCCCATAATGAGCTTATAGGCTAGAGGGGGAAGTGCTTCCGGGATGCTGAGGTGAGGCATAGGGAGAGGAAAATAAGGTCAGGGTATGAGAGCTTAATCATGGAGGAGGTCTTGAAGGAGGTCTGACCTACTGGAAGCTTGTGTTTGCACCAAGACTATTTGGAAAGTTGGTATGATTGAGAGATAATGTTCCTATCCCTTGTTCCCAAGAAAAATAAGGAATGTAAACCCCTCTAGGCCTGCTTGTGGGCAGGGAATGAGTTTACCAACTCTGTTACATTATACTCTTTTACGGTCTGCACTCAAATATGATTGGTTGTTCAACACTTTACAAATTGACTTATAGGACACTGTCAATGCAGGAATATCATTTTACAACCACTGATGCAATGATCCTGGGGACAGGTAGTAGCCAGCTATAATAATAATGGTATTTAAGTGCTTAGGATGTGCCAAGCACTATTTGAAGTGCTGGGGAAGATACAAAGTAATCAGATTGTCCCACGTGGGGCTCACAGTCTTAATCCCTATTTTACAGGGATTAACTGAGGTAACTGAGGCACAGAGAAGTTGTTACTTGCCCAAAGTCACACAGCTGACAAGTGGGTGAGCCGGGATTAGAACCGACTCTGACTCCCAAACCCGTGCTCTTTCCACTAAGCCACGCTGCTTCAGTTAGAGGCCCTGACATCTAATCCCTGCTCTGCCAACTTTCCTGTGGTGTGACTTTGGGGAAGTCACAACTCCTCAGTACCTCAGTTTCCTCATCTGTATTGAATCCCCATTATAGAATGAATCCCTCATCTGTAATGGGGTTTCAGTACCTCTTCTTCTAAGCCATGTGGGATGGGGACTGTAGCTGATCTGATCATCTTGAACCTACCCCAGGGGATAATACAGTGCTTCAAACAAATACCACTTGTTGTTGAGAAGCTGTGGTTAGGTTGGGGCAGGAATGCGTGTTAGGGGAGAGGCTGAGCGTTTCGTCGGGCCTGAGCTGCTTGTGTCCTTTAAAATTCAGGAAAATATTAAAGAAATGAAATGAGATGACTGTGGCTGTTTACAATAACAGTCATAATAATGGTATTTGTAAAGTGCTTAATATGTGGTAGGCACTGTTCTAAGTGCTAGGGTAGATAGAAGATAACCAAGTAGGACACTGTCCCTGTCTCTTAATAGGGCTCACAGCCTTAATTCCCATTTTACAGATGAGGGAACTGAGGCACAGAGAAATTAAGTGACTTTTCTAAGGTCACACAGCAGACAGGTAGAGTCCGGTTTAGGACCCAGGTCCTTCTGACTCCCAAGCCTTTGCTCTATCTACTAGGCTGAACTGCTTCCCTGCTCTTCTCTATCTACTAGACCACCCTGCTGTGTTTAGGACATATGTTAAGAGTCAAAAATCTGGTTGGTAGTTAAAACAATTTTCTCCTTCCTCCCTCCCTCACAGTGCTCAGGAAAACCAGATTAACACATCACCATTAAGGTAAGGGGTAGCAGAACTACACTTCAGTTGTGCTCCTTTTATGGTTTTACTTTTATTCTGATATTAGTTTTGCTGTGCTACAGAAGCCAAAGTGAGATTTACGTTTGTGGAAGTAGACTGTCTTAGACGGAATCTGTGCCCCCATGAGCATACTCCATTTTATTATTACTACTATTATTACTATTGCTGAAATCTATTAAAAAACTTTGTGTGCAAAAAGTGCACAATGCTCTGGGGTAAATTACATGAAAAAATCAAGTAAAATGTGGTTCCTAAGCCCCCCAAGAGATTCACAGTCTGAGTGGGGGAGGACTAATACGTAACAATAAGGATATAATCCAAACAACAATAAAAAGTTAAAAATCAAGAATAAAAACAGCACTAAAATGTTCTGTTTTATTATTCGAGTGATTTTTGTGAGATTTTCCAGCAATAATGTGCCCTGAGTCTTCAACTCATAACATTTCTTGATTGTAAGCTTGTTGTGGGCAGGGAATTTGTCTGCCAAAACTATTGTACTCTCCCAAGCACTTAGCACAGTGCTCTGCGCATAGTGTCAGTAAATACCAATGATAATGATGACGATGGCCACCTCCTCTGGCTTGATATCACAAAAATGACCCATTCAGCTTTGAGAACTCCGAGCCCTCCTCATTTTGAACTCTTGCCCTGCTGGTAACTGAGGGGTGGGCTCACTTCCCATTGAACTTTGGGGACATGACTCCTTTAAGCAATGGAGGCTCAGCTCAGTCCTCAAAGGGCCCCATCTTAGATTCTAATGTAGTTTGTAGCCTAGGAGATGAGGTAATGACAGTCACAACCTAAGAGAATGAGGAAACCTTACTTCTCAGGGTCTAGACACTCTACTCCTGGAGGTTTCTAAGCAACCCACAGGCAAAGTCTTGGGCCAGTAGCAGCATTTACATTGAACCACGAAATGTACCAGAATTAAATGAAACTCACCAAAATCTTTAAAACTGAACTACACAAAGAGCCTCACTTATCCCACAGTTTGGCTTATCCCGGGTCCACAACTCTCAGCTAGATATTTAGTTCAGCTGAGCTCAACACTTTTGTCTCAATTTATTACGAAAAGTTATGCAACTGGGTCGAGCTTTTGCTAGTACTGCATTTATGCATGCGTCAGCTTGCAAATTCTATCATTAAAAAACAGCTTTAACCAGAGATGAACTAAACAGGGGAGGTAATTAATACCCAAAATAAACCTGCCCTCTTTATAAAGGGAAGTATGAGCCACAGTCCTGATAGGCCTGGAACTGTGTCTTGTTAATAAGTGTATGTAGGTTAGACGTCATGGTAGTCCTAGAAGGAAGGGGCATGAGCCTGAGCTTCGGGAGGACAGATTGCTTGTGAAATAACACCAACTTTGTCATTATCAACTTTGCAGATCAATCAATTGTATTTATTGAGTGCTTGCTGTATGCAGCCTTCCGTACTAACTCTTTGGGAGAGGGCAGTAAAGCAAGGTTGGGAGACATGTTTCCTGCCCATAAGGATCTTACAGTCTAGAGGATGAGCTTACAGTCAAGATATCTGCAGGCTAGACAGAGTGCCCACGAGCACCGAGGTCAGTTGCATGGACAAAGAGAAATATAAGACTGGAAGTCCAGGAGACTTGGGTTCTAGTCCTGGCTATGCCTCTTCCCACTGCATAACCTTAGACAAGTCACTTTGGTTTCCTGTGCATTTCCTCACCTGTAAAATGAGGATAAAACACATGCTCTCCCTCCATCTTGGACTAGAAGCTCTATGTGTAACAGAGATTGGGTCCAATCTATCTTCTAACGATCCCAGTCCTTATGACTCTACTTGGCTACATGAATACTTAATAAATTCCATCATTATTCAATCAATTATATTTAAGAGCTTACTGTATGGAGAGCACTGTACTAAGTAGTTGGAAGAGTACAATATAACATATGGTAGAGACGCTCCCTCTAAACTAGATTATAAACTCCTCGAGGGTGGGGATCATGTCTGCTAATTCTTTAGCTCTCTCCCAATAATACTTAGTACAGTGCTCTGCATACATTAGGCCCTCAATAAATACAATCGATTGAAATAGTCCGTCATACGGGATACAAGACGAACCACCTCCAAATCAACAAGAACAAGACTTCGTATCACAACCAGTTATTTCTGTGTATAGAAATTCCTTGAGTACATGATTGATTCATATTAATGTCTATCTCCCTCTCTAGACTGTGAGCTCGTTGTGGGCAGGAATGCATCTGTTTGTTATACGGTACTCTTCCAAGTGCTTAGAATAGTGCTTTGCACCCAATAAGCACTCAATAAATACAATTGAGTAAATGAATGAATGAATGAATGATCAGGACTTACTATGTATACAGGTTTTTTATTATTTGGTGTGCAGTGCATGTGGCTTGCTTGCAGAGAAGTTCTTGGATTGATGTTTCCTCCAAGTTCAGCTGGACATCTTGAGGATAACTCTCTGGCCAAGACTGCTGTAGGGAAGCCAGTGACTGTGGCTCTGAACAGAGATTCATCCTACAGAGATGTCCAGTGAAATCTGGAAAAAAATGATCTCTGGAGCAGTCTGCAAGGAATCCTCCCCACCCCCACCCCACTGCCCTGCCAGTGTGGCACTCATAAGAACTATGAAGCCTATCACTATATCTGTACACACAGAATGAATGAGAACTGCAGGTTGTCTTGGATGGAAGGTCTATGGGTGAGATTGATTGGAACTGTGACATAAAAGAGGTGGAGGAAGAGTATCGTGGATAGGAAGAACTGTTTCTTGCATAAGATGCATAAAAGCAAAGTCCTAGAAGGTGAAGAGGACCAGGTTTGGGATTGTAAGAACTCAAATTTGCCCTGAATAGGGCATGCGAACTCCCTATTCCAGGAGTCAGGAGACCTGGGTGTCAAAATATTTGTGTTACCAGCCCTGCCATGAGCCTGCCTCAAGACTATGGGCAAGGCACTTGACAGAAGCTGTGTGGCCAGTGGGAAGAGCATAAGCCTTGGGAGTCAAAGGACCTGGGTTCTAATCTCAGCTCTGCCACTTGTCTGCTGTGTGACCTTGGACAAGTCATTTAACTTTTTTGTGCCTCAGGTACCTCATCTGTCAAATGGGATTAAGGCTTATGAGACCTCTCTGGGGCAGGGAAGGTGTTCACACCAATTATCTTGAATCTACCCCAGCACTTAGTATGGTACTTGGTACATAGTAAATGCTTAACAGATATATATATAAAAAAAAACCTTCTCTGGCCTCAGACAACAGAATAGTTGTAGAGTAGTTGGTTTCTTAACATGGCATAGTGGATAGAACACAGGCCTGGGAGTCAGAAGGTCATGGGTTCTGATTCTGGCCCTTCCACTTGTCTGATGGGTGGCTTTGGGCAAGCTGCTTCACTTCTCTGTGCCTCAGTTACCTCATCTGTGAAGTGAGAATGAAGACTGTAAGCCCTGTCCAGGAGAAGGACTGTGTCCAACTCGATTTGTATGCACCCCAGCGCTTAGTAAAGTGTTTGGCATACAGTAAGCACTTAACAAATACCATTCTTATTATCCTCTCCACATGTCTTAGCCTGAGGACATCCCTCCCAAGGCTTCAACTGCCAGTTCACTCATTCCTACTTATCCACTCTCCTCCAACTATACACCAGCTTGGACTCTTAATTCCTCTCAAGCTAACCAACAAACCGTGCCCCATTCCCATCTCTCCCACCACCACCATCTTATTCACGGTCTCCCCATAACTCGTATTCTCTCCCTTTTATAAGTGGCAGCACACAATTTTCCCCATCTTCAAAGTCCATATATCACATCTCCAAATGGTCTTTCTTGATAAATCACTCCTCTCAGTACACTATTTCTATACACAACTGCCCTTTCAACACTTTAGCATGAATTATGTGCTAAGCACTGTCCTAAGTGCTGGGGTAGGTACAAATTAATAGATCACAGACAGTCCTTGTGTCACATGGGGCTCACAGTTTAAATAAAAGGGAGGGGAAGCAGGTATTTAATCCCCATTTGACAGATCAAGTGAGGTACACAAAAATTAAATTACTCACCTAAGGTTACCCAGCTTTCCCTCTTAGACTGTGAGTTTCATGAGCGACAGGGACCGTGTCCGACCTAATTAACTTATATCTACCCCAGAGCTTACAACAGTGCTCGACACGTAGTAAACACTTAAATATAATAGTAATGATAAACCACAACAATAAATGGCAGAGCTGGCTTTAAAACTCATGTCTCTTGATTCCCAATCATGTGTGTGTTCCACTAGGAAACACTGGTATTTCCATTATTATCACCACCATAACCCCCTCTCAATGTCACTGCTGAAGAGGAAGGGAATCAATAAATCAATCAATCATATATATTGAGCTCTTACTGTTTGCAGAGCACTGTACTAAGCGCTTGGGATACTACAATAGAACAGATATGATAGACATGTATCCTGCCCCCAGTGAAGTTAGAGTCTGGAGTGAAGGAGGGACTGTTAATTAATGGAAGTGGAATGGTAGGGAAGACCATTTTGGCTTACTGGGTCACTTAGAGGAGGGGCTGACTTGAGAATACTTAGGACAACCACTCATATGTTAAAACAGGACATTTTAGCCCCAAAAGGCCAGGATGAGCTCATCTAGCATTAGCCTCCTCACTCTGAACAGCTCTTCCCTCTTGATGATGTTGCTTCTCAGCTATGGAAATTATACCGTGGCAACCTCCTGGATTCAGAATCGGTCACTCCTTTTCTCCTACAAACTGACTGGGTTATTTCTTTTGATATTAAGAAATCCAAATTTTAACTGGCAGCTGACGATGCCTAAAAGGGGCAAACGAAGAGGAACAGAGATGATTTATCTCCTCTTTGACATCCTCACTGCAACACCAGTCCCCAAGGAGCTCCTAAATTCTTCCTGTTAATCCTGAGAAATCTAACGCATCCAGAAGGCATAGCCCTTGGCCAAGGGCAGAGGGCACACGATCTTCTGTGGGAACTCGACAGGTTGGATTGACGACAGGTGAAATGAAGACAGACAGCAACATCAGAGGCCAGAATGGTGTTAGGGAGAATGAATCTTGGACTAACAGTGCTACCACCCAATTGCTGTTCCCTGTAAAGGAAAATCAAAGTCTCTGGAAATACAGGACTTCTGACTTAAAGGAATTCAGAAAAGGAAAATCAGATTAAAAGAATTGAGCCATCTTGATGGCTTTCCAGTTGTGTGCATTTTATTAGTTTCCTCCTAGATAACAACTGTGATATTTGTTAAGCACTTATTGTATGATGAAGATGGTATTTGTTAGGCACTTACTATGTGTCAAGCACTGTTCTGATCCCTGGGGTAGATGCAAGTTAATCAGGTTGGACACAGTCCCTGTTCCACATGGGGTTTGCAGTCTTAATCCCCATTTTACAGATGAGGTAACTGAGTCACAGACAAGTGAAGTGACTTTCCCAAGTTCACAGAGCAGACTTGTGGCAGAGCTGAGATTAGAACCCAGATCCTTCCACCTCCAAAGCCCGTGCTCTATCCACCAGGACATGTTGCTTCCCTGCTACATGACAAGCACTATAGTAAGTGCTAGGGTAGATATAACGTGGCTCAGTGGAAAGAGCCCGGGCTTTGGAGTCAGAGGTCATGGGTTTGAATTCTGGCTCTGCCACTTGTCAGCTGTGTGACTGTGGGCAAGTCACTTCTCTGGACCTCAGTTACCTCATCTGTAAAATGGGGATGAAGACGGAGCCCCACGTGGGACAACCTGATTCCCCTGTGTCTACTCCAGTGCTTAGAACAATGCTCTTCACAGAGTAAGTGCTTAACAAATACCAACACTATTATTACAAGATAATCAGGTCCTACATGGGGCTCACAGTCCAAGTAGGAGAGAGAACATGTATTGAATGAACTTCTCTGAAAAATGCCAAGTGACTTGTCCAAAGCCATACAGCTGGTAAGTGGTAAAGGTGGGATTAGAACCAAGGTCCTCTGACACTCAGGTCCATGATGTTTTCATTAGCCCACGCAGCTTCTCACATGCTTACTAAATCATTATGGTCATTACTCCAAGTGGTTAAAGTAGTGGCTGCTTGAATGCGAAGGGGAGCATTCTGTTAATGCTGTGGAAGAAAAAGTGACCTGATCTGATGAGACACTTAGATATGGGGATGAAAAGAGAGGTACAAGTCAAGGGCTGTCTCTATCTGTTACCGATTTGTACATTCCAAGCGTTTAGTACAGTGCTCTGCACATAGTAAGCTCTCAATTAATACTGTTGAATGAATGAATAATGACAAGGTTATGGGCTTGAGAGATGGGGAAGACGGTGGTGTGGCCAGCCATGAAAAGGGCAAGTTGGGTGTAGAAAAGGATTAGGTAGGAAAGATGAGGACTTCAGTTTTGGACACATTGTGTTCGATGTGGCAGTGTGACATCCTTGTAGAGATGTCCTGGAGACAGGAGGATAAGTAGAATTGCAGAAGATGAAAGAAATCAGGGCTAGTGAAGTAGATAATAATAATAATGTTGGTATTTGTTAAGTGCTTACTATGTGCAGAGCACTGTTCTAAGCGCTGGGGTAAACACAGGGGAATCCGGTTGACCCACGTGGGGCTCACAGTCTTAATCCCCATTTTACAGATGAGGTAACTGAGGCACAGAGAAGTGAAGTGACTTGCCCACAGTCACACGGCTGACAAGTGGCAGAGCCGGGATTCAAACCCATGACCTCTGACTCCAAAGCCCGTGCTCTTTCCACTGAGCCACGCTGCTTCTCCAACGATAGGAGTAGTCTGAACAGAGGTGGTAGTTGAAGCCATGGAAGCCAATATATTTCCCAAGGAAGTGGTTGTAACTGAGAAGACAAGGCAACTCCAGAATAGAACCTTGAGAAAAGAACCCATGCCAACGGGTGAAAGGCAAAGGAAAAACGGGCAGAAGAGACTGAAAAAGATCAGCTAGAGAGGTGTGAGGAGAACCAGGAGAGAACCTTTCCTTTCCATCCCAACTGCTACCTTGCTGGTACAATCTCTCACAATATCCCTACTGGATTACCGAATCAGCCTCCTCTCTGATCTCCCATCCTCCTGTCTCTCCCCACTTCAGTCTATACTTCACTCCGGTCCTCGGATTATCTTTCTACAGAAACGTTCTGGGCATGTTACTCCTCTCCTCATGCTGCTTCTCTGGATATTCCTTCCTATCTCCCTCCTTTGTCAATCAGCTACTTTGGCATCTTGGGCATGAAAGTTTTGTTTTAAGATAACTTCCTTTAAGGCACTGATTTTTATCTACTCACTCTATCATGCTCTCTCAAGTGCATAAAACAGTGCTCTGCATAAAGTAAAAAATTGCCTAGTGGATAGAGCCCGTCTGGGAGTCAGAAGGACCTGGGTTCTAATCCACTATGCGTCTGCTCTGTGACCTTGGGCAAGTCCCTTGCCTTCTTTGGGCCTCAGTTACCTCATCTATAAAATGGGGATTAAGGCTGTGAGTGCCATGTGAGACATGAACTGTGTCCAACCTGATTAGCTCGTATCTAAGCCAGTGCTTAGTTTAGTGACTGGCACATACTAAGCGCTTAAATACTATAAAAAATAGTAAAACATTCAAGTACCACTGATTGATTACAGACCACTGTACTAAGCCCTGGGGAGAAATCAGTAGTGATAGTAGATGTGATCCCTGCCCTCAAGCAGCTTTCAATGTAGAATGGAAGACAATCTGGGGAGCAGAAGATAATTTTGGCATGTTCATTGAGCAGAGATAGACAATTGCTATCTCTAGTTCTAATCTTGCGAGGTCTGATGACATTTTTCCAGGTTTCAGCATGACTAGCCACCCATACCCTGACGTTCCCATGATGATCATCTTGTCAGATTTTGGAGTTGCTGTAATGAGTCTATACAGGTCCATATAGAATTTTTTTTTCTCTTCATTACTCTTTGTCATTGCTTGGCATATGAGCTAATGATGGAAACAAAGTGCTTTGGTTTCAGAGATTGCCGTAGGAACATTAATCAGTCATTTATGCCTCTGGGCAGATTTGTGAGGCCGGAGACTTGGGGCTCTTTGAAACGTTCAACACCTGAGTGATGTCCCTCTGAAGAGGGAATGCCTTTGTTAGAAAAAATGTGTACCCAGTTCCCGTCTCTGCGATCTGTCCATCAGAGTTTGGGCAATCCTGTGATATCAATTTGGTATGGAACATGGAACCGGCAGTCAGGCAACACGGTTCTAGACCTGCTTCTGTCACTTGTTTGCTTTATTGCCTTGGATGAGTCACTTACCTCAGTTTCCACATATATGAAAGGAGATTGTTTGTTCTCCTTCATAGACTGAGAGCCCCATATGACACAGAGATTATCCCAGATCTGATTAACTTGAATTGACCCCTTGGCTTTGGACAGTGTTTAGGACATATCATCCTTACATAAAGCAATAAATGCTGTCTTCTAGATTGTAAACTCCTCCTCTAGACTGTCGGTTCATTGTAGGCAGGGAACATGTCTACCAACTCTGTTTTATTGTAGTCTCCCAAGCACTTGGTATAGTGTATAGAGCACTTGCTCAATAAATATCATTGATTTCTTTGTAGACCATAAGTTTCATGGGTATGTGATAGCCTGTTGCTCCATGAGGAAAATGCAACTTTGTTTCTATTCTTCAGTTTCTAATTGTTTCAGCACACTGAAAGATTAAAGTTCACCAGGGGCCTCCTTTGCTGGGGCAGGTGATGTTGGGAACACCTTCTCTATACCCTTTCCCATTTAGGGAAAGCAGTGCATTTTTTAAAATTAATTGTTTAACCCCTCAGGGATATTTTTATGGATTTTTTTAAGCACTTACTCTGTGCCAGGCACTGTACTAAGATCTGGGGTAGATGCGAACTAATCAGGTTGGACACAGTCCATGTTCCACATGGGACTGGCAATCTTAATCCCCATTTTACAGATTAGGTAACTGAGGCACAGAGAAATTAAGTCACTTGCCCAAGATCACCTAGCAGACTAGTGGTGGAGCGGGATTAGAACACATGTCCTTTGTATTCCCAGGCCCTTCCTCTATCCATTAGGCCATGTTGCTTCTCTAGACTGTAGGAGCCTCCTACAGACTATAAACACCTTGTAAGCCTATTCAACACAACTGCCCCCCTTCAACAAGCAAAATCCCAGAACATCTACTAGTGAAGTAGGGGGAATCCTACTACTGGGATTAGATACAATTGAATTAATTTTCCATTGGTAGTTAGGGTGTGCATTTGAACCAGTCACATTCTCATACCTGGTCCTTTTCTGACTGTTGGGTGTTGCAGGGGAGGAGGGTGATGGTGTTAAACGTGTTTCCAAAAAATGGATCTAATGCAACAATTTTGGATCACTGAGGCCTTCATTCACACTGGCATCTAAACTCTCTGTGTGAAAAATATTTCGATAATTGGTCCACAGTGTATTTTGGGATCTGAATAATCTGGATTATCTGATTATATAGACAATCTCCCTCAATAATTCATCCCACTGTAACTACTATTTAGGCAGTAAACCTTTTGTGGGACAGGGACTTTGTCCAACCTGATTAACTTGTATCTACACCAGTTCTTAGAACAGTGTTTGACCCGTCATAAATGCTTAACAAATGCTATTATCATTATTATTGTCATCTATTCTCACAGCCATGTTTAGAGGTCACTAAAGCCCTGATGCTATAGTCTGTCTACCTCTTCCTGTTCTCACCAAAGATCTACTTATCGTTTTTCTTGTATTTACACTTTATAGGTTTAAAAGAAGTTCTGTCTCCCTTCAACCTGCTCTTTTCACAGATAGATAATCTGATGCTTTGAGCAGCATGTTGGTTGATCCTGGTTAACCAGTTAAAATAGGTTAAGATAGTAAAACCTTTAATGGCAGAAAATGTGTTGTCTATTGTACTCTCAAGTGGTTACTGTCAGGCACTCAATAAATACCACTTATGGTTTCAGATCTAGGTCATAGAAGAACCAATGGAGTTTTGCACTTGGGTTGAACAGAGATTTATGTAAGGAAGATAGCGTAGAAATGATGGGCACAAAGCTGACGGAATTAAGATTGCTAGGAGAAGGATGGAATTCCTTTAATAATTATTGTACTCATTAAGTGCTTACTTTGTGCAGAGCATTATTCTAAGCACTGAGGTAAGAACAAGATAATCAGGTTGGACACAGTCCCTGTCCCATATAAGGCTCACAGTCTCCACCTTATTCTACAGATGAGGCAACTGAGGTGCAGAGAAATGAAGTGGCTTACCCAAGGTCACACAACAGATGTGTGGCAGATTTGGGATTAGAACCCAGGTCTTTGGACTCCCAGGCCAGTGCTCTTGCCAATGAGCACACTGCTTCTTACTACTTCTCCTTTTCATTCATTCATTCGATCGTATTTATTGAGCGCTTACTATGTGAAGAGCACTGTACTAAGTGCTTGGATGTACAATTCGGCAACAGAGACAATCCCTGCCCAATAATTGGCTCACAGTCTAAGTGGGGGAGACAGACAGCAAAGTAGAACAGAACAAAACAGCTGCAGCTGAAACTCTCAGGGGATGGATCAGGAAACTCGGAGGGATTCCTAAGTGTATTTGGGTCAACACCCTGATTTCAACTACCATTATTTGAGGGAGAGCAGAGTGGAAACTTTGCTCTTCAATCTCCCCTCAGTAATAATAATTGTGGTATTTTTTAAGCATTTATTGTGTACTAAGTACTGAGGTAGATATAAGACATTCTAATTGGATACAGTCCCTGTCCCAAATAGGATTCACAGTCCAAGGGGGAGAGAGAGCAGGTATTTCCATCTCCATTTTACAGAAGAGGAAAATGAGACCCAGAGAAGACTTGCCCAAAGTCATGCAGCGGGACTGAGATTCAAGCCCAGGTCTTTTCCACTAAGCCACATTGCTTCCCCATCTGGGACTCTCTGGCCCTTCCCTATGGGATTCTGGACAATCCCAACCACATGATTTAAGAGACTTCACCCCTCTCTGTAAACAACTCTAGAGAGGAGGAAGAGTTGCACAAACCACACTGCCTTGGTTTTGGTATTGTGCCTTCATCCCCAAAGGGCTTTCATGTAATTTCTTATTTTTGCTCTCAAAAAAACCTGTTTGGAGATAAAAAGGTGGGTGTTTATCCCCATTTTGCAGATGAGGAAATGGAGGTACAGAAGGATGAAGCCATTTGCTCATTTTCACACAGCAGGCAGTGGCAGAGCTCTGATTCGGGATTTGGATCTCTGGACTAGGGCTCTTACACTATATCATGTAGTTTCCTCTCACTGGAGGGATGGGAAAGGGGGAAGGGGCAGAAGCAGCAAGCTGCCTGCCTCTGTGGACTTGTGGGATTGACCGCTCTCTCCCTCCTTGCTGCCCCACTCCCTGGGAGACACCAAGCCCGGGAAGTTTGCCCCAATTAGCGTTTTCTTGGGGATGGCCCTGATCAGAGGTGCAGTTCACGGTCATCCTGAATCCAAGGTCTATAAACCCATTCTATATTTTATTAAAAAGAAGTGTTTTATTTGCTCATTTCTGACAGAGCTGCAGCAGTAAAGTTTATTAGGACTTTATTTCTAGTGTAAATTGTAACAGGTTTTGAAAACAGCACTAAAGAATAAATCCTCTGGGATGCTCTTAATCCATAACACCGTGGATGTGGGTCTTAAAGTTGGAAGGATGATTAAATCAAGTTTTTTTTTCTCCAGAAGGGAAAGTCCAGTAATAAACACCTTCATTTTCATGACCTAGGAGCAGTCTCTCCTTACCACTCCTGGGCTTCATCCCAATCTCCGGGGAACAGGGGAGTCGGGCGGGATGTTTTGAGGATCTGTCATTCCTGCAGTCACACAACAAGTTTTCAGGTGATAAAGCTGATGGGTGGATGTGAGGCAGAGGGTTGGGACTATTTCAGGGCCTGCTATTTGTGAACTTTAGCAGTTTCATCAATCCCAGAATTGTCCTTGGAGTGCAAAATCTAAGATGAAAAGATTAAAAAAGATCCCCAATCTTGAACTCATCCCCTTCCGGATCCGAAGGTTGCTTTTGGGGAAAAAGCAGGACCACAGAGTACAATACCAAGGGGAAGGCAAGTGGCAAGAGGTCATTCCAGAGACAGCTCCAGTAGAAACCTGAGCAGTGAGGGAAGACACACATATTAACACAATGAAACAGATGGCAGCGCAACAGCAAATGGCAGAGGGG
Source organism: Ornithorhynchus anatinus (assembly GCF_004115215.2). Classification (NCBI taxonomy): domain Eukaryota; kingdom Metazoa; phylum Chordata; class Mammalia; order Monotremata; family Ornithorhynchidae; genus Ornithorhynchus; species Ornithorhynchus anatinus. The sequence continues at coordinate 29,893,338 of NC_041729.1, read as the reverse complement.
AGGGAAAGAAGCTCATTTTCTCCCCGTGTGCCAGTGCGGGCACAGGAAAGATGTGATTGCAGTGATAAATCCATGCCAGTATGTTGCCTTATGAAGGTTTAAAATGAACTGTAAAAGTTAAGGGAGGTGGATAAGGTTTCGTTGGAAAAGAAAAGATTGTTAGTTGACCAAACATAAGCCTTTCAAAATCCTTCTAAGAACTCCGATCAAGTTGCAGAGGTTTCTGTTAATCATTTCTCTGTGTGGAGATAAGAGTAGATCAGCTTTCGGGAAAACCACCACAAAATATGATCCTTAGCAAAACAATTTCTGGATATGCATTTTTCCAGGTGACTTCACTGAGATGTTTAGTCATGGGGAGATGAAAAACCACAAAGTTTGGAACCAGCCACTGTGTGGATTTTGAATATTTTCAGATTTTACATGTGCAGGCCCAAAGGATTGTCAGATGCCCCACTGCATTCTTGGATTTCCAGACTGGATAGTTGGATTCCCCTAGTGGATTGTTAGATCTCCCCACTGGATTGTAAACTCTCAAATGCTTGGTACCCTGATCTGCCCCCATTAAGCCCTCAATAAATACCATTGACTGAACTATCACATACTTAGTAATCATCATCATCAGTGGTATTTGTTCAGTATGTATTATTCACAGTGCACTGTACTAAGTGCTTGAGAGAGTCCAATACAGTAGAGTTGGTAGTCAAGTTCCCTGCCCACAATGAGATAATGATCTAGAGCAATGTATTTTTCATATCTCACACAGATTTGGTGATGCACCAAATTGCCTAACAGGACACTGAGTGCCGGATCTAAGTAGACTGCCGATTTTGGGTGTTTGTGACTTTAGATTTTTGCCCTTCACTTTGACCTTTTTGCTTTAACAAGAAGATTAGGGCTTATGTTGTCCAGGATTCTGTATTTCATACTTGAGTTTATTCAGAAGGGTGGTATTTTTATGGTATTTATTAAGCTTGTACTATGTGCCAGGCACTTTATTAAACTCTGGATTACATACAAGCTAATCAGGTTGCACAAAGTTCATGTCCCACATAGGGCTCAGAGTCCCCTGCTCACAGGGGAAGCAGCACGGTGTTGTTTATAGAGCTCGGGCCTGGGAGTTAGAAAGTCATGAGTTCTAATCCCGACTCCACCATTTATCTGCTTTGTGACCTTGGGCAAGTCACCTCACTTCTCTGGGCCTCATTTTTCTCATCTGTAAAGTGGGGATTGACACTGTGAGCCCCTCAAGGGACGGGGACTGTGTCCAAACCAATTTACCTGTACCCACTCCAGCGCTTAGTACAGTGCCTGGCACAAAGTGGGCACTTTATTAATAATAATAATAATGGTATTTCTAAGTCAATTCAATTGTATTTACTGAGCACTTACTGTGTGCAGAACACTGTACTAAACACTTGAAAGGTACAATTCAGCAATAGAGACAATCCCTGCCCACATCGAGATTATAGTCTAGAAGAGGGGAGACAGACATCAAAACAAGTAAACAGGCGTCAATATCAATAAATAGAATTATAGATATATACACATCAAAACAAGTAAACAGGGATCAATATAAATAAGCAGAATTATCGATATACACACATATACATAAGTGCTGTGGGGTGAGGGCAAAAGGAATGAGTCAAGGTGATGTGGAAGGGAGGGAGAAGTGAGAAAAAGGAGGACTTAGTCTGGGAAGGCCTCTTGGAGAAGGTGAGCCTTCAGTAGTGCTTTGAAGGGGGGGAAGAATGATTGGCGGGTTTGAGGAGGGAGGACGTTCCAGGCCAGAGGCAGGATAAGGGCAGGGGTTGACGACGGAACAGGCTAGATCGAGACACAGTGAGATTAGCACCAGAGGAGCAGAGTGTGCGGGCTCGATGTAGAAGGAGAAATGGGAGCTGAGGTAAGAAGAGGCAAGACGATGGAGAGCTTTGAAGCCAATAGTGAGGAGTTTTTATTTTTGTTTTGTTTCATCCCCATTTAACAGATGAAGTAACTAAGGCACAGGGAAGTGAAGTGACTTGCCCAAGGTCACACAGCTGACAACTGGCGGAGCTGGGTTTAGAATCCAGGTCCTTCTGACTTCTGGACCTGGGGTCTATCCAGGAGGTCATGCTGCTTCTGTAGGACTCGGCACTTGTCAAGAATGACCTTTTTGAGCATCTGTTGTGTGCCTATGACCTCCCCCAGAGGAATCAAAATGTTGTTCCTGAGCATTTTTACCAAAAAAGCCATTTTCAGGAACACGGTAGGAATCTGCACCACATTCTTTGGCCGGACTACTCTCTCCTCACAGTTCTCTTTCATAGAATGAGATGAATTTACAATCATAGACAAAACCTCCCTGGAGATTCCCTCTGAAGAACTTTCCCTCTCCTTCTCGAGGCTGGAGAAAGTATTGATCCTTACCCAGTTATGAAATACAATAATGTCTGAATTAATCACCCTGTCTTATTATTTCTAACTAAATTTTGTCCTTGACTATGACCTTGCTGTCTTAACGAAGGGGGCTAGATGTTCATCCACTATAAAAAATTTTGGTTGACCCTCAAAGTGAAGGATTACAAACAAACTGTGGTATAAATAACCCAGCTATTGGAAAAGGCATTAAAGGTAACTTATCAATTAGCCCTTTTTCCCTTCAATAAATCGCCTCCCAGTGGCATCTGACCCTGGCCAGCTGACATTTCTATAACCCATTTGCCACAGAGCTTGTATTAAATGGCTTCTGGTCACCCTAAATTTGGAGATTTTAATCTCTTATATTAAGCCGGTGGTTCTCAGTAATTCTCCAAATCTATTTTTATTGGCTTTGTAAATCAGAGTTATCCATGTCACTGACTGTGGTCAGGGAGAGAGGCGTTTGTCTGTGAAATTGGCTTGACACAGACCATTGACTGCAATGATAACAAGTGATTTGCGGAGCTGGATGGACAAGCTATTCACGCTAAAGAGATTAAAATAGAACAAAATAAAAGGTTTTTTCTCCAGGGATAAGGTCCCGGGGGGAAGAGTTGTGTTTTTGGTAAAGGAAAATCCATCCAAATCTGAAAGAAGACTAAGGTACATATCGTTTCTACTTTAGACAGCCAAAGAAAGGGTTGGTATAAGGAGGCTGTTACAGTCAACCTGGTCATCCATCTATCATCTGGGAATTGCTAAAACCTCAAATCTGAAGTCTAATTCAGTTCTTTTGTGTTGGGTTTCTCTGTCTTTTTCTTATTATGTCTAAGAATGATAATTGGATATTTCTTAGATACTATGTCTCAAGCATTGTCCTAAGCACTGAGGTAACTGCAATACCATCAGATAAGATAGAGTATCTGCCCCACACAGGGAGGGTGAGCAAGTACTTAATTTCTGAATCACAGAAGTAACTTGCCCAAGGTCACACAGCAGACAGGTGATGGAGGGAAGATTAGAGCATAGTTGACTTCATGTCTACCTTCCCTAACACTGAAAATAGTTACTGGAGCAAAATGGTAGGAACTAAACAGCCAATCTTACATTTTTGGAGAAATAGTGTATATGGAGGATTATCTGGGGAATCAGTCCCATTTTGATACTACAGTTGAGCCAAATGCATGACATTTCCAATTGAGGATTAGTAAAATAATTAGCAGCGCATAATTCATTAGCCCTGGAGGGCAACAACATAGATGGAGATGAGAGATCACCTTTCAGTCCATCTTTTTTTGGCCCTAATATGACTTAGCTGATCAATTCATGGTACTGAACTAAGCGCTTGGGAGAGTATAACATCCTCTCAGGAGAAGCAGTGTTGGCCTAATAGATAGGGCACCAGCCTGGAAGTCAAAAGGAACTGGGTTCTAATCCCGGCTCCAACACCTGTCTGCTGCATAACCTAGTTCAAGACACGTCACTTCTCTGTGCCTCAGTTACCTCATCTGTAAAATGGGGATTGACTGTGAGCCTCAGGTGGGACAACCTGATTACCCTGTATCTACCCCAGCACTTGGCACAGTGCTCTGCACATAGTAAGCGCTTAACAAATACCAACATTATTATTATTGCGTGGGAGATTCCATTTTCTCTTTTGATTGTTCCAATTATGTGAAATGTGGGCCCTCAATTTAAACCTTCACTACTAAATTAGTGTGATCTGTAGATCAGGGGCTAAGGCAGATGAGATTGAAGGAAAGACAGAGAGCCTGAGGTTCTAATACAGAAATAATAATAATTATTGCATTTATTAAGCGCTTACTATGTGCAAGGCACTGTTGTAAGTGCTGGGGAGGATAGAGGGTGATCAGGTTGTCTTACGTGGGGCTCACAGTCTTCATCCCCATTTCAAGAATGAGGTAACTGAGGCACAGAGAAGTTAAGTGACTTGCCCAAAGTCACACAGCTGTGATAAGCGGCTGAACTGGGATTTGAACCCATGACCTCTGACTCCCAAGTCCGTGCTCTTCCCGCTGAGCCACGCAAAGCCCTCACTTACTACCTCTGGAAAATGGGTTAATATTTAGTTTTCACGGAGGATCAAAGCCTTTGGAAATGAAGGCGCAGTCAGGGAATATTAAGCATTATGATTTTTTTTTTTTTGCCATAGTTCATCAGGAGAGGCTGAAGAGAAAGAGAAGGAACTTAGAACCGTCCAAGTTCTGCTGCTGTTGCTTTCTTTTAATATGCAAGAAAATGCCAATAAAAGAGATGATCTGAAAGAACCGGGAAATTTAATAAAAGAAAAATATTAAAAATTTATATATATGTATATAAATACAGTCAGTGAAATGAAAGCCAGGAGTCATAGCCCATAGAAACGACAGATATGAGAGAATAAATAAAAAGGCCTGGAAATAACTGACAGAGCCCTTCCTTTTTATGTCAGAAAAGAGGGGCTGATGGTCTTTAAAATATGGTAAGAGCTAACCAAGGTAGAAATTGCTCAGATAAGTTTGCCCTGGAGACTGCAGGTGCTGACAGTTCCGATGAAGAGGCCTGGCTGTCTCAGGGGTGCAATCACCCCTCAAGTGGGCAAAGACATCTGAGGGAACCACTCTGAAAGAGCTGAAGGGGTTAAGATAAAAGGTATGAGAGAAGCGGTGCGGCCTAGTGTAAAGAGCCTAGGCTTGGAGTCAGAGGACATTTGTACTAATCCCGGCTCAGCCGCTTGCTGTATGACCTTGGGCAAGTCACTTGACTTCTCTGTGCCTCAGTTACCTCAACTGTAAAATGGGAATTCAATACCTGTTCTCCCTCTTATGTAGACTGTGAGCCCCATTCATTCAATAGTATTTATTGAGCGCTTACTATGTGCAGAGCACTGTACTAAGCTCTTGGAATGAACAAGTCGGCAACAGATAGAGACGGTCCCTGCCGTTTGACGGCTTACGGTCTAATCGGGGGGACGGGCAGACGAGAACAGTGGCAATAAATAGAGTCAAGGGGAAGAACATCTCATGAAAACAATGGCAATTAAATAGAAGCCGGGCGATGTACATCTCATTAAACAAAATAACCAAAATAACTAGGGTGATAAAGATATATACAGTCGAGCGGATGAGTACAGTGCTGAGGGGGTGGGATGGGAGAGGGGGAGGAGGAGAGGGAAAGCGGGGAGAAGAGGGTTTAGCTGCAGAGAGGTGAAGGGGGGGTAGAGGGAGCAGAGGGAAAAAGGGGGGAGCTCAGTATGGGAAGGCCTCTTGGAGGAGGTGGTTTTAAGTAGGGATTTGAAGAGGGGAAGAGAATTAGATTGTCTGAGGTGAGGAGGGAGGGCATTCCAGGACCGCGGGAGGACGTGGCCCAGGGGTCGACGGCGGGATAGGCGAGACCGAGGGACGGCGAGGAGGTGGGCGGCGGAGGAGCGGAGCGTGCGGGGTGGGCGGTAGAAAGAGAGAAGGGAGGAAATGTAGGAAGGGGCGAGGTGATGGAGAGCCTCGAAGCCTAGAGTGAGGAGTTTTTGTTTGGAGCAGAGGTCGATAGGCAACCACTGGAGTTGTTTAAGAAGGGGAGTGACATGCCCAGATCGTTTCTGCAGGAAGATGAGCCGGGCAGCAGAGTGAAGAATAGACCGGAGCGGGGCCAGAGAGGAGGAAGGGAGGTCAGAGAGAAGGCCGACACAGTAGTCTAGCCGGGATATAACGAGAGCCCGTAGCAGTAAGGTAGCCGTTGGGGTGGAGAGGAAAGGGCGGATCTTGGCGATATTGTACAGGTGAGATCGGCAGGTCTTGGTAACGGATAGGATTTGTGGGGTGAACGAGAGAGACAGGACAGGGACTCTGTCTCAATGTGTGGGGTGAACGAGAGAGACAGGACAGGGACTCTGTCCAACCTAACTTGCACCTTCCCCAGTGCTTAGAACAGTGTTTGACATAGTAAGTGCAGAATAAATGTCATTTTTTTTTTAAAAAAAAAAAAGAGGATCAGAAGGTGTGGGCAAGACAGAAGGCTCATCACTCAAGGTATACCACTTGATCCCTTTAACCTCTTTTTTTTTAAATAATTGTATTTGTTAAGAGCTTACGATGAGCCAAGCATTGTACTAAGAGCTAGGGAAGATGCAAGTTAATCAGGTTGGAATCAGTTCATGTCCCACATGAGGCTCATAGTCTTAATCCTCATTTTACAGATGAGGTAACTGAGATAAAGAGAAGTGAAGTGACTTGCCCAAGGTCACACAGCAGACATGTAGTGGAACGGGGATTAGAACCCAAATCCTTCTGACTCCCAGGCCTGTGCTCTATCCACTAGGCCATGCAGTTACTGCATCTGTAAAAAATGAAAGGGAATTGATCTGAAACCTGAAAGCTCCTGCCTGACGGGTCTTGGGAACAGTTTAGTCCAGTGAGCTGGGAGCATGTTCATCATCAGCATATCAATCAGATTTGATCAGTGATATTTACTGAGCACTTACTGTGTGCGGAATACTGTACTAAGCACTTGGGGGAATATAATACAACAGAGTTGAATAAGATTACGGCAGGGTGACCTGATTACTTTGCATCTACTCCACTGCTTAGAGCAGTGCTTGGCACATAGTAAGCCCTTAACAAACACCATAGACATTATTATAATATGATGATGATGATTATGTGGTAACAAGGGCTGTACCCTATCTGATAAACTATCAACCCCAGCTCTTGGCATATAAAATACCATAATTAGTTAGTTTTTTGAAATGGTAGTCATTAAGTACTTATGTGCCAGGCACTGTATTAAGCTCTGGGGTAGAGAAAAGCAAATCAGCTTGAATGTTGTCCAGGCCTGTGCTCTATCCAGTAGGCCACCCCGCTTCTCTACAGATGTGAAGACCCCCATTCATTCACTGTCGTAAACACTGAGTGTTTTACTGCAAGCAGAGCACTGTACCAAACACTTGGGAGAGTACAGTACAAAAGTTGGTAGACATTTTCTCTGCCCCCATGGAGCTTACAGTCCAGAGGGACTACCAAAGCAACGCCCTGCTGGATTCTGGTGTGAAAGCAGAGGGTCAGTGCTATACAGATGTCCCTTAGGCTGTTAATCTACTGTGTGGTCTTCACAGTGTCCTGTACTATTGTCTACTCATTTTTTTTTTGTATAGTACTTTTTAAACCCTTACTACAGGTCAAACTTTCTTCTAAGTGCTTGAGAAGGTACAAGTTAGTTTGATGATGATGATGTTGGTGCCTCTCAGGCCCGCAATCTCGGTGTCATCCTCGACTCGTCCCTCTCGTTCACCCCACACATCCTATCCGTTACCGAGACCTGCCGGTTTCACCTCTACAATATCGCCAAGATCCGCCCTTTCCTCTCCACCCAAACGGCTACCTTACTGTTACGGGCTCTCGTTATATCCCGGCTAGACTACTGTGTCAGCCTTCTCTCTGACCTCCCTTCCTCCTCTCTCGCCCCGCTCCGGTCTATTCTTCACTCCGCTGCCCGGCTCATCTTCCCGCAGAGACGATCTGGGCCTGTCACTCCCCTTCTTAAACAACTCCAGTGGTTGCCTATCAACCTCCTCTCCAAACAAAAACTCCTCACTCTAGGCTTCAAGGCTCTCCATCACCTCGCCCCTTCCTACATTTCCTCCCTTCTCTCTTTCTACCGCCCACCCCGCACGCTCCGCTCCTCTGCCGCCCACCTCCTCACCGTCCCTCGGTCTCGCCTATCCCGCCATCGACCCCTGGGCCACGTCCTCCCGCGGTCCTGGAACGCCTTCCCTCCCCACCTCCGCCAAACTGATTCTCTTCCCCTCTTCAAAACCTTACTTAAAACTCACCTCCTCCAAGAGGCCTTCCCAGACTGAGCTCCTCTTCTCCCTCTACTCCCTCTGCCACCCCCCCCTTTACCTCTCCACAGTTAAACCCTCTTTTCCCCCTTTCCCTCTGCTCCTCCACCTCTCCCTTCCCATCCCCACAGCACTGTACTCGTCCGCTCGACTGTATATATTTCCGTTACCCTATTTATTTTGTTAATGAATTGTACATCGCCTCGATTCTATTTAGTTGCCATTGATTTTACGAGATGTTCTTCCCCTTGACTCTATTTATTGCCATTGTTCTCGTCTGTCCGTCTACCCCGATTAGACTGTAAGCCCGTCAAACGGCAGGGACTGTCTCTTTCTGTTGCCGACTTGTTCATTCCAAGCGCTTAGTACAGTGCTCTGCACATAGTAAGCGCTCAATAAATACTATTGAATGAATATTTGTTAAACACTTACTGTGTACAAGGCACTGTTCTAAGCGCTGGGGTACATACAGGGGAATGAGGTTGTCCCACGTGAGGCTCACAGTCTTCATCCCCATTTTACAGATGAGGGAAGTGAGGCCCAGAGAGGTGAAGTGACTTGCCCACAGTCACACAGCTAAGGTGCAGAGTTGGCATTTGAACCCATTACCTCTGACTCCCAAGCCCGGGCTCTTTCCACTGAGCCACGCTGCGACAGTTCCTGTCGTACATGGTGCAGCCTAAGGAGGAGTGAGAACAGGTATTTAATCCCCATTTTACAGTTGAGGAAACCGAGACTCGGAGAGGTTAAGTGACGTGCCAAGCAAGCAAGCAATTGGCAGAGCCGGTATTAGAACCCAGGTCCTCTGACTCCCAGGCTCGTGCTCTTTCTATTAGGCCATACTTCTTCTCAACATAATTTCTTCTAATATTCCAGTACCTAGTGGGAACAGGGCTAACAGGAATGAGATAGTGAGAGAAGTTAGTTAATAATAATGTTGGTATTTGTTAAGCTCTTACTATGTGCCGAGCACTGTTCTAAGCGCTGGGGTAGACAGAAGGGAATCAGGTTGTCCCACGTGGGGCTCACAGTCTTAATCCCCATTTTACAGATGAGGGAACTGAGGCACCGAGAAGTTAAGTGACTTGCCCAAAGTCACACAGCTGACAAACGGCCGAGCCGGGATTTGAACCCATGACCTCTGACTCCAAAGCCCATGCTCTTTCCACTGAGCCACGCTGCTTCTCTGTCCAAAACTACCTTGCCTGCTGTGTGATCTTGGGCAAGTCACTTGACTTCTCTGTATGCCTACAAAAGCTGAGAGCCCCACGTGTGACAGGGATTGTGCCTGACCTGATTATCTTGTATCAGTCAATCAATGGTATTCATTGAGTGCTTACTCTGTGCAGAACACTTCAATAATGTTGGTATTTAAGTGCTCACTATGTGCAGAGCACTGTTCTAAGTGCTGGGGGAGATACAGGGTAATCAGGTTGTCCCACATGAGGCTCACAGTCTGAATCTCCATTTTACAGATGAGGGAACTGATGAGGCACGGAGAAGTTAAGTGACTTGCCCACAGTCACACAGCTGACAGGAGGTGGATCTGGGATTCGAACCCATGACTTCTGACTCCCAAGACCGTGCTCTTTCCACTGAGCCACGCAAGTACTTGGAGAGTACAATATATTAGAGTTGGTAGACATGCTCCCTGCCCACAACCAGCTTAGTCTACAGTCTAGTATCTACCCCAGTCCTTGGCCCAGTGCTTGGCACATAGTATGTGCTGAAATACTACAGTCAATATTATTATTACCTCTACAATTCTTTCACTCGGGTTTTTTCAATCCTAGTGACTTCCTGGCTGGGCTGAGGCTCACCGGAGTTGCCGATGCACCACTCTGTCTTCATTTTTGAACGATTAGCTCAAAGCGGGCTACTACTGTTTGTTGAATTGTAGATAAGCAGTAGGAGAACACAGGATGTCGCTGCTCTTTGAGGATGGTATAATTTAGTTTTGAGGCTAGAGACTAGGTGAGGAAGATTTCAGCAGTTTGCCTGAATGCTCCTAAGTACACAGCACAGGACTCTGCACACAGTAAGTGTTAGCTGAATATGAATGAATGAATTGTTAGGGCAAAAGGACTTATTTCAGTCTACCATATATTTGAGTGTTTGTGGTGTACAGAGCATTATATTTAAGAGCTTGGGAGAGTACAGTATAGCACATTGGTAGGCGAGTTCCTTGCCCACAATGAAAAACTCTAGAGGTAGTTGCTATGCAACCAAGATGAGAATCAAGTATGATCACTCTTCATTCAATGATAATAATAATGTTGGTATTTGTTAAGCGCTTACTATGTGCAGAGCACCGTTCTAAACGCTGGGGTAGATACAAGGGTTATCCCATGTGAGGCTCACAGTTAATCCCCATTTTACAGATGAGGGAACTGAGGCACAGAGAAGTGAAGTGACTTGCCCACAGTCACACAGCTGACAGGTGGCAGAGCCGGGAGTCGAACCCGTGACCTCTGACTCCGAAGCCCAGGCTCTTTCCACTGAGCCACGCTGCTTATTTATTGAGCGCTTACTAGGTGCAGAGCACTTTACTAAGCAGGAAAAGGGGAAGGACTGAGGGGTGGCCATGACAGAGAGAAGCTGCAGTGTAAGCAGTAGATGGTAAGCTCATTATGGGCAGGCATTCCTTACCATTCATACTTTAAGTGCTTTGGTGCTCTGCACTAATTAAGTGCTTAAGAAAGATGATTGTTAGAGTGACTATGATCTCTTCTCCTATCTGAGTGTTTAGTGCAGTGCTTGGCACATAGTAAGTACTTAATAAATACCATAATAGTGCCATAGCAACCGTGTCACAGAAGGGGCATGGAAGAGTGCCATGACAAATGGCATCGGCAAATCCTTATCATGATTCACGGATTTACCGCTTGTGCATCAGTGTACTAGTGTATATCAAGCAATTGCAAGTGTATCAATCAGTGGTATTTATTGAGCTCTTACACTGTGCAGGCCACTGTGCATAGTGATTGGGAGAGCACAATACAACAGAATTCATAGGCATATTCCCTGCCTATAAGGAGCTTACAGTCTAGAGGAGGAGACATATACTAAAATAAATTACAGATTTGTACCTAAATGCTGAATGAAATGGAAGGACGACAGACTACTTCATAAGGAAATATTTTCAATCCATCAGTGACATTTATTGAGCTCTTACTGTGTGCAGAGCAGTCTACTAAGCACTTGGGAAAATATAATACTACAGAGTTGGTAGATGTGTTCCCTTCAAGTCTGGAGAAATGTAGGCTAGGTGGGAAAAAATCCCTTTTCAATAAATTATTTAGGTTGAAGATCATGCACATATCTGTTTTTACCTAAGGTTTATCTCATTTCCATCAGTCAAGAGCATTTACTGAAGCTATCTTTCATTCATTCAATTGTATTTATTGAGTGCTTACTGTGTCCAGAGCATTGTGCAGAGCACTGTACTGAATTGTTCCCTTCATTCATTCAGTCATATTTATTGAGCTCTTACTGAGTGCAGAACACTGTACCAAGTGCTTGGGAGAGTACAATATAACAGTAAACAGCACATTCCCTGTCCAGCCCCACAGCACTTATGTATATATCTGTAATTTATTTATATTAATGTCTTTCTCCCCTCTAGACTTTAAGGTCATTCTGGGCAGAGAATGTGTCTGCTAAATTGTACTCTCCCAAGCACTTAGTACAGTGCTTTGCACACAGTAAGAGCTCAAATATGATTAAATGGCTGACTGGGAGAGTAGGGTGGAGTGGATCCCTGTCCTTAAGGAGCTTACAATTTCCTCTGTGGGAATTTTGTACAATTCTCTCTTATTTGGGGAATGAAAAAGCTGGGAGCTATTGAGTAGTGCAAGAGCCCTCTCCAGAAAACCTCAGTCTAAATGAAGGTGGGTCATCCTTACCCCTGGGAAGAGACTGCCAATTTCAGCATTGTTTACAGTGACAGCTTTGAGGCCAGCTGAGCACCCCATAGCCATTTGCTGTGATAAGTTTTACAAAATTAGAAATAATCCCTTAATATTCTAGTTTGGGGTTTTAGTGTCCTTAAACCTATTGAAAATAGCCTATTCTCCCAGCTCAGGGGATGGTTAATGGCTTGGCTGTTTAGAAAGTCCATTGATGTATTGAATGTCCCATTGATAACAAACAGTCCTTACTTTAAAGAACATAAACTCATTAAAATAAAAAAGCCTCTGATTCCGAAGAGCTACTGTGCTGATTTGTCTAGCTTCAGGCAAACAATTGATTCCAGCTAAGGGAAAGGCCCTCCATACCCCACACTTTTCACCCCCTCAGAAAGGCAACCTTAATTAATACATCCGCAAAACCATCGCCTGTCTACCTTGAAAAGAGTTCAGGAATAGCCTACACTCTAGTCAATGCAACTGTATTCCAAGGCTGGAGCCCTTTCGATTTAAATTAATCCCTTGCTGGATCCGAATAGCATTCTAAATGCTATTCTTTCATTTCCTCTTCAACATCTGGATTGATCCCTTCTCTCTTTCTCTTTTGTATCTATCCCCAACAATATATTTAACTAACCTACTTTGCATTTCACCCCATAGAACTCTCTGGTTGGTATCTAGCAAATGGGAAGCTTGTTAAGGTTAGAAATTCCTCAAAATGAAGACATTTTATTTAGTCAAGTCCTGAAAGCTTTGTTTCCCCAAAATCATCATTATAAAACAGAACAGAGCTCGGGGAAAGACTAAAGACTAAAACAGCTGCTCTGTGGGAGCTACAAAGGCCTTTTTGGTAGCTTGACTTCTGTTACACAGCAGAGAAAACCTGCAAATTAAAAGCCTGTTGCTTCCCTCATGAACTGTAGAGAATAACAATAGTTTAAAGCAAGGTGAGTTACCCATTTGCTCATTTTCTTCTTCTGATTATTCTTTAGAAGTTAGAATTACTCTCAAAGACTAAAGTTTTACAGAAAATGAAAGGGAAAACTAATGATAATTGTATTGGACTGCTTACGTGTGCCAATCGCTGTATTAAGCTCTGAGGTAGAATGAAGGTAATCAGGTTGGACACAAGCCCTGCCCCACATGGGGGTTAGAGCCTAAAGGGAAAGGGAGGGTAGGTATTTAATCCCTACGTTACAGATAAGGAAACTGAGGCACAGAAAAGTTAAATGAGTTGCCCAAGGGCACACAGCAGGCAAGTGGCAGGTCTTAAGATTAGTGGATGAGAAGAATCCAATTCACACCCCTATTTTACTAAATATGGAGCTTCTACCCTGCCACCTAATAATTACAACGGTGGCCTCGTTAAGAACGCATTATGTGCCAAGCCCTGTAATAACCACTGAAGCAGATACAGACAAGTAGGAGGGATATAGTTCCTGCCCTGCATGGACATCCCAGTCAAATGAGGAAGGGAAAACAGGTATCGAAGTCTCATTTTACAGGTAAGTGACCTTAAGGTGAGGGAATTTGTGATTTTACCCAAAGCCATCTAGTGGATCACCTCACCGACACCCTGCTACCTTACAAAACTACTCTTTCCTCCTCCAGGGATCTCTGGAATTTTTTCACATGTTCCAAATGTTGGATCCTTCTTCACACTCCCTTCTTTTAATGCACAAATCTGCACCTTTGAAACTGTCTGTCCTACCAAATTCAAAGCTCTCACACCACCCAGAGTTCCCTCAGTATTCTTCCTCCACTCTTGTGCTTATGTTCCTGAGCACTGATGGAAGCATTATAGATACCAGGGTGACTTCTGCCACTTCAAATCCCCCCTTACCTGCTAGAACTCATCTGCTCAATAACAGTCTTTTTCTTCCCTCACCAACTCCCATCAGGCATTCATTCTTTCAATTGTATTTATTGAGTGCTTACTTTGTGCAGAGCAATGTACTAAGCACTGGGGAGAGTACAATACAGTGATAGAGAGAGACAATCCCCGCCCTCAGTGAGCTCACAGTCTGGGTGGTGGGGGGAAGATGGACATCAAAACAAGTAAAAAGGCATCAGTATAAATAAAATTACAGCTATACATAAGTGCTGTGAGGCAGGGAGATCTAGATTCTAGATCTTTACCAATGATTCTAGCTCTTTACCTCAGTCAATTAGTAGGATTTATTCTTTTTTTAATACTATGAGCAAAACCTTGCACTAGGCACTAAGAGTGGAATAGAAGTAGAAGACACAATCCCTGCCTTCAAGAGCTCTCAGTTTGAGAGGAATAGACACAAAATGATTTACAAATAGAAGGAATAAGATATTGGAAATAGGGAGAAGTGGGTGAGGAATTGCTAAAAAGGAAGATTACGTAAATGATGCATTCAGGAGTTATACCTGAAGTTGTAACCAGTTCGCGGTTGAAGTAATTTTGCCCAAGAATGACCCTCAAGGAACCTTTTTTTTTTTTTTTTTTTTTACAGCAGACCCCCCTCTTCATTAAGTATGCTACTGGACCCTCTTGGCAAGTTTACCCCATCCCAACACAGTCCCCAAGGTAGAACCATGTCTCAGTGAGGGCATTGTCTTTTATGATTCACAAACCCCATCTATCCACAGCAGGTACTTCCCAGTTCCTTGCCTTAATTAACATAACTCTACCTCATTATCCTTCCCTCATTTTTCTTCACCAACCAATTTATGGGTCATCTGCACTCTCTCAGATCCTGTCACCTTGTTCCTCCATGTCAAAATATGCACATGGTATAGCTTTTTAAAAAAAATAGTATTTAAGTGTTTACTATATGTCAGGCACTGTACTAAGCACTGGAGTAGATACAAGTTAATCAGGTTGGACACAGTTCATCCTCAATCTTAATATCCATTTTACAGATGAGGTAACTGAGGTACAGAGAAGTTTAGTGATTTGCCCAAGGTCACACAGCTGGCAAGTTGCAGAGCTGGGATTAGAGCCCAGGTCCTCCTGACTCCCATAGAATGTGCTCTATCCACTAGACCACACCGCTTCTCAGCTTATGAGGTCCAACAGAGCCCAGGTTGTAGTTAGGGCCGTTCCTCTCCGTATACCTCATGTTTCTTCTGTGTTCATCTCACAGTTCCTCAGCCTATCCACATCACTAGGGAGTTACTCTGGCCTCTTTACCCAGTTAATAGTGTGTTGAAGTGGAGGTAGAATGCATAGAATATGGAGAGAATATAAATTAAGTGGCGAGAGTTGTCTGCAGGAGTTGGGATTTCAGAAGTGTTTTGAAGTTAGGGAGGAAAGTGGTCTGCCAGATGTGAAAGGGAAGGTTCCAGGTGGAAGGGAAGGTTTGAGAGTGAGAGATGAGATGAGAGTGAGGCACAGTGAGTAGGCTGTCATTAGAGGAGTGAAGGGTGCCGGCCCTAGATTGTAAGCTTGTTCTAGGCAGGGAATGTGCCCGCCAACTCTATTATATTGTACTCTTCCCCAAGTACTCTGAGCATGGTAAGCATTCAATATATGCCACTGATGATGGTGATTAGAGGAGCGCAAAAGTAGGGGGAGAGATTTGATTGATGAAAAGATGGTGGTCAGTAATTTCCGCTTCATATAGAGGGGAAAGAGCAACAACGGAGGAGTCCGTGAGGAGACATGCTAAATGATGTTTTACAAAGGTTATCTGGGCAGCATAGTGAAGCAACGAATAGAGACGGCAGACAGTGGAGGCAGAGGAGATCAGAAAGGAGTGATGTTGGGGAACTTTCTCTCCCAAGTGGTTAGTACAGTGCTTTGCATGAAGTAAGTGCTCAATAAATATGATTGAATGAATGATTGATCTTAGTCTGTGTCTCCTAGTTTCACCTGCCAAATGTCTGCCTCACCGATGGTGGGGCCCAGGAGATAACTGTTTATTAATAGTTTAAATGAATTATCATATAAGAAGCTATTAGGTAAGTGTTTTGAATGATTGAATTAACCAAGGAAGAATTAGCCAAAGATCTAAGGGATAACCTGTTGGAAATGATTATAAGGGGATCATCTAGACTGTAAGCTCACTGTGGGCAGCGGACATGTCTACTAACTCTGTTGTTATAATCTCCCAAGCACTTAGTAGAGTGATCCACACCCAGTTAGTGTCTCTAGAGTGTAAGCTCACTGCGGGGCAGGAATGGGTTTACCAAAGCAGCATGGCATAGTGGATAAAGAATGGGCCTGGGAGTCAGAAGGTCATGGTTTCTAATCCCTGCTCTGTCACCTGTCTTCTGTGTGGCCTTGGGCAAGTCATTTTACTTCTCTGTGCCACAGTTACCTCATCTGTAAAGTGGGGATTAAGATTGTGAGCCTTCTGCAGGACAGGGACTGTATCCACCCCGATTTTGCTTGTTTCTACCCCAGGGCTTACTACAGTGCCTGGCAATTAGTAATAGTAAACACTTAACACTTATTCTATTACCCCAGGTGCTTGGTGGAATGCTGTGCACACAGTAAGCACTCAATAAATGTGATTGAATTGAAGTGGTCAATAAATATGATAGATCGATTTTTGCTCAAGATCCTAAGGGAGCAATCCTAAGGGAGAGTCCACCAATATAAGAAAATGAAGTTTAGTAAAGTTCAGGGCACTAGCAGGAAGGATCCAAAGTAAAGAAGCCTTAAGAGACCCAAGAGACTAAGAAAGATAGCTGTTACTCAGAAAGGTCATCCTAGAGGGTTAGAACAGACTATATCAATGCCAAGAAAAGGGAAGAAGGATAAGAAGATTTTAAGGGTGGCACAACCCAGATTTCGAGAGAGACTGAGGGGCAAGGAGGGAATACTACCTAAAGCTGAAACTTTGTCAGGTTTTAGAACTAGCCTATATATATATTTATATATATGCTATATATATGCTATTTGTCTGCTTTTTAATCTTTTGTATCCATGTTCTTACTCTTTCATCTATAGCATTTTGATCATTTTGTACCCTTTAACTACTCCATTAAGTTGTAACATATCTACCCCTTGAATTAGTACAGTGCTTGGCATATTGTAAGCACTTAACAAATACCACAGTGTATTAAGCTCCTCAAAGTCAGGAACAGCCTCTTCTACCTGTCTTTTATACCGCTTTTATACTCTCCCAACCATTTGGGAAGCATGACCTAGTGGCTAGGGCACAGGCCTGGGAGTCAGGGGGACCTGGGTTCTAATCCGGATTCTGCCACCTGTCTGCTCTGTGACCTTGGGTAAGTCACTTAACTTCTCTGTTCTTTGGTTACCTCACCTGTGAAATAGGGATTAAGACTGTGAGCCTGTTGTAGGACAGGGACTGTATTCAACCTGATTACCATAATATCTGCTTGGTTCCTATTAAGTACTTAAATACCACAATTATTATTATTATTATTATTATTATTCAGTACAGTGCTGTCCAGCAGATGGTGCTTGACAAATACTACTGATTGATTTGTACAGACATGCCCTCAAGTTCCAGATACCCCATGATCATCATCATATTACATGTCAAGCACTTACTATGTGCCAAGGACTACATTAAATTTTGAGGTAGATACTAATTAATCGGATTGGGCACAGCCCCGTCCCACATTGGGCTCGCTATCTAAGTAGGAGGAAGTAAGATTTAATCCCTCTTTTATGGATCAAGTAATTGAGGCACAGAGAATTCGAGTGACTTGTCCAAGTCACACAATGGACAAGTGGCAGAGCCGGGATTAAACTGAGGTCCTCTGATTCCCAGACCGGTAATCTTTCCACTAGGCCACGGTTGATACAACTGACACTTAGAATACATCCAGAATTGTTTGATATCTAACCCCCCATTACAATCACCCCATAGTGTAACCAACACAGATCTAACCTTCATTACCTCTGTCTTACTCTACAAAAAAGCTAACCATCCTGGTGATCCAGCAAAGCACTCCTGATAATTATATTAGTAGTAATACTAATTTATTCAATAGTATTTATTGAGCGCTTACTATGTGCAGAGCACTGTACTAAGCGCTTGGGATGAACAAGTCGGCAACAGATAGAGACAGTCCCTGCCGTTTGACGGGCTTACAGTCTAATCGGGGGAGACGGACAGACGAGAACAATGGCACTAAACAGCGTCAAGGGGAAGAACATCTCGTAAAAACCGATGGCAACTAAATAGAATCGAGGCGATGTACAATTCATTAACAAAATAAATAGGGTAACGAAAATATATACAGTTGAGCAGACGAGTACGGTGCTGTGGGGATGGGAAGGGAGAGGTGGAGGAGCAGAGGGAAAAGGGGAAAATGAGGCTTTAGCTGCGGAGAGGTAAAGGGGGGATGGCAGAGGGAGTAGAGGGGGAAGAGGAGCTCAGTCTGGGAACGCCTCTTGGAGGAGGTGATTTTTAAGTAAGGTTTTGAAGAGGGAAAGAGAATCAGTTTGGCGGAGGTGAGGAGGGAGGGCGTTCCGGGACCGCGGGAGGACGTGACCCGGGGGTCGACGGCGGGACGGGCGAGACCGAGGGACGGCGAGGAGGTGGGCGGCAGAGGAGCGGAGCGTGCGGGGTGGGCGGTGGAAAGAGAGAAGGGAGGAGAGGTAGGAAGGGGCAAGGTGATGGAGAGCCTCGAAGCCTAGAGTGAGGAGTTTTTGTTTGGAGCGGAGGTCGATAGGCAACCACTGGAGTTGTTTAAGAAGGGGAGTGACATGCCCAGATCGTTTCTGCGGGAAGATGAGCCGGGCAGCGGAGTGAAGAATAGACCGGAGCGGGGCGAGAGAGGAGGAAGGGAGGTCAGAGAGAAGGCTGACACGGTAGTCTAGCCGGGATATAACGAGAGCCCGTAATAGTAAGGTAGCCGTCTGGGTGGAGAGGAAAGGGCGGATCTCGGCGATATTGTAGAGGTGAAACCGGCAGGTCTCGGTAACGGATAGGATGTGTGGGGTGAACGAGAGGGACGAGTCAAGGATGACACCGAGATTGCGGGCCTGCGGGACGGGAAGGATGGTCGTGCCATCCACGGTGATGGAGAAGTCTGGGAGCGGACCGGGCTTGGGAGGGAAGATGAGGAGCTCAGTCTTGCTCATGTTGAGTTTTAGGTGGCGGGCCGACATCCAGGTGGAGACGTCCCAGAGGCGGGAGGAGATGCGAGCCTGAAGGGAGGGGGAGAGGACAGGGGCGGAGATGTAGATCTGCGTGTCATCTGCGTAGAGATGGTAGTCAAAGCCGTGAGAGCGGATGAGTTCACCGAGGGAGTGAGTGTAAATGGAGAACAGAAGAGGGCCAAGAACTGACCCTTGAGGAACTCCAACAGTTAAAGGATGGGAGGGGGAGGAGGCTCCAGCGTAGGAGACCGAGAATGATCGGTCAAAATACTAATGATTTTGGTAGTTGTCATAGTAGCATTTACTGGGTTTCCCCAAGGTGCAATCCACCATACCAGGCACTTGAGGGGCAGTGCTGCATAGCGGATAGAGCATGGGCCTGGGAGTCAGAGGACCTGGGTACTAATCCTGGTCCTGCCACATGTCTGCTGTGGAACCTTGGACAAGTCATTTATCTTCTCAGGGTCTCAGTTACCACATCTGTAAAATGGGGATTAAGGCTGTGAGCTCCATGTGGGACAGGAACTGTTTCCAACCCGATTATCTTGTATCTACCCCAGGGCTTAATACAGTACTTGGCCCAGAGTTAGCATTTAACAAATACCACAAATGTTAATTATTATTACAGAATAACAAATTGGCATAGTGCTTGCTCACAAGGAGTTTACAGTCCAGTGAGAGAGACAAACATAACACTGGCAAGATTATCAGAATAATACATTAATAATAATAATGTTGGTATTTGTTAAGCGCTTACTATGTGCAGAGCACTGTTCTAAGCGCTGGGGTAGACACGGGAATCAGGTTGTCCCACGTGGGGCTCACAGTCTTAATCCCCATTTTACAGATGAGGTAACTGAGGCACAGAGAAGTTAAGTGATTTGCCCACAGTCACACAGCTGACAGGAGGTGGATCTGGGATTCGAACCCATGACCAAGCCCGGGCTCTTTCCACTGAGCCACGCTGCTTGAGCAAACCCCTTGCTGACTCCAGGGCTGGGATTAAACAATCAAAAATGAACGGATCTTGGAGGAAGCTCTATCTGCAGTTTGCATCACATCGTAAAGTATAGAAGAAACTTCTGAGTAGATAAATAAGAGGTTTTGGAACTGGGGAAGCAAGTGAATTTAGAAATGGCTGATACAGAGTTCGGTAAGGTAGCAGCATCTCATTCAGAGGAATCATCGTTTTAAGAGGCCATCTTTGAACTTTGCCAATCTAATGCATCATTACAATTCACCGAAAAAGATGAATACATTACAGTCCTTTCATACACCTGCCCAAATTTTGGGATGCAGAAATTTTGCATCAGTTTGAGAGAAAGCAGATGAATTTGGAAAATGATTGTAACCCCTGATGGAAAAAAGAGTTCACAGGTCTACCAAAAGTTACTTTATGAAGGCGAGGAGATGGCTGTCGGTATTCTTGTCAATCAATCAGTTGTATTATTTATTATCACTAACAATAAGCATAATGTGATAATAATTGTGGTATTTAAGTGCTTATTACATATGAGGCACTATTCTAGGTACTGGGGTGGATAAAAGCAAATCAGGTTGGACACAGTCCCTGTCTCACATGAGGATCACCATCTTAATCTCCATTTTACAGATGAGGTAACTGAGGCACAGAACAGTGAAATGACTTGCCCAAGATCACACAGCAGATAGGTGACAGAGCTAGAATTAGAACCCAGGTCCTTCTGACTCCCAGATCTATACTTATTGAGTATTTTTTGTGTGCAGGGCACTGTACTAAACACCTGGGAGAGTACAGTACAACAGATTTTGTACACATGTTCCCGGTCCCCAAGAAACTGGACATTTGGTGAGTGTAGTCAGTAGATGACACTGATGGAATTGTTCAAGGAGTTGAGGTCACTGTCTGTGTTAGCTGAGGTTAGAATGTTACAAAATGCCTAGAACCAGGCTTTGCACCCAGTAGATAGTTGTAAGTGCTGTTAGTAGTCATGTAATAACACTGAATAGAAAAACTAGGCTGCTGAGGAGACATAACCAGTACAAAGACCCTAGAACATAGGGCGAAAAAAGAGAATCTCTATATTAGGCCTGCAGTTGACAAGTGGGGAAGCTGAAAACAGATGACTCTGGAGAGGCAGAGTCTTTAATTTTTTTTTTTTCATTTCTATCTTTACAAAAAAAGATCAAATGATCAGTCAAGTAGGTCAAGGACCCCTTATGATGAGGGCTAGGGAGACAAACTGAAATAGAGGCAGAGACAGTTAAAGAGTGTTTTAATTAAAATGAGGGATTAGACATCAAGAGAGCTCAGTGACATCCATTCCGGGACTGATATTACTACAGAGCCACATTGCCTTTACCGTGAGGATGTACGCAGGACCGGAGAAGTCCCTGAGGATTAGAAAGGAATCCCTATTGTGTCGTCATCTAACAGGGGAAAAGGGATGACCCCGGTAATTACAACCCAGTCAGCTTGACAGCGATACCTGGGAAGATATTAAAGCAAGCTATCAAATAATCAATTTGCAACCTCTGTGCAGATTGTAATGTTAGGAAGGAGCCAACACGACTCTGTAAGGAGCACATTGTGCCAGACAAATTTAATTTCCTTTTAGGATTCGGTGACAGACATAGGAGTAGTAATAGATTAAATCTATCTAGAATCCAGAAAGGCTTTTGATCATGTCCTCCATGACATGGTCGTTGATAACCTGGGGAAGTACAGCCTTGATATACTCCTATTAAGTGTGTGCACGGCTGACTTTGAGGGTCACATTTATAGCAGGATTTCCTAGTAAGGGGTTGTGTCAAAATGTCCTGTGGGGATTTATCTTTGGATCAGTTCAATTCAACATCTTTAATGTTGATCTGGATGAAGGAATACAATAAACAACATCACATTTGTAGAGATTACTAGCTGGAGCAGCTTATACTTATTATAATACTTAGTAGTATTAATACTAATGGTATTTATTAAACTTTTCCTATATACGGAGCACAGGCGTAGATACAAGATAATCAAATTGGACACAGTCGCTGTTCCACATGGGTATCTCATGCTGAGAGGAGGAAGCACAGGTTTTTTTTTCCCATTTTACAGATGAGGAAATCAAAGCACCGAGAAACTGACATACTCAAATGTCTCACAGCAGGCAAGTGTCAGAACCACTTTCGATGAAAGCCATGACAGTCAAAATGACCCAAACAAATTGACAAAATGGGTCTATAAAACCAGGATGAAATTCGGGATGGACAAGTGTAAAATACAATTGTACAGTGAGGGATGAAAAACGAGCATAAATAGGAGGGAGGAAGATCAGCTAGGCACAGATTAAGCAGAAAAATCACTTGGCTGTAGTCCGTTGACTAGAAATTGAGTAGTCCTGTATTTTCAGAAGATTGACAAGCTAGAGTCAGGTGTAATCCTTCCATTGTGCTGTTCATTAATTAGACCCCTATTCCAGAATTATTACTTCACTTAACAAAAAAAAGAGAGAAACTGAAGATGAGGCAAGAGGTTGTGAGCCCCATGAGGGACAGGGACTGTGTCCAACCTAGTTTAACGTGTACCTTCCCCAGTGCTTTAAACACAATTTGACACTGTCACACATAGTAAGTGCTTAACAGATACCATAAAAAATGATTACTAGAGGTAGAATAGAGGTGTTGGAGAGGTGCAAGAATCTGGGTTGTTTGGCCCAAAGAAGATAGGTCTAAGGTCAGTAACTATCTGACTTCACATGTTTGAAGAGATTTTGTGGGGTGGGTGCAGACCAGTGGTATTCCGAGCTTGCTGAAAGCCAAACAAAAGGAAATGGATTTATATTAAAGGAAGACACATCTTAATTATGCAGTGCACATTCTCTGAATTACATATTCGGGTTAGAAGAATCAGGATTAGTGCAAGCTCTCAAGTCAACAAACATCTGTTTATTGAATGCCTTCAGACCACATATGTAGTATTGCTCAAGCCACTTGGACTGCATGTCAAGGTTCACATAAGCCTTCTGACTGTATATATTTTCTAAGGTAAGTTACATCCCCTGCTTGCTTTTCAAGAGACAACCCTTTTCCCTGTCCTCCCAGGGCTGGTAAATCCACCAAAGCATCCAGAAAGCATCCCGTACATATAGTAGTGTAGGGACCTGAGAAAATGAAATCATGGTGGTGAGGAAGCACATTGAAGGTGAGTTTGGCACTGGGCAGAAATCATCTGAACAAATCTTGTACCTGGGACTGGAGGGAGTTTCATCCTCCTGCTATTTGGGTTGGTTTTTGTTTTCTTGTTTTGTTTTGTGTGTGTGTGTTTTGATACTTAAGTACTTACTGTGTGCCAGGCACTGCAGTATGGCATGGGTTAGAGACAAATTATTCAGATTAGATACATTCTATGTCCCACATGGAACCGTGCTCTTCCTATTAGGCTCTGCGGCTTTCCAATCAATCCCATCAATCATTTTACTATTTGCTGTGTATTAAGCACTTGAATTCCCCCACATTTCTCCCTCTGCCAGAATTTATTTAAAAATCTCCATTCCTTAGACACCCTTCCCCTGAAATGATCAGCATCTCTGGCACCACTTTAATGTGACCCTAGGACCAGTGCTCGGAATGAGTTGGAACTGTCAGTCTAAAATTTCACACCATTCAGGGAAACTGGATGCCTTTTAGTGATCAGTGGATGATGACCTCAGCTTGGGGAAGTGCATAACATTCAAACAGTGGTTTCAACTGAATGTTTACTATGGGCAGAGCACAGTGCTAAGCACTTAGGAGAATGCAATGGAGTTGGTGAACATCCCTGCCCTCAAGGAACAGCATGGCCAAGTGGAAAAAGCATGGCTTGGGAGTCAGAGGACCTAGGTTCTAATCACAGAGTTGCCTGTTACCTGCTGAGTGACCTTGGACAAGTCCCTTAAACTTTCTGGGCCTCAATTGCCGCATCTGTAAAATGGGGATTAAATATCTATTCTCCCTACTGCTTTTTAGACTGTGAACCTCATGTGGGACAGGGACCGGTTCTGACCACATTCACGTGTATTTATCCCAGTGCCTAGAACAGCCTTGACACATAGTAAGCACTTAAAAAAATATACTATTATTACTGATAATAGTGATAATTATAAGGAGTTTACCTCATCTAGGTTCTTCAGGTCTAGAACTCCAAACAAAGTAGTTGATTGATAGAGGCAGGGAGCGGATTGGAAGGAATCGGAAGTAGCGTTGCCGTGTGTTTCCTGAAGTCACCACTAATAATAATAATAATGTTGGTATTTGTTAAGCGCTTACTATGTGCAGAGCACTGTTCTAAGCGCTGGGGTAGATATAGGGTAATCAGGTTGTCCCTTGTGAGGCTCACAGTCTTCATCCCCATTTTCCAGATGAGGTAACTAAGGCCCAGAGAAGTGAAGTGACTTGCCCACAGTCACCCAGCTGACAAGTGGCAGATCAGGGCTTCGAACCCATGACCTCTGACTCCCAAGCCCATGCTCTTTCCACTGAGCCACGCTGCTTCTAATGACAGAACATGCCTAAACCAAACCATTTCCTTGCTGGTGCGCCCCTTGTCCACTCTAACACCAAAGATCAGGAGTCAGTTGATCAGGTAACTACCCCAGTGGCTACTGTGACTTTCATCACCCCCTAGAGCCAGTTCTTTTTAAGATGCCTGCTGACTGTTCACCCTGTAAGAATCCCTCAGTGGATACTTGGTCAGAGACCTTCACTATTAGCAGCATTCCCTCAGCAGACATCCCTCTGGCTAGTTTTCTATTTGGCCCAAATTGGGTTCTTGTACTTAAAATTATGAGCATCCATTACTTATGGCAGCCACTGTCCCAGTGGTAAACTGATTGGCAGGTGAGAGAGTGCAAGTGGCACTGAGTACCCTATTGGCACTGTAATCTAGCACTCTTATTAATGTCTTTAAGCACCATGGGCCAAGCACTGTACTATGCAATGGGCAGATATAAGATAATCAGGTTGAACACAATCCCTGTCCCATATGGTGTGCACAGTTTGAATAGGAGGGAGAGCTGGTATTGGATGCTCAATTTACAGATGATGAAACTGAGACACAGAGAAGCTAAGTGACTTGCCCAAGGTCACACAGCAGGCTAGTGGCAGAGCTGGAATTAGAACCCTAGAACACTATGCCATTAGATTGCAAGATCATTGATTTTAGGTATCTTGTCTACCATTTATATTGTACTCAACCAAGTTCTCAGTGTTCTGCACACAGCTAAGTATTCAAATAAGATCACTGATCAATTGATAATTCCTTCATGTAGGTTTTCCGCCATAAAGTTTTCGTGATTGGACCGTGATGTCATTGTCACATGCCTTGACTAGACTGTTTTTTCATGTAAGACTTGATTTTAAGACCCAGTTGGAAAGCCTGGCCCTTTCCAAGAGTTCCTTTAAGCGGAGGCCTCCTGGAATCTGATCCCAACAGTTGGTGCCCATTTGATGCCAGAACTAGGCCTGGGACTCTGGAGAGAGAATAATTCAAGTCAGACTTGCTGAGAGACTCCCAAACATCATATAAATCAGGTGGAAAGTGAAATTCAGAACACAGAGCTAGCAGGAATCTTATATCAAAAATTGCATTACCTCCTTTCTCACCCCTCTCCTCCCCATAAAAATCAAAACATAGGAAAGATATTGTAATTTTAGCATGCAGTTGGAAAAAGAAAGCTTTGAAAAATTCTGTGTCTCTAAATATCTGATACTCAAATCCTGATGAATCTCAGAGATTCAATCTCATCCCACTGGGATGGGAATGGAAGTGATTTATTCTAGAACCATGGCATGCAAGGTCTTCAATCACCTTGACACTTGGTACCATGACAATGGAGTTGACTTCAAGGGACCAGTGAAAAAGACTCATTTTCAAGAGTTAACCCACTCCTAGTCTTCCCTACTCTAATTTCCATACTGGTGGGGCAGGAAGGTCCTAGAATCGTGCTTCCATAAATTATCCTGGCTTCCTGCAGGATCTGAGGAGAAATGGATTCATTTATTTATTCAATCAATCATAGTTACAGAGCACTTACTTTGTGCAAAGCACTATACTAAGCAGTCAGGAGAGTATAATCTAACAAAAAACAGATACATTCCCTGCCCACAATGAGTTTACAGTCTAGAGGAGGAGATAGACATTAATGTAAGTAAATTACAGATATGACGTATGTGGATGTGGGAGAAACTAGCCTGACCACCGACCTAGATGGGTCACCTATGTGGCTAGATGTGTATTTGCAGCTTATAACTTCAGGGGTCTCTCAGGACCAACCCTTGTCTGACACCTGGAACCCCTCTTTGCTGCAACCCAGGTTTTTCTTATCATGGCTTCCATTGCATTTTGAGCAACTTTCCACAGACAACATTCACATCCTACCCCAGGCCTGTACCCATCCTATAGCTAGTCCTGCCTCTTTCCAACCAGCTTCCAGTTTTGCTTAGAGTGCTGTAGGGACCCTTGTACCTTTTTCAGTTATCCTGAACTGATAACCTTGAAAGTGGATTAAATAGGTCGGTTCCTTCTCTCCCAATAGGTTGCTAGCTTATGGTCAGGTCTCACTTCCTTTTTTAGTCTCGGAAGCACCCTGTGGGTCAGGGACTTTGCACGCTGTAAGTATTTCTTCACACTGTTAGTGCTCAATAAGTACCATAGATGGATTATCACGTCAAAAAAAAAAAATGAGGAAAAAAAATCTTCCTCTTTCTTCTCTTACTCCCCTCTAGCTCATCCTCTTATCCTCCACTCCTCTGATGCTAACCTTCTCTCTATGTCTCGTTCTCACCTGTTCCACAGTCGACCCCTGGCCCAAGTTCTACCTCTGGCCTGGAATGCCCTCCCTCCTCAAATCCACCAAACAATCCCACTTCCCCCCTTTCAAGCCCTACTGAAGGCTCATCTCCATCAGGAGGCTTTCCCAGATTAAACCCCCCAGTCCTCTGCTCCTCTTCCCCATTGACCCAACTCACTCCTTTTGCTCTCCCCCTCTCCCCCCCCCCCATAACACTTGTGTATATATGTACATATTTATAATTCTCTTTATAATTCTATTTATATTAATGATGTGTATATATCTATAATTCTATTTACAGTGATGCTACTGATGCCTGTTTACTTGTTTTGATGCCTGTCTCCCCGTTTCTAGACTGTGAGCCCACTGTGGGCAGGGATTGTCTCTATTTGTTACTGAATTGTACTTTCCAAGCGCTTAGTACAGTGCTCTGCATACAGTAACCGCTCAATAATAGAGTTGAATGAATGCTGAATGAATCCCTTTCTGTTTCTGCCATCAGTCAGTGGTATTGGCTGAGCATTTACTCTGTGCATAACCCTGAACTAAGTCATTAGGAGAGTACAATAGATTTAGTACATATGATCCCTGCAATCAAGGAAATTACAATCCTAGTAGACTTTCTTCTATCTCCTATGGCTTTTAGTGTTTCCTTGGCTCTTCCAGTGGACTTTTTCATAAAAAAAGAACTCATCTGGTCTATAGACTAGCCTCTAGCTAACAGTAATGTGGAAATGCCTTCCTCTCCAGTTCAGGGACATCTAGTGAGGCAGAAGCCAGGGAAATTTGGCTTCACTCTGTAAGGACTTTTTTAAACTTCTTAGCCATGTTTTTTTGATCATCCAGTTTTGATCATCCAGCTGATGATGTTTTTCCATCATCCAGTGATTAAACAAATATCCATTCCCTATCCGAGGTTAGCAGAATTACTTAGTGTGTCTGAACGGCACACTGCTTGTGGAATTGCAAACTGTTTTAGTAAATCAGTTAGTAGTATTCATTGAGCATGCTGTGTGTGCAAACCACTATACTAAGCATTTGGAAGAGTGAAATAGCATTAGTTGACCTGATCTTTGCCCTCATGAAGCTTACAATCTAACAGTGGAGATGGATACTAAAAATTCCAGATAGGAGGAAAAATGGATATCAGGATGGCAATTGATCATATTCTCTCTTCTTTATTATTTATACAGTTCATTAATCAGTGGTATTTCAGTGCTTAGTGTATGATGAACACTGTCCTAAGGGCTTAAGAAGCAGCATGGCCCAGTGGAAAGAGCCCAGGCTTGGGAGTCAGAGGTCAAGGGTTCGAATCCTGGATCTGCCACTTGTCAGCTGTGTGACTGTGGGCAAATCACTTAACTTCTCTGTACCTCAGTTCCCTCATCTGTAAATTGGGGATTAACTGTGACCCCCACGGGGGACAACCTGATTACCCTGTATCTACACCAGAACTTAGAACAGTGCTCTGCACATAGTAAGCGCTTAACAAATGCCAACATTATTACACTGCAATGGAGTTAGTAAACACGAGGCCAACTCACAAGGAGTACAGAGTGGGAGACAGACATCAGAAAAAATAATATTACTATTAGCACTAACAGTAAACACAAGAAATGTGAGAATGCAATCATCCCTACAGTGTGGCCCAGTGGAAAGAGCAGAGGCCTAGGAGTCAGAATGACCTGGATTTTAATCCTAGTTTTTCCACTTGTCTGCTGTGTGACCTCAGGCAAGTCATTTCACTCCTGTGTGTCTCAGTGACCTCAATTGAAAATGGGAATTAAGACTGTCCCCATGTGGGACAGGGATTGTGTTCAACCCGATTAGCTTGACTCTTCCCCAACATTTAATACAGTGCTCTGCACACAGTAAGAGCTGAATAAATATGATTTATTGATCCCTTAGATGAAACTCTTTGGAAAGGTAAGGGGAGGGAAGCCAAGTGAGGGATCCTTCAGGGGACAAGTTCAAACTTCATCTGATGTAATATTTTAGGCAGCTAACTGCCTTTCAGAATGTGCCTGGCTGAGAATCGGACCAACAGATGGTAGCTAGAGATGATTCCATAGCAGCTGAGCCTCTAAAAACAACTTGAAGGTGTTCCTCTTGTCAAACTGCTACTTTATTACAGCACAGCTAATAAATGTAAAATTGCACTGTGGTGATAGAGGCAAAAAAGAGTGTAATGGATGTATTTAAGGCAGCAGATTTTATGCAGAAGTCCCGTTCTGACCTTACTGGAGGCTAGAAAGCACAGGATTATTTGTGATTTTTACAAAGGAGTTGGCTAATTGCTCTGGGATCTCCTCTCTATTTTTAGATCATGTCCCCAAAACTTATTTCTCCCAATAAGGATAGATGATTTATTCATTTGTAGTAGAACCAGAATAGAGAACTGACACATTCCTGTCCACAAGGAACTTTCACTCCAAAGGGGAGTTTATTCCCAGCAGGAAGCCAAATGTGAGGGGAAATAATCATGGCTCGGTGGAAAAAGCAAGGGCTTAGGAGTCAGAGGTCAAGGGTTCTAAACCCGGCTCCGCCACCTGTCAGCTATGTGACTTTGGGCTGGTCACTTAACTTCCCGGTGCCTCAGTTACCTCATCTGTAAAATGAGGATTAAGACTGTGAGTCTCACAAGGGACAACCTGATTACCCGGTATCTACCCCAGCGCTCAGAGGAGTGCTTGGCACATAGTAGGCACTTAACTAATATCAACATTATTATTATTATAAAGATGAGGATTATAGTATTATCTAAGTGCTTATTCTGTGGTGAAGCACAGCATTAAGATCTTGGGTAAATAGAGAAAACCTATCAATCAATCATATTTATGAGCACTTACTCTGTGCAGAGGTCTGGACTACATACTTGGGAGACTAAAACACAACAGTGTAATTTATACATTCCTACCCAGTCAGATTAAAAACTGCTCCATCTCACAAAGGGCTCATAATCTAAGAAGTAGGGAGATCTGGCTTCTTATCCCCATTTTAAAGAAGAGAAAATTGAGGCCCAAAAGTTAAGTAACTTCCCCAAGATCACAGAAGGCCAAAGGCATAGCTAGGACAAGTATCAATCAATCACTGTTATTTTTTGAGCACTTACTATGTGCAGAGCACTGTACTGAGTACTGGGGAGAGTAAAGTACGGCAGAATTAGCAGACATATTACCTGCCCATAATGAGCTAACAGTATAGAGGAGTAGACATACACAGATATGAATGAATCAGTGATTTAGAGTATATAATTTAGAGACATAGCATAAGTTCAGTGGGGTTGGGGTGAATATCAAATGTCCATAAGTCACTGAACCAAGTGCGTAGACATCAAATATCCAAAGGGCACCGGTCCAAGTGCATGGACAAGAAATGATGCTTTCCCACTCGCGGTTCCATCAGCCTAACTGCCTCTCAAGCATACTAGGTAAGCATTTCCTTTATCTGTACGCTATGACATTTCATTTTTTTCTTGATCGAGTAGCTTTCTGCTCATCTCATGATTTTTTGAACAGCCTGCATGACTCTGTGGGATAAACTTTGTACTTAAAAATTGAATTTCAAATTCTAAACCTCCCCATCCTAGGCATTCACCACTTGTCCTGGAGACTAAGCCCCTCTAGATCTCAGTTTCTTCCTGGATGCACCAGCCTGTAAAAAGGTGACTTACTTATCATCGCAGGCATCTACATCCACCTTCTTGCCAATACTCATGTTGGAGAGCAGCTATTTTCAATGCTTCTGTTTCTCTCCCAGGTTTCCTAAAGCAGTCACTAATAAAAAAGACCATTAATCCTTAATGAATCCGAAAAGGATCTGGTTGGTAATGCCTGACTGTGGAATTGTCCCAGGACCATCATTTGAATTGAAATGGAAGGAATGTTATCCTTTGCACACTCCTCTAAACACGGAAGACACTGAGAAGGGATGGTGGCTTCCAATAGACCAGCCATATTCCCCTTATGGACTTTCAAAATTATAAGTAGAGGGGAATAAAAATATCTGCTTTCTTAGGATTTTTATATCCCTGAAAACATTCTGGGGGTAGAACACTTGGGTGAATCAGTTAGCTCAGGCTGATGCCAGCAAAGTTTTCTCTTAAGGCTCTTCTGAATGAAAGGATTTTTTCAGCATTAATGGGGCAGAGCAATCTGTCCATGGTATTTACTGAGCATTTACTCTGTGCAGGGCATCATCAACATCAGTCCTATTTATTGAGCTCTTACTGTGTGCAGAACACTGTAGTGTGTAGAGCAGTATTAAGCGCTTGGAAAAGTATACTACATTGGAGTTGGTAGACAAGATCTCTATCCTCAAGAAGCTTACAATCTAGTGGGGGGAAATTGACATTAAAATATATTTACCTACAGGGGAAGCAACAGAGTGTAAGGATACATCAGGGAAATGCCAGAGACAGAGGAGTGATCTCTGTAGACAGAGCACACAAAAGCTAATCCTGTTTTGAGATGAGATCACCAAGTAAGAAACAGGAGAGCAATTAATCTTCCTGGTTGGGAGGATATTAAAACCAGCCAAAGATAGCAGAAGTAGCTTATCAAGCAGGAGAGACTTAATACAGTGTGTTTCAGATGTGACTTTCATTACACTCTTAATGGATAAAGCTTGGTTATAATCCATACTCCCGTTTTATTTTTTTTTTCTCTTTTTAATAAAGCCGTATCCCCTGTGCTAATGAGCTGCTTCATCTAATGTTACTGTAACACCAAACAGGGACACTGCCACCTGTTCTGCAACAGTGCTCTTCTTCTGGCAGATCCGATTATTGCTGTCAGTAGGTGAATGCACGTCATGTGAACTTTTCTCCTGTGGTGGTGAGGAAGCACCATTCATCAGCGAAATGGCACTGGGCAGAAAGTTCCTTAACCAAATTATTAGTGTCTGGATTTTTCATTTATCACATTGGGGCCTAGCCTCCTTCTGGCAGCTCTGTCAAGAAGGAACAGTGCCACTTCCCAGCTCCTATCAATTTCCCACTCTATCGCTGTATTCAAAAAGATGTTTTGGGGGCCTGTCTGTATACTCAGCTCTTTTTTTTTTGGACATTTATAAATGTCCCCTGTAGCAAGTATGTGGGTTGGTCATCAGTGCTGTTTTGTTGTCATCAGTTGGGGGAGTGGCAGTTTAGCTGGATGATTTTTGCTTTTAGAAATCATCCTACTAGGTTGCTGAAGCCATAGGGGTGAGATTGTAAATTCCTTGAAGACTGTAAATTCCTTGAGGGCAGACATTGAGTCACTCAACTGCACTGTATAGTGCTGTGCATGAAGTAAATCTTCAATAAGTACCATTGATGATTAACTGGTAGATTATAGAGTTGCTTTCATATCACAAGTGCTCAGTAAATACAATTGATTGATTACTCTGGTGTGAGGATACCTACGCACAGCACTTCTGTCCGTAGACTTCCCTTTCTTACTGTGTCACCACTCACTCAACTCCACACCCATTTTCTTCCCTCTTCTGCATGTAAGTCATTTCACATCTGTCTTCGCAGTTGACTGTATCAATCAATCATATTTATCGAACACTTAACTGTGTGCAGAGCACTTTACTAAGCATTTGGGGGAGTACAATAGAACAGAGTTAATAGAGAAGCAGAGTGGCTCAGTGGAAAGAGCACAGGCTTGCGAGTCAGAGGTCATGGGTTCGAATCCCAGCTCTGCCACTTGTCAGCTATGTGACCGTAGGCAAGTCACTTAACTTCCCTGTGCTCAGTTACCGCATCTGTAAAATGGGGATTAACTGTGAGCCTCACTTGGGACAACCTGATTACCCTGTATCTACCCCAGCGCTTAGAACAGTGCTCTGCACATAGTAAGCGCTTAACAAATACCAACATTATTATTTCCTGCCTACAATGAGAATACAGTCTAGAGTAGGGATTGGTTCTTCAGTCAATCAATCAATCATAATTTGTGAGCACTTAGTTTGTGCAGAGCACTGTACTGTCTTCTAGCTCCTCTGTACTCTCTCAGATGCTTAATACAGTGCTCTGCACACCATAAGTGTTAAATACTACTGATTACTGGGAAACAGTTAATTCCCATATTCTAGTGAAAGTTTCTTTAGTTCAGGGCCCTTCTGAAAGCAATATGAGGGTGTGTGAGGATTCTACATACCATACATTCCAGCATCAGTTCTTAAAGTAATACATGGGGTATATAAGTTCTTACTCCCCTCTTCAAAGCCCTACTGAGAGCTCACCTCCTCCAAGAGGCCTTCCCAAACTGAGCTTTCCTTTTCCCTCTGCTCCTTCTGCTGCCTCTCCACTTCACCTCCCCTCAAGTAAGCCTCGCTTTTCCCCCCCTTTCCCTCTGCTCCTCCCCCTCTCCCTTCCCCTCCCCTCAGCATTGTGCTCATCCTCTCATTTATATATACTTTTATTACCTTATTTATTTTGTTAATGAGATGTACATCCCCTTGATTCTATTTACTATTGTTTTAATGAGTTGTACATCCCCTTGATTCTATTTATTGCTATTGTTTTTGTCTGTCTGTCTCCCCCGACTAGACTGTAAGCCCAACAGTGGGCAGGGACTGTCTCTATCTGTTGCCAATTTGTACATTCCAAGCACTTAGTATAGTGCTCTGCACATAGTAAGTGCTCAATAAATACTATTGAATGAATGAATGAATGCTAAGTGCTGGGGTAGATACAAGATGATCAGGTCAGACCCAACTGTCTGTCCCGCCTAGGGCTCACAGTTCTTATATTTCTTTGTCTACCCAATTATTTATTTTGCTATTTCACCCTGCTATATTCATGCTGCTTTTCTGTTGTGGTGCTCTTTTCCCACTTCTCCCACTGCCAGTTTGCTGCTGTTGATCTTGAGTAAGTCATTTAACTTCTCTGTGCCTCAGTTACCTCATCTGTAAAATGCCCCATATGGGACAGGGACTGTGTCTAACCTGATTCACTTGTATCTACTCCAGCATTTAGTACAGTGCCTAACCCATAGGCACTTTAATACCATTTAAAAAAAAACCAACCTGTGAACCTCACATGGAAGACAGTCCTTAATGTGATTAACTTGTATCTCCTCCAGTGCTTAGAACAGTGCTTGACACATAGTAAACACTTAACAAATACCATCATCATTATTATACTTATAAATAACTTTCATCTGTGTTCCTTGCTAGATTAGACTAAAGAGGTTATCCCAAACGCACAAACACCACTTGGATTTCTCACCACATCTTGCTTGAAAACGAGAATCCTGGCAAACTGTATTTCTTTGCTCCAAATGTGGGACTCTGGGATAATGCATTCTCTGTCCTCTCCTCTGCACCTCTGCTGATCCAGGAGGCCAGGGATTGACTGTTGAAATGATATAGTATGTAAATGACATAGAAATGACATCCTGACTCTGCCCCTTTTCAGCTGTGTGACTGTGGGCAAGTCATTTCACTTCTCTGTGCCTCAGTTCCCTCACCTGTAAAATGGGGATGAAGACTGTGAGCCTCACGTGGGACAACCTCATTCCCCTGAATCTACCCCAGCGCTTAGAACGGTGCTTTGCACGTAGTAAGCGCTTAACGAATACCAACCTTATTATTATTATTATTAAAGAACACTATTTTCTCCTTCCTATTTTAGGGGCTGCCAGAATACTGAAGCAAAACACAGTAATAACCTTATGTGAATCATAGAAAATATTGTCAGCATTTCCTGAGGAGGAGTGATAGGATGATGAATGGAACTGTCAATGACATTATTATGGGATATGAAGAACCAAATTGGGTTAAGATATTTAGTTGGCAGTGTGATTAAGCTGATTCTGTGAATTGACGATTAAAGTTTTGTTAATTAGGCTTATTCGATAACAAGGAATCTTTTGATAATTAGCCATAGTGGAGAGAAGGGAAGCCGGACATCCGGTTTGGGAGAGCACCCTGAAGAACAAACAGGCCTGAGTTTTACAAAGCCAGTGGATTCTTATTGGAAAGCATGATTGTCTTCAGTTATACAGGCCCCTCCTTGTCCCCCATCCCCGGAACTAAGGAGTCCGCGAGGAGGCCAACCTTGGGCAAGCACTCAGGTTCAAGCTGGGGTGAGGCAGTCCACCCTTCCCATTCCACGAAACTCCATGTTAGGCCACTATGGTCCAGAAGAGGGTAGCCATGGAAAGCTCAGTGATTGTGAAGTGCGGGTATGGTTGTAAGGGTTGACCGAAGGTGCAGAAATCTGTGAGAACTGGGTGGACCTGTTGAAGCCCCAGCTAGGCCCAGGAACAACCACTTTCGTTCCACCCTGACTTTCTAATCATAATTATAACTGTGGTGTTTGTTAGGCACTTACTATGTGAAGATATAGTATCATCATCATCATCATCATCATCATCAGATCAGACAGAGTCACACACAGGGCTCACAGTAAGTAGGTGGGAGAAGAGCTATTGAATCCCCATTTTACAGATGATGCAACTGAGGCACAGAGAAGTTAAGTGACTTAAGGTCACACATCAGTCACATGATGGAGGCAGGGTTAGAACCCAGGCCCATGCCCTTTCCATTAGGCCGCGCTGCTCCTCTGCCCTCCACTTTGTCCTTCTTTGACTCCCCCAAGAACGGCCGACTTTAGATGGTTGGTGAGGGTGGCAGCTCTGATGGGGTGTGCCATCCTGAGGGTAATGGTGATTAAAAATTTGAGGGTACCCAGGCTGAGTTGGGAGAAGGGCCCATAAGACCAGGGTCCTAGGAGGGGAACACAGTTGCTCTGGATCAGGGGTTCTCCCGCCTTCAAAAAGCAGTCTGAGATTAGGGGTTCTGATGGACTTCTCTATGATACCATTATCAGTCAATCGATCAGTGATATCTATTGAGTGCTTACTATGTGGTAACCACTGTTTAAAGCTCTTGGGAGAGTACAATACAAGACAATTAGCGGACATGTTCCCCGCCCACAATGATATTACAGCCTAGAGGGGGAGACGGACATTAATATGAACAAGTGATTTATAATAATGTGAAGATATGTACGTAATTGCTGTGGGGTTGGGGGGAATATCAAATGGCCAAAGATCCAAGTGTATTATGCTGCATGTGGTGCCTGTGCTGTGCAGTGGTATAGTTTCATGCAGAACAGAAGGGGACTTACAGTCCTGCTAGATTGTAAACTGCTTGAGTCAGACAATCGTTCATACTTATTGAGCACTTACTGTGTGCAGACCACTGTTCTAAGCGCTTGGGAGAATATAGTATAAGCATTTAGGAGCGGGTACAGTAATGCTTGAGGACAGACATCATCATCATAATAATTGTGATGTCTATTAAGGGTACTCTATGCTGGGTACTGTATTAAGCACTGGGGTAGGTACAAGCAAATCGAGTTGTAGACAGTCCCCGTTCCATGTGGAGCTCACTGTCTCAACCTCCATTTTAGAGATGAGTTAACCGAGGCCCAAAGAAGTGAAGTGACTTGCTCAAGGTCACACAGTAGACGGGGGGAGCCTGGATTAGAACCCATGACCTTGTGAATCCCAGGCCTGTGCTATATCCACTACAGCCTGCTGCTTCTAATTCTACTATTACTCATGCCTACTAACTCTGAAGTACTCTCCCAGGTGCTTAGTAGAGTGTACTACACAGCATACATGCTCAATAAGTACTACTGATGGAGGGGGCAGCACAATTTTCCTGCCTTAGAACAGTGAAAGGACGGAAGCTAGCCCTGATCAGACTGAGCCAGACCCAGTCCAAGGGAAGACAAAGCATGGCCTAGTGGCTAGAGCACAGGCCTGGGGGTCAAAAGGACCTGGATTCTAATCTCAGCTCCACCACTTGTCTGCCGGGTGACTTTGGGGAAGTCACTTGACTTCTCTGTGCCTCAGTTCCCTCATCTGTAAAATAGGGATTAAGACTCCGTACCCCATTGTGGAACAAGGACTGTGTCCAGCTAGATTTATGTGTATCTACCCCAGCACTTAGTACAGTGTCTGACATAGAGTAAGCCCTTACCAAATGCCATTTAAAAAAAATACTTGTAGCTTATTCCGGAATGTTGGTCTTTTCAAGGATCTACCTGCAGTGGCTCTGAAGGGATTCCCTCTTGAGAGAAAACAGGAACTCTGGACTGCCCATTCTCTTTCTTTGGTGGCCTGCACCAAACCATTTTTGTTCTGTTGACACAAGTCTCCTTACAATATGGCCATTTTCCAGCTCACTGGCTCCCTTCGTTCACCCATTCCATTGTTCACTTCCTCCAACCTTTACTTCATTGTTTTCTCACCCATGCCTTACTAATGGATTTGTAAGAAAATTACAATATGCAGAGAAAATATGCTTGGAATAATACATATAAGGAAATCCAACCAGGCAGTGAAGAAAACGAGCGTATTACTCTTCATACTCTAATTTGGAGTCATTCATTTCTTTTCCGTTAAATGATAGGCATTCACTCAAGGGTCAGCCGAGAGGTAGTGTGGAAGGGTTGGAAGGAGTGACAACTATTTGACCTGCCATTTTCCCCAGGGGGGCTTGGAGAATCCAAGAATCCTATGCAAGAGAACATAGTGGATGGTGCTGGAAAGGCCACTGAACTTGGTCAGAACTGGAGGTTTCAGTTTTCAGTGTGCTTTCTTGAGTGAGAAAACCATTTTAAAAGTGCTGCTGTAGGTTCAGCATTGAGTCACTTCCAGTCAAGGTGGGTTAAAGTGAGAGCTGCGTCTGGTTCAACTGCACATTGAATCCAATTCACATTTCAAGCTGGACTGGTAATCATGGCCCTAAGCCTCAAGTTCTCTCATTTTCAAATGATATCTAAGCCACTCAGCAGTATTTATTTAGTTTCTAACAGGGGAAGGATACTATACATACACTGAATTTTGGATTTGAAAATGATGGTGATTTTGACAGTGAGATTTTATCAGTATTTGTAGCTGTGGTTGATATGCCTTTCTACATCGTGCACTTTGTTGCATTTATTACCCACAGTGCCAGGTACTGTTTTCCTTTCTCTTTCTCGGAGCATCAGTTTGGGAAAAAACATACGATCAAGAGTTGCCCCGTTTCTGATTTCTGTGCAACAGGTTAATCCATTCATTTAATAGTATTTATTGAGTGTTTACTGTGTGCAGAGAACTGCACTGAGTGCTCGGGAGAGTACAGTGTAACAATAAACACATTCCCTGCTCGCAACGAGCTAACATTCTAAAAGTGGGAGTCAGGCATTAATATGAATAAATAAATTACAGATATGTATATAAATGCTGCTGG
Source organism: Ornithorhynchus anatinus (assembly GCF_004115215.2). Taxonomy (NCBI): domain Eukaryota; kingdom Metazoa; phylum Chordata; class Mammalia; order Monotremata; family Ornithorhynchidae; genus Ornithorhynchus; species Ornithorhynchus anatinus. The sequence continues at coordinate 29,855,106 of NC_041729.1, read as the reverse complement.
ACTGGGAGGCAGAAAGAACAAAGGGAGCAAGTCAAGGCAGTGCAGAAGGGAGTGGGAGATGAAGAAAGGGGATGCTTAGGGAAGGTCTCCTGAAGGAGATGTCTTAAATAAGGCTTTGAAGTGGAAGAGAGTAATTGTCTGTGGGATTTGATGAGGGAAGGCATTCCAGGCAAGAGGCTGGATTTGGGCGAGGGGGTCGGCATCGAGATAGGAGACGTCGAGGCACAATGAGAAGGTTAACATTAGAGGAGTGAAGTGTGCGGGCTGGGTTGTAGGAGGAGAGAAGCCAGGTGAGGTAGGAAGGGACAATACCTTAAAACCAAGGAGTTTTTGTATGATGCAGAGGTGGATGGGCAACCACTGGAGGTTTCTGAGGCGTGGGGTGATACGTCCTGAACATTTTTGTAGAAAAATGATCCGGACAGCAGAGTGAAGTATGGACTGGAGTAGGGAGAGTCAGGAGGCTGGGTGATCAGGAAGGAGGCTGACGAAGTAATCCAGGCAGGGTAGGATGAGTGACTGTATTAACGTGATAGCAGTTAATACTGCCTCCCAACTCTCTCTCACTCTGCTCAATCATGGTGGAGGTTTTTCTTCATTGTGTCTTTAAAACATTTCTTCTGCAAAAGTAATAATAATAATAAATGTGGTATTTGTAAAGTGTCTACTATGTGCCGAGTAGTGGGTTAGGTACAAGATAATCAGGTCTTATCCGGCCCCTATCCCACATGAGGCTCACAATGAATGTAGGTGGGGGAACAGGTATTGAATCCCCATTTTTTGGATGAAGAAGCTGAGGCACAGAGAAGTTAAATGACCTGCCCAAGGTCATACTGAACTAGGCAGCCCAGATGTAGAGGACAAAGAAGTGACATGGTCCCTGCCTACAAGGAGCTTCCACTCTAACTGGGGTATTATGCTAAATATCAACCAAATTCCTCTCAGGAACTGGAGGGAGACAAAGTCATGATCCCTGGTTCTAGTTGTGGATCTTCCCTTGAATCTTGAGCAAATCACAGGTTTCTTTGCATCACTAGGCTTCAGTTGTCTCCTCTGTGAAACAGAACTAATATCCTTTCCCCCTGAAGTGAAAGTCAGGTTTGCTTGCAGCTCCTTGTTGGTTTAGCTATTACTATTGTTGTCATCATTATAATTATTCTATTTATTAAGCACTTTGTGCCAAGCACTGTTCTAAGTACTGGGGTAGGTACAAGTTTACCAGATCGAACAAAATCCCTGTCCCTCATGGGGTTCACCATCTAAGTAGGAGGAAGAGCAGGTATTGAAACCCCATTTAGCAGATGGGGAAACTAAGGAATAGAGAAGTTAAGTAACTTGCCAAGGTCTTACAGCAGGCAAGAGGCAGAGGTGGGATTAGAACCCAGGTCCCCTGACTCCCAGGCCCATGCTTTTTCCACTAGGCCGCACGACTCCACGCTCTATTTCAGAGTAGTTGCTTGTGTCACTCGTTCTTCTCACAAGTCCTGCCCCGTGAAGGTTTTATATCCCTAACACTGCTTCAGTGCTAAGCCCATAAGAATAGTGGCCCCTGCCCTTCAGGATTCTAGAATTTAAAAGTGTAGACATAGCCAATACAATTTAATCTATAATTGCAGCACCAACATAGAAACATGCAGACAAAGACGAATTCAAAGCAAATGAAAGAGCACGAGTATCTTCAGAGATAGGGTAGAGGGAAATGCCGTAAGGTAGTTGGAATGGTGGGAATTTCTGGATCCAGTTGGTGTTAATGGACTTTAGAAGGCTAGTGGGAGCTGGACAAATGGTAGTGCTATTTAGAGCAACTGCAATATTCAACTTTTTATTGAAACGAGACCTAACTTCCTGTTTCCCCCATTAGATTAGTATTAGATTAGATTACTCTGCTGTATTATACTTTTCTAAGCACTCGGTAGAGTTCATTATAACGGAGTTGGTAGACACATTCCCTCCCCACAGGAAGCTTACAATAAGTGCTAAATAAATGCCACTGATTGATTTCAGCGTGGCTCAGTGGAAAGAGCACGGGCTTTGGAGTGAGAGGTCATCGGTTCGAATCCCGGCTCTGCCACTTGTCAGCTGTGTGACTGTGGGAAAGTCACTTAACTTCTCAGTGCCTCAGTTCCCTCATCTGTAAAATGGGGATTAAGACTGTGAGCCCCACGTGGGACAACCTGATTCCCCTGTGTCTACCCCAGCGCTTAGAACAGTGCTCTGCACATAGTAAGTGCTTAACAAATACCAACATTATTATTATTTCTTGAAGGCAGAAAATGTGGGTCTCGCTTTTATTCTCCGCCAAGTGCTTCGTACAGTGTTTTGCACTCAAATGCTCAATAAATACCAGTTAGCGATGAGTTGGGCTTATGACCTGGTGGGAGAAAATAAAGTTACCTTGGAAAAGAAGAGAGAGCAAAGGAGGAAAGAAGGAGAATTAAAAAGTCCATTTCTCAAACTTTTTGGCCTTAGCTGAACTTAGCCTCCCAAGTTTGCCCAGTATCAGTTGTGAACTCTAAGGTTACAGGCTTTGAATATTCAGAGACTCATCGGACTCTTACTTGTGGGAGCAGTAAGGTCTTATAATACATGTACATGCTATTTAAGCAGTTTCATTGTATGTTCCCGAGCCATCTCTGAATATTCTTTCCTTAATCAGAATGCCCTTAAGGAAAAAAATGTCATAGTTGGTGTTTCTCCTGCTAGATGAAAGAAAAAAATATGCAAATGAAATAGAGAAGGGAGCAACCAGAGACCAAGGGAGAAGAGAAGGGGAGCAATGTCTGCGATTAGCCGCTTGATATAGAAATAATTATAGAAGTTTTCCACCATGGGTAGACAATTACTCTCCCCATCTTTGAAACCTAATTTGAAGGCACATCTCTTCCAAGAGGCCTTCCCTGACTGAACCCTCATTTCTCTTCTCCCATTCCCTTTTGTATCACCCTTGCACTTAGATTTACTCCCTTTTTTCACCCCTCCTTCAGCCCCACAGCACTAATGTGCGTAGCCATAATTTATATTAAGTTTGTGTCTCCCTTTAGATTGTAAAGTCACTGTGACCAGGAAACTTGTCTACCAATTCTGTTATATTGCTCTTTCCCAAGCACTTAGTTACAGTGCTCTGCACACAGTAAGCATTCAATAAATATGATTGACTAATGGTGAGGAGAGGCCAGATAGGAGCACTGTACAAAAAGAAGACAAACGGTATCAGCTGGTGATTTTTTTTTCTTTTTCAGTTTTGTAGTTCTGTTTCTTTGCGGTAAGAATTTTGGAATCAGCCTTAAGGAAAGAAGAAACTGGCCCAGATGAAATGAAAACTGACCTGAACTTTGGGCCCAAGTTTTAATTGCTGTTTGATGATGATTCAAAAATGTTCATAGAATTATCCCTTCCAAAACATTGCTCTTCAACTGCCCACAGCCTCTGCTGATAAACCATATACTGATTTATTAGCAAAGAATCATTTTTTCCCCATGTTCTTACCCTGGGCTAATTTGCTTGGCTGCCCTAGCCGTTCTAAACTTTTTCATTTAAACCCTCCTAACAATTCCATTTGATTCTTAAATGCAATCTGACTCTCCAAACAAAATATCCGAAGAGCAAATGCGAACTCAAATAAGCCTCTTTCCCTTCCCTGTGGAAGGACAGAGTGTAAATTGAAAGAAGACAATTGAGGTTTCCTTTTCTGAAACATTTTTCATAGGTACCATCTTGCTAAGCATTAGAGTGATAAAAGTAGAGTGGGGATACTTTGAGTGTTACCCTAAAGACCCAGTTTCTTCACATCCTGCTTTATTTCGTAAAGAAGCAGCATGGTTTAGTGGTTAGAGCACGGGCCTGGGATTCAGAAGGAACTGGGTTCTGATCCTAGCTCGGCCACTTGTCTGCTGTGTGACCTTGAGCAAGTCACTTAACTTCTCTGTGACTCAGTTACCTCATCTGTATAATGGGGATTAATACCGTGAGCCCCATGTGGGACATGGACTGTGTCCAACCTCGTTATCTTGTATCTACCCCAGCTCTTAGTACAGTGTCTGGCATAAAGTAAGTGTTTAACAAATACCATAAAAAAGATTACAGAACGCTGGATTATGGAGATTTTTTTTTTTACAAGTCCCATGGAAGCAATTATTTCCTATTGAAAACGTAACCAAGATGGGCTGAAGGGATTGATCTTGCCTTAACTTTCTCCCCTGAAGGGCAAACAGCAGATTTTTCTTGAGGGGATAGAAAGCATGACGTGTTACTAGACAATATCTGAGTTATCACCCTCTCAGATCCTTTTAATTTCACTTTTTATCCTCTTTTCCCAAACTACTTTCATTCTGATTGGTTTTCCTTTCCTCAGGAATCTCCATCAAGCTGCAAACTCTGAAAAAATAAGAGGTATTTGTTAAGTGCTTACTCTGTGCCAGACACTGTACTAAGCACTGTGGTGGATACAAGCAAATCTAGTTGGACACAGACTCTGTCCCAGGTGGGGCTTACACTCTCAATCCCCATTTTACAGATGCGATAACTGTGGCACAGAGAAGTGAAGTGACTTGTCCAAGATCATACAGCAGACAAGTGGTGGAGCTGGGATTAGAACCCATGACCTTCTGACTCCCAGGCCCTATCCACTTCACCATGATGCTTCTCACACACCATGCTGCTTCTCACTCTAGCGTATCCTTTGCTCAGGACTTCCTAGGGACTCAACCTCGGTGCCAACATCCGGGCTCCTTAGATCATGGATCTTCAATATCATATAGATTCAGGTTGGATTTATTCAGAGAGCTCTCTGGCAATCAATGGAGGGACTCCAGGAAGAGGAGCAGAACTTTGCCTCTCCCTTCCCATCCCCACAGCACTGTACTCGTCCGCTCGACTGTGTATATTTTCATTACCCTATTTATTTTGTTAATGAATTGTACATCGCCTCGATTCTATTTAGTTGCCATTGTTTTTACGAGATGTTCTTCCCCTCGACTCTATTTATCGCCATTGTTCTCGTCTGTCCGTCTCCCCCGATTAGACCGTAAGCCCGTCAAACGGCAGGGACCGTCTCTATCTGTTGCCGACTTGTTCATCCCAAGCGTTTAGTACAGTGCTCTGCACATAGTAAGCGCTCAATAAATACTATTGAATGAATGAATGAACTTTGAAATAATAATAGCAATAATAATGGTATTTGTTGTTTACTATGTGACCGTCACTGACCTAAGCCCTGGGGTGGATACAGGAAGATCGAGTTGGACACAATCCCTGCTCCATGTGGGGCTCACAGTCTCAATCCCCATTTTACAGATGAGGTAACTGAGGCACAGAGATGTGAATCGATTTGCTCAAGGTCATACAGCAGACAACTGGCAGAGCTGCGATGAGAACACATGACCTTCTGAGTCTCAGGCCCAAGCACTATCCACTACACCACTAATGATCATAATTATGGCGTTATTTAAATGATTATTAAGTGTCAAGTACCGCACTAAGCACCAGGGTGGATAGAGGATAATGAGTTTGGATGTTATCCCTGTCCCTCAGGGGGCTTATAGTCTGTTCTCCTCTATGATTGATCTGTTGCTGGAGCCTGGCCCAGGAGCTACAAAAAGACTTGAACCAGGCTGGGATCATTCACCCCCTAGGAGGGTGGGAGAAAGGGTATTCATTCATTCAGTAGTATTTATTGAGCGCTTACTAGGTTCAGAACACTGTACTAAGTGCTTGGCATGTACAAATCGGCAACAGATAGGGACAGTCCCTGCCCTTTGAGGGGCTTACAGTCTAATCGGGGGAGACGGGCAGACCAGAACAATGGCAATAAACAGAGTCAAGGGGAAGAGCATTTCATAAAAAAACAATGGCAAATAAGTAGAATCAGGATGGGTTTACCCTTTCAAAATGCCTGGATGGGCTTGCAACACACCCTCCTCTCCCCTCTATGGGTCCTCTGCCCTTGAGTAAGGCAGAATGACTCTGTCCCCTGAATCAGTGGATGGGATATCTGCAGAGGCCTCTATATGCAGAACTGAGAGAGTTCAATTAGTTCATCAGTTCAATCCCCTCCAACCTTCTAAAAAAGGGAATCAAGGTCAGTATTTGAATCTGCACATTGAGATCTTCTAGGAGAGAGGCTTGGTGATAACTGAGTTCTAGCTTTTTTAAGTAGCTAGGGAAACAGTTATTTTATTTGAATACCGTATCATAATAGTTCTCCTCTCAACTAAACACTGACTTTCTGTCTTCAAAGCCCCCCAGATCCCTCTTTCTTCCCTACTTTCAGGGAAAGCAAGCTTTCCCCATGAACATCTACATCCCTCCACCCGCAGCCCCAAACCCAGAAATCCCTTGACATTGGCCCCATAATATTTGACAATAGATAACAATTTCTGATCTAAGTAATAATAATAATAATGTTGGTATTTGTTAAGCGCTTACTATGTGCCGAGCACTGTTCTAAGCGCTGGGGTAGACATAGGGGAATCAGGTTGTCCCACGTGGGGCTCACAGTCTTAATCCCCATTTTACAGATGAGGTAACTGAGGCCCAGAGAAGTTAAGTGACTTGCCCACAGTCACACAGCTGACAAGTGGCCGAGCCGGAATTCGAACTCATGACCTCTGACTCCAAAGCCTGTGCTCTTTCCACTGAGCCACGCTGCTTCTCAAAATACTAATAATGATGGCATTTGTTAAGCGCTTACTATATGCAAAGCACTGTTCTAAGCGCTGGAGAGGATACAAGGTGATCAGGTTGTCCCACTTGGGGTTCACAGTCTTAATCCCCATTTTACAGTTGAGGTAACTGAGGCACAGAGAAGTTAAGTGACTTGCCCAAAGTCACACAGCTGACAAGTGGCAGAGCTGGGATTTGAACCCATGATCTCTGTCTCTGACTCCCAAGCCTGTGATCTTTCCACTGAGCCATGCTGCCTCTCTAAGCAATTCCTCTTGATTCCGCAGGAAACTTCTCTCAGATTTTCCCATGAATGAAGTTGACCCAATGTCAGTGGTGGACAGATAATTGACACTGCTCAGATTCCTGGCTTTTAACTCCTGCCTGGTTTCCACCACATTTGACAGCTAAATCAATGCCCACGTCTCCCCCATCTTAAAAAAACCCGCTCTTGACCCCACTTCCCCCTCCAGTTATCGCCCTATCTCCCTACTACCCTTCCTTACCAAAATCCTAGAACGAGTCGTCTACAATCGATGCTTAGAATTCCTTAACTCCCATTCTCTCCCGGACCCCCTCCGATCTGGTTTCCGTCCCCTCCGCTCTACCGAGACCGCTCTCTCTAAGGTCACCCGTGACCTCCTTCTTGCCAAATCCAATGGCTCCTTCTCCATTCTGATCCTCCTTGACCTCTCTGCTGCCTTTGACACTGTCGACCGTCCCCTCCTCCTCCACACCTTATCTCACCTCGGCTTCACGGACTCCGTCCTCTCCCGGTTCTCCTCTCGCCTCTCTGGCCGGTCATTCTCGGTCTCCTTCGCCGGCGCCTCCTCCCCCTCCCATCCTTTAACTGTTGGAGTTCCTCAAGGGTCAGTTCTCGGCCCTCTTCTGTTCTCCATTTACACTCACTCCCTCGGTGAACTCATTGGCTCTCACGGCTTCGACTACCATCTCTACGCAGATGACACGCAGATCTACATCTCCGCCCCTGTCCTCTCCCCCTCCCTTCGGGCTCGCATCTCCTCCCGCCTCCGGGACGTCTCCGCCTGGATGTCGGCCCGCCACCTAAAACTCAGCATGAGCAAGACTGAGCTCCTCATCTTCCCTCCCAAACCCGGTCCTCTCCCGGACTTCTCTATCACCGTGGATGGCGCGACCATCCTTCCCATCTCTCGGGCCCGCGATCTCGGTGTCATCCTCGACTCGTCTCTCTCGTTCACCCCACGCATCCTATCCGTTACCGAGACCTGCCGGTTTCACCTCTACAATATCGCCAAGATCCGCCCTTTCCTCTCCACCCAGACAGCTACCTTACTGCTATAGGCTCTCGTTATATCCCGGCTAGACTACTGTGTCGGCCTTCTCTCTGACCTCCCTTCCTCCTCTCTCGCCCCGCTCCGGTCTATTCTTCACTCCGCTGCCCGGCTCATCTTCCCGCAGAAACGCTCTGGGCCTGTCACTCCCCTTCTTAAACAACTCCAGTGGTTGCCTATCAACCTCCGCTCCAAACAAAAACTCCTCACTCTAGGCTTCGAGGCTCTCCATCACCTCGCCCCTTCCTACCTCTCCTCCCTTCTCTCTTTCTACCGCCCACCCCGCACGCTCCGCTCCTCCGCCGCCCACCTCCTCACCGTCCCTCGGTCTCGCCCGTCCCGCCGTCAACCCCCGGGCCACGTCCTCCCGCGGTCCCGGAACGCCCTCCCTCCTCACCTCCGCCAAACCGATTCTCTTCCCCTCTTCAAAACCCTATTTAAAACTCACCTCCTCCAAGAGGCCTTCCCAGACTGAGCTCCTCTTCTCCCTCTACTCCCTCTGCCACCCCCCCTCACCTCTCCGCAGCTAAACTCTCTTTTTCCCCTTTTCCCTCTGCTCCTCCACCTCTCCCTTCCCATCCCCGCAGCACTGTACTCGTCCGCTCGACTGTATATATTTTCATTACCCTATTTATTTTGTTAATGAATTGTACATCGCCTCGATTCTATTTAGTTGCCATTGTTTTTACGAGATGTTCTTCCCCTCGACTCTATTTATTGCCATTGTTCTCATCTGTCCGTCCCCCCCGATTAGACCGTAAGCCCGTCAAACGGCAGGGACCGTCTCTATCTGTTGCCGACTTGTTCATCCCAAGCGCTTAGTACAGTGCTCTGCACATAGTAAGCGCTCAATAAATACTATTGAATGAATGAATGAATGAATAAATCACGTGGTCCCGAGAGGTGCGACAACTCTAAGATCTGTCATACTCTTTCCTTGGGGACCAAGGACAAATTATTTCAATATCCTTGTGACATATCCCCAGGACAATTGGCAAAAGGATCCCAGGCATTGGCCTTGGCTCCTTTCTCTCCATCTAGTTCCTCCCTCCCTCAGGAGTTTCTTGTTTTGCTACTTGTTAAGCACTTACTCTTTCCTGAACTAAGTATTGGAGGTAATAATAATAATGTTGGTATTTGTTAAGCGCTTATTATGTGCCGAGCACTGTTCTGAGCGCTGGGGTAGATAGAGGGTAATCAGGTTGTCCCACGTGAGGCTCACAGTTAATCCCATTTTACAGATGAGGGAACTGAGGCCCAGAGAAGTTAAGTGACTTGCCCACAGTCACACAGCTGACAAGTGGCAGAGCCGGGATTCGAACTCATGACCTCTGACTCCCAAGCCCTTGCTCTTTCCACTGAGCCACGCTATGAGATAATCTGATTAGACAGAGCCCTGTCCTTCGTGGGCTGAAACTATAAATAGGAAGAAGTAGGATTTATTCCCCTTTTTATAGATGAGGAAACCGGCACAGAGAAATGATGACTTGCCCTTGATTACACAGCAAGCAAGCGTCTCCGCCCGGATTAGAACTCAGGTCCTCTGACTCCCAAGCCTGAGATCTTTCCACGAAGCTCTGCTGCTTCTCATTGTCATTTGAACCTCGACTGTTAATTCCAGGTTGTCAGCCCTAACGTCTGTGGAAATGCAGCTGATAGAGACATCGGCATTCCCTTCACTGCGGCTTTAGCCGATACAACTGCAGGCTTGTAAATTAGTAATCTCGGATGTAACTGTGAGGAACAGCCCTTGGTCAGACATAGGGTGACCCCCTGGGACCTATTTAGACTACCCCTGGGTAATGGAGCAAGTGATTCGAGTCTGGGAAGGACCCTTCAAACATATATCAGGCGCTTGAGGTTGCAGCCTCATAAACTAGCCATGGGCTGGCAGGGAAGAGAATTCTGGGAGGAGAATGGCTTTTGGCACATCAACTAGCCCGCCCATCTCTGGAGGGCCATTTGGTCCCAAGCCAGCTTGATCAGGGCAGGCCCAGGAAAACAAAATGAAATATCAGCATTATTACCACATGAATGTGTGTGGAGTACATGAAGGCATCAGTGGTTTATGAGTCTGAAATCCCATCTCTGGCCTCCATGACGCTGTGATAGTCGAATAAGTTTTTGTGACATACGGGGCGGCATAATCATTTCCTGCTAGGAGACCAAGATTTGTCGTGCAAGTTGGCTAGCGGATCGCCTCTTTGCCGAAAGGACTCCAAGCAGGCTGAAGGGCTGATTGACACGTGGAAGGGTTGGAGAGCAAGAAAATAGTTCATGAAGAACCCTGCTTTCTGTCACCTACGCAGGCAGGGAATTCAGACGGAGGAAGTCATTTGACATTACTGTGGGTTTGAACTCTGTGGGCGTAGCTGCAGATTGCTATCAATTTCATGGTCTCCCTGATTCCACCGGATCTAAATCTTTAGGAATCGGTCCCTAAGCCTTACTCTTTTCTTAAATCTCCCATCTTAACATTTCCTCTCTCAGGCCACCGTGGCCTTTGGCTGAGCAAAGGCATTTCTCCCGATGACGAATCTGGTGACAATCAGCTTGGAGGTCCTTGATTTCCAAGGAAATATTTTATCTGACAGTTTTCCCTCTTTTCCTCTGTTTTGGTGAAGTCCCCCATGCTGCTTATAGTGTTCGCACTTTCCTATCTAATCAGCTATTCTCCTTGAGTGTGACTGTGACTGGAAAAAAACAATGTGGGGCTGATGTGGGGGAAGCAGCTTGGTCTAGTGATAAGAGCAAAGGTCTGGGAGTCAGAGGACCTGGCTTCTAAACCTGGCTCTTACCCTTGTCTACGATGTGACCTTGGGTAAGTCATTTCACTTCTCTGGGCCTCAGTTTCCTTAACGGCAAAAGCAGGATTCAATATCTGTTCTCCCTACACTGGACTGTCAGCTCATTGTGGGCAGGGAACATGTCTGCTAATTTTGTTGCAATGTACCCTCCCAAGCCCTTAGTACAGTGCTCTGCACATAGTAAGCACTCAATAAACACCACTGGTAATATTTAGACTGTGAGCTCTACGTGGGACAGGGACTGTGTCCGACCTGATTGACTTGTTTCTCTCCCAGTGCTTAGAACAGTGCTTGAAACACAGTTCATGCTTGACAATTACCGTAATAAAAAATAAAAATAAAGACTACTCCCTTGCATCCTGTGCATATAAAAGTAGCTTCTTGTTGGACTGATGGGTCTTTCTTTGTTTTTGAGCCTACCTCTTTGTATTCAGAGTTTTGATAAGCATTACGGCCTAGTGGACAGAGCACAGCCCTGGGAGTCAGAGGACATGGGTTCTAATCCCACCTCCACTTCTTGGCTGCTGTGTGACATTTTGCGTTCCTTATGGCTTAAAGTCCAGTGGTCACAAATGGAGCCACCAATTGAATGCCCCACTGCCTTCCCAAGGTGTCTGCTACCAGTATCCTTCCTCCTGCAATGAAGCAAGGCAGGATGGGAAGAAGACCATCGGATGATGCTTAGTGGGGGAAATGGGATACTGACGAGGCAGCAAGGCTCTCCAGTGGGTTTCGGAGGCTGTGGGTGTTTGTGTTCTTCGTGCAAAAACGTTAATTTTCAATACAAGGAGACGATCCAGTTAATACCCTCAAGGAGCTTACAATCTAATGGGATTGACAAAAGTATAGGAATTTTCTATTCCTGAATTTGGACATTAATACACCACCATGAAGCAAGTCCCTTTGTATTTTATATTGGTTATAATATCAACTGGAAATCATCCAATGATATTAACTATTCAAAAATTCTCTGACAGAAACATTACACCCAGTACATGCTTGGTTTACAAAACATGTTGAAATTGGAGTGAACAACCAATATAAAAATATCTTAAAGATGACACGGCAGCTCAGCATTTTGAGTCCACAGGGATGTAAGAAATAAGCTTTCTGCCTGTTGAAAAGTTTGCAGCCTAAGAACAATGCAATGAGATGTCAAATCATTTTGCGCTTTTTAACATGTAAAATCTCTGCCATGTCGGTATTTCTTTATTTGAAGATGAAAGGCATCTAACTCTTAGGAAATGTTTGGTTTGTTTTACTTTCTCAGTGTGTTTCAGGTAGGTGGGAAGTCAAATTCAGTTTTTTTGGTTTGTTCTGTTATCGTTGGGCTTTGTCAACATAGTATCTTCATGTTTATTTTCTTTCCACCTTCAGAGAGTCAGAATTTAGGCCTAATGTTCAATGAATAAGGGATACAATAGACTTCAGAGCACTGAAAGGCTTCTCCAGCATAGAGTGGTTTATCAATCAGCTTTTCCAAGAGAATGGTATCTCCCTGGTTTTGTTAAGTTTTCCCCTTGTTTGTTTTGCAGGTGTAAACGACACCTCCCGCCTGACTAGAAATCCACAATCACTCTCCATCAACGGACTTCTCACGGTTTCAGTGCAGGAAGAAAGGTAAGTCGTTCTACCATTTTTTCAGCCTCTTTTGGACCTATGGACACCTCACTGCCAGTTTGCGGGGCCGGCCTCAGCTCAGAATAGTAACCTTTCCTACGCTAGAACATGGTTATGGTGGTCTTTAGCTTGGAGTTCCTCTGCTTGGTGGTAGCTCAATCATTCAGACAGTAGCTAGTGCCATGCTTAGGTACTTTTGTGTTTGTTGAAGGGTCCAACTCTTGCTTCCTCCATCTATTCTTTTGGCATTTTGCAATTCCCAGCTGCAACAGGTGTAAGCAGGTGTTGACTATATAATAATGTTGGTATTTGTTAAGCGCTTACTATGTGCAGAGCACTGTTCTAAGCGCTGGGGTAGACACAGGGGAATCAGGTTGTACCACATGGGGCTCACACAGTCTTAATCCCCATTGTACAGATGAGGTAACTGAGGCACAGAGAAGTTAAGTGACTCGCCCACAGCCACACAGCTGACAAGTGGCAGAGCCGGGATGCTTGTTGTAGGCTGGGACTGTCTCTGTTTATTGGTCTATTGTACACTCCCAAGGGCTTAGTACAGTGTTTTGCACACAGTAAGCTCTCAATACATACTTTGACTGAATGAGGAAGCATAGACTGTGTAGAGAGGGAGAGTAGGGTGCAGGGAAAGAGAAACAGATGGTTCTGACTCCACCCTCTGGCCACCACCACCTTGGTTCCGATGGCAACCGAGGAAGGAAAGATAACAATAACTGTGGTAATCGTTAAGCGCTTACTATATGCCAGGCGCTGTACTAAGTGCCGGAATGGTTACAAGCAAATTGAGTTGGCCACAGTCCCTGCCCCATGTGCGGCTCACACTCTCAATCCCCATTTAACAGATGAGGTAACCGAGGCAGAGAGAAGTGAAGTGACTTGCCTAAGGTCACACAGCAGACAAGTGGCAGAGCTAGTGTTAGAACCTGTGACCTGCTGACTCCCAGGTCCCAGGCTCTATCCATTCAGCCATGATATGATATTTGTTAAGCGCTTACTAATGTGCCGGGCACTGTGTTAAGCGCCGGGGTGGATACCAAGCAAATCAGATTGGACACAGCCCCTGTCCCCCGTGGGGCCTCACAGTCTCAATCCACGTTTTACGGATTAGGTAACTGAGGTCCAGAGAAGTGAAGTGGCTTGCCCAGGGCCACACAGCAGAGAAGTGGCAGAGCTTGCTCCCAGTGCTGGATTCCTAAGCTTTTCAAACACCCCCTGCCATCCGATTGCTTAGATAAGTGTAGCCTGGCCCTTGGTGTGGTAGTTTAGCTTTTAGGACAGGAACGGGCCACTTTGAAACACCGATAACCCAGATTTATAAGATGTATTTCTTCTAAAGAGCACAGAGCACTTTAATAATAATAATATTGGTATTTGTTAAGCGCTTACTATGTGCCGAGCACTGTTCTAAGCGCTGGGGTAGACACAGGGGAATCAGGTTGTCCCACGTGGGGCTCACAGGCTTCATCCCCATTTTACAGATGAGGTAACTGAGGCACAGAGAAGTTAAGTGACTTGCCCACAGTCACACAGCTGACAAGTGGCAGACCTGGGATTCGAACTCATGACCTCTGACTCCAAAGCCCGTGCTCTTTCCACTGAGCCACGACAGATTTCCTTAACTACCCTTTCAACATCCCAGTGCGGTAGAGAGGGGCAGCTGGAAAAAAGCAAGAATGTGTGTGTGTCTGTGTCTCTGCCACTCGTCAGCTGGGTGACTTTGGGCAAGTCGTTTAACTTCCCTGTGCCTCAGTTACCTCATCTGTAAAAGGGGGATTAAAGCTGTGAGCCCCACGTGGGACAACCTGATCACCTTGTATCCCCCAGCGCTTAGAACAGTGCTTTGCACATAGTAAGCACTTAACAAATACCACCATTATTATTATTATTGTGTGTGTGTGTGTGTGTACGCTTATGCAAATGTGATTTACTCCAGGTCTCTCTGTCCAGCATAACACCAGGGAATTCTGATGCCAATCATGTGCTCTGCCGCTTTGAAAGCTGGTGCCCTCTTTAAAATAGACATCACTCTTTAAGTCAGAAAATAGAGTACAGACATTGGATGAAGCTTTCTCCAGACCTGTGTACTGAGCACTTACTGGGTGGGCAGAGCACTGTATTAAGCACTTGGGAAAGTACAGCGTCAGGGATGCATTCTCATAAAACCGCCGTAAGGAAAAACTCATCCAGTAAATGATCAATAATTATGATTGATTGGCAATATGGTGTCTGAGGCTATGAGCATGCTCATGATAATGTCTTCTGTCATGGTGTCCTGCTGCATCTGGAGAAGCTTGCATTGTTGCACGGTTGTTCTCTAATTCTGCCTCGCTAAACACACAGTGAAAACGTGCATTATGGCAGACCCTAGTGTGAGTATGGCCTGGAGGAGAGAATGTGAGCCTGGAAATCAGAGGATCTGGGTCCTAATCCTGCCTCTGCATGTTAGTTGCCTGCCATGTGACCTTGGGCAAGTCACTTCTCTGTGCCTCAGTTTCCTCATGTGTAAAATGGGGATTCAGTGCCTGACCTCCCTCCTGCTTAGACTGTGAGGCCCAACTGGGCCAAGGATTGTGTCCGACCTGGATTAACTTGTATTTACTTGTATCCTCTAGACTGTGAGCCCGTTGTTGGGTAGGGATCGTTTCTATCTGTTGCCAAATTGTATTTCCAAGTGCTGAGTACAGTGCTCTGCACACAGTAAGCGCTCACTAAAAATGATTGAATCAATGAATGAATCTACCCCAGTGCTTAGAACAGTGCTTGACACGTAGTGCTTAATAAATACCATAACGATAATTGTGTTCTGCATGCAGCTGGCGCTCATTTAATATCGTTGATGAGGTTGATGGTTCAAATATCCCATTACATTTCTCATCGATATCTCTATGAGCTCTTACGGGGAAGGGGTTATTTCTGATAAGTGAGGTACACCATGAATGCTGTTGAATCGTTACGGGGAAAACCTTCCTGACCCTAACTCATGATAGGGAGTGTGTATGTACTTTGAATCAATCAGTGTTATTTATAGAGTGCTTGCTATGTTCATTCATTCAATAGTATTTATTGAGCGCTTACTATGTGCAGAGCACTGTACTAAGCGCTTGGGATGAACAAGTCGGCAACAGATAGAGACAGTCCCTGCCGTTTGACGGGCTTACGGTCTAATCGGGGGAGACGGACAGACAAGAACATACAGAGCACTGCACTAAGTCCTGGGCAGCGTAATAATAATAATCATCATCATGGTATTTGTTAAGTGCTTACTATGTGCCAAGCACTGTACTGTACAAGGTAATCAGGTCATTCCAAGCACCTAGTAATAATAATTTTGGTATTTGTTAAGCGCTTACTATGTGCAGAGCACTGTTCTAAGCGCTGGGTAGATACAGGGTAATCGATCAGGTTGTCCCACGTGGGGCTCACAGTTAATCCCCATTTTACAGATGGGGTATCTGAGGCACAGAGAAGTTAAGAGACTTGCCCACAGTCACACAGCTGACAAATGGCAGAGCTGGGAGTCGAACCCATGACCTCTGACTCCGATGTCCAGGCTCTTTCCACTGAGCCACGCTGCTTCTCTAAACCCTTTGCACAGTGGTCTGCACATAGTAAACCCTCAATAAATACTACTGAATGAATGAATCCCACATGGGACTCACAGTCTTACTCTCCATTTGACAGAGGAGATAACTGAGGCCCAGAGAAGTTAAGTGACTTGTCCAAAGTCGCACACCTGACAAATGGCGGAGCCGGGATTAGAACCCATGGCCTCTGACTTCCAAGCCCATGCTCTTTCCATTAAGCCACACTGCTTCTCGTGGTTCTCGTGCTTCTTGTACTGAACAACAGAGTTGGTAGAAATGTTCCTTGCCCATAAGGAACTTGCAGTCTGGATGGGGAGACGTCCACCACTTTTTTTAATTGTCCTTGTTAAGTACTTACTATGTGTCAAACGCTGTTCTCTGAGCTAGGGTAGCTATAGGTTCATCAGGTTGGCCAGTCCTTGTCCCACATGGGGCTCACAGTCTAAGTAGGGGAGAGTAGGATTCAATCCCCATTTTACAGTTGAGGAAATTGAGGCACGGAAAAGTGATGTGACTTGCCGAAGGTCACACAGCAAGCAATTGGCAGAGCCGGGGTTAGAACTCAGGTCCTCTAACTCCCAGGCCCATTCTCTTTCCACTAGGCAATAATGCTTCCATGCTGCTTGTTATATGTGTCCCTGGACCTGGTCTGTATTCCAACACATAAGGTTCAATAAAAATCCCTTTTGTTAGAATCCTGGGGATTTTCAAGGTGATGATGCTCTATGAAGAATCGTCAACGTGCTGAAATACGAAGGAGAGGCTTTTGCTCCATATTGAATGAGGTCACCCTCGCAGATGGAGCCATGAAAAATGGCAAAACTCCTGGATCTGATGGAATAGATCTAAAAGCAGGAAAGGATGGTCTGCTTAAGGGCCTGCCAGACACTTGAAAACATACGCAAACACTGATGAAATGCCCTAGGATTTCGAAGATGCATCCATTATCACCACCTTCTAAAAGGAAGGGGAGACAGCTGAATGTGGAAACCACTGAAGGATTATTCTCTATGCTGACTAGGATGATAACTCCAGAGTGGGAAGAAAGGTTAAACATCTAAATTAGTTCTCCCTCGTATCATCCATGTAGCACCATGGAGCTCTCTTTACTTCCTACTCCCCAGCCTGTATTCTCGGTTCCCCACAGTGGTACCTCACTCCTAACAATCTCGGCAATGTTCCCTTTCTCTTCCTGTTCCCCTTGGCTGGACTCTTTCCCTGACCAGATCCTCCAGACCCCCTCCTTCCTCATCTTCAAAACCTTCCTAAGTAACAATAGCATTTATAGGACAGCTATTAGGTGCAGTGCCCTATACTAGGCTCTTAGGAAGTACAGAATAAACAAGTGACATGATTTTTGCCCACAAGGAACTTACGCTCTAATGAAAGACAAAAACATAAAAATTTTTAGAGTGGTCAAAAAAAATTGAGCACACAGGTGTACCTGATTGAGAAGGAGGGTGTAGATAAACCCAGAATGGCTAGAAATGGCCGAGGGAATGATGTTACTCAAGGTGCCAGGTTCCTAAAATCCCACCTCCTCCTACAAGCCTTCCCTAATTCTTATCATTGTGAGTGGAATCAACTCAAAAGCCACTTGTAACTTTTATGCATTTATTCATTCTCTCCTCAGTACAATGTGTATATATTTATGTCAAATTGTAATTCAATTATTTATTCCTACTCCACTGAAATATTCAAATTTGAACCATTCGTGGTCAGGGGTTGCATTCTAAGTCCATCGGTTATACTTTCCTAAGATCAACCGATCAATCAATCAGTGATATTTATCAAGTGTTTACTGTGTGTAGAGCACAGTGCTAAGCACTTGGGAGAGTACAGTAGTGCAGTTGCCCACAAGGAGTTTACAGTCTAGAGAGGGAAACCAACATTAAAATAAATTACTGATATATACATACGGGCTGAGGGCCTGGAGGTAGGTGTCTATCAAAAGGTAGAGATCCAAGTGCATAGGTGATGCAGAGGGAGAGGACGGGGGAAATGAGCACTTAGAGAAAGCCTCTTTGAGTGGATGTAATTTTAGGAGGGCTTTGAAGGTAGGGAGAGTGATGGTCTCTGATACATTCATTCAATAGTGCTTATTGAGCGCTTACTATGTGCAGAGCACTGTACTAAGCGCTTGGAATGTACAAATCGGCAACAGATAGAGACAGTTCCTGCCTATTGACGGGCTTACAGTCTAATCGGGGGAGACGGACAGACAAAAACAATAGCAATAAATAGAATCAAGGGGATGAACATCTCAGTAAAACAATAGCAATAAATATAATCAAGGTGACGTATATCTCATTAACAAAATAAATAGGGTAATAAAAATATATACAATTGAGCGGATGAGCATAGTGCTGAGGGGAGGGGAAGGGAGAGGGGGAGGAGCAGAAACAAAGGGGGGAAAAGAAAGCTTAGCTGAGGAGAGGTGAAGGGGAGTAGAGGGGGAGCAGAGGGAAGAGGGGAAGCTCAGCCTGGGAAGGTGTCTTGGAGGAGGTGAGCTCTAAGTAGGGCTTTGAAGAGGGGAAGAGAATTAGTTTGGTGGAGGTGAGGAGGGAGGGCGTTCCAGGACGGCGGGAGGACGGTGAAGAGAAGTTCCAGGCCCCAGGGAGGAGGTGGGCAAGGAGTCGATGGTGTGATAAATGAAATGGAGGTCCAGGGAGTAGATTGGCAAGAAAGGAGTGAAGAGTGTGGGCTGGGTTGTACTAGGAAATCAATAAGGTAAGGTAGGAGAGGGAGAGCTGATTGAATGTTGAAAACCGAGTGTAAGAAGTTTCTATTTCATGTGGAAGTAGATGGGCAAGCACTGGAGGTTCGTGAGGGGAGACATGGAATGAATGGTCCCAAGACTTTAATACAGTGCTTTGTGCCCATTGGACACAGTAAATATTGCTACAATCTCACAACTTCCTTTCATCTCTAGGCTGTAAGCTCTCTGTGGGAACATATTTATCAACTCTGTTGTATTGTACTCTCTGAAGCACTTAATAAAGTGCTCTGCACAATAAATGCCATTGATTATTATCACGAGCTTCTATGGGGTTGAGATGGTCATCTTTTCAAGAGGATAAAGGACCCTTTTTTCCTCTTTATGTTAGTACCTGAGACTTAACTCTTCACCCAGATAGGGGTGAAGAGATTCAGCCACCTTCAGAATCCACGAATCTCTCTCACACAGCAGAAACATCTGCCCTCATCAAACACTAAGAACCATAGTGATTAATCAAAGGGCCATGAGCAGTTCTTGTAGGCAATGCTGCAGATCAGTTTATATTCTCTCACTGTCCCTTAAGACATGACTTGAAAATTTGTTCCCTGTTCTATTCTGAGTTGTGGTGTAATATACAAATCTCTCATATGCTGTCTCTTCCAGACATGACTTATTCACAGGGAAAGTCATGTAAAATAGACTTACAGGAGTTACTAAGTCTCTAGCCAGTCGATTTTCTATCACTTCAATAACGGATCTTAACACTCAAAGCTTTTGAAGGATCCAAATCTAAATCAACCTTCTAAGCATACTGTTCCTAGCTATAGATAGCATTGCGGATGGAATTTTATGGAAAATGAATGTTATTTGGGGAATCAAAGATTCTATTATTAAAATGGTTTCCTGTGGTGTGTCCTCCTTCCTGGAAGAATTAGGCCTTCTTAAAAAAGAAATGCCCTTCTCAGGATCACATCTGGAGAGTTTCCAGTACTCTATCAGTCTCAGGTATGGGAGGGAGAGTCAAGCAGAGGCATACCCATTCCATTCCTAGCTTGGCCAGTGGCTAGTGAGTGGAAGGCAATCTGCTACAAGTCAAAACTCCCCTGTGCTGGACAGCAGCAGCATTGAGACAATGGGTGGAGGAGACTCAAGTTGACTACGCGGAAGAAGGCAATGATAAACCACATCCGTATTTTTACCAAGAAAGCTCTATGGATACACTACAGAATGATTGCAGATAGAGATAGGGGCATTCTGGGAGAGATGTCCATGGAGTCGCTATGGGTCGGAGATGACTCGATAGCATAAGACAAGACAAAGAAAGAAATGAGTCTAGAGGATTCCAGAATAATCTGCGGGGGTAAATAGAGCTGAAGATGGTTGAGACCAGGTAGCCATGTCTAGGGGTCATTTTGGATGATGGATGCCTTGGTTGTGATCTGTGCAGTTTCTCAACAGATAAAGGAAGTTAGAACTACCAAAACAGATTTCCCATGTGTTTGATTGGACTTTACTAGGCTGCAGACTTTACCTGGACTTTAGTTGGATTGGACTTTACTATGCTTCTCCCACTCTTTTCTGCATCACCTTGACTTGTGCCCTTCATTCATCCTCCCTCCCATCCGCTCAACACATATGTCTATATCTGTAATTTATTGATGCGTATTAATGTCAGTCTCCTCCTTAGATTGTGAGCTTGTTGTGGGCTGGGAATGTGTCTGTTTTCAAATTGTACCCTCCCAAGAGTTTAGTACAGTGCTTTGCACACAGTCAGCACTCAATAAATGCAACTGAATAAATGAATGAATGCAGATCCATTCAAATCCTTCATACCTACCACCTTAACTCTATTTCTAATAAAACAGTTTTGTCCTGGCAAGATAGCTGTCTTCGAGCCTATTGTAACTGAAGATTTGTGGTTGCCTTAGCCCTTGGAAAGTCGATTTGATTCAAAGGAATCTGGCTCAAAAGTATAGCACCATTAATTAGAACTACCAATCAATGATATTTATTGAACACTTACTGTGTCCAGAGCACTGTAGTAATCACTTGAAGGGGTACAATACTATAGAATTGGAAGACATTCCAATTCCCTGCCCAATAGGAGCTTACAGTCCAGCGGGGGAGACCGACGTTAATATAAATCAATAAATTACATTGTCATTACAATAATAGAGGTGAATCAAAGATATCCTTCACCTGTTTTGGTGGTTAAATTGAAGAGGAACTGGAGGGGGAAGAGCACCAGGAATGAAAAACTGAATCTGTCTCGTTAATTCAGCAGGCCACTCGAAGTGGGTTTTCTCTAAAGGATTCTGGGCCAATCTCTCCTAAACATCTTCTCCCAGGACATTTATGAGAGCCAGTGTAAACAACAGTAACCTTCCTTATAAACCTGCAATGGATACATCGGGGGACTCCAAATTAATGAGGGGATCAATGGACAAGAAATGTTTGCTCTCCTTAAACATTCCGAAGGAAAATGAAAACTTTGAAAAAGCAGTCAGTGGAGGATCTTTCATTTGCTCCAGTCGAGTTAACTTTCTTCTGATTTTTCTACTCTTCTCGACATGTAGATTCAAAGGGCCCTGGGACCCACAATCGAGAAGTCATTAGGAAAGCAGTGGTCTGTTCGTTTGGGAGAATACGTATTCCATGCTTCCTTAGAGAGTTGTTAAAGAAATGAATGTGTGTTACCCTTACACAGCTTTGATTAAGGCCATGCCTGTTTTCACTGTTGGCACACTGGATTCCAAATGGCAAAATTATGTAGAATTTATTGGTTAGTATAAAAAACTGCACGTAGTTAATGCTGACAGATTCTGGAACCGAATAATCTCATTTCAAAATAAGTCTATCCCACGTTTAGGAAAAAATAAGCACATTTTGAAGATCTGTCAATGTTCTTTACCAGTCTGTCTTGCCCATCAGAGGTTTGGCTGAAAGTACAGAAAGTGGAGCAGGGAGAGGGAGAAAAGTGAGAAAGGAGGGAGGTTTTGAAGGACTAGGGAAACATCAAGGGCTTGTTGGTCATCTTCTTCAGGGTGAGTCAGCTTACCTCACTTCCCAGGTCCTTTCCTCTACCCTCTTCTTTCACAAATGGAAATCTGATATGTAGCAAGAGGAAAGCCAGAGTTCTGATGCTCCTAGCTGGGGTTTTGCTGGGGTATCCACCTACCAGATAAACTGAGGGGAAGGAGATCGCAGGAGACTCTGGTGGGATTTGTTGGATGAAGTATTTTGAGAACTGGAGGAGAGAAATGAAAGAACATTCTGGACTAGTCATCTGGTATAAATTATTACTCACCCCAAGTGAAAGGGTGAATGGTTCTATATCCATAATATCATAAAAATGATGTACCCCGGGGGAACCTTTTCCCTCAGGCTCCAGAGTTGCCTGCTGCTGTCCAGAGAAGCTTGCTGATGTAGGAATATACACTGCCAAAGGAGAGGGGATGTAGGTTTATGCATTAAAAGGCAGGGAACACCTAATGATGCCAGGTGGAATGCCAGGAATGCAGATAAGGGTGTCTGGTGGAAGGCCAACTGTAAGATGAAAAGATAGGTTTGAGAAATATTGACCACCCAAAAAAGACCCCAGAGGGGACTTGGAAGCAAAAACCCACCACAGGTTCTAGCTGAACCCAGTTGAGACCAGGTGATGGGGGTCTATGGAGAGGAGCATTCATTCATTCAATAGTATTTATTGAGCGCTTACTATGTGCAGAGCACTGTACTAAGCGCTTGGGATGAACAAGTCGGCAACAGATAGAGACGGTCCCTGCCGTTTGACGGGCTTACGGTCTAATCGGGGGGGACGGACGGACGAGAACGATGGCAATAAATAGAGTCGAGGGGAAGAACATCTCGTAAAAACAATGGCGACTAAATAGAATCGAGGAGATGTACAATTCATTAACAAAATAAATAGGGTAACGAAAATATATACAGTCGAGCGGACGAATACAGTGCTGAGGGGATGGGAAGGGAGAGGTGGAGGAGCAGAGGGAAAGGGGGAAAAGAGGGTTTAGCTGCGGAGAGGTAAAGGGGGGGTGGTAGAGGGAGTAGAGGGAGAAGAGGAGCTCAGTCTGGGAAGGCCTCTTGGAGGAGGTGAGTTTTAAGTAGGGTTTTGAAGAGGGGAAGAGAATCGGTTTGGCGGAGGTGAGGAGGGAGGGCGTTCCGGGACCGCGGGAGGACGTGGCCTGGGGGTCGACGGCGGGACGGGCGAGACCGAGGGACGGCGAGGAGGTGGGCGGCGGAGGAGCGGAGCGTGCGGGGTGGGCGGTAGAAAGAGAGAAGGGAGGAGAGGAAGGAAGGGGCAAGGTGATGGAGAGCCTCGAATCCTAGAGTGAGGAGTTTCTGTTTGGAGCGGAGGTTGATAGGCAACCACTGGAGTTGTTTAAGAAGGGGAGTGACAGGCCCAGATCGTTTCTGCGGGAAGATGAGCCGGGCGGCGGAGTGAAGAATAGACTGGAGCGGGGCGAGAGAGGAGGAAGGGAGGTCAGAGAGAAGGCACTAGCATGTCCAACCAACCAATTATGGAAGGACACAGATGGAGAAGAGGACTAGTAGCAGAAGAATGGGCCTGAAGGAGGTTGCATATAACCTATTTGGTTGTAATAGACTCTCTCTGGTTGCCACTGTCCCCGATAGAGATCACTCTTCATTTCGCGACTGGGGCGGCACCTCTCCTTGATTGGTTGGAAATAAACCTGCAAGCGCCGCTTCTGAGCACCTCCTCGTTGCAGTCTCGCAGTGCCCCACCCCAAATCTTCAGAGAATGAAGCCACTTCTTGCTGCTTGCGTGAACCTTCTCTGTGCAACCTTGCACCATCAGCTCTACAGGGGGGAACTTCTCTGGGGATTAACAGCAGACACCTATGTTTAGGTTGGTGGAAATAGCATAAAGAATCAACGATGTAAAAATCAAGTTCTCGGGACCAACCGAGAAGGATTTTGAAGGATTCAGAGGCAGCTTTGCAGGTTTAAGTTCTGAATGATGGGGGCTTTTTGCTGAGCACTTTTCTAGCACCATTTTAAAGTGCCAGTGCCTTCATCCTCCCTCATCTTAGATTGACTCCGTCGATTTCTGACCCTCAAATGGTTCAGACTGCTAAGGGTCTCCCAGAGTTTCCTAGTTTAATTATTAAGAAAGAAAAAAAAAAGCCTTTCAGCTGAGAAGGAAAGTCCCTAGAGTGAAATCCACAGTCTGGATGTTCTATTGATTGATTTTATAAAATTGCATCCTTCATGATCAATTTGCTCGAGGGCACAAGCAGAAAAATCAAACCCCTCCAAATAGATGAGAACAGCAGCAATTAAAACTGAACATTTTCAAAAACATTCACCTTAAGGCACTGACTCCTCAGGGAAAATCATGCCTCTTGTAAAGGCAGGCTGAAGGCACTCTAGCCTCAGGGAGAAAGCATGGGATGGGGACTCAGAAGACTTAGGTTTTAGTCCCAGCTTTGCCACTGGCCTGTTGGGTGATTTTGGGCAAAGTGCTTATCCTCTCTGGCCCTCAGTTTCTTCCTCTGTAAAATGGGGATCAGATACCTACTCTCCCTACCTCATAGGTGGTTAGCCCCTTGTGGGACTGGGCCTCTTTTAGATCTGATTAGGCTGTCCCTGCACCCAATACTTCTCAGACTATAAGTGCTAAATAAATACCCAAGATACTCTTTCGTTATAACAGGGGAATCTGGGTTTTATAAGAGCAGTGGAAAGGTTAGCCCTGTCAGGGCAAGATCCATTCTGCAGTTCTAGAGGGATGTCATTGTGTCAGGCAGCAAAGATTGATCGATCAACCCATGGTATCTGTTGAGCTCCTACTTTGTGTCATAGCATTATACTAAGCACTTGGGACAATATTGATAATAATAATGATTATTTAGTGCTTGGTATGTGCCAAACACTGCACTAAGCACTGGGGTAGATAGAAGTCTAATCAGGTTAGACACAGTCCACCCAGTTTTCTTTTTTTAAATGGTATTTGTTGAGGGCTTACTATGTACCATGCCCTGCACTAAGCACTGAGGTACTTGTCAAGTGCTTACTATGTGCCTAGCACTGTTTCAAGCCCTGGGGTAGGTATGAGATAGTCAGATTGTCCCATATAGAGCTCACAATCTGAATCCCCATTTTACACTTGAGGTAACTGAAGCACAGAGAAGTTAAGTGACGTGCCCTAAGTCACACAGCTGACAAGTGGCAGAGCCGGGATGAGAACCCACGATCTCTGACTCCTTAGTCCATGCTCTTTCCACTAAGCCACTCTGCTTCTCAGACTGAACATAGTCCATGTCCCAGCTGGGCTCACAATCTTAATCTCCATTTTATAGGTCACGTAACTGAGGTTCTCTGACTCTCAGGTCCATGCTCTTTCCACTAGACCATGTTACTTGTCAATTCAACAGAATTCAGAGACAGGCTCCTTCCCCTCAAGGACTTGACAGTCTAGTGGGGTTCAGCAGGGGGTGGGCATTGCCCCCTCCACGTCATAATGCTGTCGATTAGACTGTAGGCCCGTCAAACGGCAGGGACCGTCTCTATCTGTTGCCGACTTGTTCATTCCAAGCGCTTAGTACAGTGCTCTGCACATAGTAATCGCTCAATAAATACTATTGAATTGAATGAATGAATCCAACCCCTCATGGAATCAGAGACTGAGGACTTTTGCCCATTCGGGAAAGCGGAGAGGGAGAGGCTATTTGCCTCAGGTTGACGTAGGTTCCCAGACACAGTTCCCTTCTGGGGACAAATCACTGAGAGTGTGATGATGATGTTAATTTTAATGCTATGGAGGTAGCATTTTCTCCACTGATACATATTTTTTTATAGCCTAGCCAAGAGTAGTTTTTGATAACATTAATTTTTTTTATGGCTGCAAAAAAGATAGCTAGATATTTCCAGTAAGCTCATTATAGGCAGGGAATGTATCTGTTTACTCCTGTATTGTATTCTTCCAAGAGCCTAGTTCAGTGCTCTGCACACAGTAAGCGCTCAATAAATACGATCGAATGAATTGAGAGCTTTTACCTAGAGAATTTCTGTCTCGATCATTTATGCAAACAACTCGTGTCCCCATGTCCCCTGGACAAATGTGACACCTAACCAAAAGGCAGGACAGCAGCCCAGACAGGCTAGATTTCCCAGGATTCACTTTTACCAACTGTAGCCATAGGTAAGGGAACACTCTCAAGGAAGCGCACTTTGTGTTTTAAAGCATTTTTGTTCGGGAACACAGGAGTCTACATCTGCGTATCACTCCTCCAATCACCATCATCATCAGTGGTATTTATAGAGCTCTTACTGCGTGCAGAGTACTGTACTAAGTGCTTAGTAGCGTACAGTATAACAGAGTTGGTAGACAAGTGCCTTGCCCAAATTGAACCTGCAGTCTGGAAGGGAAGACAGATGTTAATATAAAAAAAAATCACAAATTTGTACTTAAGTGCTGTGGGCCATAAGTGCTTCCTCCACCAGCAGATTTATACTTTTATTTTTCAGGTAGTCCCCATCTTCTCAAGACGTTCTCCAGTTCCACTCTCAGGCTAGATAGGGTACTTGTGTTTCAGATGAGTCAGTACCTTAAGCAACCAAATCCCACAGCTGAGCAAGGCAATTCTGGTGGAGAACAAGGAGAGGGGACAGAGAACAGCAGGGAGGGAGCACCCTTTCTGGGTCTTTTCAAGAACTAAAGGAAAGGCGGAGGCCACATACGACATTTCACAAGCTTTGACACCAGCAGCTTTTGTTTCATTCATTCAGTCGTATTTATTGAGCATTTATTGTGAGCAGAGCACTGTACTAAGCACTTGGGAAAGTACAATACAACATTAAACAGTGACATTCTTTGCCCACAGTGGGCTTAAAGTTTTGCCCAGCCTCCCTAGAGGAGAATGTAGGTTGGAAGCAAAATTGATCAGGGCCTGCTCTCCCAGCTGTGTATTCTTTCACAACACTTATTACAGTGCTCTGCACACATGGAGTGTTTAATAAACACCATTACTGCTACTACTTTTTCCATTTCACACTCCAGAAGTCTTCCATCTGGAAACTGAGGTGGTAATTTCCCAGGGTGGCAACGGATGGCCACCCGAGAAGCGGAAACGTGTGAGGACCATGGGAAACAGCATGGCCTAGTGGAAAGAGGATGGGTCTGAGAGCCAGAGTACCTTGGTTCTCATCACGGCTCCCCCAGGTATCTGCTATGTGACCTTGGGTAAGTCACTTCACTTCTCTTTGCCTGATACCTCATCTGTAAAATGAGGAGTGAGAGACTGTGAACCCATGTGGGACACGGACTGTGTCCAACTTGATCATCCTGTATCTACCCCAGTGCTTAGTACAGTGCCTGGCACGTAGTATGCGCTTAACCAGTGCCATAAAAAACAAGACAGTAGAACCAAAATCAAAACTCACACATCTCCTTGGCTAAGGGCGGGGCGAGCCTCGCTGCCTCTTGGCCGATGACTTGTCTGCATGGGCCGGGACATTAAAATTCCACTCTAATTGCTAGGCTCATAACAATGGCATCTGTTCCCCGAAACACCACAATATTCAGGCTGGTCCAAGGAATCGTGATAGCTGTGTAATTATAGATGGCCCTCTAAACTGTAATCTTCTAGTTTATTTACAGCTGGGGAGCAGTCCATTCTTTATTTGGGGCAGCTGAGAGTTTGAAGTGTTCAGACAGACGACCGGCTGCGCTTCTCATTCCCTCCACGACCGTTATTGATGTGGAGCTCTGGGGGGACGGGCACGAATCGGTTATCGTTTTCCAGAGAGAGTTGAGCAAAGACGTGTCTCTTTACCGCTGGGATTGCCTGGATTCCACCGGCTTTCAGCAAGGGCCGCCCCTTCCCTCCCCTCGGTCTGCGGTGAGCCTGTCCCTGGTCGTGGATCTGATTTCTATATATTAGGGGCCCCGCCAAGAAATGGAAGAGGAAAGGCAGAGCACAGACTGGCAGAGCGAATGAGTTTCCCTGGCAGACAGTTCCACAATGGGAAGGACACCAAGGAGGCATTGCATCCATTCATCTCTCTTCTCATCCGAGGAGCGATGCCAGGTTCACGTAAATTTCCTTGATATTACTTTGGATTTGTACGGTAACTTTCCTTTTAGGGGCTCAGAGGGTTTGTCACAAGACTCTCCTTCATCTTCTCCAAACCACTGTGGAGTAGGTTGGGGGAAGCTGGTCTATCTTGGAGAAACAGAGGTACAGCAAGCTTCAGAAAGCCATGGAAGTCTCCAACCGAACAGTGGTATTTACTGAGGGCTTGAAATAAGTATTTGGGAGAGAACAGGGCAACAGAGCTGAGGGACCAAATTCCCTGCCCACAAAAATAATAGTAATAATAATGATGGCATATGTTAAGCACTTATTATGTGCAAAGCACTGTTCTGAGCACTGGGGAGGATACAAGGTGATCGGGTTATCCCATGTGGGTCTCACAGTCTTAATCCCCATTTTACAGATGAAGTGACTAAGGCACATAGAAGTGAAGTGACTTGCCCAAAACCACACAGCTGACAAGCGGCAGAGTTGGGATTTGAACCCATGACCTCCGACTCCCAAGCCCGTGCTCTTTCCACTGAGCCATGCTGCTTCTAGAGTCTGGACTAGAACCTAGCTCTCTGGAACCCTGCTTTTTAATAATAATATAATAATAATGATTATGATGGTATTTGTTAAGGGCTTACTGTGTATCGAGCACTTTTCTAAGCGCTGGGTTAATAGTAATAATAATAATGTTGGTATTTGTTCAGCTCTTACTATGTGCCGAGCACTGTTCTAAGCGCTGGGGTAGACACAGGGGAATCAGGTTGTCCCACGTGGGGCTCACAGTCTTCATCCCCATTTTACAGATGAGGGAACTGAGGCACCGAGAAGTGAAGTGACTTGCCCACAGTCACACAGCTGCCTAGTGGCCGAGCCGGGATTCGAACCCATGACCTCTGACTCCAAAGCCCGTGCTCTTTCCACTAAGCCACGCTGCTTCTCTATACAAGGTAATCAGGTTGTCCCACGTGGGGCTCAAAGTCTTAATCCCCATTTTACATATGAGGTAACTGAGGCACAGAGAAGTCAAGTGACTTGCCCAACGTCACACAGCTGATCAGTGGTGGAGCAGGGATTAGAACCCACGAGCTCTGACTCCCAAACCCGTGCTCTTTCCACTAATCCAGGCTGCATCTCTTTCTCTAGAGTGCACACTGTTAGCAAACTAACCATTTGGTGGAGTATTTTTAACCCTGACATTAGGCCCACCCAGAAATTCACAACCTGTGGACCCTGATCTCTAGAATGAAGATAAACTCGGTTCCAAAACTGGAGTAGTAGGAGTAGGTACTGACTTTGGTCTAAGATGGGTGACTCATTTTCTACCAAGTATCTTAAATCGTAGAGATGAAGGAAGCAAAGGGAATTGCTGGATAGAAAGGAGACGATAATCTGTATTGTTGTGATGAATATGGATCAGTGCATTTCCACTTAAACGTTTCCCATAGTATCACCTTCCTGCCTCTGGTCTGGAACGCCCTCCCTCTTCATATCTGACAGGCAATTACTCTCCCCCTCTTCAAAGCCTTAATGAAGGCACATCTCTTCCAAGAGACTCTCTTTTCCTTTACTTCCACTCCCTTCGCCTTCACTATGACTTACTCCCATTTTATCCATCCCCCTCCCAGCCCCATAGCACTTACGCACATATCGGTAATTTTATTTATTTAAATAAATATCTATCTCCCTCTCTAGACTGAAAGCTCGTTGTGGACAAGGAATGTATCGATTATAATGTTATATTTTACTCTCCCAAGCACTTAATACAATGCTGTATATACAAATGCTCAATAAATACCGCGGACTGACTGACCTTGGTATCAAGGGCCCCCCACTGTTTTTTACACACACATTTAAATATCCAGGAATGAGAGAATTAGCATCTGATTTAAACACTAAAAGCCAATTCTCTTTTTTTTTTTCTCCTCTCAGCCCCCCTGAAGCTCAAGAAACTGCGAGTTACAATTGGGCCTTCTCTCCCTATTGGATGAGTGAACTGATTCCAGGGACTTAAATTCTTGGCCCCTCAGTTTCCCAGTATAGTCTAGTGGAAAAAGTATGAAGCTGGAGTCGGGAGACCTGCATTCTAGTCCTAGATCTGCCACTGGCTTGCTGTGTGACTTTGGGGAAGTTTGTTAAGCACTGGGCCTCAGTTTCCCAATCTGTAAAATGGGGGGCAAAAACACCTCACAGAGATGTTGTGAGGATAAAATGAAATAACGGATGATAAAGCATAATTAGAAAAATAAAAGCCCTAGAGAAAAAGGTACTTTTATTGCCATTCTTCTTCATACTGTTATCCCTGTGTCATCCTGGTGGAAGAAAATGCTAAAAATCTTCTTTGCCCCCCACCCAAGACCCTGGAGATGGAAGCATAGCAACCTGATGCTCTTTCACTGGAGTATAATTCTCTGTCTATGTCTGGAATATTTAAACATTTTAGCATCAAAGAGAAAAGGTTTTTTTTGGGGGGGGGGCTTCCTCTCCCCATCTTCAAAACCCTTCTGAAAATCTATCTTCTCCACGAGATTTCCCCGGTTCATTTCTTCTTCTATCTAGGCCCAACCTCTTCATTATCACTACAACATAATAATAATGTTGGTATTTGTTAAGTGCTTCCTATGTGCCGAGCACTGTTCTAAGCACTGGGGGTGATACAGAGTAATCAGGTTGTCCCACATGAGGCTCACAGTCTTCATCCCCATTTTACAGATGAGGTAACTGAGGCACAGAGAAGTGAAGTGACTTGCCCACATTCACACAGCTGGCAAGTGGCAGAACCGGGATTCGAACCCATGACCTCTGACTCCCAAGCCCGTGCTTTTTCCCCTGAGCCCCACTGCAACATGTTTATACTGCCTTATGACCTTTTTCAGTCACTCTTTCTGTGTGACCTTGGGTAAATCACTTAACCACTCTAAGCCTCAGTTTCCCCATCTATATGATGGGAAAAAGATACCTGGTCTCACTTCCTCTGAAACTGGGAGTCCCACGAGGCACAGGAACTGCATCTGACCGGATTATCTTGCATGTACCCCACTGTTAAGCGCATAGTAAAGTGGTATTAGTATTATCACATTTTCTCCTTTCGGCAGAAGGTCAGTGATTCAAAACAGCACCCTTCATCTTCTGCCCACAGTTATTCACATTCTTCTTTGTGGCAGTAATTCTCTCTTCTGTTCAAACAGCGTCCTGTTTTTCTCTGACCCTCTTAGCGGAGACAGTGATACGGAACACACCCCATCCCTCTCTCTATCGGTCCTCTTCTGCAGCATTTAACTGGCAGTAAAATGGCTGCCTGCTCAGTCAGTGTCTCACCCAGTTGAGAGCCAGACTCTTTCTCACCCTGACACAGATCTCTAAGGAAAACTAGAGGGTTTTGTATAATATTGCCCCAGTCGAGAATGCTCGTGGATACAGTAATAAAGGTTGATTGCTTTATTTGCGAAAACTTGTATTACAGTTCTGTCAGATTGGGCCTGTCAGATTTTTGTTCTAAAG
Organism: Ornithorhynchus anatinus; assembly: GCF_004115215.2. Taxonomy (NCBI): domain Eukaryota; kingdom Metazoa; phylum Chordata; class Mammalia; order Monotremata; family Ornithorhynchidae; genus Ornithorhynchus; species Ornithorhynchus anatinus. The sequence continues at coordinate 29,823,819 of NC_041729.1, read as the reverse complement.
TGTCATGTAGAGCAGTCTAACGTACTGGAATACCAAGCCCAGGAAAATTATGAAATCAATAAACAAACCAGCAATCTTGAGCTACATTCCAATTAACTCCCCAAAGGAAAGCAATGTAGTGTGTTAAAAATTAATCCTAAAGGGAAGACAAGGAGCAAGTGAACTCAAGCAGCTTGGTAATGTTTTAACTAAGGAAATTCCCTCCCGAGTGGCTCCGTGAATCAGTGCTGAAAAATTTTACAGTCTGTGTCCCTTGCACCCAAGTGAGTTGGCTAATTATGGTGGTGTGTTGGGTTTTGTAATTAAGGCTGCAGAAGCCATTTCCACCAGCATCTAATATCTAGCATCTAATCTGAGGTGCGGTTCCTCACTGAGAAGAAAGCTGGATAGCAGGGGGATTTCTGCTCAGCGTGAAAAGGAGTTAATGGAATACACACGCTCTCAGACTTCTGGAGTGTTCACTGTGGCCGTGGAATCCGAGAACCCCCTTTTGGGATTGGGAAAGTGGCCGAATCCCATAGCCTTTGTTTTCTTTCCCACATAAATGATTTGAGAGTTAATATTCCAGTCCTTTCCTGCTGAAATCTCTCGATGCCTTCTTGGGAGTGAGGCCAAAGGGATAGCAAAATCCAGGCACTCCATGTTTCTTTCTAGAATGTGCTACTTCTAAGCCACATCCTGTCCCTGAATTCTTTCCCCTCTCCACCTCACGCTTCCTTTAAAGAAAATGGTATTTGTTAAGCACTTACACGTACCAGGCACTGTACTAAGCACTGGGTTAGGCACAAGCTAAACAGGCTGGATACAGTCCATGTCTTAGATGGGGATCACAGTTTTAATCCCCATTTTACAGAGGAGAGAACTGAAGCTCAGAAAAATTAAGTGACTTGCTCCGAGTCATGCAGCAGACAAGTGGTGGAGCAGGGTTTAGAACCTAGGTCCTTCTGACTCTCAGGCACGTGCTTTAACCACTAGACCATGCTGCTTCCTTTGACACCTTTCCCATCTTGCCCCAGAAGAGGTAGCTCTGATAACAACAATCTAGTCCCACACGATCACTTCCAACATCTTGGAATTTTACCAAGCCAAACTTCTGATGGTGGCAACTTGACTGATTCTTCGTCAAGGATGTCATCTGTACAGGGACTGCTATGATGATTGATTATGGGTCATGTATGCATGACACCCTGAGGGGACTTTCTCCGCCCTTTTCAAATATATCAGGTGATTGGAATTTGAATTGATCAAGGTAACGGGTGGACTGACTGAACGTATCACTTCCAAAAGGAGAGTTCCCTGGATCTTCCTGACTCTCTCTCTAAGGTTCAACACTACTGTCTCTTTCTCAACCCTTTAGGCTAGCTCTAAAGCCTCACCTCCTTCACTACTTTTTTCTCCCATTAGCTAAGACCATGGCAACAACTAGGGAGATGTCCCAAAGCCCAGTGGGTTTTCATGGTCGCCACCATTTTCAGCTCTTGGAAAGAGCTTGATATCCAACTGAATGCCAGCAAGTGGCTATTCTCATGGGTGCTTTAGCAGTGTAGCTAGTTAGTGAACATGATTACTGGATGACTATTGACTGATCCCTTGATCTATTTTGCAGCTGGTCGATTGCTGATATATCATTCATTCGCTAATATTTATTGAGCATTTACTATGTGCAGAGCACTGTACAAAGAGCTTGGAATGTACAATTTGGCAACAGATAGAGACAATCCCTGCCCATTGATGGGCTTACAGTCTAATCGGGGGAGACAGATGGACAAAAAGCAAGACACCTTCATCACGATAAATAGAATCAAGAGGATGTTCACCTCATTATATTTGTCAATCACTTACTATGGGCCAAGCACTGTTCTAAGTGCTGGATAATCTGGTTGAACACAGTTCCTGTCCCACATGGGGCTCACAGTCTAAATAGGAGAGAAAACAGGTAGGTATTGAATCCCTATTTTGTGATGGAGGAAATTGAGGCACATAGAAGTTGCAAATTTCCCAAGACCATACAGAGAACAATCAACAGAGCCAGGATTAGCACCCAGGTCCTCAGGTTCCTGTGCCCAAGATTTTTTCACTAAGCCATGCTGTTTCTCTTTTATGGTACATCTCCATTTACCTCGTACGGTACAGCCCTTTGTCAGAGGTGAAGGGAGGGGCTTGCAGGCTTGCATGGGAGAGATGAGAAAATGGAGGGAAAAACCCATGACAGAGTTGGGGGAGAGGCAAGGATGCGAAGTGAAGATGGGTGTTTACTGCTAGAGTCCTCAGGAAGGATCAACATACCCATATTACGTCTGATGAAGTATAAGTTGGCTTCCCTATCATAGAACCTCTCCAACTCCACAAAAATGGATGGATGTAGCCGTATTACTTATCTATCATTTATTGAATAGTCATTTCTGGGTAGTCATTTTGGTAAAAATAGGCTGTCTGACCCAGCAAAAGAGGAATCAGCAAAATAGACCGAGAAGCAGCAACTGGACAGGAGAACCAGAAGAGATCTGAACTGGTAAATCTGAAATGGGTTATTGTATCCAGGATATGACATTCGGGACATTCCTCTCCCTCCCTCTCCACCTCCCTCTCTGCCTCTCCACCCCAACCCCACCATACATGTTATTGCAGAATTTGTAAGTACAGGATGTGTCTGAGTACATGTTAGAGCGACGTGTGTCTCACCATGACGGTTGCATAGAGGGCTAATGGGAAAACCACAGAGCACAAGACCTACCCTCAAAAAGTTTCTCATCTAATGGGGAAGGTAAGACAAAGGACCACTTAGCACACACAGAGATGTTTATGTACCACAGATACGGATGCACAGGGCAGAGAGGGTGGCAATAGCAATTTCAAATGAGTTATGCACGTTTTGGGGTTCAGGCTGTGTGTGTCAACTTCATAGGGAGGGCCTCACTGTAGCAAAGTGTATAGGAGATGGAGGCGAGTGAGGAAGATTGGGAAAGTAGACGCTGAAGACAGAGTTCAGGATCTCTCTTTCATGCTATATCAGATCCCCGCTTATTCCTGAGCTGGCCCTTCCTGATATTTAATATTTATTCCTCATGAAGACATATGCCTTACTAAGACATATCCTTCAGTAGGAGAAGCAACAGCAAGAAATTTGGAGTTATATTTGATTTGTAGAGCTGGCCTAGCCTCGTAGTCTATCACAACACTGTTTCTTCTGTCGACCATGTTAATGATCAGAAAACCTTAGAGATGCTAACTGAACCAAAGATTTTTTTTTTATCCTCCTGGCTGTGGCTGTGCGCTGGATTACACAGGTCCAAAGTGGCATCTCTGACTGATGACTCAAGCACTCTATTCCAATCTGTTCAAAGTTAGGCGACGGCAGTCATTTTTTTTTAAGCCTTGTCATATATAAAAGCAATTGAGTCAGCAGGCACCAGTTGTCTGGCACTGCAACTCAATTGCAATTTCACAGGGTTTAGCAGACGGTCTATAAAAGTTCTTTCCCTCCACCGAACCTCCACAAAAAAGACAACAACGCCCCCACTGATACCCAAAAAAAGACTTTGATTTTACCATGTCGAAACCTGGTATGGAATCTGAAAATGTCCCGGAGCTATTTTCAAAGTTTTAAATTAGAAATGGCAGATAGAGAGGTTTATGTTGAGAGTTTATCAACCGGGAAAATAGCAGGGAAGATTAGTAAATCTGCTGGCACTTCATCCATGGTTGGAAAGTAGTCGAGGGGTCAGGACAACCTATTGGAGAGAGTAGGGAGTCTAACCATCAGGGATTCTAACGCTACCTGTGCCAGCGACTAAATTGTTGGGTGACTTGGATGAGTTGTTTAATCTCTTCATGCCTTTAAAAAAATTTTTTACAAAACCAAATGGATAAAAATACCTGTTCCTTGTAAACCTCACAGCAATGTTGTGAAATGAAACAAATGGCTGTCAAGTACAGTGTGCTCTTGCGATCAGATATTACTGAAATTAAAGGGGTTTTTTTCTTAATATTTTATTTAAAAAGAGCAAGGGGAGGGTTGTGTTTTTCCATGAACTTGAGATAGGGAACCTCCATGGCTTTGGTGTGAAGTCTAAAGTAAAAGTTCTCAGCAGGGGAGGGGGCACCAGTGTTTTCTTTAGTTTATGTGTAGCTGGTTCAAGCACCGTCCTCCTATGTGGCTTCCTGTTTTTCAGATCTCTATTTTACTACCTCTCTGGGAAAAAAAAATAGCAGTAATAACAATAATTAAAGTAATTCTTTAAGTGTTTTAAGCATCCTAAAGGCATTAATTAATCCTCCAAACTCCCCAAAATGCTTTTTTCGTGAAAGGATTTCCAAGCACTTTAAAACACGAATTAAGCCTCACAAAGTGCTCTCAGGAATGGTTAAGTATCATTTACTTCATTTTAACAGTTCAGATCTGCATGGTAATCTCCTACCTACTGTTTATTTAACTCCCATCTTTAAGAAGCGCAGAGCCTTTTACAGACATTAACAAATCAATCTTCTCCTTCAACCTCTTCCCCAGCACACTTAGTCCAGATCCTGAGTGAGGTGAATGTTGTCAGGGATAGACGATGGCCAGGTGCCACAGGTGACACTCTCGTTAGGTAGGCACTGAAGAGTGGGAAAATAAGGTCTGAGTAAATGACTGGTCAGGGAAAATTGCTGGGAGACTGGGGAATGAAACCTACTGCTCTGACTGCCAGGAGCACACCTAGTAAAGCAAGGCTGCTCCAATCATTTGGTCCAATTCCCCAGGAGCTCAGAAAGCCTAAGACTGAAGCATCAGTCATCCCCTTTTGTTAACGTAAGGCTGGGGAAGCAGGGCTTGGTGGTCAAGGGGGAATGAAACAATTTGTAAAGGATCAAATCAAAAGCGTCCTGGCGGTGGAAGCAGCAGCAGAGGGCTAGGTCTCTGTGAGCTCTGGGAGGTTTATATTTTTTATTATTGGTGGTTGTACGATGGTTATTAAAGCCACAGGAAAGGCCAACATGAATCTACAGCTATAGATTTTTTTTTTTCTGATGGAACCTGACCTCATGAGATTGCTGTTCATTACAAGCTAAGGAGGGTGGAAAAAAAAAAAAGAATTGCTGTAGTTATAAACACAATTCATATAATTGTCTTTTGTTTTAAATGGAGAGTGTTAATTATGGAAAGGTATTAAAAAACAACAGCAAAAAACCCAGCTCCACAACATTAGCCGTTCGATCCTATGGCAGCCCTGTAATGGTTAGCAGCATCTCCTTGAGATTCATAAGGCCCTGGGGCTACTCACTGGGCTTCAGGAGGTAATAGAGAGCTTATATTGCTTCATAAGTGCATAGCTGAGATTCTGTGTGCAAAGTCTTATTTTTGAATCCGTCTTCTGTACTCCGTGCGAGTCCTCAGCTGCAGATTTCCTGCTTTGCAGTTCTCCCCCTCAAACTCAGTTTGTCTCTGCTTTTCAAGTCAGTGCTCTGCGGAGAGTGGAAGAGAGACTTTGTAAAGTTCGCAGCTCTTAAAGCAGCAGAAGGCTTTGGACTCTGCTTCAGGGCCATCATTTATGCGTCACCGTTCCCTTTCCCACCTCCAGACAGACTCTGTCAATCAGGAGACTCTCTTGATGGGACTTTGCCTTCACTCCTGAGTTAATCCTCTTACTGTGAGCCACTGCTGGGAGCGATCAGAAATGCCACCAAAGAGAAAATGGGAAGAAGGGCAAGCTGACTCCTAAACAGCAACCTCCCAGGGTGTGAACCCACCATGCACTTGCTGTAAAGGAAAATCTCTGCTTTTGGTACCTGTGGAGCAGTTCTCCTGCCTCAAATTCATTTTTGGGAGGAATGAGAGATAAGGGAAGCGGCATGGCCTAATGGAAAGGTCACGGGTCTGAGAGTCGGAGGACCTGGGTTCTAAACCTGACTCTTCCAACTGTTTGCTTTGCGACCTTGATCAATTCACTGCACTTCTCTGTGCCACAGTTCTCCTGTTCTCCCTCCTATTTAGACTGTGAGTCCCTTGTGGGACCGGGACTTCGTCCAACCTAATTAACTTGTACCCACCCCAGCGGTCAGAACGTTATTTGATATATAGTAAGTGCTTAACAAATACCACATGAGGAAGTCAAGAAAGGTTGGTTGTCCACTTTGACAGAGACAGAAGTTTCGGGAAGCTGCTCCTGGTCTCAGTTTCCCCATTGTCATTTGCAATGTTGCCCTCATTTGGTCCGGTTCCTGAAACTTTCAGAAGAGAAAAGGCACATCCATACCTGTGGTGTGACAAAAGCTTTCCAACTGAAGGCAGTCTAGCTGACTACAGTGGAGGGAGGAGAGCGGAAACAGGATGAGCGAGGCAGTTGGACTCCGGTGAAGCCACTGCTGTTGTGAGCATCTTCACCGTGGTGGGGCCGCTCTGATCCTGGCAAGTACTCTGGGAGGCAAAACACCAAACTACCAATGGTTGCCATTTCCTGGCCTCTTGGGCCTTTTCCCTTCAGCAGAGTAGCAAGCCATGAGAGGGAAGCAGCAGGGCCAAAGTTGATAGAGATCCACTGGCAGCTCAGAAACTGGGTTTTGCACTGGGAATATACGATGTGGCCTGTGGCTATTGACAGGGTGGGTCTTGTAGCCGGCCAGGTTCCTTGGTCCTGTCCATCACTGGGCACTTTGTTCCAGAATCCAAATCCACTTCCCGGACAATGTTAACTCCCATCTCTCTCCATGGACCCCACTACTTTCTGAAGAAAGGTTTTTTTTCTTTCCTTTTTTAGAGGGGGGTGTTGGTTTTTGAAATGTGAACAATGATTCCTGTGAACGTGAATAATAACAATAATAATATTAATTGTGATATTTGTTAAGGGCTTAGTATGTACCAGGCATTGCACTAAGCGCTGGGATGCAAACAAGCAAATCAGGTTGAACAGAATCCCTGTCCCTCATGGGCTCATAGTCTTAATCCCCACTTTATAGATGAGGTAACTGAGGCACAGAGAATTTAAATGACTGGCCTAGGGTCACAAAATCAGACAAGTGGCGGAGCCAGGATGAGAACCCAGATGCTTCTGACTTCAGATCTGCGCTCAATCCACTAGGTCATGCTGCTTCTATAAGAATAATAATAATGATAATGATTATGGTATTTTTAAGTGTCTACTATGTGCCAAGCACTGTGCTAAGCACTGCAGTAGAAACAAGATAATCAGATTGGACAGTCTCTGTCCCATATGGACCACACAGTCTAAATGGAAGGGAGAACACATATTGAATCCCCAGTTTACAGATGAAGAAACCTTATGACTAGCTTCTAATTCATCTCACCACCCTGAGTTACTGGGAAGCAAGGAGCCAGCTCTCAATCCACAAGGTCACAGGAGTGGGAACAAGGAAAATAAGCTTCTAATATTAGCTTTCATGCAGATATGTTGGGTGGTTTTGTGCAAACCTGTGCCGGTTTCACCATTTTTGAAACGGAAATAATATCTGCCCAGACATTGTGAGAATAAACTGTTCATTTTTACAGAGAATTATGCATTCTCAGTGGGAGTCCTAGGTTCTAGTCAACTTCCACCTTGAAGCCAGCTTGCTTCCCTATTTCCTTACTCTCTCCATCTGTTCAATGGGAAGAATGACACCTCTCTTAACAAGCAACTTTCAACAATGTTATTAAGTGCACATGGTGTAACATATGGAAGTGTTGGGAACACTTTGAGGAAGAGCTGCTCTGTAAATCTATGGCATTATTATTAAAAAGAAACTGTTGCCCTCCACGCTAGAGACCTCTGTTTCCCAAGGGAGAATGGTAAAGTTTGCAGTCACTAACTCTTCCCCAGGTTTCTGTTTGCCCAGATGCCTTGGTCTTGGGCAGTTCTTGGCCCTGCTTCAAGGAATCAGCCTCTAGGGACAAGGGGGAATCGATCTTTTGTCACTGCGGGTGAGGTGAGAGACGCACTAGACCATAAGCTCCTTGTGGGAAGGGATCATGTCCAACAATTCTATTTTGCGGTACTCTCCCAAGCGTTTTGTACAGGGCGCTGCACACTGCGGAAACTGACTGTGAGTGACAGGCTGTTTGTCCTGGCTGGAAATACGTTCATTCACCAAGCATGCAATCATCTTTCTCCAGACCGGTTCTCCGCAGTGACCTTTGTCTCAGTGGTTTTGAAGGATTAGGAATTCCAGCCTCGCAGCAGTGTAACAACTAATTTTTCCCTGCACAAGAAACCTTTCTGAAATCCCCCTGAGGCGCTGGGAAAGATATTTGAAAACAGGTTGTTTAAAATGTTACATCTGATAGACACCATATCCGAACGGTCCCAGGAGAACCTCGCTATAAAAAGAGCAGAAACAGTCCCCCTCTCCACTGACCGCCTGGTCACCGGAGCCTGCCCGCCCCATCTAAGTGAGAGTGATGCTTTCCCAATACTAAGTGGAAGGAGAAATGCAAGCTGTAATTTTCCCACTGCCTTGACCTCTGTTATTGCTATGTAAAGGTTGCTTGGGAGGCAGCGGGGACTCCATTTGTCACTCGGTGTCATAATTTACAATTCTCGGTTCTTCTCGAAGGCACACATTTGTTCAGTGACAATGGCAAGCTTAGAATCCAGTGGTCCAAACCAGATCCTGCCCTATTTAGCCCCAAGGATCCAGATCACTAGCTTTAAGTCCCTCTCCCAAAGAGGAACCTGATTGTCAAGGAGAATGATCCCCTTCTGATTGTCAAGGAGAATGACCCCCTTCTGGGCATAGTCCTTGGGTATCACATCACTTCAACCTTCAGCACCTATGACCGCTTTTACTCTTTTAGATGGATGTAAACAACTTTACAGCAGAAAGTGTTTACTAGCTCTGAAAAGTATTTTCTCAACCTGTCTGCCCTCCTCCAATACTTTATTTCTTCATTCCCCCTCCTCCTTCCCACTTCTATCTCTCTCCACCCATGAGCTTCAGTCAGGAGGGTGTCACGATCCATCACAGTAGACATTCTTACCCTCAGGTCGACCACCACCTCATAACTGGCCAAGCAACTCTTAAACTCCCACCACCTTTCCACTCCCCTAAAATAAAGTTTCTGGGAGAATTCACAGCCTGAAATGACTTTCATGGAACAAAATCTTGCAGAGTTCAGAGGGCAGGTTGCAGCTTTTGGGCTCCTATTTTACCTGTGTGACAGAGTTTCCCGATGGGTGGAGACGCAGATTGATAAAGACCCAGACTGACAAAAGCCCACATCCTGTCCGAGGTTGAGCTCTCTTGCCAACCCTATTGGTATAAATCTCTGGGAGAGAATCCTAAAGATGAGTTGATGTGTGTGTACCTGACTGGGTGAAAGGTCACAGAAAGGAAAAGGGGAAGGCACTATCATTGTCTTCATCAATGGTATTTTTGAGTGTTTATTGTGTATAGAGTGCTGTGCTAAGAGCTCGGTTGAGTCACGCGTACGTTTTGAGTGGTTACTGTGTGCAGAACACTGTACTAAGGGTTTGGTAGAGTGCAGTATAACAATATAGCAGACATATTCTCTGCCCACAACAAGCTGCCAAAGAGATTAGGGGCAACCCCATTTTCAGGGAATTATTTTCAGTTGTGAGTCTTAACGATGATGCGAGAACCCGATAAAGAGAAAAAGGATTGCAAAACCCAGTATTAGGACAGTCTGAGGAGAGATCAATCTGCTCAGCTTGTGACCCTATAGGTCTCTCTACACTCCCAAATGTGTAGAGCCAATTATAGGGGCTCTGAGGTTCCTGCTTACCCTCAGGACCATGCAGGGAGAACTCCTACTTTACCATTCTGATTCTACTCCTGCTGTTTAAACCCAACATGAAAAAAGGGAGTGGGAGAGTGGCAGTAACCAGCCTCCTTGCCAAGCCGTGTCGGTAGAGAAATGAAATCTCAGAGCAGAAAAGGAGAATATCAGGTATTGCAAAGACACACTGATGGGGTTTTAGAAAGTGGACATCCCAACCATCCCCTTCCCAGACAGTGTCCCTGCACACACCACCAACATAACCTCATTTTCCCCTTCCTAACCTCCCTCAAGAACATATCCTACCCACACGAAGACACTCATCTCAAAATCCAAATTAATCAGTGAGTGATATTTATCAAGGGCTTATGGTGTACAGAGCCCGTACTTAGGGCTGGGGAAAGTACAGTGGGGTAACTAAACACAATCCCTTTCCACAAGGAGCATACCATCTAGTGGGAGAGTCAGACATGAAAATAAATTGCATGTTTAAGAGGTGACAAACTATAAGGATTTGTACATAAGTGCTGTTTTTGTGTATGTATCTCGATCTCATCTATCTCACGGCCAATTCCTCAACCATTTCCTCCCTCTGGCCTGGAACTCCCTCCCCCTTTCATATATGACAGACCACCGCTTTCCCCACCTTCAAAGCCTTATGAAAATCATCTCCTCCAAGAGGCCTGTCCCAACTAAGCCCTCTTTTCCCCGACTCCCTCTCTCTTCTGTGCCACTCTGCACTTGGATCTGTACCCTTGAAGCACTTAACATTTCGTCGACACTAAGCCCCCACAACACTTATGCACATACTCATAATTAATATTATTTTCCCCTCTAGACTGTAAACTCCTATGAGCAGGAAATGTGTCTACCAACTCCATTGTATTTTACTACCCAAAGGCATAGTGCTCTGCATAAAATAAGCATTCAGTAAATACCATTTACTGATTGATTGCTGTGGGCCAGAAAAGGGGGTAAACACCTAAGTTCTTAGGTGTACAGACTCAAATGTGTAGATGATTCAGGAGAGAGGGCAAAAGGATGGGGAGACGAAAGGTAAGTCAGGGAAGGCTTCCTGGAGGAAATAATGTTTTAACAAGACTTCAAAGATGGGAAATGTAGTGGGATTTGAAATGGGAGGGAACCTCTCTCAAGCCTCCTTTCCCTCTAGTGTGCACCTTCAAAATCAGTGAATGGGATTTTTAAAATAAGGTAATTTGGGGGAAACTGTGTTACACTGACTGAAGCAGAGTTGTCTTCCTTAGTATTTTGGATGAAGCTGACTAATTGCCAGACCTACTGGCACATAGATGTGGATTTTTGTACTCTCCCAAGTGCCTAGCACATTGCTCTGCACACAGTAAGTGCGCAATAAATACGATTGATTGAGTGACGGTTGGTCCACAATGTAACAGCAAGGCATCTAAGGTAGAAGCATTCGATATCTGCATAAAACCTCCTAATGCAAAGAAATGATACACTACCCATTTTTTTTTTCTTGACTTAAGAATGAAGCCGAAAAAAAAAGGGACTTGAACATGTAGAAATGGAGAACTGTGGTTTAAAAAGAGCTCTTTCCAAGACCCCCGGCCTGATGCAACTCCAGGACAAATGCCATCTTCACATGTGAAAATTCATCAGAGGGTTAGACCAACTTGTGCGCAGGTTGAGACGTTAACTAAGATGTTCTGCCACCTGGTTAACCACCTGCGACTTGCTCTTTCAGAGCCTGCATCTTTGAGAGGAAACAGCCCCATGCACTTAGTCTCCCCAGGAATGGAATCTTTTGAATCCTGACAGGAGCTTCTGCAGCTCCCCCATTGGACCAAGCAGAATAACATCATTACAGAAGCGGCAGGGCCACCAGGAATTCCTCAGAATACAAAATAACTCCGGTGTCTGGAATGGCTCAGGTTCTGTTGCTCTGTTTCCATTAGTTACTGTTAAGTTGAAGTCAAAATCTGACCTGGTAGTTGTTGTTTTTTTCTTCAAGCTTTAGAAATTAATCTCTGACTAGAGTAGATATCTCATAATTTGATTCTGTCCAGGGACAGAACTTGGGCTAAGGCAGGGAAAGAAGAAAAACACAACTGAGCAGTGGTTTTGTGCTGTCAGTCACTGGAGATATTTTGAAATGGGTCTCCCAAATGCCTGGAAACAGAGAGGTGGTCAAAACGATCTCTGAAGTGTCTCCCAGCTTGTATCTATCGCTTTCTCTTGACTGGGCCTATCTCCATCATCTAAGCATAAACTTCTTGCCTTATTTTTAAAAGTCTTTGTTGTAATTTTAAAATCTGATTTATTTTCACAGTTGTTTATTTGGTTTATTCTGCAGATGGAGGATTGGATTAACACTGTCACATTGGGACCACTTTTCAGGCCTCCACCTCCCAGAGGGAAATGTTTGCATTTGTCAGGGTAGATTGGGTTGGGAATCATTTCAAAGATGCTTTACTTCTTAAAGATCTTTTACTTCTGTTCTGCCCGCTTGCCTGTCTGGCTCAGACCTGAAGCTGTATCTCCTTAATTGTCTCTGAAACCATCATGCTTAAGGGCTCGGTAGGAGAACAAGAACACAGCAGAAGCAAAATATCTTTTTTTGAGGTATTTAAGTGCTTACTATGTTCTAGGCAGTGTTCTAAGCACTGGAATAGATACTAGGTAATCAGGTTGAACATAGTCCATGTCCCACCTGGGGCTCACAATCTTAATCCTCATTTTATGAATGAGGTAATTGAGGCACAGAAAAGTGAATAGACTTGCCCAAGGTCACATACAGACACGTGGCAGAGCCAGGATTAGAACCCAGGTCCTTCTGACTACCACGCTCGTGCTCGATCCAGTAGGCCACGCTGCTTCTCTTCAGATTCGGTTCCTCGAACCTATCCCTTCTTCCCTCCTTGGAGGGACCCCCATAGGTAGCTTCTTCAGGCTCTGGTAACTTCATCTGGTTGGAGCCCCTGGTAGATTCTAGACCCCTAGAGAGTAAGGACTGTGTTTGCTTAACTTATGCAGAGCTCACTAGAGTACCACACGTGAGGTACTAGGCATGCCTCTCCCTCAGTGACAGATGAATAAAAGGATCTCATCAGTAGTGACCAATTCCACCCAAAGAGAGTAGAGTATTCCTTGTATTTATATGGCAACTTAATTCTGAGATGTCCAGAAAGCTTCCTTCTTTCAACTTCAACCCTGTAAGGGAGGGAGAAGATGAGTTCATCATCTTCACTTCACCTATTTAGGCATCTGTGCTCGCTTCGGCAGCACATATACTAAAATTGGAACGATACAGAGTAGATTAGCATGGCCCCTGCGCAAGGATGACACGCAAATACGTGAAGCGTTCCATATATTTTTCCTTGACTCTATTTATTGCCATTGTTCTTGTCTGTCCGTCTCCCCCGATTAGACCGTAAGCCCGTCAAACGGCAGGGACTGTCTCTATCTGTTGCCGACTTGTTCATTCCAAGCACTTAGTACAGTGCTCTGCACATAGTAAGCGCTCAATAAATACTATTGAATGAATAGGCATCAGTTTCTACAGCTGTTGAAAGGTCTAGCTCAGGAACACACAACAAGCTCAAAACACAGCCTCAAACTTTGACTTCTGAATCCCAGGCTACTGAGCTATTCTGTCCTTTCCCGCAGGGGTTCCTGAATTAGTTCTACCAAAGATTCCAATGGCAGCTGACTATATTTTACCATTTACTGTTTCTTTTTATAAATACGTTTTCCTTCTTCCCCTGCCTCCAGACCAAGCTTGTCTGCTGTGTGACCCTGGGCAAGTCATTTTACTTCCCTGTCCCTCAGTTCCCTCATCTGTAAAATGGGAAATAAGACTATGAGCCCCTTGTGCAACATGGACTGTGTCCAACCTTATATTTATCCCAGGGCTTAGTACAGTGCCTGGCGCATCGTAAGTGCTTAACAAATACCATTTTTTAAAGATTCCTTCCCTTCACAGTATCGTACAGCCCCAGGAATTTCTCTCCTTCTCGAAGAAATAATTCCCCCTCATCCTTATTCGTTCCCTCTACTTGCTTTCCCTGCAATTTGGTTCTGGGACTTGGGCTCACCTACCCCATGTACTCCATGCAATCATTTGACCCAGTAGATTCAGTGTGACTCTCAGCAGGCCCAAGACGGGGGCAAAGTCCCTTTGGGGAAGACTGCACTAGATCCATTATTTCTTAGGGAAGAAGGAAAGCCATAAATGAGGCAGAGACAGCAGGTTAAGACACAAGACAAATGATTACCAACACTTGGTTTGTGAATTTTCATATCGTTTCAGCCACTTGCTGGGTGACTTTTGACAAATGGCTTAACCTCTTTGTGCCTCCACTTTCTTATTTGAATAGTTCAAAATTGGTGTCCACCATTTCAAGTGTATTTTCATTAGGCAAATGCATTAAAAAGACATCAAAGTTGTTTTAAATTTAAAGAACTATATATGATAAAATATGTTACTGAAGAGAACTGGGATTCTTTGGGGGATTACTCTGTTCAAATGTCTGGACCTCAAAATAATAATTACGATAAAACTAATGATGATAACTGTGGTATTAAGTGCTTACAATGTGCCAAGCACTGTACTAAGTGGCAGGGTAGATACGAGGTAATCAGATTGGACACAGTCCTTTTCCACATGGAACTCACAGTTGAAGAGGAGGAAGAAGCAGAACTTAATCTCCATTTTATAGATGAAGAAATGGAGGCCCAGAAAAGTCAAGTGATTTGCCCGAGGTCACAGACAAGTGGCAGAACTGGGATTAAAACCGAGGTTCTCTGACTCCCAGGTCAGTGCTCTTTCCACTGGGTCCTGCTGCTTGGAGTTGAAAACACCACCAAATTTCAGGTTATATGGGTCATGTGAATAAAGTTACACTAAGTTCCTGTATTATCCAAATCAGTAAACTTATCCAGAATTGGTCAATCCTATGTCCTTCCTTCACTTTTACATCAAAATAATTTTGAAGTTTTCAGATAGAAATCAAAGAGCTAACATCTTCCCTGCTGGCTACAAGATGCAGATATTAGCATTCTGTCCCAGTAGGCAAGTGGCCTGTGATGATGAAGCAATGGAGTCTAAAACAAACTCAACTCATTCACTTGGGAAACATACCTACTGGCTTCTTGCATTTCAAATGAAGCGACCCATTAATCGACAAAAATCTGTGCCTCCTTCAGCCGATAGATCTCTCCAGAACTGCAGTTGTTCCGGTCCAACTTCCTGCTTTGAGGCTGGACTTAGACCTAAGCTACTGAATGTAGATGGGCAGCCAGTCTATCCTTAAAGCCGTTTTGATGTTGGAAAGAATGTAGCTGCTCCTGTAGCTGAGGGTTACTCCTCCCACTATTGTTGGACTCTGAGCCGCAAGGAGCCTCCACCCTGTACCCACAGTTACCTACCACTTTTCTGTTTCAATTTTCTGTATTTGTCCCTGTCTTTTACATAGTTTTAGAATTTTTACTGTCTCATTTCCCCTTATGTCTCTGTTGCCAGGCCCTTCTTCGTCTTCTATTCTTAAATTCTCCCCCACAGATTCTTTCCCGGTGCTTAGTACTATGTTTCCCACACACTAAATGTTCAATAGAGACTATAATAACAATAATAATAATAATAATGTTGGTGTTTGTTAAGCACTTACTATGTGCCAAGCACTGTTCTAAGCACTGGGATAGAATCAAGGTAATCAGGTTGTCCCACATAGGGCTCACAGTTGTAATCCCCATTTTATAGATGAGGTTACTGAGGCACAGAGAAGTTAAGTGACTTGCCCAAAGTCACATAGCTGATAAGTGGCGAAGCCAGGTTTATTATTAATAATAATAATAATGTTGGTATTTGCTAAGCGCTTACTATGTGCAGAGCACTGTTCTAAGAGCTGGGGTAGGTACAGGGTAATCAGTTTGTCCCATGTGAGACTCACAGTTAATCCCCATTTTACAGATGAGGTCACTGAGGCACAGAGAAGTGAAGTGACTTGCCCACAGTCACACAGCTGATAAGTGGCAGAGCCGGGATTTGAACCCATGACCTCTGGCTCCCAAGCCCGGGCTCTTTTCACTGAGCCACGCTGCTTCTCGTCTGTCAAGAGGTTCTTCCTCTACCTAAACTATTGGATTCTTTTCCCTCTGACCCTCTACTCAGGTTTAAATTGAGTAGATCTCACCACGTCTCATCTAGTATCAATTTTTAAAACAGGGCCCATGGCTGGATCAACACTGGTGCGATGGTGCAGCTTCCCCAGGCTCTGCATAATGATAATAATAATAATTGGTATTTATTAAGTGTTTCCCATCTTCCAAGTACTGGGCTAAGCACTGGGGAACATACAAGATTATCTGGTTGGACCCAGTGCCTCTCCCCTGTGGGGTTCACAGTCCAAGGGAAAGGGAGAAGAGACATTTAGTACCCATTTTGTCATCTGCAAAATAGGAACAGAGATGTTAAATTATTTCCCCCAGGTCTAACATCAAGCAAGTGACAGAGCTGGGATTAGGACCCAGGTACTCTGTGTCCAGGCCCAACGTCGCCTAGTGAATAGAGCACGGGTCTAGGGGTCAGAAGGACCTGGGTTCTAATGCCAGCTCCGCCACGTCCACTGTGTGACTTCGGGCGAGTCACTTCTCTGTGCATCAGTTACCTCACCTATAAATTGGAAATTAAGACTGTGAACCCCATGAGGGACAGAAACCATGTCCCTCCTGATTTTCCTGCATCCAGCCCAGCACTTAATACAGTGCCTGGCACATAGAAAGCACATAACAAATTCCACAGTTATTATTATCATTATTATTTTCACGTAGGCACCAGGTGTGTCAGACGGGATGTTGGGCCAAGCAGCTCCTAGAAACCCCTCTATTTTCACTGTGCATCTCCAGTTGGCAACAAGCCCAGGCTTTGCTCAATCCCCCATAGGAGACCAGATCTGTGGCAGAGAGCCAATAAAGGCAATGAGATGGAAATGAAAGAATATCCACTCGTTAGTCAGTCCTGTCCCCACTGCAGATTCTCTGAGAGGCCAAAAATCCAGGTTACCTGGAATACTTATCCCGGCCCCCGAGGGATCCACTGAAAGAAGGGGCGAACAAGTGTGCCTCATACTATGTGGGAGGGATGAAGGGTCCGGGATTTCTTCAGTCCAAGACCAGGGAAGCAGTGTGGCCTAGTGGAAAGACCACAGGCTGGGAGTCAGAGGACCTGGGTTCCAATCCTGGCTCCATCACTTACCTGCTGCGTGACCTTAGGAAAGCCCCTTAACTTCTCTGTGCCTCAGTTGCCTCATCTGCAAAATGAGGATTCAGTACCCATTCTCCCTCCTCCTAAAACTGTGAGCCCCTTGTGGGATTTTGAGTATCTAACCCAGTGTTCAGTACAGTGCTTAGTACATAGTAAATGCTTGAAAAATACCATTATTATGATTATTATTTCCCAAAAAGAACCAAGTCAACCCCTACTAAGAGGACTGGAACCTTCCAACCAAGCACCTGATCATCCTGGGACTTCCCTACCTTGCACTGGTTGGTTGTGCTTAAGGTAATGCTTTCAAGGCTTGTCTTTAATACCAAAATTTATTAGAGAGGGGAGAATTTCCTGATTCGATGCAAATTATAGATAGAACACAAGCAAATTGCAGGCTTTTACTAGCACATAAACCGAGTGAAACCTTTGCGATAGATCTGCATTACACTAAACTGCATCCATAATTCATACCTAAAGGAGAAATTTTTAGCGCTCTCTGAGGTTTGTTAGTATCTATTATTGATGGACCCCGAGAAAAGCAACAATAGGCTACTTCTTATTCACAAGCCATTTACTGTTTTAGTCAATTTTACAGGCGGCTGCTGCACCTTGATTCATCAGAATCAACTTTCAATTAGATTTCTAGCAGGATTTGGAAGGGATTTACTTAAGAAGTCAAAGTGACAGTAAATGGACTGAGCTGTGAAGGTTTCTAGAATAACCCTGACTTGGGTAACGAATCAATATAGGCGGAACAAGAAACTGTTGGAATAATTAGCCGGCATTCAAATCTATAAAAGCATGTGCGCGGTCGCACCTCTTCGGAAATCATTAAAAGCGCAAAACAATTTCTCCTGATTTGGACCATTGTCATCTGATAATCAGGGGAGCTCAGAGAGCGGCGGGACCCTGGGGAAGGGCAGGGTGTTTGAGGTGTTTGACCACAGGAAACCACTACTGGAGGGGTATGTGTGATGATTATATAAAGTCTCTATAAATTTGAAACTGGACTATATATATAACCCCAAAGAAGACGCTGTAGGGAGTAATCCTCCGCAGGCCCCGGGGGATGAGGAACCAACTTCCTCACATCCATTTCCATCTCCAACTTCACAAGGAAAAGAGGGCCAAATTTTCTTTTCTTTTGAAGACCCTGCTGGGTAGCGCTAACCCCTTTTCCCCCCCAACCCCTCCCCCCCCCCCCCACACTACCATCAACCCACACACTCCCTGAACACAGGGCATCAGGGAAAGGGCACAGTGGGCAGAGTCAGCAA